>NC_080865.1:27603953-28213172 GCF_030435755.1 Ochotona princeps | reverse complement strand
TCTTCAGAATTACACTATTTCTAATATGTTAAAAGTTATATATCAATGCCATATTTTCAATGTACGATTGAAAATCATCTGAAAGGTGTATAAAACTGTGCATCACCAAACTTGTTTTTACTGACAACTCAGATCAGAGGACATCTGGGAGAATCATTACTACAGCAGTGATCCACAGAATATTCTCTAGGCATTTTCCATATTCATTTACCTATGCATTTCAATGCTGTCTAATTCCTTCCATGTACACATTAAAACGTAAATGAGGGGAAGAAACATACTGGAAAGACATGCGTGATGAAGTTTATGCAAAAATGTAGCAAGCAGACAAGCAGAAGGATGAGAGGATAAAGTAGAAGAAAGAAAAGTCAGCTCTCCACCCTAAAGTTGAAGAAAGGAAACAATGCTCTCCTTCATTTCTCCCTCATTACTAGCCTCAGATGAACTTTCCCTTCCTAAAATTCTCCCATAACATTCTAGCCAAGTTCAATGTGACAAATAACTTCATTTTCTGCCTACTGCTAAGAAAACAGGGTCACTCTGTGAAAATATACACAAACCTCCCAATGTTGCCAAAATCAGTAAAAAGAACGTAAGAGGTTTTCCTAATTTGGAAATGGTCCCCTTAAAAGCAAAACTTTTTCTTTATTATTATTCTTTTTAATTGTTTTAGAGAAAGTAAATCCAGAGATATAAGAAAA
The DNA here is from genome assembly GCF_030435755.1 of Ochotona princeps. Classification (NCBI taxonomy): domain Eukaryota; kingdom Metazoa; phylum Chordata; class Mammalia; order Lagomorpha; family Ochotonidae; genus Ochotona; species Ochotona princeps. The sequence continues at coordinate 28,212,471 of NC_080865.1, read as the reverse complement.
CAATGCTTTTAACTTGAAACAGAGTTTATGGGATAAATTAACTTAAAAATTAAATTTCAAATTCAGTAAAATATAGTGTGCTTTTAAAATGAAGACTCAAATTAGCATGTTTTCTAACCTGTTTGAATGATCTCATTCATGATTGTCATATCACCACTGATATAAAGATTCCAGTTACACAGTCAATAAAGATTTGAGTGGAATCCATGCTTTACTTGTCATCCATATATAAAGCTCATTTTGCAAAACGCTCTATAGATGACAATCTTTGATATAATCGATAGTTCGCTAAATTGATTTTTACATCAATCAAATCAGCAGTGTCTTTCATCATTAGTGTCTCCATGACTTAAGCCAAGAAGGGTGGTGGCATTCAATGAATCTATGACCACTGCCCAGAAAAGCCATTAACAAAAATGTCATTCAAGTTAGAGGTTTGAAAAAGGTGTTGGAAAGCATTTAACAGCTTAAAAATTTGACTTTAGCTATTGTCTAGGACATAGTAAATATCAACTACACTTTTATAGAAAGAAAAATGATCTAGAAATATCATGTGCTTTCAGGCCCAGGATCTGCCATTACTTGAATGAGGTGTCTCAAATAAAATCTACATTCAGTTTGAAAAGTTAACTTATTCCCTAAAGGTCATTTAAAAGAGCTTAGGCCAACAACCTCAGGATAGATGAATTCCAAAGCACAACTAACATTAACACTCTATAACAGCATGACACTATGACAGTATGACCCTTGAAGCCCTTTAGTAAGTCATATCAGATGTTTACATAAGACTGGATTTGCACCTGAGTGAAAAATCAAAGGACTCTGTTGAGTAACATGAGAACTTGAAACAGGAGACTGTTTTAAAAAAATTGCATGGAGTTGGTAGTGTGATATCATAGATTCAGCTAACACTCATACACTGGCATCCTGTGTTGAGGTTGCTTCTTAATTAGCTCACTGCTAATATTTCCAAGAAAGCAGTAGAGATGCCTTAAGTATTTGAGCACCTGTATCCACTTGAAAGAACCAGAAAATCATCCAGGTTCCAGGTTCCAGGTTTCAGTCTAGACCAGCACCCCTGCCCCCGCTGTTGAAGCCTTTTGGGGAATGAACCAGCAGGTGGCAGGTGTGTACGTGTACCTTAAAAATACATAATTTTTAAATACAGGTAAAAGTATAAATACTATCTCAAAATATTAATGAAAACAGCAAAAATCAGAGGGTTCAAATCATATAATTTAATTCATATAATTAGGTAAAACTCATCTATGATAGAAGTCAGATTATTAGGTAAGTAGTGACTGGAAGGGAGCACAAGAGAAACTCATCGGGAAACAGAAATGGTCTGGTTCTTGATCTGGTTCTTGGATACTGATTACACGCATGTATCCTCTGTGGAAAGTAAGCTGCATACATGTATCATATGCTATCTTCTATATAATAATGCCTCCAAAAAATCATGGAAATGGAGTTAAAAGATAGTTTATATTTTGGTGCAAAATATTAGAAATTCATGCATATAAGGAGTCTTCAAAAAGTTCATGAAGCTGCATATTATGAAAACAACTATGCACAGATTTTCAATTTTTTATAGCAAAGTGCTCATAACTTTTAAATCTATTATTTTAAAATAGTTCCAAACTTATAAAATAAAAATTATAAAGTAGTATATTAATGCCCTATGCCCAGCTTTCCCTATAATCAGCATCTGGTATACTCCCTGGATGGCTGCAACGGCCAGGGCTGGGCCAGACCTATGCCAGGACCTAGGAGCTTCTTCCAGTTCTCCCATGTGAGTGTGAGTGCAAAGGCCCAAACAGTTGGGCCATTTTCTCTACTTTTCCAGGAGCATTAGCAGGCAAATGGATCAGAAGTGGTGCAGCCAAAATCCAAACATGCACTCATATGGGATGCCAATATCACAGAAAGGTGGCTTTACATGCAATTCCACAATGCTGGCCAGATACTTAATATCTTTATCCCATTGATCCACCTTCCCTCATACACAGATCTGAACATTGTATGATGTTCTAGGTACTGTAAAGGGAAAAATATCAGAGGCAAAAGAAGAGTCAGAGAAACACTTAGCTTCTTTGGAACTAGTGGCCCTGCTTCTCAGAATTGACAAAAAAGAAGTATTTTGACAAGGAAAAAGTTCTGTATTAGCAGAAATGCATTTAAGTATTAGATATAAGAGTAAAAATATACAAATAATTCAGCGTCCCACAATATGAAAATTATTTGGTAATTTATGATATACTGGCTTGATACAGTACTTTGAAGTTATTCACAATAATTATGAAGAATGTTTTTCAAATGGAAACATATATAACAGTAGTAAGCTTTTAGAAGCAGAACTCAAAATCACATCTATGCTTTGACTGCTATCTGCTATAATATATATTAATATAGATAGAGATTGGAAAGAAACATGAGATAGAATAGCACTGGATGCATGAGTACTATGGGATTACGGATCTTTTCTATTTAGAGAATTCCTCAGTACTGCTAAGACTGACTAGTGGATATTGTGTCATCTCTGAGTCTGAGTGTTAGCATAATAGCCATTTACTTTGTTTCAGTTAGTGGACCAATTATAACCCAAGAAAATAAACTATAAGAAACACTGAAACTGTTATTAAAAATCTACTTTCATAGTACAATTACCAGAGGTCAAGAATTATCTCATTCATTTTTTTAAAAAGATTTATTTATTCTTATTGGAAAGGCAGATATTCAGAGAGGAGGAGAGACAGAGAGGAAGATCTTCTTTGCACTGGTTCATGCCCCAAGCGGCTGCAACAGCTGGAGCTGAGCCAATCCGAAGCCAGGAGCCTCCTCCGGGTCTCCCACGTGGGTGCAGTGTCCCAAGGCTTTGGACCGTACTTGACTGCTTTCCCAGGCCACAAGCAGGAAGCTGGATGGGAAATGGGACCGCCGGGATTAGCACCGGTGCCCATATGGGATCCCGGCACGTGCAAGGCAAGGACTTTAACCACTACACTATCGCGCCAGGCCCCATCTCATTCATTTTTTAATCCTTTGTGTAATCCTGCACAGTGTCTCATAACACTGTAAACACTCCATAAACATTGCTGTATCAAGAGAAGGAACAGTTCCCCTGTGTCACTCTAAAAATTAGAATAAATTTAGGAAAAACAAGTAATCATATTAAAAATTAATGAGCAGGCATTTGGAACAGTAGTTAAAATGCCATTCCAGTATCCTGTTAATAAACAATCTGGAAGGTAGCAGGTAATAGCTCAAGTTTGTTAGGTCCCTGCTTCCAATGTGGGAGACCAGACAAGTTCTTGGCCCTTATATTCAGACATGCCAAGTCCCAGCTGTTGTGAATATTTGGTAAGTGAACCAGCAGATGGGAAATACTTTTCTCCTCTCTATCTTACCTATAAAAGGAAGAAATATTTTCTTTTAAAATATAAAAGATTCATCTGGATTCTTGTATAAGCAGGCCCTGATACAAAGATTCAAGTGTAACTGTCTTGTGAGTTGATTCCAGCAAGCTGTGGCAGAAGTGACTATGAGTAAGGCAGAGAAGGGAAGGAAGCCAACAGAGGGTGCACAACATGTCACCACAGTGAGCAACTGTGACTCGGTCCTGCTGAGAAGCTCTGCAGTATACAACAGACCGTGTCTCCCAGATACCCTCTCAAAGGGTGAGGGTGAGGAAGTGGTACGATGTAGCCACAAGCTTCCTAACTTCTTTAGCCCTCAAGAAGTCAGATGTAAATGGAAATCATAATGCCTGTTCCAGAGTGGTACTGGGATATATGTATTTTCCAGCACAATACTCAGAACTTGATAGATGCTTAGGAAATGCTAGTTTCAATCTTTGCCTTAGTCAAAAATATGGAGAGCCTTGAAATTGCTCTTCTATGAATATCCTAAAATTCTAAGTGACAGATGGAGAAGTGGGAACATGAGCCAAGTTTCAGGGCTGTGTGTGCACAAGGGGTGCTGAAGGTACAAGAAGGAAACAAGGCTACTGAGAGCAAGTCTCTACAGCACCAGTTTTCTAAATTTCAGTGAAACAGAGGAGAGGAAAAAATATAGCAGGTGATAGGAAGAGAGATTTGAAGGCTGTCCAGGATGTCCAATAAAATTCCATTGAAACAACGGGAAAAAAATTGTATTGAAGTAACTGGTATGAATTGCGGTACCTTACCATATAAAAAAGTGACTTTTGTCCACTAAGGATAAAGAAAAAATTGGAAGCAAAGGTAGTGGTGAGAAGCTTGCAAAGTATCCTGTGTCCTTCCCCTAACCACAAACTCACATTAGAACCAACAGTCAAAAGAGGCTTGACAAGCAGTGCTAAGGAAGCCATCTTCCCCAAAGCCCTAACTACCAAGCAACTCGTGCGAGGATGAACTACAGTAAAGAGACACAAGCCATGGCTAATTCAAGTAATCAGAGCCTTATCACCTGTGGGGTTTGTGTCAGAGAAGAGAGGGGCAGGGAGCAGACAAGAGAGAAAGGTAGCAATGTATGAAGATTCTAAAGGAAAACATCAAGTGAGAAAGTGTGAGGACCTTCTTCATAACCAGCTTCCCAGGCTACAACTACAAATTGGAGCCCTCTGGTTATGGATTCTTGGATTTGTAAATCCCAGAGAACAGTTGTTGCACAGTTTGTTATGCTTTTTTTTCTCTCCTAGAGATCGTAATATGCTGCAAGGACTCAGAAGAGTACATTATGTCCTCCTGAATCCTCAGTGACTCCGGTTAATTCCACCTGCAATACAGTAGAAGGAATCTTAGACATATCAAAGCCATTTGATTTCCTATCCATGCCACTCCAGGCAAAGTAGCTCCTCAGCTAATCAAATAATGTTATCATGAAGCATAATGACAAAAGCTCAGTTCCTATGATATGTCAGGCACCACTCCAGCTGTTCATTCTGGACTCATTACAACTCTGATGGGTAGGTGCTAATGTAACTAACTGCCTTCATGCAGATAAAGAAATGAGGCAATAAGAGGGAGTGCAACTTCCCCTAGATCACACATCTAGTAAGGAACAGATGTTCCTGGCAACTTGGCTCCAGGAAAACCTTTTTATTTTCTAAGGTAAGTTTATTTTGATATAAATTTTTTAATCCATGCCTACCCATTTTCATCTTATTAAACTTTTAAATATACAAAACTTGTATATTTTATCAGGTACATACAGGGCAATATTTCAGCACATATATACAGCATAAAACAATCAAGCCAGTCAATGAGACTTCCCATCTCCTTATGTTTTCCTTCTTTTTGGAGCCTAACTCTTCTATTCCAGTTCTTCATACTATATAATACCATTTAAACACTGTGTCCCATCACCTCACAGGAGATGAAAGTAAAATCTCTGATGATCATCAAGGTGGGATTCACCACTTTATTTTACATTTGGAAAAGCAACTCAGAGAAATACATAAAACTTGGACTTTGGAATCAGCACGAATAAAATTCTTTTGAATTGTGTCATCTTGGCCAAAACAGATCATCTCTTACCTTTTGTTCCTAAAAGGGAAATTGCAACTACAATTTCCAATGTCAGCAGGATTGCTGGAAAGGTGAGTTTACTGGTACCATACATGGCACTTGGTGAATACGCAGATAAATAGTCATGCTCTTCCTAGTTAGGCATATATACAGTGCTGAAATTATGTTCTAGGAGTTCCCTAACATTTCAGCCATTGTCTCCTGTGATAACTCAATGTGAAAAGCAAAACAAAACAAAAACAAAACAAAAAGATTCAAGCATTGTATTTTGGGTTCTCTCTTTTAAAGCTTACTGGAATTTTTCCTGATGGAAGGAAAATAAGAAATAGGAAAGATGTTTAGGAAGGCATCTAGCCCTGTAATAAATGACACCACATAAGACAAACTGGGCCACCACAGTGGCAACAGACATGTTGTTAACATAATCAGCTAGTGCTCTGCCAAATTCCCCCTTTCCTGACTAAACCTACTGTAAAGTTTATTTTACTTCTGAGAATATGTGGAATTCTGTACGATGACAGAGCATTTTCAAAATTCTTCTCTCAAATCTCAAAAGTTTTCTGTTTTTTGAAGATTTATTTATTTTTATTGGAAAGTCATATGCATAGAAAAAGGGGGAGACAGAAAGAAAGAACTTCTGTCTGCTGCTTCACTCCTCAAGAGGCCGCAAAAACTGGAGCTGAGCTGATCTGAAGCCATGAGCCAAGAGCTTTCTCTAGGTCTCTGACATGGGTGCAGGGTCCCAAGGCTTTAGGCCATCCTCCACTGCTCTCCCAGGCCACAAGCAGGGAGCTGGGTAGGAAATGGAGCAGCTGGGACAGGAAAACGCACCCATGTGGGATCCTGGTGTGTGGCAAGGCAAGTATTCAGCCACTGAGCCATCACGCTGGGCCCAAATCCCAAAAGTTCTAGGACAAATCCACTTACTCTTTTCAATGTATGGCAACAAAATTGTTACCCAAATCCTGAAAAAAGCCTCCTGCCTCTACTGAGAAATTTTATCAATTTCTGTAGAGTGGACCTACTGTACCACTGCTTCTCAAAAAGCTTTTTACTGAGCTAGTTTCTTGAGAGCAGAGTATCTTACCATAGAGGAAATAGCTCTCAATAAATCATAATCACAAATATGCACTGATACAAACATCTAATACAGTTAGATTGCTTATACCTGAGTAGGAATTCTCACAAAACCCTAATCAAATTTGTTAGATTTGTTAAGGGATTCCAAGAGTTGTAAGAAATTGACAAGCAATGCTTTCAATGTCTCCCTTGAATTCCCAAAGCTGTACTTGGGCTAAGTATAAAAATCCATGGAAGTAACTTTATCCTCAAAAACTAAAGCAGCTATGTTAGTAATTAATAAACTTTAATGTTACCTCAATTTGCTCTAGCAAGACTTAGATCAAATCTGAGACACAATTCAATTTTCCAAATAATGAACTAAAGGCTGTGGAGGGTGAAAATACTACTCTAAACATATATATCAGATTAACCATTATTCACATCATCATCACCACCCTGCTATTTCCATGAGAAGTTCACACCTACTGACGACTTTTAATAGGTTCTGTTCTTGAAATGTTTTATTTCCTAAAATATTGAACTTGCTCCAGGCATTTTTACTGATTTCCAATTCTGATCAATATTTTCAAGCACACTACCCAGCTCTAAGTGATAAAGCTAAAACCAATAACTAGAACTATGCTAAGTGTACTACTAAGGAACTAAACCCATGACCATGACCCAATAGGCATCAACTGTACAACTGCTACAGGCTGTGTATTCTTAATCCAAAAATCTGAAACCTAAATTTTTAAAAGTTTAAAATTTTGGGCATCTCATTTCACAGTGTAAGTGGAAAATTCCACACCTGAGCTCATATGACAACAGACCACAATCAAAAAACAATGCACAGTACAAAACACAAAATGCCAAGGTGAAATGGCCTGTGCCAGTAGGGAATGCAACACCCGACCAGCACACCTCCCACTGGTTTAGGTGAGGGACGAGTGTGTGATGGGCAGAGCCGGGAAGAGCTGCAATACTCATTGGTTCCAATGGAGGTCGGGGCTCAGAATAGAACCAACCCAGGGGTCACAACCACCAGCTGATCGGAGTGATGGACTGTGGCGGGTACTGTGCTTACTAGTAGTGCATGTAGGAGCCTGGACTGGGATTGCCTCAAAGTTTCTTAGGGGATTCCCCTGAACAAAATGGAGGAATCAAAGCATTAACCAAGAAAAGATGGAAAATGGAGTAGATCAATCAACCACCTCAGCTATATGTTTGCAGCGAAAAACTGGACAAGGGGAAACTCTAAGATGGACTATGTCAATCAGTGGACTCTGCACCAGCCTCATCGTACCTGGACTGTTGCTGATGATATGTTGGAGCTTCTAATTGATCGAGGTGACGCTCTGCTGGCTCTGCCTTCAAACCTGAGAGGGCCTCCCTAAGAGGCCGTTGAACTTGAACTGGACAAGTGGGATGCTGGACTCTGTTTGGTGTGAGCTTTTAATTAGGGAATCTCAACGGAACTTGAGCTGTGGTTATGCATCAAGGTGAAGGAATTCAACATGGGGGAAGGGTTTGGGGTGAAGGGGGGAGAATCCCAGTACCTACAAAATTGTGTCATGTAATACAATGTAATTAATGAATAAATGAATATTTTAAAAAATGCACAACAAACTACATAAAATAACCTTTGGGCTATGTGTATGAGGTATAAATGCATAATTTGTAATGTTTAAATGAATTTCATATTAAGACTTGGATCCCATTCCCAAGATATCTCATTATGCATATGCAAATAATCCCAAATCGAAAAACATCCTAATCTGAAACACTTTTGCTCTCAAGCATTTTGTATAAGAGATACCCTAACCTGTATGAATACTCAAGTATAACTTAAGGATCTGAAGTTAGCTCAACTAAAGATGTGCTACACTGTGCTAGTTTCATAATTATGATTAGAATCATGGCTTTAACCACAAACTATTTTAAAAATTACACGAAAACATATGATCCATAAATTTATTGAGGGACTTAAATTAATGGCTCATTACAGTGAAAATCACACACTTCCTTTAGTAAATGAAGTGTCTGTCCTTCTAAAAGATAGAAGAACATACTTTATTCAACCCTAATGATACCAAATGTCTATACATCTCACTATGTTATGTTATGGTGTATACACTAGCTTCTTTGGGTTACTATAACAATTTAACATAAACTTGATAGATTAAAACAATAGGAACTTATTCCCTTACAGTTCTGAAGGTGAGAAACCTGAAACCAAGGGGTTGGCAGGACATTATTTCCTGAGAAGTCTCTAGAGAATAATCCTTCATACCGTTTCTTAGTTGGATCCTACTAAAGGAGATGCTTGGGTTGCAGCTGCATCACCCCAATCTTGACCTCTACTGTCATTGAGCCTTCTTCCTTCCATGTCACATCTCCACTCCCCTTCTTACAAATAATCTATTCATGATGTAGTCCATGCTAATACAGTGTGACTACATTTTAACTAACCACATCTGTAAATATCCCAGTTGCAAATCATATAATATTCTGAAGTTCTGGGTGAATGCGATTTTCTGGAAGATGCTATTCAACCTGCTACATGGAGCATTCCCATCTTATCTCCTATAATATTTCTTGGCTCCATGTCAGAGGTAGAGACTGCAAACTATTTTTCGTTCCAGGCCTCCAAATTCCTGGGAGGCATGTGTAAATTTAATGGCCTGCAGATAATGCCCAATTTAAAACAGTATGTTAAAAGTATGCATTTTTAACCTTTTACTTGTCAAGACATCTTAACTTTAGACAAAAGTTAAAATTGACACAAGAAACAGCAAACGTAGAAACAGCAATATAAAACTCAAAACTCCTGACCAAACATTAATTCACACTGGCTAAAAAAGAAGGTAAATGTAGTGTTGAGCCAAATCAATAAAAACTCTGGAGTGCTTGTTTACCAAGTACTAAAATGGTATAATCTCCCCCAACAAAAGGCATCAACATCAAATGCAGAATCAAATGTAGAATCTCAGCCCTATCTCCAGGCTCAACACAATAAGCAGCTCCACTTTAATGTGACTTTCCAGATTATTCATTTGCTCTGTTCTAGAACTCTGTTCCCAACAGTAAAAAAATAAGTCTAACCCTACCACACAATTCCACACTTTCGGGCAAAAATGTGTATTTGTTTTGCTGAGGGGTCAACGGGAATGTTAAACATATAAACACTTGCACATATTGGTCCTTTGCCTTCCCACAGATCAGTAGTAGCTTTCCGAATGAACAAGCTGTTTCCATGACACCGTGTATTTAATTTGAAGCAGATATACACCAACTACCCAGGAGTATAATCACATAATACGCTATTTCATATTTATTTTATGTTGGCACAAAGTCTCAAACATCTCCTTCTTTAAAAAAGAAATCTTTATGAAAAAACTAGTATTTAAAGTAACACTTTAATCAGGAAATATATCACCTTTTTCCTTAAGTAGGACACTTTTTGTGGTTCTGTGTTAAATCTCTTGTCATGGTTAATCAGTCTGGGAACACAATATGAATGGCTAGTAAAACAATTATACAACAGTGAGTACGTGGTCGGCCCAACCAGTGAATGTTTTCCTTTTCTCTGCTGAAAGTCTATGCCATTTATTCTTGACATATTTTTAAAATTAGATTTCTTCTTTGCTGTTAACATGCATTGTTCTCTCTCTTCTGAAAAAAAAATATAATGAGAAAACCCTCTCCCTCTCTCCAGCTTTTTGTTTTGCAACATCTGTCCCTAACAACATGCTGACTTGAAAGAGAGACTCAGGGATGTGACCACAAGAAATTCACCTGCATTAACATCAGCCTGGAAACAGTGAATCAAGCCCTACCTTCTTCTTAAAAATTCTCCCTTAAATGTTTCTCTTTCTCCATAGCTCTTCTAAATTAATATACCCATTCAACAAACTTAAAGGGAAACAACAGTGTGCTTAATGCCAAACCAGTTAAAAGTAGTCAAGTTTTGCGGTGAGTCCAGCAATTATGATCCCCACTTACCACTTCAGAGTGGCTGAATTCAATTCCCAATTTCATTTCCTGACTCCAGCTTCCTGCCAAAATAGAGCTTGGGAGGCAACAGGTTATAGCTCATGTAGTTGACTCCCTGTCACCCACATGGAATACCAGGACTGAGTTTCCAACTCCTGGCTTCAGCTGGACACGGCCCTGGTATTGCAGGCATTTAGAGAGCAATAATCAATGGATGACAGCTCCCTCTCTCTTTGCCTCTCAGATAGATAAAACAAAAACAGTCAAGTCTGTTCTGCAGTCTGTTCTGCAACAAATCAAACTTGCACATACACACAAGAGTCATGTGTAAAGAGGGAAAATCACTAAGCACATACTTGATGCAACCCACAGCCACAGAACTAAAAGCTCAGATGCAAATCAGTTTCAATGTCAGAAGGTTCAGGAAGGATTTATTAAGAAATTCGTCAGAGCACATTCTAGCGCATGACACCTACCAGACTTTTACCCACCTGCTCACACCCCAAGTAAGACACAAGAGAGAGAAATGTCACACCTCGAATGCATAATTCTCAATTTCTTAAGGCAACTAAAGGTCTAAAGTTGAGAGGTTCATCCCATTTCTTGCCTATATGCTCCTGAAGTTTAGCCATTCAGTACGAGGACTAAAGGATATGATTGGTTGCTGTAAATTACCTTGGATTTCTAAATATATAACCAGAGTTTCAGGGAGAAAACAAGGTGACATTCTCGCCACAACCTTCAAGACCTGGCTGTGAGACAAGTGCCAGCGCCAAGGGAACCCAGCCATAGAAGGAAGAGGCAGCCCAGAAAATTCCTCCCAGACAGAGGGATAACAAAACAAGATAAGGAGCTTGGAGTGAAGACGAGACTGTCGAAGCAGAGCTGAGCTTACAGCTCAACCAGGTGCCTTCATATCATTTAACTTTATGATTAGGCACATGGGCTGTATTTGCTACACAGGTGTCAACACGTTTACATTAAGCTCCTACTGAATGCCTGTCAGTGTGCTCAGTGCTTGAGACACAACAACAAATGAAACAGACATGGGTCATATCTTCCTGGAGAAGTGCGTGGGTAGGGGGAGGCGGCTGCAACACCCTGCTCAGTCCGGCGTAGCAGCCATCTGCAGAGTGAAGCAGCAAATGGAGGATTTTTCTGTCTCTCCTCTCTGTGAATATTATCTGCCTTTCTAATAAAAATAAATAAATCTTTAAAAGTATCAGAAACAAAAGACATGGAAGACTGCTATGGAGGAAACTACAAAACATTTAAAAATAGAAGACTTAAAAAATGGATAAATTAACCATATTCCTGGATTGGCAGGATCAACATCAGTAAAATGTTCAATTACCAAAAGCAATATACACATTCAATGTGACTCCAATCAAAATCCCAACAACAAGGGCCAGTGGTGGCACATCGCACTGGGCATCTGCTCACAACAAAATCCCAACAAAATTCTTCTCAGAAATAGAAAAGAAGATACAGAAGTTCATCTGGAAACACAAGAGACCACAAATAGCCAAAGCTATCCTGAGGAATAAAAATCAAGCTGGAGGAATCACAATTCCAGACCTCAAGACATACTATTGGGCAGTGTCATCAAAACAGTCTGCTACTGGTACAGAAACAGACAAGATCAATGGAAAAGAACAGAAATCCCAGAAGGGAGCCCACACATGTATAGCCAATAAATCTTTGACAAGAGAACTGAAAACAATCCAAGGAAAAATTTTGTCTCTTCAACAAATGCTGTTGGGACAACTGGATTGCACCCTGCAGAGGTAAGATGCAAGACTCCCCCACACACACCTGTCACAATATACAAAAGTCAGCTCTAAATGGATCAAGGACATAAATCTGTACCCAGAAGCTATCAAACATAGGAAGCCCTCTGCAAGACACGGGCATTGGTAAATACTTTTTTTAAAAAGTCACCAAAAGCACGGGCAAAATAAAACAAAGCAAAAATAAACAAATGGGACTCTGTCAAACTAAGAACCTTCTGTACACCAAAGAAAATGATAAACAAAGTGAAGAAGCAATCAACAGAATGGGATAAAAGCTTTGTACAGTACACCACAGAGAGGGGACCAAAATCCAGGATATACAAAGAGTTTCAGAAACTGAGTGAGAGCAAAACAAACAATCCCATGAAGAAAGGGGTGAAGGAAACGAGCTGGCACTTTTCAAAAGAACAAATTCAAATGGCTAATAGACATATGAAAAAATGCTCAGGCTCCCTAGTTGTTAGGGAAATACAAATGCAAAACACACTGAGATTCCACCTAACTCCAGTGAGACTGGCCTGCATTCAGAACTCTACTAATAACACCTGCTGGCATGGATGTGCAGAGAAAGGCACCCTCCTTCACTGTTGGTGGGAGTGTAGGCTAGTACAACCACTGTGGAAATCAGCAATGGAGAGTGCTAAGAGAACTGAAAATTGACCTGCAGTAGGACCCAGCTATCCCACTTCTGGGAATATATCCAAAGGAAATGAGATCTGCATATGAGAAAGGGATCTGCAACCCTATGTCTTATAGCAGCACAATCTACAACAGCAAAGACATGGAAACAACCCAGATGACCTTCGAAAGAGGAATGGATAAAGAAACTGTGGTAATCCATGAAATACTACTCAGCCATTAAAAAGAATGTAATTCTACCATTTACAATCAAATGGTCCCAACTAGAGACCAACATGCTCAGTTAAATAAGTCAATCCCAAGAGGAAAAACATCATTAAGTTCTCTCTGATATAAGGCAACCTCCATGCAAAATACACATTAAATAAATACATAGGTAAACATGTATATATTTTCACAGATGAACTGTATAATGGAGACTAGCATAGCAGGAAGTGAAGATACCTTGCAGTATGCATCTCTACTCATGGATATAAGGACTCACAAAAAAAGAAACTTTAAAAATATGTTGATAATAGGATACTAGACTTTCTACCACTTTCTATAATAACAATGCCATGATACACTTGAACAGCAGAATGATGGACTATGACTTGCTGAAGAACTATACAATATTGGGCCCGGCAGCGTGGTCTAGCGGCTAAAGTCCTCGCCTTGAAAGCCCCGGGATCCCACATGGGCGCCGGTTCTAATCCCAGCAGCTCCACTTCCCATCCAGCTCCCTGCTTGTGGCCTGGGAAAGCAGTTGAGGACCGCCCAATGCATTGGGACACTGCACCCACGTGGGAGACCCGGAAGAGGTTCCAGGTTCCCGGAATCGGATCGGCGCGCATCGGCCCGTTGCGGCTCACTTGGGGAGTCAATCATCGGATGGAAGATCTTCCTCTCTGTCTCTCCTCCTCTGTGTATATCTGGCTGTAATAAAATGAATAAATCTTTTTTTAAAAAAAGAACTATACAATATTATAACATGGGGAAAAACAGTAGGGGAATTGGGGTGGAAAGAAGAATACCTGTGCCTCTGGAATTGTATATTGAATATATGTAAGTAGGTACATGTGTGTATACAGACACACACACACACATATATATACATATATGTATAAGATATATGCATCAAATTAGATCAGGATTATAGTTTGACTCTGAAATTTATCCAATATTGTGAACCCAGGTGGGCAGAAAAGCTGAGCAGGCTAAAGTTACTGAACATTTACCAAAGTCATACTTTGCCTCTGTATTCTACAACATTCAACTTTACTGGTTTCTCAGATTCAAGTACACTACAGAAGCTGATGGTCGTAATGAGAAAATTTCCCTGAATGGGTGAATCAAGCAGGCTAATGAACCAACATGTAGTAGTAATCAACAATCTTATGTATAAGATACCAACTACAATATGTGAAAGTGGCTAAGCAAAGAGGCACATCTTTAGCATACTGGCATGCAGTAGAAATGTAACAGTGAGTGAATCTTGTCTATATAAATGTTCTGATTGTCTTGCAGATGCTCTACTAAGCAAGAAATCTTAACAGCTCTTACATTATCTGGAATCCTTGCCCCAGTCCCATTCAGCATCCAGTAATAGAATATATGGACCTAAACAACTTTCAGTCCACACATCAGATGGAGAAGGGGCAACAGGACCCTGTGTGGAGGAGATTAATGCCAATGTTTCCTCCAGCAGTAATTATATCACAGAATCTGGAATGCCCAAGCCCTATTAGCCAGTGGACACAAAAGTGATCCATACTAAAGTGCTATGGCTTTTCCATCTCTTTCTAATGCATTCCCAAGGTTCTACACTCCATGTGGGATCTATACTCTTCCGCTATCTCCTGCTGTTCTTTAAGAAATCAGCCATGGGCGGATACAGCCAAGAGGTCATGGAAAGTGTCCCACTGGCATACATTTGGCAAGGGTCGGGGGCAATCCAGGCTGAATCAGTTCATGTTACCCACTGGCAAATCCGAACACTGGAACAGAGTGTGAGTGGAGCCAGATCCGGTCACGACAAAAGCTGTCCACAATGCGGAATGCCAAGGTGAGGTTGCCTGTGCCAGATGTGACTGCAGCACCCAACCAGCACATGTGAGAGCCAGGAAGGGAGGGAGCAGAACTGGCAGGGGAATAAGGGGTGGTCCCCATGCTGAATAGCTACTCCCACTGGAGAGCGTGAGCAGGGATGGGGACAGACCAGATCAGGCAGGGCTACTGCACATGTGCGGCTCATGTGGACCAGATCAGGGAAGAACCAGGTTGGTCCGATTGTTCCTACTGGTGCAATCTACAATTAGAGTGGGTGAGGGTTGTTGGGGCTTGGCCGCAGCATCAGCTGGCAGAAGCTGGCACTGGGGGCTAGTTCTGTCAAGTTAAACCACAGAACACCCGGAGACTACATAATTCGGGAGGGGGAGTGGCCTGGGAGGGAAACAGTAGGCTCCTCTCTCTTGGGTTACCACCCCCCATGGAAGGGCATGAAAGCTAGGGCAGGGGTTGAGGTGGCTAGACAGAGACACCCAACAACATCCGTGATGGCTGGGTAGTTGAGCTGGTTAGATGGGACATGGTTCTCATGCCCATTGACATGTATGAGAGCAGAAGGGGATGGGGGATAGACTGGACACACATATTGACAAACCAGGGCAGGGGGCGGGTCTGGTGGGATTATTGTGGGTCGCTCCAACTGGACGGCAGCCCCCACTGGCTTGGGCGAGGGCCGAGTATGTGCTCAGTAGAGCCAGTCTGGACTGCGGATACCCATTGGTTCCAGTGGAAGGCGGGACTGAAGACAGAACCAGCCCAGCAACTGCAACCACCAGCTGATCGGGGCAATGGACTGTGACGGGCCCGGTTCTTACTGGTACATACAGGAGTTTGGTCTGGGAACATCTCGGAGAAAGGCTCTATGGGGATTTCCCCAGTCGAGCTTTCGGACTCAGAATGCTAACCATCAGTTGACAAAGGACAGAGCAGGTCGATCAACCACCTCAGCTATGTGTTGGCAATGTAAGTGCTGGGCAAATGGAGACTTTATGATGGACTATGTCAATCAGTGGATTCTCCAGAGACCGCATTGGGCCTGGAGTGGTGAGAATGGCAGCAATTCAGATCCTTTGAAATGTCAAAAACACTCTACCAGCTCTACCTTCAGACCAGAGATGGTCTCCCCAAGGAACTGATGAACTTAACTGGACAATATGATGCTGGACTTTATGCCTGGTAGATGCTTCCAATGAAAGAATCTCAGCTGAATTTGAACTGTGGTAACGCAACAGGGTGGAGGAGTCCACCATGGGGGGCGGGCTGGGGGACTTGGGGAGGGGTGGGGGGAATCCCACTGCCTATTAAACTGTGTCACATCATGCAATGTAACCAACAAAAAAGAGAGAGAGAGAGATCAGCCATGGGAACATATGAGCTTGAACCTTAGGCCCTATTACTCACTGAAAATCAGACAAAATATTTACTTCCTCCTCCCTGAATCCAAAAGGATAACTGTCATAACTGCTATTCAGGCCACACCATTTGTAGTGGATAAGCAGCAACTACCTGAGCCTGTTGCCTCTGGCTACCACCATTCCTAGATATGCTTACTGTCTCCCACTGCCAGCACTTGCATCTTATAGCCTGAACTTTCTGTCTGTATGAGTTCAGGAGGAAAACACCAATTCTCAACCAGTAATAATGGAATTGGAGGATAAAAACTGTAAGCTACCTTGCAGTTAGGGTGGAATAACACTGAGGTGTATTTTATATTATCTCAGATGCCCCTAAGCAGTTACCAACAGCAGTGATCTGCCCAATGGTGTGCCCTCTATTGACTTTTGCTACAAAACATATTTTTTTTGGTTTGCAATACAGGCCTCATTTCCAAGCAGGCAAACACTGTTGCTTTTATTCTCATGCACGGAAGGCATGACAATTTCCTAGGAAAGGGTAAGTGTACTAGACATGTCAGAAGCTGGCTGTATGACCTCAGAATCTTATCATTGTTATAAATACCTGGTTCACTGTCAACTGCCAGCTCCTGTAGTTCAACATCTGAGAGCTTTTTCTGGCTGCTAGAACCCGCTGATGTATCTAGAAGCAGCCCTGGATGTATGGCTAGGTGGGAAAGCCTTGAAATGTGTATCATAACTGGATCCCAATGTTCCAAGTGGAATTATGCTCCAGTTACACATGGTGCCAACTTGACCAGTAACACACCCTTCTCTTCCCTAACTTACTTCCCCTGATCTTCTGCCAAGATGTCCTGGGATCCACATTCAAAGGAATTCTCTATACCAGAATCTTCCCCTCAGGATCTGCTTCTCAGGGAAGATTTGCAAGAGACACAATTCCAAGGGACTGCAACTCTAAAAGGCAAATAAGCAGCCACAAAAAGACACTAAGCCTTAGAACCCCAAAATCTATTTCCTAAAATGGTTGCTATGAAAGTAAAATGAAGCCTTTGGGGTTTAAAGGCTTTAGGCTTACTGACCAGAAAGCTAATTTAAAGAACATTTCAGAAGCCAATACTAAATTACCAAGTTCTCAGCCACCCCACTTCTTAAGCATTCCCTTTGTATCTGATCCATGTAATTTAATGGGGTTCCTAAAGGAACATTGCCTGATCAATGCCATAAAAGTTTCAAGTCATATTTAACACACTTTAAAAATACTAAATTACTGTAACCATTTGTTCTTCACCTTGCTAATAGCACTTTAGTAAAATCGGCAAAATATCTTATATTCTTGTTATAAAAGCAATACAGGCTCAATGTAGACAATTTGAAAAATACTGAAAAATGGGAAGAAAAATAAAAGCTTCATTACCAGAAAAATCTGCCATTAACTGTTTATGGTTTCTCCCCCCGCCACCACACACATGCATGTCCGCACATACAAACATACACACACACAATTGAGATCATTCGGTATAACACTTTAAAACAAACATAGTGCCAACTCTGAATTGTTCACAATCATTGGGTCTGTGGAATTGTGAATAACACCAAATCAACAAACAATATACAAGGTGGTGTAATTTCAATTCTCTTTCATCTCATCCCTCTCCTTCATTCTGATGAAATCATTTTACATGAACTGACTTTTTTAACCTAAGCAGATTGATTAAAATGTAACAACCTTTCTCTTTTCTGCCCATCTTTCTAAAACTGCTAATGAACAGTGAACTGGTCAATCAGCAGGTGAGATTAGAGAAAAGGGACAGGGGCAAAGTTGATAGAGATGATAACTGGCTGCAGATAATCAAGGCTGATTGAGCATTCACTTTCCCATGAATGTCTAAAGCTGCGAAGGGCAATTACCAAATGCATTAAGGGAAAGCAGCATTATGTTGCTTCCTCTGTCAACTTTGATGTGTTACCCTGTTAGAAAGCTTTTTCCTGGACTCATTTGTAGTCAGGACAGTAGAAGGAAAGCAGCCTCCCAACAGATGTGCTCCTGAATTTTATGAAAGGTTGGAAAATATCCCTCTGAAATAATAGTTAATAAGAGCTAGCCTATAAATAAAATTAAAAGAGCTAGCATGCAACAGATAACTCATCTAAAAGATAACTCTAAAGGCATCGGTTGGTGGGCCCATTGTGATGGCCTACTGGCTGAATCCTTGCCTTGCAACACTAAGATCCCATATGGGTACCAGTTTGTGTCCCAGCTGCTCCATTTCCTATCCAGCTCCCTGCTTATGGCCTAGGAGAGCAGTGGAGGATGACCAAAGCCTTGGGACCCTGCACCCACATGGGAGACCAAGAAGAAGCTCTTGGCTCCTAACTTCGGGTCGACTCAGATTCAGCCGTTGAGGCCGTTTGCGGAGTGAACCAACAAACAAATGATCTTTATCTCTCCTTCTCTCTGTATATCTTTATAAAAATGAATGCACCTTTTATTTAAAAAAGGTATTGGTTGCTGATAAAAGAGTGATTTTCTAAATGCCATTCGGGACTTGAGTTCTTCCCTAAAATAAAATCTAAAATGTAACTACTGAGAGATTACCTGCAGTCTTGGAAACCAAATTCTCTGAAATGAGGAACTGCACTGTGACAGAAAATTGTGAAAATTGAAAAGTTATGGAGGAAGAGGGCTGGAATTAAAATTAATACTACTAAACACAATGTGGGTATTGAGTTAGGTACTTTATATCAGTTAAACTTAAAATGATTTGAAATATATTTATTCTTTCTGTTTTACAGATGCAGGAACTGGGGATAAGAGAGATTAGGTAATAAATAGCAAGCAGGTAGTAGAGTTGTCACTCCAATCCATGAATGCCTTAATCCAAAATGTTGGATTTCAGTGTTTGCTAAAAATATTTCGAGAATCATAATGTCACAATTCCATTAGGTCATAGTTAGATAGATAGACTAATGCCTTTTCACAACCAACTACAAATCCTGATAGAAGCATTTTTTTAAATTCATTCAACTCCTATTTCCGATCAAGTAAACATGTGATATTACCTCCTGAATAGGCATGATCTGTATAAATTGCTGTGAGTAGTTAAATTCAAAGAGTTTTCAATGCAAGTTGATAAACTGGCAATTTGTGACTTTGGTTACTAATGGGAAAAAATAAAACACTGGATTTCCTATCCATAAACTACTACACTATTTCGTCTGCCATGCTATTTATCCTTTTTGATAGACTGTCTGCATGTAAAAGCCTCCTGTATATAGTTATATGTTTTATTAAATCAAACATAGTAATCTCACTCCTCCAACCAGGCAGTATTTTGAATTAGCATAAGAAAGGCAAGATGAGGGAATAGGGTGAGGATACATTAAAAGAGATGGAGAAGGATTAGCATAGGAGAAGCAGAGAGAGTGCAATCCTGGGTGTAGGAGTGGGCAGGCCAGCAGCAGAGGGACACCCAGGAATGGTAGACATGGGGAAACAGCAGAGATACAGGAGCAGTGTTGCAGTGAACAGATACCCTAACAGTGATTAGAGCGCCATCAATACACAGACAGGGAGACCACCAGGATGCAAGAGGTGAGCCAAGCCACAGATTTGCAGACCCTGCTGATTTTAATCCAATCACTAGTTGGAAGAGAGCGGCAGAGCCCTTGAGGATGGGCCTGTGAACAGGGGAGCTGTTCAAAACCCAGCCTGGCACCACCACCATAAGAGGTATATCTGGCACCATTTTAAGTGCGATGGAAAAACCCCTGGGGGATACGGTGAAATATACATGCTTTAAGCCCAGGGAGAACCAACTTTCAGCTTTCCAAGAGTCTTCTACACAAACTGATAGCAGAAGCACATTTCACTGGTTCCACAAGAAAAATATTACCAATTTGGTGTCTTGCGCATTCCGTCCAAAATAGGTCCAGGTTTCCCCCTGCCCTAGCTACTACCAGGTTTCAGCAAAAACAGAATAGAGGAAAAAAAATCTATGTGCCTCATGGATTGAGTTCAGAGCTCACCCCTGTGAGCCATACAACTTAAACAGGTAGTATCTCCCTAATCCAAGATGCAATTTAAAAGAACAGTCCCATTTGACATAACAGAGAAAAATCTTAAGTACCTTGGAATAATCCTAACAAAAACGTGAAAGATTGCTATGGAAGAAACTGCAAAACATTTAAAAAAATAGAAGACTTTAAAATGGATAAATTTACCATGTTCCTGGATCAGCAGGATCAACATCAGCAAAATGTTCAATTACCAAAAGCAATATACACATTCAATGTGATTCCAATCAAAATCCCAACAACATTTTTCTCAGAAATAGAAAAGAAGATACAAAAGTTCATCTGGAAACACAAGAGACCACAAATTGGATCAAACTAGGCTGAAGCACCTACTGGAGTATACCAAGGAAATGTGACCCATTTCAGTCTGGGGATGGTGGGTGGGTGTTGGGTCCGTGATCCCCAGGGGTCAGATGTTTGGAGGAACCTAGGTCTTCTGGCCCAGGTAATAGGGTCTGGGCCTCCTGGTCCAGGTCACCAAGCCCGCTTATAAGGTGGAGGCTGGGTATGTGAGCCCTGGGGGTGGGGGGGTCCGACATGGCCCAGGTAACCTGCCTGATTCGGGTCCATGAGCCCACCCAGGAGAACTGGTCCTCTTCAGTGTGGAGGATGGAGTGCTAGACAGCAGACCATGGTACATATGCAGGAAATGGTAGCTCAATGGGTCCTGCAGAGGACATCTGGTACCATAGCAGAGAATGGAGAACAGAACATATGGACAACTACCCCAACCAAATGATGACAGCAAATATATGGGCAATTGGAGATTATAAGGTCAACAGTGTCAGCCAATAGACATTGGAAGGGTTTCCTCAACAGCATTTCAGAACTATCACATCCACCCGGGCAGAACTCTTAGAGCAGGTGGTATATTGTGACCTTGAGTTGAGTTGGTCCCAACTAGAAACTATTATGCTCAGTGAAATGAGTCAATCACAAAAGAATAAATACCATATATTCTCTCTCATATAAGAAAGCCAACATGGAAAGGTAGAGTTCATCAAGTGCCCATGGAGTTCTGATCTAAATATAGATTGCTGCAAGTCAGGTCCCACGGCAAGAGATGGTGAAAATTCTCTGTTCTAGGCATGTTGGCATTTCATGGATGAAGTAACAGCAGAGTATATTTAGCATGTTGTGAACATGAATATGGCAAATTGGCAGTTTCCGTCAGTTGCTGGCAATAGTTTAGAGTGATGACAAATATTATTTTGATTTTTTTGTGTGTTATTTAGTTACGAGAAAAGTGTATGGCAAGCAGTCCATTTGATGGTTTACTAATTTCCTTGTTGTTGAGAAGTCCGAGTTGATTATGTATTTAATATAATAACCATTTGTGTGCTGTGAATTGCATTAAGAGTTATGTAGGGCAGAGATGATGCTTACTAAATGTACAAAATGGATTGATGAGATTAGCCAGTTAAATCTTTTCACCAGTAAGGCACTCAACAGCCCATGAGATATTTATTAAAAATGTCAAGTAAATCCTCTTATTTTTGTATCATAGTGTCAAATAGCAGTAAAATAAACATGTTAAGATCCTTAATCTACTGCTATGTTTCACTGTAAAATTTACCTTTGTTAAAATTTGCTTCTGTTCAAATTTGTTGAGATTGCACGTGGAAGTGTCCTAATATTACTTTGGCTGGTATTTTCTAATTACTGTATAATATTTTGGGAACGCAAATTTTATTTGAATGTCAACTACAGTTAAGCATGTGCCGTTTGTTTTTCTTGCTCAGGTTTTGTAATTTGATGTAATGTTTTTATTATAGTTTAATAAATGTTTGCTTTATTAAAAAAAATAAAAATAAAAAAATAAAGGTATGCATAGATTTACAAACACACTTATGTACAATAAAATGCTATTCAGCTATAAAAAAAATTAAATTCTCTGTGTTAGGGCCACACCAAAAAAGATACACAATTCATTCATGTAAGAGATAAAATTTAAAGGAGGAGTAGGAGAATAAAAGAACTTTATTTAAAAAAAAAAAATGAAATTCTACCATTTGCAAAGAAATGGTCCCAAGTGGAGACCAACATGCTCAGTGAAATAAGTCAATCCCAAAAGAACAAACATCATTAAGTTCTCTCTGATATAGGGCAACCTCCATGCAAAATACGCATTAAATAAATACATAGGTAAACATTTATATACATATATTCTCATAGATGAACTGTATAATGGAGACTAGCATAGCAGGAAGTGAAGATACATTGCAGTATGCATCTCTACTCCTGAATAAAAATAGGACTTCAAATAAAACTATTATATAAACCTTGACTAAGACTAAGTTTCCTACCATTGCCTATACCTATAATGTCATGATACACTTAAATAACAGAATGTTAAACTTGTAACTATTACTAAAGGATTATACTATCCTAATAAAATTTGGGGGGAAATGGTAAGAGTGGAAATCAGAGAGAGAAAGTAGAGGGGGAGGGAGTATTTCTATACTTAAAAAACTGTATCACTGAAAATAAAATCAATTCAAAAACAATTAGGATTAAGGTAGTTCTGATTAATGAAATGAAAAAGTATGCTGTGTAGCTTCTGGGAAGAGTTTCTTAATTCTTAGTGAGAAGTACTCTGGGGCTCCTGGAAGGAATGCTCAGTTTTGAAGAATGAAGAGTAAACAGAGAATGTGCAAAGGCTGCCACAAACATCTTGTTTTATCAGAAAATAAACAAGATTTCAAAGATGAAAAAGTAGCATAAAAATCATATATAATCAGCAGCAAGCATCTCCCATTGATCCAAGTTGGGACAACTTCAGTATCAAAAGAATAAGGATTTTAATTATACAAAACAAGTTTAATGTGTTGAAAATACAAATTAAAAATATATCCAAAAAGATAAAATCAAAACAATTTTAATCATCAGCACTGCACCAAAATCAAATTCCAAAAATTAAAAATTAAGGCTTAAGAGGTAATCATTTATCTTGCCTTTCTAGTGCAAATGGCACTTCAGGGTAACCTGATAAAAGCAAAAGGTTGATTGGCTTTTTTTCTGTAAGAATTTGAGCTAATAAATATTATTTTGTAAATGTGAATGAAATAATTGATTCAGCCAGCTATCTTCAATCGAAGCTAAAACCATGAGTTTAAAAGGTTAATGGGAAACTAGATACTTTCATCCACATCAAAGTATCAACCTAAGAATTATGTACTCATTGCAAGGAGGAAAATGTTATACAACACAATTTTATAATGGAGAGGTTGAGAAGAAATCTTATTTTGACATCTCTATGTGGCTTTTAACACCACTAAAAATGATGCAAACTCCTAAATGTAATAGAGTAAAATACAAAATCTGAAGTATTTCTTCCAAAAATTGTTCATATGAATGTATTCATTGTTTATACTGAACAAAATTTATACGAAAGATAGAAATACTTAAAGGGAATAAAGACTGGGCCCTTTAACAATTTACGTACATGAGGAAAATGGAGGGGGTGATATTCTAGAACCAAGATTAAAGGAGATTTCAAGCATATAATAAAAATACGGAATTCATAAGGCTTGCTTAGATTTTGTGTTTCCCTCATCCCCCAAAAATTCAAAGGCAAGCTAGCACAAAACCAGGACAAAGTATTAAACATATTTATTTTATAAATCTTAAAATTAGTAATAAAACAACGTATAAGTAGAAATAATCACAAAAGCAATTTTAATAATGTAAAAAAACTTGGAGAGAATTTTAAAGTATGAATACATGCTGAAACATTAACTGGTATTCAGTTCTGATTATATTGTGACTGATTAGGGTAGTGTCATCATTTTAAGAGATATTTTATTTAATGATTCAGTAGTTTTTTTAAACAAAGATTTATTTATTTTTATTACAAAGTCAGATATACAGAGAGGAGGAGAGACAGAGAGAGGAAGAACTTCCATCTGATGATACACTCCCCAAGT
Organism: Ochotona princeps; assembly: GCF_030435755.1. Classification (NCBI taxonomy): domain Eukaryota; kingdom Metazoa; phylum Chordata; class Mammalia; order Lagomorpha; family Ochotonidae; genus Ochotona; species Ochotona princeps. The sequence goes on along the minus strand of NC_080865.1, from coordinate 28,188,073 downwards.
GACTGCAACAGCTGCAGCTGAGCCAGTCCGAAGCCAGGAACCAGGAACTTTCTCTGGGTCTCCCACGCAGGTGGGCCATCCTTGACTGCTTTTCCAGGCCACAAGCAAGGAGCTGGATGGTGCCGGAGTCCAGCTCCAGCCAAGTTCTGAGCTCGGGAAGGGTGCGTGGAGTCGGCGATAAAGAAAGACACAGACACAACACTTGGTGCGTTCTCACAACAGCTCAAGAAAAAACTGTCCTTTTTATTTACTCAGACACCTCACAAGCTTCTGCACAAGCAACTAATTGTTCTATTTTTACTTCAAGACTAAGGGGGCATGTACAGACATTTGGTCATTCCTTCTGCACTTCAGGGCTAAGCAGGTGCTCCTAAAGATAATTCTGCAAAATACTGTATTCATATTCTTCAAAGCAAGCCGTTATTCACTCTTCAACAGTAACCATGGAGCGACAGCCAGGACTCCAAGGCCAAGGTACATGCAATTACCTGCTAATCAGTAGTACATTCCTACCACATTTCTATTTCTACAAGTTGCCCATTATTTAATGGGAAAATAGGTTACAAGGGAAAAAAATGCAAAATCTAAAAACAAAAGTTTCAAATGTTAAATCCCCCTACAACTATAAACTCTACAACCCCATAAACAACGAAACAATAATCAAAAGCATTTTTCTTTAATAAAAGCATCCTTAATTCCTCTAGCTAAAAATTATAAAAGCGGCTAAAACAGTTACATTTTTTTATGCTCCAAAAAAAATTGAAAAGACAGGCTAGCCTTTGAGATGACAATAACTATATTTATTGTCATAGCAGTTTCAGCTCTCACTCCCATCACTTCCATTACTTTGTAAAATTCTTATTAAGCCATTTCCCAAAAGGCATGCTATATGTTTAGGCCCGATTTCAGTGCAATGGGCAGGTACACAATAAGATGTCTAGAAATGGCATGGGTTTAATTGTACTCCTGTGCGCAGTTAAAGGCCCACTCACCAAGACATTATCAATAACATTAACTGTCAAGCTCACGTTGGTGGAAAAAGCCATCTACAGGGACAAACAATGCCTCAATAGATTACAGGATTCTTAGCGGGGTGCTTGAGTTTCCATGCAAAAAGGTGGTGAGACTGCGTCAAGGTGGTCAGAGAGAAATCTGCCGGGCCCTGCCAAACAGCTGGAAGCTCCCCCAGGCCCTACCAAGCAGGGGAGCTGTTCTCTTCACACCTTCGTGCCATCCACACTTACTGCACGGACCCCAGCAGGATGGGAAGTGGAGCTGCTGGAATTAGAACCCGGTGCCCATATGGGATCCCGGCACATTCAAGGCGAGGACTTTAGTCACTAGGCGACTATGCCAGGCCCTCAGTAATTATTTTAAAATTATTCACCAAAAAAGTATCTAAGTATTAACAATGATTACATCTCTAGTTTGGATATAGGTAATTTCTATATTGTTCTCTATTTTCTCTGGGGGAAAAATCTGCTTTTTTATATTAGACAATTCAAAAAGAATCATGAAACATCTCCCTTCCAGTTGATGTTGTTGTGTCTGCATATATCCCAGAAAATTAAGGTAGCCACCTTGGTACCATCAGAAGAGCAAATCTTAAGGGAAAAGCTAGCATGCAGAGGATACAAGTACAGAAAGATGGAAAACCAGGGTCCCTGATGGCATTACTGAGCTAGCCCTAAGCACCTACCCACTGAACTTCTCAAACTGTGAGAATATATTGTTATTATTTATGCCATTTTGACGTGTTTGCTGTTACTTATAGTTTAGAAAAATAACCCTGCTAATACAATTATGGAAAATCTTTCTCCAAATGTCTTATTTCTATGACTTTGCTCTTCCTGAAGATACTTAAATGCACCACCCTATCACTTCCTTCAGGACTCTGGTGAAGTGATACTTTTTCTAAGAACCCTGGCTTGATTCTCCATTGTTCAGAGCAAACTGAAATACTAAAGTTCCTCAACAAACTGAAGACTAGACCTAAAACCCATACCGACCTCACCAGTGTACAAACATCCAGGAAGAAAAATAACAGTATCCTCCTGTAAATTCTCATATCTGGAGCCAGCATTGTGGTGTAGCGAGTTAAGCTGCTACCTGTGATGGTAGCAGCCCATATGGGTGTCAGTTTGACACCAAACTATTCCACTTCTGATTCAGCTTCCAGGTAATGCTCCTGGGAAAGCAGCAGAAGATGGCCCAAGTACTTGGGCCCCTACCACCACATGAAAAGACATGGATGATGCTTTGGTCCCTTAGCACAGCCCCAACTATTATCTTACATTATCTATTCCACTCAATTCCATGCATGACTGCTGATGCCAATTTGTGATGTGTTTTTGAAAACCAAACATGTATCTTTAACCATCTCTACATTCAATAATACAAGGTTGATGGCTTGAGATGAGGGATAGTGGGTATAATTATACCATGGAGATAAGGAAATGCTACAAAATCAGGCTCTATTTTTTACCCTGAAGAACTATTTGTTAAATATTCTACCAACATCCCATGATTCTATGTCTTATATCTTATTTACATTTTAAGTTCCATGGATTACACAGCTCGGTGCCTTTAAGTCCACTTACCAATATTTACTAAGAGCCACCTGTGAGGGTGCAGCATTATGACATTGCAGGTTGAGCCTGTGATGCTGGCATCCCTATTAGGCACCAGTTTGTGTCCTGGTAGGTCCACTTCTGATTCAGCTCACTACTAATGGCCTGGGAAAGCAACAGAAGATGACTCAAATGTTTAGACCCCTGCCACTCATGTGGGAGACCTGGATGAAACTCCTAGCTCCTGACTTCAACTTATCCAAGCCAGGCCATCATGGCTATCTAGGAAGTAAACCAGCAACCAGTACATGAAAGATCTCTCTCTCACTTGCTCTCTCTCTCTTGAATAAATAAATCAATCTTAAGGAAAAAATGCCATGACTCACAATAGAATGAGTTCAATATCCAGATCCAGGCTCCTTCATGCTAACACAGAACCAGAGAATCAGCAGGTGATGTCTCTAGTGGCACCTGCCACACACCTGGGAGTCCCGGACCGAGTTCATAGATCCCATCTTCAGGTAAGTCATGCATTTACCTCGGAGGGCATTCAAAGGGAACCAGTGATGAGGATTTTTCACTTGTTTTCTCTCACGCACTCTGTGTGTGTGTGTGTGTGTGTGTGTGTATTCGTGTAAAAAAAGTTCACTGATTTCTCAGGAATCTCCAAATGGATCTATAGTGTGATCCAGTCTTCTCACTCCTGGGAATTTATACAAAGGAAATGAAATCAGCATATCAAACAACTACCTGTTTCCACATGCTTATAGCAGCCTAACTCACAACAGTTAAGATACAGAATCAACTCAGGGAAGGAGGAAAACAGAAAATACAGAGAACAAGTGAGGGCAGATGTCAGGATTCAGACTCACTGGTGATACTGACTGCCTTACAATTTCCTGAACTACATTGACTCAAGGTTCAAATCAGAGGCAGAATGGACAGGTTCAGGTGGTCACCATACTTCTTTCTCTCATTCTCCCATAAAGTGCCCAGAGCAGCATGAAGAAGGCATCATTTTGAAGACTGTCCAGACCTGCTGGGAATGAACGCCAAGGGGAGGGAAGTAAAGCACGCAGTAGCTGCAGTGGTTGTGGTCAGTGCCTGACTCTGTGGGAGAACCACATTGGGTATATGTGTCAAACGGATACATCCATGCTCACCCCCAGACTTTGAGTCAATGCTAGTGGCCTGGCAGGAGACGGTGCACACATCTGGGGCTGTGAGGTATGCATATACCTCAACCCTTCCACAAGCCCAGAGGGGAGGTGTGGCAGTACAAGCTGTCAAGGTGGAGACTCACACGTAGCTGGTGCTGGGAACACCTCTGCTCTCCATGCTCAAGGCACACTTGGGGGCTAAGAGGAACTGCCACATCCTGTGACTTTGGGAGCCTTGTGCACAAAGACTGTGCCAATTCTGTGACTGCACAACACTGTGTGATGTTAGCTGGGTCTCTGAGCACACAGAGAACTTAACAGATCTTTCATGTGGTACACATGCTGGTGTGAGTGGGGGTTGTAGCCACAAGGCTCTTCCCTTCCATGGTGAGAAAAGAGGAGATCCTTCATGTCCAACTTGATTGTAGCCCAAAACTATCACCCTGTATTTGAACACTGTCCACACCCAGGATAAACCTCTGTATACTCACTGAAGGAACACCAATCCCATCAAACTATGGAAGAATAGTTCAAAGATAAAAACCGCCAGATTAAAAAAACAAGTGATTTCACAAATACCTAAAAACAAATGTAGATATATAAGAAACAAAAACAAGGAAGACATTATGATTCCTCAAAAAGAACAAAGCAACAATTCCTCAGTATCAAAAGTGATGATGAAGAGAATAATAAGACACCCAAACGTGAATTTTATATATTGAGTCTCCAGAACTGTGAGAAAATGAAGCGCTGTTTCTTTACACCACCCAGCGTGAGTCTACTTTTACAGTAGCACTGGATAATAAATACACGTGTGTGCATGTGTGTGTGTGTGTGTAAGAAAGACTTCATTTTTCTTTATTCACTAATCAGTTGATAATCACTAAGGTTGTTTCCACTTTTCTGACTATTGTTAACAGTGCTGCAATAATCAGGGTGCAAGTGTCTTGTCAACATCCTGATTTTGTTTCCTTTAGATCTATGTGCCAAAGAATAGCATGGTAGTTCTATTTTTAACTTTTGGAGAAACCTCCATACTGTTTTCCAGCTACTTGACATTTTCACCAACAATATGCAAAGAGTTCCCTTTCTCCACATCTTCTTCAGCACTTATTATATTTTGTGGGCTTTTTTAACAATAGCTTATAATACTGGAGTGATATGATATATCATTGTGGTTTGATTTGCACTCCCCTGATGACCAGTAATGCTGAGTATTTTTTCATGTATCTGTTGGTCATTTTACTATGTCCCCTTGAAAATATCTATTTTCATCTATTGTACATTGTTAAATTTGATTGTTTTCTGATATTGAGCTACTTATATTTTAGACTTTAGCTCATTTTTGCATTCTCCCATTCTGAAGGTTGTCTCTCAACTCTATTTCCTTTGCTATACACAACCTTCATACTTTCATGTAATCCCATTTATGTTATTTTTGCTTTTGTTTTCTGTGCTAGTCTGAACCACTCACATCCTTGCCCTTTTCTACAGGGCAAAGATTCTATAGACACATTTCCTCTATGTATTCTTGACAAGTCTTATAGTTTCAGAACTTATATTTCAGTCTTTCATCTATTTTGATTTAACCTTGTGAAGATAGATTTAATTACCTAATTATTTATTTGTTTAAAAGCAGAGTCCAGAGGGAGAGAGAGAAAGTGTTTCATTCTCCAAATGACCACAAGAACTGGGGCTATGCCACACCAAAGCCAGGAGCCTGGAGCTCCATTCAGGTCTCCCACATTGGTGGCAATGGCACAAGTACTTAGGCTATCTTTCTCTTCCTTCCAAGTGTATTATTAGGAAACTGGATGGGAAGAAGAGCAGACAGAATTCAAACTGGCACTCTCACATGGGATGCCAGTGTTGCAAGTAATAGTTTGACCTGATATACCACAATGCTGCCCCCTAATTGATTTTTTAATAAGGTAAAAGATTAGGGTCTAGTTTCATTCTTCTGCTTAGAAGTATACAGTTTCCCCCCGCAAAAAAAAAAAAAAATTATCAAAGACACTGTCCTTTCCCCCAATGCATTTTTTTAGCCCATTTGTCAAATATGAGTTAGCTGTAGATAGATGGCTTTATCTCTATGAGCAATTCTGCTCCTTTGGTCCTATGCCTGTTTGTACATCATGCTCCATTAGTATCATTTTGTAGTACATTTTAAAGTCAAGTAGCATAATGTCTCCTGCTTCTTTTCAAAGATTTATTTATCTATTTGAAAGGTGAAGTGACAGAGAAAGACGTGGGGGAAGAGGAGAGGGCAGGGAAAAAGAGATAGAAGGAAAGGGAGGTAGAGAGAAAGAGGGAAAAGGGGGAGAGAAAGAAAGGGATAAGAAGAGAGGAGGGAGACAGGGAGATGCGAGAGGGCTGAGAGAGAAGGAAAGGGAGGGAGGGAGGGAAGGAGAAACAGGAAGAAGGAGGAGAGAAGGAAGGAGAGGAGGAAGGAGAAAAACGGAGGGAGAAAGAGAGGGGAGGGAAGTGGGAGGGAAAAGGATATAGGAAGAGGAAGGGAGAGAGAGGAAGAAAAAGAAAAGGGAAGTGAAAAAGAAATAGGGAGAGAGAGGGAAGGAGAGAAAGAAATAGAGAAGGGGAGACAGAAATGGAGGGAGAAACAGGGCAGCAAAGAAAGGAGGGTAGCGAGAGGAACCAAGATCTTCCATCTGCTTGTTTACTTCTCAGTGGGTCACAATAGGCAGATCCAGGATAGACTGAAGCCAAGAACTAGGAACTCAATCCCTGATATCCCACATGGATAGCAGGGCACTTGGGTTACTGCCTTTTCAGGCATATTAGCAGGAAGATGGATGAGAAATTGAGTAACTGAGACTCAAACTGTCACTCCAACATGGGATGCTGGCACCACAAGTGGCAGATTAACATACTGTACCATAACAACCATCCCTCCTGCTTTGTTTTCTTTTCTTTTTGTTTTTTGACTCAGTATTACTTTTAATATGCAGTACTGATATGACTGTTGGGTCACAGCAATGCTAATGTTGTGAATGTGTATGTGTAGGTATAAATAATATTTGCAAGATATGATATAAAAATGCACATGATCATAACATTGTTAAAATATACATTTTGTCAAATATGAGAGTAGACATTCCTACATTCAGTGCCTACAGGAAACGCTCCTCTCCTTTCCACATTCAGCTCTTCCTACTTCCAATCTTCACTGCAACATGGAAGAACAGCAAACTGTAGCTGATCCCATCTTCTGCTCCTATTGCATAAATCCATAGAACACATGGCCAAATCTGGATCAAGGAACCCCTGCCTTAGTGTGACAATGCTTTGACAGTTCACAAAAAAGTGAAGTTTATTTTGTTCTAAAAAAAAAAAAAAAACTTCTGATGTAAATTTTTGCTGATGGTATGTTGGAGCTTTCAATTGACTGGGATGATGCTCTGCTGGCTCTGTCTTCAGACCAGAGAGGGTATACCTAAGAAGCCGTTGAACTTGACTGGACAATAAGATGCTGGACTCTATGTTTGGTATACGCTTGCAATGGGGAAATCTCAACTGAACTTGAGCTGTGGTTATGCAACAAGGTGGAGGAATCCACCATGGTGGGAGGGTTTGGGGAGGGGTGGGGAGAACCCAAGTATCTATGTAATTGTGTCACATAATACAATGTAATTACTGAAGTTAAACAATAAATAATTTAAAAAAAAAAAACTTCTGAAAGTAACACAGTTAGTATAATATGTATTTTTCATGAATTTTTTTAGGATTATCTTCTGTTTTTGGATTTTTTACCAGAGAGCCACAAATTTTCTAGTAACAGAAAATGGAAAAAGATGTACAACTGTAGAATGATCTTTGTCTGTCTTCCTCACAGTTTGATGAAGATGGTCTGCAGAAGAAAAGATGTAACAAATGGGGAAAAGGCCCTAAGGATGTTCAAGTTGTTGTGGTAATCCACCTCTATCACATCTTCATGATTGTCCCTTGAATTCTATCAGTTAATAGGCATGCTTGGGCCTGGCACAATGGCTAAGCTGGCTAATCTTCTACCTCTAACTCCACCATCGTATATGGGTGCTGCTCCACTGCCCTTCCAGCTCTCTGCTTGTAACCTGGGAAAGTGGTAGAAGATGACCCAAAGGCTTGGGACCCTACACCCACATGGGAAACCCAGAAGAAACTATTGGCTCTGGACTGAACCAGCTCTGGCTATTAACAGCCATTTGGGGCAGAGAACCAGTGGATGGAAGATCTTTCTGTCTCTCCTTCTCTCTGTAAATCTGCCTTTCAATGAAAACAAATAAAAATTTTAAAAGACAGGTATGCTTTCGGTGAGTTCCCATTTCTCAAGCCATTTACAGTAAGATTTCTGTCCCTTGTACTCAAAAGTATTCTCTGACAGAAGAAATAATGGAATTATAATTATTGAGTTAATCATTAAAACATTTTATGTACCCCAAAGTTTACCAACTATTGCAAACATTATAACAAAGATATATCTCTTTGCAGACAAGATTACTTAGTTTTCTATGCCCCAATTTAATAAAGACTCATCCCGAGGGTAAAATGTCTACTCTTTCTCTTAGGTACAAGGGAATCCACAGTGGGCTTTGCGGCAGAAAGAAATATGCCTTTTAGAATCAAGATGGCGGAATAGGGTAAGGACACATTTAAACAGACAGAAAAACATTTAATCAGGATGAAGCAGAGAGGACATATTCCAGGAAATAGGAAAGGATAGAACAACAGCAGAGGGGTACCTGGAGACTGACAGACACAGGAAAGCAGCAGACACAACGGTGTGGTGTTGCAGTGACTGATACTCCAGCAGCATTCAGCTAATGGCGATCTGAACTCCACCAGCATCCGGAACTCCACCAGCAACCAGGTGGGAAGGGACTTTCACTGGGAGCTTGGGAGGCAAACCCAGACAAAGAACTGTCCGTCCTGCTGGTCCGTTCGACTTGACCAGGAGCAGAGACAGAGCAGCAGATCCCAGATGGACAGTGCGAAAACAGGGTGGATTTCAAAGCCCAGTCAGACCCCTAGAGCCGAATTGGGAGCCATTTTGCGTAAGGAGGCAAAAAGAAGGGAAAGGACTGAGCATACGCTGAACTGGGAGTGAACTCATTTCTGACTCAGTGAACTGCAGCAACGTGGCATTCTACAGGTTCCACCCAAGACAGGTCTGGGTAGCCCTAGGACCTGACGGCCAGCAGATCAAGAACTCTAGTAGTGGTACGTCAGGCACCATTTTGTACACTGTGGCAAAAGCTTTCAGACTGCAGGGGACAACAGTGAAATGCGCATGTGCTGAGCTCACAAGAACTCACTGAGTTCAGTGGATTGCACTGCTCCTGCAGGAAAATAATACCGACTGTGGCATCCTACCAGCCAAAATAGTTCCGTGTGGCACCCAGACCTAATGTCCAACAGGTTTCAACAAGCTCAGCGCCACCAACAACCTAATTATATAAGACACCTGGTGTCTCTCCAATCCTGGGATCTGCTCCAACTGAAAGTGGGAGAAAGCTTGCAGAGACAACAGTGCAGCCTCAGCATGGTATCACAGGAGGTGGAGAGTGGTGAGCCAGGAGCTGGGGCTGTGGAAACCACGGTGGAAATCTAACATAAGAACCAAGACCTGGAACTCGCTGGAGGGAGTGGCACAAGTAGCTGCAAGCAAAGAGCCTTGTACCAACTGCAATAAGTAAAATCGCATTGTAGACCTATGGGTGACACAGCTTAGAAACCTGCCCCAAGGAGAAGACTCTGCTAACCAGAAGTACAATGACCAAGAGCAAAAGAAGAGACAAAAGCACAATGAATATTACCAAAAACTCCCCTGCAAAGGAGCAAAACCCTATGCCAATCTCAGAGTTAACTGAGGAAGACATCAAGAAAATGGGGCACACAGAATTCAGAAAACTCATTTTAAAGATTCTGATCAACAATGAGAAGCACATACAAGAGTTCAAAGAATTTAAGGAAGCAACAAAGTAAATCAAGGCTGGTATATCACAAATTAAGAACACAGTAGAGCAAATTAAAAGTACAGTGGAGAGTCTCCAAACTCGAATGAAGCAAGCAGAAGAAAGAATCTCAGAATTGGAAGACATTTCCTGTCATCAGGGGGAAGCAAACAAAAAGCTGGAAGCAGAGCTGGATCAGGCCAAAAAAAGTATTCAAGAATTGAAAGACACTATTAAGAGGCCAAATATAAGAGTTATGGGAGTCCCAGAAGGTGTAGAAAGAGAAGCTGAGTTTGCAAATGTATTTAATGAAATAATAAAGGAAAATTCCCCTAATCTGGAGAAAGAATTGGGAAACAACATCCAAGAGGGGCAGAGAACTCCCAAAAGGCTTGATCAAAAGCGATCTTCAGGCCTGGCAGCATGACCTAGCAGCTAAAGTCCTCGCCTTGAACGCCCAGGATCCCATATGGGCGACGGTTCTAATCCTGGCAGCTCCACTTTCCATCTAGTTCCCTGCTTGTGGTCTGGGAAAGCAGTTGAGGACGGCCCAAAGCCTGGGGACCCTGCACCTGTGTGGGAGACCCCGAAGAGGTTCCTGGTTCCTGGCTTCGGATCGGTGCGCACTGGCCATTGCGGCTCACTTGGGGAGTGGACCATCAGACGGAGGATCTTCCTCTCTGTCTCTCCTCCTCTCTGTACATCTGACTTCGTAATAAAAATGAATAACTCTTTAAAAAAAACAAAGCGATCTTCACCAAGACACATGATCATCAAGCTCTCTTCAATTGAACATAAGGAAAAGATCCTTAAATGTGCATGTGAAAAAAAAAGTCAATTGACATATAAAGGCATGCCAATTAAACTCACAGGAGATCTCTCACAGGAAACTCTACAGGCAAAAAGAGAATGGAGTAACATATTTCAGATTCTAAAAAAAAAAAATTGTCGGCCTAGGATAACATATCCAGAAAAGCTTTCTTTCACCTTTGAAAAGCAAATAAAATTCTTCCACAGTCAAGAAAAGCTAAAAGAATTTGCATCTTCCAAACCTGCCCTACAAATAATACTTCAAGATGTTCTCTTGACAGAGAAGAGGAATAGCACCTACCAAAACCAAAGGCAAATGGGAAGAACATCCCAGTAAAATGATAACAGAAGACTAAACCAATGAACAACCCATTCCTAAAATGACAGGACCAAAGTACCATCCATACATATTAACCCTGAATGTAAATGGCTTAAGCTCAAACAAACATCATAGATTAGTAGACTGGATTAAAAAACAAAACTCATCTATTTGTCTAGAAGAGACACACTTCACCAACAAAAATCAGCAGAAACTATATTGCATGGGTTTTGTTGTTTTCTGTTAGTTTCATGTCTTCAAAACACTTTCTTCTGATTAAATCATTCAATGACTCATAGATCATACAGTAGCATCATTTTCTTCAAGAAGGTTCTTGATTTTCATTTCTTCAGCTACATGTTAGTCATTTAGTAGCATGTTATTTAACTTCTTGGAGTTGTTAGTTTCTTTTTTCTCCCTGATGTTGATTTTGTTTTGTGACTTTTCATTTAAGGGGATGTATAGTAGCTGTGTAATGGAAACTGTCATATCTAATAACATGTCATTTAGCTTCATTGCATTGTAAATTTCTACTTATCTTTCTATTGTTGATTTTGTATTATGACTTTTCATTTAAGGGGATGTATAGCAGCTGTGAAATGGAGACTAACATCCAGATGTGAGGATACAATGCAGTATGCATTTCTACTTCCAGACAAAGATGGACTTACAATTAAACTGTTCACTATAGCTTGACAATAGGATGCTGGACTCTCTGCCATTCTCCATGCCCGCAATGATGGACATATGACTGTGTATGAAGAACTATATTTTAGTAATGATATAGAGGAATTAGGTGGGGGGAGGGAATTGAGGAGGGGATAGGGGAAATGCCAGAGGCCTATGGAATTGTATATCATAAAATGTATATCATAAAATGTATATCATAAAATGTATAAATTGTATATCATAAAATGAAAATAATAATAATAAAATGTAATAAAAAAGAAAGAAAGTAACATACCACAGTTTGGAAATTTTGGAAAACTGCAAGAACAAAACATTTAAAACAAAAAAAAAAACATGCCTTTTAAGGAGACTATGGTTGTAAAGAAAAGTTAACCTTTATTCCACCCCATAGAATGGTGGACGCGGCATATCTTACTGGAATAGCACATGTGACAAACTACATCATACCACCAAAATTGTTGCTAGTCATGCACAAGGAAAGCAGTAATATCCATAATAGAGGACAGTCAAGTTGTCACGAGCAATCATACAAGAAACCAGTGAGTTTTCCTCCTCCTCCCAAATCTGGAAGGGTAATCACAAAAGAGGGAGCAAAAGGCCCGATGCACTAGATATTTAGGAAAATAAATATCTTAAGAATGAAACCATATTCAAATACAATTCTTAACAGCTTTCATGCTAATTACCTCCTCATTCCCTTAAAAGAAATTTAAAACTTGGGAGAATGTTCATTAGAATAAACCAAAGGACAATCCTCATTAGATCTTACATGATTCTTTGATGACTAAAATTCTTGAGACAAAAAAATCATATTATAAAGAATAAACTGAATATATGGAGGAAAGCATAAAGTAGTGTTAATACAGAGAATGAAAAATTTGTAAAGGTCACCTCAATAGAGAAATATTACTTGACAAAAGTCAACATCTATTTATGATGCATAAAAAAGAACTCAGAAAATTTGGGCTAGAAGCAACTTTCTTCAATCCCATAAAAGCAAATACCAAAAAAAAAAAAAAAAAAAAAAATACTGCTAGCATACTTAATGGTGAATGGCAGGAGCTTACCTAAGCTAAGAGTTGGGTAGTCAAGTCCACAACAGCTGATTGAACAAACAATCCTAAAATTGAAGTAAAAACAAAGCTTTTAAGCACTTACTATGACAGTATAAACAAAAGTATTAAGCCAAAGAAAATACTCTCTCTCTCTCCTTCCATTTTTTCACAATAGTTGAGGGTCAAATATATCTATACAGATGTTGAGGGGACTTCACATTATTTTGACATTATTGAGTTCCAAGCAAAAGAATTTGTAGTTTTATAGCTACAGGTCAGGAGGAGGTTAAGAGAATAGAATAGAAGAGGAACAGTACTGAGCACTGAGTCAGAGTGGAGAACACTGTGCTCAATGCTCACCTGTCCCAAAATGGAGATCTCAAGCAAGGCTGCTGAGGAAAGTCTTGGTATTACAGATGCCAAAGCTAGGAATGTGAATCAGAATATGTGTAAAATCATGGTCAGCCAGAGGTATTTGCTTCCTTGTAGCTTCCTCTAGAATATACACTACACTATCTAGGTACCAAGCAGCTGTGGAAAAGGCAACTGTCCCTGTGAAATCTACAGACAATGCCTTTGCAATTGCATACTGTCATGCTTGATAATTACACCAGGTTTTCTAATCAGGAGCCAACTCCTCTGTGAAAAACAGAATGCTCTCCTTCCTAAAAAATAATGGCTAACTCAAGCATGCAGCATGCCCACTAATGCTACCATTGTTCAAATTATTTTAAAATTCCTACCAGTGCAATCAGTCAAGAAAATGAAAACAAATAGCATATGGGTTTATAAAACATAACTTTCAATGGAAAATCTGAAGGAATCTACAAATAAGCTACTGGAAATAACAAGCATGTTAGTAATTCTGAATACAAGTATCAACTCTATTTCTGTATTCCACTAACTGAACAATGGGAAATGTTTTTAAAACACCATCTACAGTTAACATCATCCAAGATGGCAAAGTAGGATTCATCAGCTTCCACCTCTACCCCCACAACAAAAAAATAATAATAGACAGCTATGTACAAACTAAATTAGACCACAGGGCTCAACAGCCCATTAAAGAACACAACAACAGAGCATAGTAAAACAAAATAAACATCCACATAGAAACAATCGCTTGTAACATTGGCCTGAGATGACGTAACTAGAAGAAAAAAGACAGGCAGGGGCTACTACTATCAGCCACACAGCAGGAACCACCATGCTCCCCAACAAATTTTTTCATGGAGTACAACAGTATCTCATATCATCAAGGTAGCCAATCACCATTCCCAAAAGAGAACCCTACAGATGGTAAAATGACTGCACGCTCCTCCTCCATACAGGAAGCACCTGCTCTTGGGTCTCTTCAAGAAAAGCTCCAATCTTTCTCAACTTAATGGCCATCACATCCAGATCCCAGATCCCAGATCCAAGCCCTACGGCTACACCAATCCACATCTCAGACACAAAGCCATTTCCACAATGATCTAGATCACACTGAGAGCACCACAGCTAAGCCTTTGTGGCACATGCCGAAGCTCCAGGTACTGGCTCAGCAACTATAAAGTCCATCCTCACCGTGAGACTATTCTAACTCTATACATGCCGAAGCTCCAATCTTAGCTTAACAGTTACTTTACAAGCACCTGCATTTTGGAAATTGTTACCAATGCAGCAGTAGGAACTTTCCCAGGGAGAGAAAAATAGATGAGGGGGAATTTAGTATTACTGCCACCACAGACTCCAACAATCTTCAATATGAATGCAGATAACCACAACATTGGACATACGTACATAAAGATTTATTTATTTTCATTGGAAAGGCATATCTACAGAGAAGAGACAGGAAAAAGGTATTCCATCCACTGATTCACCCCCCCAAAGTGGTCACAGTGGCCAGAGCTGAGCTGATTTGAAGCCAGGTGCCGGGAGCTTCTTCCAGGTTTTCCATGCGGGTGCAGGGTCCCAAAGCTTTGGACCATCCTTGACTGCCTACCCAGGCCACAAGCAGGGAGCTGGATGGGAGGCAGTGCTGCCAGGATATGAACTGACACCCACATAGGATCCCAGTGCATGCAAGGTGAGGGTTTTTAACCACTAGGCCATTGCACCAGGCCCAATATCCTTATTTTAATACCTATGCCCGACAAGTCTTCTTGCTCTCTACTCATTTGACTCAGTGACAGGTCTCTTAGCAGGTCCCAGAAACTTCCCAAACAGCCCTCACTTTCTCAGCTTGCCATCAAAGGAATTAATTGGGTATAAACACAGATAAATGCATGCATGTTTCCTTAGCATTCACTACAATATTTATGTGAAGTTCTTTAGATACGACCTAATTGCTTTTATTCTCCTTGCTAATACATGTATAGCATAACATGACATCCCTATTACTGAAGAATTCTGCAAGTCTGATTAACAGTAGCAAAACTAGGAGCAGCACGGAGCCTGGATGGATGTAGCACTCTTGGGCTCTCTTTCAGCAGTTTTTGCAAACTGGGTGCACCAAATGTTAGTCACAATGTAGATAAAAGGAACTTTACTGTCACATTCATGCTTGGACCCTGACTTCTAATATCACTCTCAGTAGTTTGAGTGTATTATTTTGTTCCTAGAAAACAGGCTTTGCAATCCTATTTTTACCAAAGACAAGAAATTTGGAATAGCAGAAAAAATGATTAGACAGAATCTGAAGAAAATTATTTAAATATATCTTCAAAGTACTTATTGCAGGTATTTAAAAATAACAGGATTTGCTCCAAATGAAGTGAAAATAAGCCTGTTGAAGACATAAAGTAGTCCATCACAATCGGTTCACGTGCTTTAGGGTCTTCATTATTTGTAACTTCAGAGTCACCCACACTCTGTGCTAGCATTAAATTACTGTTTTAGTATGATTATCACTACATGTATTTAAAAATTAAGAGGGTCCTCTCCTTCTAACAGCTTTATTGATGCATAATTGAGATATAAAACTCTACACATATTTAATATATACAATACGACTAACTCATCTGTATATTCAAAAAAAGCAACACTACATTCAAGGTAGTAAATATATGCATCATCTCCAACAAAATTTTCACATCCCTTTGTGGTTTTGTTTTTGTGAGAACACACATAAAATCTACCCTCTTAATGAAATGTCAACTGTAGGCACTATGTTTATAGTGTGTCTCTAGAACTTACTTATTTTGCCTAACTGAAACCTTACACAACACCATAAACAACTTCCTATGTCTCCCTCCTCTCGGGCCTTGGCAATCCCCATTCCATTTTAAACCTGATAAATTTAACTACTCACTATAGGATTTATGTAGAATTATACAGTATTTGTCCTTCTGTGTATTTTACTTAGCAGTATTCCTAAAGATCTATCCATATTGTCACATATGGCAGAATTCCTTCTTTCAAAATGTTAAATTACACTCCATTATTCTACACTATATTGTCCATGTCTATGGATCCACTGATGAAATTTAGGTTGTTTTCACACTTTAGTTAGCATGAATTACACTGCAAAGAATATAAGAATTCAAATATCACCTTGAGATCCTGATTTCAATTCCTTTTTATATCAAGCAGTGGGACTGCTGGATCATGTGGCAATTCTGGTCGTAACTTTCAGAAGAACCTCCACAATTTTGCATTGTGATTGCAATATTTTACATTCCCACCAATAGTCAATAAACATCTCAACTTCTCTGCATCCTTGTGAACACTCATTTTTTGTAACAGCCATTCACAGAACTGTGAAATAATATTTTATAGGATTTTAATTTACATTTCCCAAATTACTCATTATGGCGATCACATTTTCATACCAGGATGGGCCATTTCTTTTCTATTCATTTATTCATTAATTACATTGTATTACATGACACAATTTCATAGGTACTGGGATCCCCCCCCTTCACCCCAAACCCTTCCCCCATGGTGAATTCCTTCACCTTGATGCATAACCACAGCTCAGGTTCCGTTGGGATTCCCCAATTACAAGCTCACACCAAACAGAGTCCAGCATCCCACTGTCCAGTCAAGTTCAACGGCCTCTTAGGGAGGCCCTCTCAGGTTTGAAGGCAGAGCCAGCAGAGCGTCACCTCGATCAATCAGAAGCTCCAACATATCATCAGCAACAGTCCAGGTACGATGAGGCTGGTGCAGAGTCCACTGATTGACATAGTCCATCTTAGAGTTTCCCCTTGTCCAGTTTTTCGCTGCAAACATATAGCTGAGGTGGTTGATTGATCTACTCCATCTTCTATCTTTTCTTGGTTAATGTTTTGATTCCTCCATTTTGTTCAGGGGAATCCCCTAAGAAACTTTGAGGCATTCCCAGTCCAGGCTCCTACATGCACTACTAGTAAGCACAGTACCCGCCACAGTCCATCACTCCGATCAGCTGGTGGTTGTGACCCCTGGGTTGGTTCTATTCTGAGCCCCGACCTCCATTGGAACCAATGAGTATTGCAGCTCTTCCCGGCTCTGCCCATCACACACTCATCCCTCACCTAAACCAGTGGGAGGTGTGCTGGTCGGGTGTTGCATTCCCTACTGGCACAGGCCATTTCACCTTGGCATTTTGTGTTTTGTACTGTTTTTATCGCAACCAAACTTGGCCAAGCCCCCACACAGTTCCAGCACTCAGATTTGCCAGTGGATGACGTGAACCGACTCAGCCTGGTCTGCCCCCAACCTGAGCCAAATGTATGCCAGTGGGTCACTTTTCAAAGCCTCTTCTGGGTTGTTTACCTCCATACTTCCTGCGTTTATTTGTAGGGTCAGTGTCCTGTCAGAGGAACTGTTCAGATTCCTCCATCAGACCCCTCAGGATGGGCCATTTGAATGTCTTCCTTAGAGGAATGTCTATTCAAGACTCTTGTCCATTTTTAATTGCATTTTGGGGTTTTATGGCTATTGAGTTGTAAGTTTCTTATTTTTTCACTATTAACCCATTATCAGGTAAATGGCAAAGATTCCCATTTTTATTTTTCGTTTTCACTCCATTGATTGTGTCCTTTGCTGTGCAGAGACATTTTAGTTTTATATAGTTCTACTGTCTATATATATATATTTTTTTTTTTTGGTTTTGAGTGTGGGTGGTTTTTTCTTTTTTTTTCTTTCTTTTTTTTTTGCATTAGAGTAAGCTTTATTTTAGGATTGAAATTCCTCCCAGACAATAAGTCCCGGGACAAACCCAGAAATTCTCAGTGAATTCCTGAGGCAGCAGCAGAGAACCCGCCAAAAGGGCCCCCAAAAGGGCCGCCAGAAACCCCTGAGGAGCTTTGAGGTACACCCTTTCTGGGTCTCCATCTAGCTGCCTCGCGCCTGCCTTTAGGCCTGGAGGGCTACCCTACCCCATTCACTGGATGCCTTTCTCATGGGTGGGGTGCTTTTTTTGCCATCAGATAATAACAAACCATTGCCAAGGACAGTATCAAGAAGGTTTTCTCCTGTTTTCTTCTGGTTTTACAGTAAGCCAAACTATGTCATTCAGTTTTACTTTTCTAAAATCACTTTTTCTTTGGATTCTATTGCCTTTTTATTCTTCTTTTTGAGATTTATTTACTTAATACTCAAAAGACAGAAAGAAAGAGGTTTTTACACCCACTGGTACACCTCCCAGCTGGTTGCAAAGGCCAAGCATGGTTTAGTTCGAAGCCAGAAATCTGGAAATCTATCCAGATCTCCCATGTGGGAGGCAGGTTCCCAAACACCTAGGGCAACTTTCACTGATTCTTCCAGTGCATGACTCACTGTAACACAACACCAGTCCCTTCTTCCTTATTCTTTTTACTACATTTATAGAGAACATAGCAGTTCAGCTTCCAGTGATTCTTAACTGAGCTTACAGCCTCCCTCTGCCTTTTCCATTCTGGTGAAAATATTCCATAAATAAGGACATCAGATTAGAATGTTGCATAGAAGGATAGAAACAGAAAAACATAGGTTGGAGAGCTCTCTAAAAATCCCATCTTCACTCCTCTGTTTTAACTACTCTATGAGTTTCAAACTCAAGTCTTCACTGCCAACTTATTTTCTAACTTCAAGGCCTATCTGTAGTCGAGCTATCTGTTGAAGGACCACAGCCTCAATGCATCCCAACACAAACTCATTCTCTCTCTCCATCCATTTCCCCAACATGTGCTCTTTTATTTATTTTATATTTTAGAAGTCATTTTTCAAGGGTCAAGCCTCGCCTACTTGACCTCCTAACTATTTCCTGAATCTGACTCTTTCATTCATTCCCATTCTTTTAGCCTTAGTTCAGGCTATTTATAGCTCTTGGATAAGCTCTTACCATAGATCCTATTTGCTTTCCATACTTTGACAATTATGTGTACACAATTCCACCCCTTGCTTCCAGTGCATCCACTATATCCTTGCCAAAAATGTCTTTCCAAAATGTAAAACAAATATATCTCTTCCTTGGGTAAAATCTGCTAGATGCTAATACCATTGTTTACTTCCTTAACAGGAGGTATAAAGCTTTTTACAATTTGGCTCCTTACAACCTGCCATTTCCTATATTTAAACTTCAAAATGCACTCCAAAGTTAACATGTTAACCAATCCTGATTCCCACAGTAGAGTTAGACACTTCCTCCCCCATATCATGTGCCTAGTATTATTATAGTTGAAATAAATTATAAATTATTTTTGCATATGAGCCACTCATCTAAGATGAGCTCCATAAGCAAACATCATCTACTGTTCATATCTACACACTTAGCAACTGGTTTGCTTGGCATGGTGGCCTAGTCGCTAAAGTCCTCGCCTTGAACGTGCTGGGATCCCATATGGAAGGCCGGTTCTAATCCCAGCAGCTCCACTTCCCATCTAGTTCCCTGCTTGTGGCCTGGGGAAGCAGTAGAGGATGGCCCAAAGCCTTGGGACCCTGCACCCGTGTGGGAGACCTGGAAGAAGCTCCTGGTTCCTGGCTTTGGATCAGCACAGCACTGGCCCTTGCGGTCACTTGGGAGTGAATCATCGGATGGAAGATCTTCTCTATCTCTCCTCCTCTTTGTATCTCTCTCTTTGTGATAAAAATATAAATAAATCTCTAAAAAAATTTTTTAAAGGCAATTGGTTTCAATCACTCAATGGAGACTGAATAAATGACTAAAGTAGAGAAGAAATCAATTAGTGAGTAAGGAATGGCTGCTTAATTTTATATAAACATTCCAACTAAATTTCTAATTATCTCCAGTGAAAAAAATTCCTGCTATCTACAATCATTGGAGCAACTGAAACTGCTATGTTGGCATACATTCTGACAATAACTATAAAAGAAAAATAAAACCTCATTATATATCTGCTGCTCTGAGTAATAACCTTGAAGACAGGCCGTGAAATTTCCCCATTTAAAAAATCTGTATGATGAGGTCTCTGCCACAGTAATAAAATTCTGGTAAACACCGTGACCATTTACTTAGTAGAAGAATGAGTTTTTAGCCTCAAGCGTTAGACTCTAATGGAGAAGGAGTCAATATAACCAACAAGAAAATCCCCACCACATTAAAAACTATCATTCTGGAATATTCCAGATTAAATTCTAGATGCATCATTTTTGAAGTTTAAATAGCTTCAAATTAACTAGGATGATGGGTACTTTTCATACAAAGTGAAATCTCTTACAATCAGACAAAAATAATAGCTTTTTTCTTGGTAAAATTTTTATCGAATACCCTAAAATCTCTATATGCATACACAAGTATTAAATGGATTCAGACGATACAATAGCACCTAAAGTCTGTTCAGATTTTAAAAATTAGAGAGCAACAATTGCTACTGTTGTTTTTCAGAGTAAGCTTAATTTACTCCGTTGTTTGTTATCATCAAATGCAATGAGGATACAGACAAGCAATCTGGGAAACACTCACTAACCATCCAGAAGACCCTGCTCAGCTATGCCTAATTTGTACTCTCATGCACACTGACAACAGAAGAATTTGTCAGAACACTGCAAATGTTATAGAGGTAATGGAAAAGTCAAGCTAAATTTCAGTCATTGCCCCAACAGATTTAATAATGTCATGTAATGTTGATGTAAACTTGGAATTGTACAGCAAGCAAAAGTTTGTCAAAAGTTGAGCTTTTTCTATCTGTCTTAATTTCTGGGTTCTCACTAAAATAGTTTCCCTATTTCCTTGCTAATTTATTAGATAATTGTAAATGTATTATTGGGGCCTGGCACAGTAGCCTAATGGCTAAAGTTCTCACCTTGCATGTGCCAGGATCCCATATGGGTGCCAGTTATTATCCTGGCAGCTCCACTTCCCATCCAGCTCCCTGCCTGTGGCCTGGGAAAGCAGTAGAGGACAGCCCAAAGCCTTGGGACCCTGCACCTGCGTGGGAGACTCAGAAGAAGCTCCTGGCTCCTGGCTTTGGATCGCCATTACAGCCGCTTGGGGAGTGAACCAGTGGATGAAAGATCTTTCTCTCTGTCTCTCCTTCTCTCTATAGATCTGACTTTCTAAAAAAAAAATAAATCTTTAAAAATAACCTTACTCATTTATTGTTTATAGCATGTTGCATTAAAATACATATATAGTAAAACAGGTAAAGCAAACTAATTAACTTGCATTACAGGAGAAATAAATTTGACACCACAGTTACAGTTAGTAACAGTTTCATTATATTCTTGAAAATTGCTAAGAGAATAGAATTTTCAAACACAAAACTGAAAAGTATGTCAAATTCTGTTATTTTATGTCTTCCTACACCTTGAGAAAATAAATCCCAGTACTAAACTCTTGTTCTCCCACTCTGTCTCCCTGTCCTCTGACATTCTGCTGGGACTCTGGGACTCCTGTAAACATAACCAAGCTGCAAGTCAGAGGGGAGATTCCCACAGCTCAGCACTCCAGCTCAAAGAACAGGTAAAGCTGGAGGAGACTGCTTCTGAAAGGACAAATGAAAGCTGTCCAGTGCTTCATGTTTTAGAGGGAAACAATTTTTTCTCCTATTCATCATTTACATCTGTTGAATAACTATTGCATACAATATACAGTTGATTATAAGAACATGGTGAGAATGGGGATAAAAGAGGTTGATTATAAAAGATGACAAAGGGGAAAATAATTTTTCCCACAAGAGGTTAAAAACAAAACATGTTTCTAGCCATGATGAAATTCATTAAATTACCGTATCTACAAGTAAAAATTACTGAGTGTGGTCCTTGGAACAGTAAAATCAGCATTGTCTAGAAGCTTGTTAGAAATGCATACTCCCAGGCCTAGTGGTTTAGAACTAAACCCCATGGTATCTTGTATGCACATTCAATTTCAAGAAACATTACCATAAGGACTCCCTGCAGTTATGCACAGTAATACCAGAAGCTTCAAGTAATGAAAGCCATATAATTTCACAGGGAAAGGTTCATAAGAAAGGTATATTTGACAAGGATATTGAAATAGCATTTTAAAGAAAACATCATGTTTTTAAATTATATCATGAAGTTAAATAAGAAACAATTACTCAGTAACTGAATATATAATACTGATGAAATATACATATAGTCAAAGCTGAGAGTAAATATTATTACATCATTACAAAGTTCTTTCATGATAAAAAAAAAGCTGCTGTATACATTCTCTAAAGGTTCTCTAAAAAAAGGAAACATCTAGGCTGATTTAAATTGGAAAACTGCTACATCAGTTTTGTGTTTTGCTGCCTTTACTATATTATTTTTCCTTCTATTTGAGGCCCAGCTCTGGCACTTAATGAGTACTCAGTAAATACTTTTTGATTGATTGAAGCTGAACTGTTTTTAAAATTGTGTGCTAAACTATAATAATACATCAGCATCAAAATCTTTGTAATTATCTTCTACTTAGAGAACAGCGCCATCTACTGTTTCCCCAGAAGGTACCATCTCCTATCAAGCATAATGTTTTGCCAGGCAATGTAAGAAAATTCAACTCCTAAAGTGAATTGATCGTGCCATATCTTCCTACCTGATTTCACCTCAAACAAAGTCCTACAATGACTTCAGTTCCTTTTCCCCAGTATCAGTTCCAGGTTCGAAATAGCAGGAGCACTTTCGTTTACTTGTAACACAACTCTGAAACAACATCTGCCAGACTAGCTACATCCTCTTATTTCAATCCTTTAGGACTCAGCACATGCACCTGATTTCAAAATTCTAGAACATATATGCCTGTTCCTGTGAAATTTCTCAGGCCATCAAACCCCATCTTGCTATTCATACAGCAGGTCAGAGCCAGCATCAGTGCCACCTGCAGAAGCTCTCAACCAATGACATGGAGATGTTGAATAAACAACCCAACCCCTTGTCTGCAGACAGTAAACTCTGTTTACCAGGCGCATCTCAGGAAATGACATACAACCCTTTACAGCAGTGAATTTTGGAGCTATCTTCTCTGCCTGTTTGTCTTCTCTACTTGCCTATCTCTCCATCAGATAAACTACTTGAACTTGAGTCCTTACCTTGAAATATCTTTCCAAAGAAACCCCAAATAAGACATTCTTACTGTACCCTTACCATCCAAAGTCATTTGCTAAGGAGATAGGTGGGAAGGAAGTTATGTCATGCATTAGGAGGTTCAACATTTACTAACTGCCTTCAATCCAATGCTACAAGCACTTCATTATAGGAATTTACATGTAAGCAGAGACTTTTATTGACTGCTATACTACTAATTCCTAGAAAAGGGCCTGCAAACTGCAAATGCTCAATAGCTATGTGTTAACCAAAAGTTGATATGACACATATAAACATGTTTCTGAGTCTTGAAAAATAAAGTGGCCAACTAAACCTGAAGTTGGAATTGATGTATTTTTTAAGATTTATTTATATTTTTATTGCAAGTCAGATATACAGAGAGGAGGAGAGACAGAGAGGAAGATCCTCCGACTGATGATTCATTCCCCAAGTGACTGCAATGGCTGGTGCTGCGCCAATTTGAAGCCAGGAGCCAGGAACTTCCTCCAGGTCTCCCACACGGGTGCAGGGTCCTAAGGCTTTGGACCGTCCTCTGCTGCTTTCCCAGGACACAAACAGGGAGCTGGATGGGAGGTGGGGCTGCTGGGATTAGAACCGGTGCCCATATGGGATCCCAGCACGTTCAAGGCGAGGACTTTAGCCACTAGGCCATGGCGCTGGGCCTGGAATCTATGTATTTTAATTTGATGTCTTAAAACCATTCATGAATTAAATTTTGAAAGTTTTCACAATATCGTAATTTCAGTTCAAGTTTGAACTGAAAATATAAGACCAAAATAATGTTTATATAGTAAAGGTTACTAAATATATAGAAAAATATATAGAAAAATAATGTTTATATAGTAAAGGTTACTAAATATATAGAAAAATATAAACACAAAAGAGACAAAAAGAGACTATAAGCACCTGAGGTTTATGTATAAATATTAATTTACCTCTTGTGGTCCCCATATTTTTCATTATAAAATTTTCTTCAGCAAACTCAAATATACAAAACCATGCTAAACAAGTTAGAGTACATATCACTGTATTAAAGTGTACTACAGGTCTGATAGTTTCTGACTTCATGAATATCAAGATATCTGTCTCCAGAGTTTATGTTTAGTGGAATTAAAATTTATATAAATGGTATTATTAGAAATGTTACAGTGAAAAAAAATTTATTTATAACTAAACCTTCATAGGCTTTTTCCTAGTTAGATTCTTCATTTTCCTCTACAAGGTAAAACTTAATTTTCAATTGATTGTACCTTCAAATTAAGCATGCATTTTAAGTTTTTAGTTTAAAAGTGATCGCATTGCCAAATCATATGTTCTAACATGTGAGGTGTTTTCTTAATAAAGGATATTGTAAGACTAGAGGAAAATGCCTTAACACTGGAAGTGTAGACCAGGACAGAAGGATTCATCCTGATTCACACTAGCTTGAAGGTACGCTAGATGCCAGTGGCCAAGGAAAGGAAGTTAAACTGAGATTAGGCAGGCAGCATGTAGGCGTGTTGGCCCTCGAAAGCATAAGCTGTATCCCAACCATCACAGTCCAGAACGACCTCTATCCAGATAGACATTGGAAAATCAAAGGATTCAAACTGGTGGGCAGAGTTTAGCATGGGCTCTTCCCAGCTCTGGAAAGGGGTAGAACACAAGGATTTAAGCAGAACAGAGGATAGATATGTGACAGGACAGGGGGAAACTGGCAAGCCTGGGCTTTAGGAATGTTGTTGTCAAGACTGCAGTGAAGGAGAGCTGGTGAGAGAACAGGGTTCTGCTCCTAAGAGGAGCTTAAATTCAAGCCAGGAATTAGCATGAGACATCCTGATTGGAGGATGGGAATCTGGTCCCCCAAAGGTCTGAAACAGGATGACAATCAGTTTTAGAATTCCTCTTTACAATGACTGAAAGAGGGACATCTAAAGGTTGAAAACCTTCCGTTTCTGGCTAGACAGCACTGCTAAAAGAGCATTAGGAAATGGTACAAGTTGAGAAATTGCCTTTCTCCTGCTATATTCCCCTGAAGCATCTATTTTTCTAAAATCGGTATTGTAGTATATTTTTGTCACTGCAACAAATAATTGCCAGGAGCATCTTCAGAAGGAAGATCCATTTCAGCTTATAGGTTTTTAGGTCCACAGCGCGAGACTGAGCAACCCCATTCATCTTGCGTCTGATAAGAACAGTGCATGGCAGCACACAAGCAGAGGGAGGATCGCACAGTGATGCAGGCAGCAAGACCAGAAGAGCCAGCTCAGACCATTCCAGATAACCAACCCCCTCACAAGAGCAAATTTTCTTCCAAAAGCAAACTCCCAATTATCCAAAGACCTTTCTCTAGGCCCACCTTTCAAGTAACATACTTGAATCAAGCCTCCATCCTTAAATCCATCTGCCATTAACTATTAACATACTTTAAACAGCTGCATGAGTTGGGGAGCTAAATCATATCGAAACTGTTACAGTGATTTAACAAAAGGAGTAGATGTAGGGCAGACTGGGTCTGATGGTTGTTATCTCGACCTTGGCCTGTTATGTCTCTTTAGGCTAAAACATCATGAGAGGAAAATTTGTTACTTATAGATCTGAACCTGATTAATAACTATACCTTCAAATCGGTAGGTTTGTCTAGAAATGAATACAGATCAAAGGCTCATGCTGCGTGTGAAAAGCATGTAATAACATGGTGGTTCATTTGTTTGGATCCATTATTTCCACATAATCTGAATGAGGCCAAAGCATCCCATAATCAAATCAGTCTATTCAAGTTTCATATGATAAAGTCATAGTCAAGATCAACTCTAAGCAAAAATAAAATAAAATAAAGCATATCCTATATAAGCGAGCAATCATCCCACCTTTCCACAATCCATCCTCTATTCCAACCAAAAAAGTTTGATGAAGTTTTTTGTTTAAAAATTGAGTTAAAAAGCCTCGGTTTTACTTGATTAATTCCCCCAGCATCAAGAGACACATTAAGAGCATATTTTTAACTTGCAGTGATGAAATTATTTCCTTTTACATTTTTTTGACACGTATAAACCTAATTCTTCAAATGCTAATAATGATTTCCATTTGTTTAAGTGTAATATTCATCCTAAATAAACAGGGTAGAAAATAGCAAGGCTAACCAAGTAGGTTTATTAATCACAAGTCCAGGACCACAGCACAAATTAGATTCTCATTAAAATCCAAACTGTGAACAGAGAGCAATTTAAAGACTGAACAAATTGAATCTCAAACCATGTTTGCCATCTTCAGCTCAGTCCACTGATGTAGTAAATGATCCAGACATGGAAACACAGTATATTACATGTTGACCAGTTTGGGATGAGAGAAGAGCAGTAACCAGGAAACTGAGTTTGTCAATGTAGTGGTTATTTTCAAGATTGATTTATTTTGATTGCAAAGTCAGATATACAGAGAGGAGGAGAGACAGAGAGGAAGATCTTCCGTCCGATGGTTCACTCCACAAGCGGCCGCAATGGCTGGAGTTGTGCCAATTTAAAGCCATGAGCCAGAACCAGGAGCTTCTTCAGGTTCTCCCATGCGGGTGCAGGGTCCCAAGGCTTTAGGCCGTCCTCGACTGCTTTCCCAGGCCACAAGCAGGGAATTGGATGGGAAGCAGGGCTGCTGGGATTAGAACCAGTGCCCATATGGGATGCCAGCACGTTCAAGGTGAAGACTTTAGCCACTAGGCTATCACACCAGGCCCCAAAGCAGTGGTTATTAATCACACAGAAGCAATACAGTCATGATGAATGTTTTTGCAGATGCTTCCTACAATCACCCTTCTCCCGCACACAGTGAAAGAATCCCTGATTCTAAGTGAGACTTACGTCCTTTTTGCAAAGGCATTCTCTGTGTTACTCCCAGGTAGGTATGGTTCATTTTTATATGTTCTGGCCAACTAAAGGTAAGCTCAAGTAATGTGTATAATTTCATGCTATTGTATACACTTACTGCTCTCTGGAATTCAGATATTCAGAGAGTCATCTTGCAGATAGGGTCAACATGCTACGAATGGTAGAACAAGATGAAAGGAACCTGAGACATAGACAAGCTCTAAGTAGAGAGGTACCATAATTGCTGAGGCTTTACTTTGAGAAACAGATTTCTCTCCTGTTTAAGCCATGCTTACTTTTAGTCTGTTACAGATTAATGAATGTGTGTGAAATAATTTGTTACTAATAATATCCTGAGAATAGATAATTGAGAATTATTTATGTTGGCACAAATTAGAGCAGTTGTCCTATTACAACACTACCCATACTGACTTGCATTCCAAAATGTTTTACAGAGAGTAGAGAGAAGTGTAATCACATATAACATGTCAAGAACTGTGCCAAGTTCACAGTACAATTTAAAATGTGTCCAGCCCATAAGAGCCTTATAAGTTGGAACAGGAGACTAAGAAAACTATGTCTGTGGGAGTAATGTGTTTCAGCATTAGTCATCTTCATATTCATGTTCTATCCTCTCCTTGGTTATCAATTTGATTAACTGGCATCATAAGACAATTAAAAATTTGACCACAAAATAATCACCACCTGTGGAGCAGATAGGGTACAAGTCCTCTTATTAGGAGAAAACTTAATGACAGCCAAATCTGCATAACTGATGTTTAAAGAGTTAAATAATAAAAAATGAGTAAAACTGCTAAGAAAACAAAATAAATATTTAAGAGCTTATATTGGCCAGATCATGAGTAAACAAACATTATCCCATACTATTGGTTTATTGCAAAGAAATCATCAGCAAAATGCACAAAGATCATAGTGCTACACATAACAATAAAAAATTCTATGTAACCTTCCTTTCCAACAACTAAGTAATGGCTAAATAAATTTGATGAATCTCTATAATGGAATAATTTACAACCATTAAAGCAGAGTTTTCAAAGATACTGTGTGATATTGACAGTTCAAGTATAAAAATAAGTGTAGCATGACCTTGATTTTGGAGCAAATACCACACTGTAAAGACATAATATGTGTGTGAGTGTGTGTTTCAAATATTTAAGATGCTAAAGCTCTAATGTCAGGACAGAAGAGTTACAATTTTTATTTTCTTGTTCTCCTCATCTTTATTGTGGTATAATTCACAAATAAAATTTTACATGTTTAAGATGAAAAACTAGATATTTTGATAATTGTAAATGGTATTAAACAATCACCACCATCAATATTAATTTTACACATAAGATAATTTTTTCATTTCTTTTTTGGATGGTGACAACACAGAACTATTGACTGTATTCATATTGCTCTACAGATTAGATTTCCAGAGTTTATTCAACCTGTATAACATAAACTTTACACTACTTGATTGTGGTTTTGTTTTTCAGGGTCTTTAGGGAATATATGTTACTTTTATAATCACATCAGCAAATATACTTAATTTATTTCCATTTTATTGTACACCTTTGTATGCAAGGTAAAGTATTACAACACATACATACAATGTATAATAATCAAAATTGGGTAGTTAATATTTCCGTATCCTTAAACAACAAATATAATTCTAAATGTAAAGAAAGGAAGAAAGGAGGACACAAAGAGGGAAAAAGAATAAACAGGGAATTTCAAATGGATTAGATCTGAATATTCATCCAGAATGTAGCTCACAACTGTCTTTGATAATACTATCAAGTCAGTATTTTAAATATATATATATTTTTTCTTTATTTACTTGAAAGGCAGAGTGCTAGAGAAAGAGAGAGAGAGAGAGAGAGAGAGAGAGAGAGAGATAGGTGGGGACAAAGATCTTCCATTTACTAGCTTGCTCCTCAAATGGCCACAGTGGCCAGTACTGAGGCAAGCTGACATCAGGAACATGGATCTTCGTTCACACGGGTCTTCCATATAGACAACGAGAGTCAAAGTATTTAGGTGTCTGCTGCATCCCATGTGCAATACCAGGACCAAAATCAGCAGAGTATCCAGGACTTCAACCAATGCTTGGCTATAGGATGTGGGTGTTCCATGTGACAGGTTAACTTGATGCAACACCACACCTAATTCTATCCACTTCTTTAACCCTATGTTTTGTCATCCATAAAAACAAGATTTATGGCCCAGTGCAGTAGCCTAATGGCTAAAGTCCTCTCCTTGCATACGCCGGGATATCATATTGGTACCAATTTGTGTCCTAGCTGCTCCACTTCCCATCCAGCTCCCTGCTTGTGGCCTGGGAAAGCAGTAGAGGACAGCCCAAAGCCTTGGGACCCTGCACCCACATGGGAGACCTGGAAAAGGCTCCTGGCTCCTGGCTTTGGATTAGCTCATCTCACTTGCGGAGTGAACCAACAGACAGAAAATTTTTCTCTCTGTCTTTCCTTCTCCTTGTAAATCTGACTTTAAAAGAGAAGTAAATAAATCTTAACCAAAAATAAATAAATAAATAAATAAATAAATGCACTCACCTGAAAAGGTGATTATGAAGACTTAATATCACCACATGTGAGTATTTCTCCAAGATTTTGAAGAGCATTAACCATTTAAATGTACAAACATTTCCCTTGGAAAATCATATTGTATTTTTCATATCAATGACTTTATCAAACTCCATTTAAATAAGTCAGTATAACTTTGATTAATCTAGCCTCCCCTTATGTACCTGGGAATGGAGTCTTTTTTCCCCCCTGGACTATCAATGAGCATTCTTAATTCTGTCCAAGAAAGCTTTAACGAATGCGGACAGGTTAACAGACACAAAATGCTGCTTTGTCACCTTTGTTCTTTATTAACCTACAACAGTTTGAAACTGCATTCTTATAGCTAGAAATAGTGAACTAGAATGAGTAGAGGACATTTTCTAAGTAAGAATACAGAGAAATAATGAATTTTTTAAAAAGAGAGAAAAGCCATATTGCAAACAACTGACATATTTACATGCCAACCTGTGTTATTTCTCAACAAAGGAATGAGATATCCAATAGCTAAAAGAAATAAAAAAGATAATGTCACTCCCTGTTAACATAAAATTATGAATTATGGTACTGATATTAAATATAATGTATAATCAAAGAAAAGAAGTTTACATGGGAATAATATTTTGACCAGTCCTATTCCATGCCAATACTCTAATACAAGCAAACCAATTTCAATATGGTTTCATAATGTATTAACATCAGCAGCTTTCAAAAAGAAAAGAGCGAGGTACATCCTCAATATGATTTAACCTTTTTACTTTCAAGTTGAATCGTCAGACCCTACAAATACTTTTTAAGCACCAGCTGAAAGCTTCCCAGGAGAAATAAATAAGTATGCCATTATAAACTTAACACTATCATGGGGAAAACTCAAAAACATTTCAAGTTTTTATCAGCTTTCACATAATATCACTAACATAATGTAATGAATAACTAGATAAAGTGAGGTTCTTTGCATACGATTCCAAAGAAACAGAGGTACATGAAGTAAATACTTTCTCAAAACCCCATCTAAGTATGTATTCCTCATCTTCATTGCTTTATTGACATTTTAAAAAAAGCTACCATCTGCCAAGTGAACCAAGAGAGAGCAGCAGGAATAAAAAGATGAGTATAAAAATTGTCTCAATCCAATTATGTTCAGGAATTAAAAATGATCATGTCAACCACTGCAAGTGTGGTAGGCATAATAATGACCTGCAAAGATGTTTATATACCTAATCCCAGGATCCTGTGAATATGTCACATTATGTGGCAAAAGAGGTTTTGGAGGAGTGTTTAAATTAAAGACTTTGAAACAGGTAGATTATCCTGTATTACCTGGGTAGCCTCAAGCTTATCACATAACATTTTAAATCCAGAGAATCTATCACAGCTGAGTCAGAGGCAAGGGTAGTGATGGAAGCCATTATCGAGAATGTTGAAAAGGAAATAAGGGCTGGGGCCAGCATTGCAGACAATAAATTAAACTGTCTCCTGTGGTATAAGCATCTCATATGGGTGTCAGTTTGAGTCCCAGAAGCTCCACTTCCCATCTAGTTCCCTGCTAATGACCCAGGAAAGCAGGCCCAAAGCCTTGGGACCCTGCACCCACATGGAAGACCTGGATGAAGCCTGCCCCCATCTCTATTTTTCTCTCTCCTCCTCCCTCCTTCCGTCCTTCCCTCCCTCTGTCTCTCTCTTCTGGTGTTCTTTTTTGAAACCATGATTTAAAATAATAATAATAATAATAATAATAATAATAAAGCTCATTGAATGATTCTACGGGCAACCAAGTTTAGCGATGTTAGTGATGGTAGGAACATACCATATAAAAATTACGTTTTTTATTTTCTTAGAATAATGACACATCATTCCCAGAAAAGGAAACAGTTGTTGTTTGAAAAGCCTATTAATTAATCAATCTTTACAGTTAACACACTGGCTAAGATGCTTGCACCTCACATTGGAGTGAACCAGTTTTGTCCCAGATCAGATTCACACTTGCAAATCCTATGGATGTCAGATTCTGGAAAACAGCAACTCCAGTAGTTGTGTTTTTGTGTGGGAAAATGGATTAAGTTCCTACAACCGGTTTCACATCAGCCCAGCCCAACTATTGTGGACATTTGGGAAGTGGTGTATTCATTCTCTCTCTCTCTCTCTCTCTCATACACTCACACACACACACACACACACACACACACATTTTAACAACCCTCAGACTTAAAATCTAAAATTATTGATACATTTAAAGAAATGAAACACAAATAAGAATACACATCTACTAGAAACAAAAAGGAATAGTGGACATTGAAAACATACAGTGTGTAGAAATAAATTTAGGAACCAAACTTTAAACTCACAGCTTAACTTAATTGCAATATAACACAACAGAGAATTCATAAACTCAAATAAGGTATGCACAGCCACTGACCAGACATGGACTTGCTTGAAAGGATGGACTTCTGACCTGTAACAGAATAGCACCTGCATCTATGTGAAGACTTTAGTTCCAGAGCATGATAATAAAATCCAGTAAGGGTAGGAACATTTTGTGTAGAACTCTTTAGGCTAGATCCCTGTGTAAACATCGAAATTACCCCCACAGAAGTCAAAATATATAAAACAAAGTGAACATAAGCTCCCACTTTGGGTGCCTTATGGGTATACTGATCATATGGATAATGGACAGCTGTACTCATTTTGTTTGATGTTACGTGCTCACTGATGTTTTGTTACTACAGTTTCCCTTTTTCTTGTGCTCTTTGGTTATAACGGTTCTCACTCCTTACATACTCAAGTACAGACTTTCAAAAAGAGAACATATACTGACTGTTAAATTAGTCATCCTAAAGAGCTGGAGTATGAGAAAGTACAGCTTAATCAGGATTCCCTATTGTGATGACAACAACCAACACCCAACTGCTGCACTCTACTAGGCAATATTGGACTATTTGCCACTAGTGTTTGAAAACTTATGTAAGACTGGTGTATGAAGCCATAGCTGGGTACAGATATCTCTTATATGCCCACCACAATCAAAAACACAGCAGATATTTGTGTTTAATCACTTCCTCAAGTATTAATTAAGTTCTTTGGGCTGCATCAACTCAGTTTTGTGAAACTCAGTTCTGACGACATTGGCATAGTCTCCAGGACTCACTTCATGCCAAAATGGGACCTCACATACGACTGGGGTGGGATTCAGGAGTGAACAGGTGCAAATACATGAGGCATGGTGGCTGTGGTGTTTGTCTGCTTGGGCGACCCCTACAGAAGTTAGGTGAAATTTATGGTTTTCCAAAAATGGAAAATATGCCTCACATGTGTTCCTAAGGTCCTCCAGCATGCAGATGCCCAGACAAAACCAGAGGCCCATAGTGAGTTTTTCTAAATGCCTTAGTGACAGAAAGCAATGCCAGATTATAGTATAGACCAGGAAAATGCACTTGCAGTGCATCTTAGGACACACAAAAGAGGATCAAAGTAGTCTGGAAGAGACAAGGGGAAAGAACGGGGCTGGCAATAGACAACAACACCAAAGGGGGGGCGGTAACAATGAGCTCCAAATCAAGGTCACAACAGATACAGAAATTTGGCTGGGCGCTGCAAGTCCACCCCTGCTATGGAAGGAGTCAAGCAGAAGAGCAGGGGTTTCAGAGGCGGCAACAGAGACCTAACTTGCTTTGCCCTCACAGAACAACAGCACTCAGAAGAGGAGATAATAATGAAGATGGAGGTGGATAGGGCTCTACTACCAGGTGAGCTGGCAAAGGAGTCAACCAGAGCACAGGGGCAAGCAGTGCCCCAAGGAAAGACATGTATGGCAGCAAAAACCAGGTAGTTCTGCACTGCACTTCTACAGCATGCACTGTCAGTCCAATGCAATGGAGCTAACAGAGCCAGCCATGATCCTGAGGGCTCTTCTAGACCAGACAGGGAAAAGCCCAGAGCTGCTGGGCAGCAGATGGCAACAGCAAGCACAACACAGCACAGGGGCAGGGGAAACTATCAATCATGCTCAGAAAGGAGGCATCACCAAACTCTGAGCTGACTCTGTGCTGAAGCTGCCTGAGCATTCCAGTGGTGAGGATGATGCAGAGCCACCAAGACTCTCTACATCCAACGGACAGACAACCAGAAAAGAAAACTCTCAACAACCAAAAGCTCCTCAGAGACAGATCCAAACACCTCACCAGTTGCAAAAGTTGGTAGAACAATCAGTGACCAACCACACGTTAAGGAACTGAATGGAACTGGGGAAAATGTCAAAAAAAAAAAAAAAAGCCCTATGTGTTGTAGCTTGCAAGTTTGTCTATAATATGGAGGTGGATGCCATCACACTTTGGTGGATTTAAAAAAAAAAGGATTCAATATCTCAGACCACAGATATAACTATGAGAACTAGCTTCAAACTGCCTATCATCACACAGTAGGAAAAAAAAAAAAAAAAATTTATTTTACATAGCACCCCCTTGTGATACACTTTGGTAATGACAAGTTTGACAGGATGGCCAATGTGGCAATACCTCTGTTCCATTACATGGATAATGTGATGCTAGCCTGTTACTCTTTTACAGATTTAAAACACGTTATAGCTACTTTTTTGAGCCTTCTTTAGTCACCCTGTGAAAGGTGAAAGATGGTCTTTATCTGACACTTGCCCAATCAGAAGGATACAGCCTGGTGGCTACAAACACCCTGCTGATCACACACATACTTTTGCTCCTGTAACCCAATGAACAATCTGTCAGTTGTATATCAAATTATCTGTCAGCTCTGCAATTAGATACTTTATAAGGTAAGTATAACTACTGACCAAATCTGGACTTACTTGTAAGCGTAGACTGCTTCTGAACTACAGTGGAACACCATGTGGATCCATGTAGAAACTTTAGTCCAGAACAGTACAATTAATGTCAGCCAAGGCTGTGATATTCTGCATAAAACAGACTACGCTGGTTATCTGAAAACAAATTAAAGTTTTCCTCATGTGTACCAAGAAACAAATAGCAAATCAAACCTGGGCCCCACCACTGGGTGTCTTATGGCTTTACGGATCTTAGGGATCAGCAATAGCCCTAGTCATTTTGTTTGATGTCACATGCTCAGTGAGGGTTTGCTGCAGTAGCTTCTATTGTTCTTGCGGCTTTGGATGCAATGGTGTTCACTCCTTATATAGACCTCACAAAGAGACCCTCCAAAAGATAACACACAGAGAAACAACAAATCCTTAAAAGCTGAAGTGTCAAAAAGGTAAAGGTATTTAGGCTGCCCTGCTACAACAACCAACATGTAACTGCCACAATTCTATTAGGTAACTGCTTGACAGATAGCCACTAGCGTCTGCAAAGCGTTTGGAAGAGAGTGGGGCATAGATCAGTGCATATCTATTTTATGTGCATGCCGACATCCCAAACATAGCACAAGTTTCTCATGTCCATGCCAATTTACAACCCCCATACTGAACCAGGCAAGGTTAGTGGCTATTGAAAATACCACCGGTGATCCACATCTCTCACCATACACTAAGATCAGATCTAAATGGATAACAGAGCTAAACCTACATCCAGAAACCTTCAAACTTTTGGAAGAAAATGTTGGAAACACACTGCAACACTTAGGGGTAGGCCCTCACTTCCTAAAAAAGACTCCAAATGCAGTAGAAATCAAGACCAAAATAAGCAATTGGGACCTCATCAAACTAAGAAGCTTCTGTACAGCTAGAGAAACAATCAACAAAGTAAAAAGGCAACCCACAGAATGGGAGAAGATCTTCGCACACGACATAGGTGATAGAGGGCTGATCTCCAGAATATACAAAGAGCTACAAAACAACCAAAATGTCAAAACAAACAAGCCACTCAAGAAATGGGCACGGGAAATGGGCAAACACTTCACAAAGGAACAAACCCAAATGGCAAATAAACATATGAAAAAAATGCTCAAGTTCCCTGGCAATAAGGGAAATCCAAATTAAAACATCAATGAGGTACCACCTAACGCCAGTAAGACTGGCCCACATGAATAAAAGCACCAACAACACTTGTTGGTGAGGTTGCGGGGAAAAGGGATCCCTACTCCACTGCTGGTGGGGCTGCAGGCTGGTACAGCCTCTATGGAAATCAGTATGGAGAACATTCAAACAACTCAAATTCAACATACCGTATGATCCAGCAATAGCACTCCTAGGAATATATCCAGAACACTTGTTTTATGAGAAACCAACATGCACTCCTATGCTCATAGCAGCACAATCAGTAATTGCAAAAACATGGAAGCAACCAAAATGCCCATCAACAGAGGATTGGATAAGAAAGCTATGGTTCATCTACTCCATGGAATACTACTCAGCTATTAAAAAAAACAAAATGCAGTTCTTTGTGGCCAAATGGGCCAAACTGGAAACCATAATGCTAAGGGAAATGAGCCAATCCCAAAAGGTTAAATACCACATGTTTGCCTTAATTTAAGATGATATGATGTTATGTATAACATGTTATGTTTTGAATGTTATATGTTGTGTATAAACTAAAATTGAAGTATAGGTGAGGTGGTCACAGAAGGTGGCTGGGAACTCGCATTTACTTTTAACATATTGGCTACTCATTACTATGTCAATTAATTCCATAATGATGTAAATTTTTGCTGATGGTATGTTGGAGCTTTCAATTGACTGGGATGATACTCTGGTAGCTCTGTCTTCAGACCAGAGAGGGTATACCTAAGAAGCCGTTGAACTTGACTGGACAATAAGATGCTGGACTCTATGTTTGGTATACGCTTGCAATGGGGGAATCTCAACTGAACTTGAGCTGTGGTTATGCAACAAGGTGGAGGAATCCACCATGGTGGGAGGGTTTGGGGAGGGGTGGGGAGAACCCAAGTATCTATGTAACTGTGTCACATAAAATTAATAAAAAAAAAAATACCACCGGTAATGCAACAAGATGGAGGAATCCACCATAGGGGGAAGGGGGGGGAAACCCAGTGCCTATAAAACTGTGTCACATAATGCAATGTAATCAATAAAAATTTTTTTAAAAAAGAAAATACCACCGGGACAGGGCTATCTAAAGACACATTCAGTAGTGTGTTAACTATACAGAAAAAGACACTGTGCAGTTTAAAAACAAATCTTACACAGCCTTATATTTCAGTTTTTTTTCTTTAAAAGGAATGAGTTGTGTACAGGGGGTTAAGTGCTTTATAGACAAGAAAAAAAATGGTGCTAGAAGCAACTTATTCATCATCATCCTCATCTTCTTCATCTTCCTCATCTTCTTCATCTTCTTCATCCCCTTCATCTTCCTCCTCTTCCTTCTTTTTCTTGCTCTTTTCTGCCTTGACAACTCCCTTTTTGGCTGCTCGGTATGCGGCAATATCCTTCTCGTACTTCTCCTTCAGCTTGGCAGCCTTCTTCTGGTGAGGCTGCTTGTCGTGGGCAGCAGTGTTATCCCACATCTCTCCCAGCTTCTTTGAGCATCACCAATGGAGAGGCCAGGGTGCTCCCGTTTGATTTTTGGACGATACTCAGAACAGAACAAGAAAAAGGCCAAACGAGGCCTCTTGGGTGCCTTGGGATCCTTGAACTTCTTTTTGTCTCCCCTTTGGGAGGGATGTAGGTTTTCATTTCTCTCTCATAACAAGCCTTGTCTGCCTTTGCCATGTCTTCAAATTTTCCCTTCTCCTTAGCAGACATGGTCTTCCACCTCTCTGAGCACTTCTTCGAAAACTCTGAGAAGTTGACGGAAGCATCCGGGTGCTTCTTCTGTGCTCCTCCTGGCAAGTTCACACAAAGAATGCATGTGATGACATTTTGCCTCTCGGCTTCCCATGGTTAGTTATTTTTCCTCCGCGAGGCACAGAGTCACCCAGTGCCTGTCCGGCCCTCACTTGCCCCAGCGCTGTCTCTATGGAGCTCAATGTACTGGAATGGCTGTGAGAGCGGGAGCCAGATGCAGCCTCCTCACTCTCTCCACTCTGTAACATTGCTTTGACCTTAGTTTTGACAGCTCTTAATTTTCATATTCAGGTATCAGCTGCTATGTGAAAACTAGTAGCAAGCAATAATTCTCATTATTTTATATTTGAGTATCCTCCATTCTTCTGTTAAAAACAGATAAAATATTGTTGAATGTATGAAAATCACAAGTGTATCTAAATTCCACTAAGTTCCAAGTAATAGCAGAGGAACTGTAAGCAACTACACTCTCTCAGCTTCATAATAATTTTATAATGTAGGATTTCCTATCAATCCATGTTTTCTGAGCAGTAAATTAAGAATCTATCAGTGAATTATAAAATCGATTTAGCATTTCAAAATCATCACTTTTAAGCAAATAAACCAGAATAGGAGCTATTAGAGTATAATTGTTTCCTGAAGACTGTTCTCATTTATATAAAGTTATATCCATATATAACACCCCCTCATTACTCAAAGAAATATTTCAAGATCCCAGAACTAAAACCACAAATAATATCAAACCATATATATATACATATATATATATTTTTATGATAGTTTAATTCATAAGTTAGTCACAACAATGTATTAAAGATGACAAAATATACTGTAATAACTGATACTTGGGGGACCAGAATTGTGGTAGACCAGGTTAAGTCACCATTTGTGACACGGACCTCACATATCAGAGTACCAGCACCACTCCTGGTTACTATGCTCTGATCCAGCTTGTTACAAATGTGCCTGGAAAGGCATCAGAAAAAAGATAGGACAAGTACTTGGTCCCCTGCCACCCACAGGAGAGATCAGGCTGAAGTTCCAGGCACCTGGCTTAAGTTCGGTGCAGCCCTCACTGATGCAGCCATTTGGGGAGTGAACCAGTAGATGGAAAAACACTTGGGCTTGCTCACACATTCATTCTCTCTCTCTTCTCTCTCTTGTCTCTCTTCACTCTTCTCTCTCTCTCTCCCTTCCTTCCTTCCTTTGCCCCATCTCTTCCTTGCATCTATCTCCCCTATTCTCTGTCACTCAGTCTTTCAAATACAAATTTTTAGACAAATTATGTGAATGTGGCTCTCTCTCTTAAAATGTCTTATTGTACTCATGCATTTTCCTCCTATGATAATGAGATGAAACGAATCTATATGATGACATGACTTATGTAGGCACTATAGCATTGCATTCAACTACTTATAAAGGTTGTTGGAACACAAGAACAGTGATACCTCAATATCAATCTGATAATCAAGATGCTTCCTAAAAGGCAGGTAGCATATACAGCATAGATATGCTAGACAAGGAGCTGGTTCACATCCCATAAGAGGACACAGAAGGACAGGGTTAAATTTCATTCTCCTGAGGACATTCTACTCATTCTACTCAACAACAGTTAAATTATTTGAATTGTTATTTCTGGAATTTTCCATGTAATGCTTCTAAATCATGGCTGATCACAAGTAACTAAAACACTGAAATGTTATCGCTTCTCGGCCTTTTGGCTAAGATCAAGTGTAACACTGAAATGCAAAACACAGGTCTATATACAATATATATGATTGTTTCTATTTATTGAATCCTAATTCTTTATTTGTAGATTAATAAGTTTAATTTAGCATCCCAAATTTTAAAATTATTCATACCTTCTTCATAAAACATATTCTCCATTAAATATCTATTTATTTTTATCGAAATGTAGATTTACAGACAGAACAGATACCATGAGAAGGTTTTCAACCCACTAGTTCACTCCCTAAACAGCCTCAATGGCCAGAGCTGAGCTGATCACAAGCCAGGAGCCAGGAGCATCTGATGGTTTTGGGCCATCCTCCACAGCTTTCCCAGGACATAAGCAGAGAAACGGGTCATAAGTGGAGCATCTAGAACACAAACTGTTACCCGTACAGGGTGCAGGCAGGCATCACAGGGTATAGGATTTGCCTGTTCAGCCACTACAATGGCATCTTCCATTAATTTCTTTATTTTATTTGTGATGGTGTTTGCATAATTGATTAGGGTGGGAGGGTTGAGGGATAGGGGAAAGAGGTGAGATCATTGTTTGTAAATTTTCTTTTTCTTCTTCCTGTATCCAGCGAAAGGAGAGAAATAAGAGGAGAAATGTCACCCAGCCTTCCAACCACATCAGTACCTGAGGACAGGGAACAGCTACCCGATGTCATCCCAGGCTCAAACGTGGAGTATGCTCCAAGGGTTCTGCTCAAGTGCTTTCGAGAGTTCTGAAATGCTGTTGCTTTCATTGCTCCAAGGATGAGGAAACCATTCCAAGGTCCAGTGGCTAACATATTCCACCTTAGAGTCTCCATTTGCCGAGATATTTGTTGTCGATGCTTGACTGGGGTAGTTGTCCAATTTGTTCTGTCCTCCTTCCTCTGCACTGGTACCAGATATCCTCTGCAGGCTCCAATGGACTGCCATGGGCCTCCATGTGCATCTGGTATCCATTCATTGTTCCATCTAAGCCACTGCTGAGATCCAATTCTGACGCATGCACTCCACAGTCAGACCACAGATCCTGCGATTCCCCCATGGTTGGAGTTCTAAGTCCAGGGGTTCACGTAGGTGGGATCACCAAAGAAACCTCATCTGAGGTGATCCCAGACCTGAATTCTGTATTGCCAGTAAGTGCATGGTCTGGCTCAGTTTGTTACCCATATCAGCACATGCACACACTGATGGTAGCAGTCACCTGGTCAGTTCTGTCCCCAGTCCCATCTCTTATAAAAATCAATGGATGATGCTGAGGCACAGCTCTACCAGCCCAACACATA
This sequence comes from Ochotona princeps, assembly GCF_030435755.1. NCBI lineage: Eukaryota > Metazoa > Chordata > Mammalia > Lagomorpha > Ochotonidae > Ochotona > Ochotona princeps. Next base: position 28,147,908 of record NC_080865.1, on the reverse strand, counting down.
CTCTGCCCTCATGCACACCAGCAGGAACTGAAGCCCAGTCAGAACAACCCTCAATACCACCACTAGGTCTGCCCTCAGCCCTGATTCCTGTGCATGCCAGTATGTGCAGCAGACTAGCCCAGTTTGTCCCACATCCCATTCAGTTCTCATATATATCATTGGGTGTTACAGCCTACCTCAACCCAACAGGCCCCACTATCCAGCCCAAAAACATGCTGGCAGGTGCCACCACATGGCTAGCCCGGCCTACACACAGCCCTGGTTCTCGTGCTTACCAGAGGGAGCTGCAGCACATCAGAGAGGTGCCCACAGTTTCCACACTAGTCCCACTCCCAGTGCTGGATTTTTCACTCTCCAGGTGGTTCTACAGTCTAGCCTGACAGAATTTGCCCCCAGTCTTAGCACCTGATAGCCAGTTCATGCTGCAGCAAAGCCCAACCAGTCTGCATTTACATTGGCTCATGCATGCACAAGTGGATACAATCGGTTAGCCCAGCCTGTGTCTCCCCTGACCCAGTTCACATGCAGGCCAACAGGCCTTGTAGCCCTTCCAGCCTGGTCTGACCCCAGCCTCAGCTCTCATGCTCACCAACTGAGCAGTTGCGCAGCAGAGCAGTCCTCACAGGATGCTAGTGAGTACTGCGGCCCAGATTGGCATGGCTCACCTCACATCAGCATTCACCAGAGGGTGCTGTAGCCTAGCCTGGTCCATCCTGTCCCAGTTCCACCACATGCTGGTGGGTTCTGAAGCCTAGCTCAGCCTGGCCAGCCTCCAGTCCTTGCCCTAATGTGAACTGGCTGATGTTGCGGCCCTACCTTGTCTGTCCTACACTCCATTCTGGTTCTCACATCTGCCACTGTGTGTTACAAACTTCCCTATCCTGGCCAGCCCCAGACCTGTCTCACACATATGCCAGCAGGTACCGTATCCTGGTCTGGTCTGGTCTGCTCCCAGCCTTGGTTCCTGTACTCATCTGTAGGTACTGCATCCTGACAGAGGAATTCCCCAAGTTCCCATATCAGGTCTCCCAGTGGCAGATCTCGCACATACCAGTGGCTCCTTGGCCCAACCTGCTTGGCCTACAGCTTGTCCTGGCAGAAACAGCAGCCTTACCCAACCAGCCCACACCCATTCTGACTCTTACTGTTGGGTGCTACAGCCCAGCCATGCCTAGTCCACCCCCAGACCCAGCTCTCATATGGTTTAGCAGGTGCAGAGACCTAGCCAAGCCTGTCCTATACCCAGTCTGGCTGTAGAGAGCACTAGCAAGTGCTGGAGCCTAACCTAGTCTGGCACACCCCAGACCCAGTTCACACCCATACTGAGGGATGTTGCAGCCATGTTCATTCCAGTTTGCCAATCCCATTCTGGCTGTTGCACTCACCAGTGGGAACCACATCCCAGCAGTGGCATTCCCTTAGCTCCCAACCAGGCTCACTCCCAACCACAGCTCTTATACATGCCAGTTATTGTTGTGACCCAGCCAGGCATGACCCTTGCTTAGCCTCTGCCATCAGATGCCAAGGCCTGCTGCCTGGCCTGGCCTGGCACACCCCCAAGCCCAACTCTCGCTGGTGGGTGCTGCAGTCTTGCCCTGCCCAGAATGCCCCCTGCCCCATCCCTGGCTTTCATGCAAACCAGTAGTGGGATAGCCTAGCCTAATCCAGCACGTCCAGCACCCCATTCTGGCTCCTGTACATGCCAGTGTGCTATGATTTGGCCTAGCCCTGCCCAGTCTGTTCCCCACAGCTAGAGAAAAACCACATACCTACCAACAAGTGAAGCAGCCTGCAAGTCCTGACCAACATCCAGTCCTGACTCAAATGCTCACCAGCAGGAGCTACAGACCATCAGGGGAGTTCCCCAAGTTCCCCCACCAGGTCCACTCCCAGACCTAGATCTCACATGTACCAGAGCATGCTAGGCCCTTACCTAGCAGTCTGCCCCCTAGTCTCAGCCTTTGTGTGCTGGTGGATGTTGCAGCTTGGTCCGTGCCACACCCAATTCTTAGATGCACCTGCAAGTGCTACAGCCTGGAACAGCGTGGCCTGTTCCCAACCCGAATTCTCTTGAGTGTTGTTGAGTTCCATGGTCATACCTAGCTCAGCCCATCACCACCCCCAGCCCTTGAGCTAACCAGCTAGTATAGCAATCCTTCAGGTTGAGCCTACGATCCCCTCAGAACCTGTTCCCAGACTCAGTTCTCTCATGAACGGGTTAGTGTCTAGGCCCAGTCTAACATGATCCATACCCTACCCTGACACTCACTGGCACGTACTGTGACAAAAATTTTTTCAGGTGAGTATAAATCAGTTAAACTTAGTTACACATTCCTATTAGTATGTGTCCTGTAGTAAAAAGAGATAAAATAATATTTGTCAGTAATCATAACTCTGTTGGCAGTAGTGGTGTTAGCACTACTAGTCTGAGACTTGTGGGAAAAAGTAAATATTAATTATACTGGAATCATTGCAACCCAGGATGTTTTAAACAGGTAGAGAGGGGAATAAGCAAAAACCATATACTGCTAAATTTGAATTTTTATTATTTACTTAAATTCATAATACATTTATCTTTTTTGTGTGCATGTATGTACATATATATAGGCATGAATATGTACAGAAATACATATATATTTCTGGCTCTATTCACTGAACAAAAACCTCAATACAATTATCATCTTGGCATCAATGAGCTCCTCTTGTGCCTTGACCATGGTTTCTAAATACCATTTTGAACCGAAAGAAAGCCAAGCTTTTTGAAGAATGATTAATCCTATGCCCGAGGCAGAAAATAAATGCAATAAGCATAAAACAGTTTTCCACATGAGAAATCAGAGCTGTTATCAAAGACTATTTGGGAGCATATCAAAAGGAACCTTGAATCAACTTTTTAAGAGGCTTCCAATGACAAAATATAAGACACTTTTCGCACCAGTAAAATAATGACAATAAATAATATATATTTAAGAGTTCATAATAGCATGAACTATCACACTGAATATGGTGCTCAGAGACATGGAAATGATCAGGGAAAAAACAGCAGTTCACAAATAGAGAAAAAGAAGACAAAGAAAAGAAGGATAAAAAAAAAACCAGCGTTATGAGACATCAGAGCCAATTTCACCATAAGAAAGTCAGCAGCAATTGGATAGAGCATAAGAAAGAAGTTAAGAGAAAAACAAAAAGAGCCAATAATTTGGCTCACCTGGTTAAGCTGTCATACGTGACAGGAGCACCTCCTATGGGCACTGTTTCAAGTCCCAGCTACTCTACCTTTAACCCACTTCCCTGCTAACACACTTTAGGGAAGCAGCAGGACATGGATGGCTCAAGTACTTCAGCTCCTGCACCTATGCAGGAAATCTGACTGCAGTTACAGGCTCTTGGCCACGGCAGCCATGTAGGGAGTAAATAAGCAAATGGAAGGTTTCTCTCTTGTTCTCACTCTACCTGTCTCTCTCTCTCTGTAACTCTGCCTTTCAATAAGTAATTTTTAAAGAAAAAAACAGAATATAAAAATGATTATCTGGTCACACAGATTTTGGGAAAGACATAGATAATAAAGAAAACATTCCTTTAGTATATTTGTAAATGCATTGTGGATTATATAATCACTGTTAACCAGGTCAATATATTTAATGAAAATATAAGCTTTCATTATCTGAGCCATAGACCATATTAAGGTTTTCTCAGGTAACTGCTCTTGTGACAATAATGTTCACTAAGCAACCTTATATTCACTATACAAGTCATGAGGAATGCTAATAGCCCCACTGTCACTAATTCAGGTTCAACCAGAGGCCTTGTTTCCTGATTATGTACCGATACCTTTCTCTACTGCATAATAAACATGAGGCCAAACTATATTTCCCAAATGAGAAACATTCCCAAAGTTGGGATACTACTTACTTACGACACAGTGGCACAACAGAATATCAGGCAATGATAATCATAATGACTTGTCAGAAAATATTATGGGCCCGGCGCTGTGGCCTAGCAGCTAAAGTCCTCGCCTTGAATGCACCAGGATCCCATATGGATACCGGTTCTAATCCTGGCAGCCCCACTTCCCATCCAGCTCCCTGCTTGTGGCCTGGGAAAGCAGTCGAGGACGGCCCAATGCTTTGGGGCCCCGTACCTACGTGGGAGACCCGGAAGAGGTTCCAGGTTCCCGGCTTCAGATCGGCGCAGCACCGGCCGTTGCAGTCACTTGGGGAGTGACTCATCAGACGGAAGATCTTCCTCTCTGTCTCTCCTCCTCTCTGTATATCTGACTTTGTAATAAAAATAAATTTAAAAAAGAAAATATTAGAATATTTATTGTAGAAAGCCAAGTACCAATAGCAGAATGCAACCACAACTATTTAATGGTAGATGTCCGTGTATAAAGTAATAAACAGGGAGCCACCATTGTGGTGCAGCGGGTTAAACCATTGCCTGCAATGCTGACATCTCATGTGAGTGCCAGCTTGAGTCCCAGCTACTACAATTCCCATGCAGCTAGCTCCCTGCTGATGCATCTAAGAAAGCAGGAGAAGATGGCCCAAGTGCTTGGGCTGCTGCTACCCATGTGGAGATCCGGATGGAATTCAGGTTCCTAGCTAAAGATGGCTCATTCATGGCTGTTCTAGACATTTGGGGAATGAATCAGCAGATGGAAATTATTTATTCTCTCTCTCTCTCTCTCTCTCTCTCTCTCTCTCTCTCTCCCTCCCTCCCTCCCTCCCTCCCTCCCTTCCTCCTTCCCTCCCTCACACACACACACACACACACACACACACACACACACACCTCTTCTATCTTTCCAAGTCTGCCAACTAACTAAACGAACGTGAAAAATATAAATATACAAAAACAAAAGTAGATGAATCAAAAGTGTGAATGATGTCTACCATTAGTATTTGTGTAAAACTAATGGTTTTAACAGTGGCCAAAAAGCAAAGAATAAGTGAAAATATATAATAACAGAAAAAATTATACCAGAATGTTAATAACAGAAAAATATCAATCTTTAAGGAGCTCCCAGTGTAGATAAATTCTCTACACATGAAAGAAACACTAATGTGCTGCTGATCAGAAGTTTGTTTCATCCAGAGTTCCGCTGGCTAACTGGGAGCTCAAGTTCTTACTAGTGTCCAGTACCCAAAAAGAAACCAGAAGAACAGATGTCAGAATCAACCATGAAATTTCTACCCACAGTGTTAACCAGGGGCTGTGCTCATCCTTTTCATGTATTTTAAAAGAAACACCATCTGATATGCCACTCTAATAACATCTGGACTAGCACTAGCCAATAAAAATATAATGTAAGACACCAATCTAACTTTACATTTTCTAGTAGTTACACTTTTCAAAGGGACTCAGATAATATTAACAATATTATTATTATGGGGGCAAAGCCACCGCCTGCTACTAGCCTGGCAGCAGAAGATGCTCCAAGCACTTGGGTCCCTGCACCTATGTGGAAGATAAAGACAAAGGTTCTGGTTCCTGGCTTCAGACTAATTCAACCCCAGCCACTGCATCTGTGTGGCAGGCAAATCAGTAGATGGAAGGCCCCTCCCCTCTCCTCTCTACTTCTCTTTCTCTATAACTCTAAGTTCCAAATTGTTGGGGAATTGTACTGCTGTAATAAAGGGGGAAAATATTGGGGGGAAGAGGAAGGGAAGGAAGAAGGAAGGGGAGAAGTGAATCCCTATATCTAGAAAATCATACATGGAAAATAATAGAAATTAATTTTTAAAAAAGACAAAAAGAAACTTAAGATCATAGTCCCTGGGCCCAGAGTGGTAGCCTAGCTGCTGAAGTTCTCGCCTTGCATGCACTGGATCCCATATGGGCGCCGGTTCTAATCCCAGCCACCCGCTTCCCATCCAGCTCCCTGCTTGTGGCCTGGGAAAGTAGTTGAGGACGACCCAAAGCCTTGGGATCCTGCACCCGCGTGGGAGACCCGGAAGAAGCTCCTGGTTCTGGGCTTTGGATCTGCGCAGCACCAGCCATTGTGGCCACTTGGGAAGTGAATCAGTGAACGGAAGATTGTACTCTCTGTCTCTCCTTCTCTCTGTGTATCTGACTTTCCAATAATAAATAAATAAATCTTTTTTAAAAAAGAATCATATACCCCAATGTATGTATATCTATTTATAAAATTCATATGCATTATCCAATAATAAACTATATAAATTTCATGACACATAGAAAATAAAATGGATTATAATGTAAAAAAAATCTTTCAAAAACAAATAATCAAATTCAGTATATTGAAGATATCACCAATTCTATATGAAATTAAATAGTTATTATTGGGATATTTTACATTTTTCTATGTGAAATCTTTTAATTCAGTATATGCTTTACATTGGCATCATGCTTAAATTCAGAGCAGAAACATTTCAAATTCTCAATAGCCATATGTGACTAGGCACTGCTGTATTGACACCACTGGTTCATGCTTTTCATTGGAGGGGATGATATTCTGCCAGCTCTACTTTCAGACCAGGGATGGTCTCCCAAGGAAACCGTTGAATTTATCTGGACAATAAGAGGCTGGACTCTATGCATGGTACATGCTTTGAATGAAGGAATCATGACTGGATATGAACTGTCCTACTGCAACAATGTGTAGGAATCCAACATGGGGGGAGGGCATGGGGAGGGGTTGGGGGAATCCCAGAGCCTATGAAACTGTGTCATAAAATGAAATTAAACTTTATAAATATAAAAAATAAAGTATGCAGAAGTAAAAAAAAACTCTCTTAAATGATTACTCTGACCACATGATCTATTTTTACAAAGTTGAAGCAAATTTGGAGAATTTTAGCATATAGTTGAAATGCAATGACACTTTCATAAAGGCAATGAAAATGAACATCCATGCCAGCAAAGACTATTTTTACTAATGCATTTTTGCAGTTTCTGTGGCTTTCTTCTTCTGAGTACTGCTGCGGTGCTGGCAGTTGTGATTGAACTACTCACCAATTATGTGCTATTTCTTCCATTATTTTGTTTAGTTGGCTTTATATTCAAGCAACTTAAAAGCCTGCCAACATGAAACATGGTACTATTTCTTAAACTATTATTATACTGTACTTAAGACAAACTGCATCTTAAAATTATCCCTGCTCATTTTCATCACAAATACAATACCATTACTATTTTTAGAATCATTACTTTTTTCGCTTTGTGAGTTTTCTTTTTAAAGTTTATATTATTTATTTGAAAGGCAGAATTAAAGAGAAAAAGGGAGAGACGTGCTCCATCTGATAACCCACTCCCCCAGTGGCCACAGTGATCAGGGCTGAAACCTGAGCCTAGAACTTCACTCTGGTCTGCCACCCACACAAGCACCTGTGTTCAACCGCATCTCAAGACTATCAATACCACTTAAGCAATACTCTTGGAGCATGCTCCACATTGGGGACCCTGGGACGACATCCCGCATCCCAGGGCACTGATGCAGTTAGGCTTCTGGGAACAGCCTTCTCCCCTTCTCTCCGCACTTTCTCCAGGTACAGGAAGGAAAAAAGGAGATTGGAAACAGTTGTCTCATCCACTTTCCCCCATTCCTTGACCCTCCCAAACCTAATCAGTGGTCCACAGGGCATGCATCCTTCTTAACTATGTAAACATCACCAAAAACAAAATAAATTTATTATTAAAACAAAGCACCTGGGCCATCTTCCAGTGGTTTCCCAGACATATTAGCAGGCACCTGGATTAGAAGTGAAGCAGCCTGGACTGTGCCGCGCCCTGTGCTTGCTAGAACACACAAGAACCTGGTCTGGGAATACCTCAAAGTTTCTTTGGGGATCTCCCCAATCGAAATGCCAGACTCAGAACCCTAGCCAAGAAAAGACAGAAGACAGAACAAGTCAATCAACCACCTCAGCTATATGTTGGCAGCGAAACACTGGACAAATGGAGACTCTATGATGGACTATGTCAATCAGTGGATTCTTCAACGACTTTATCGTGCTTGGAGTGGCGAGACTGGCAGTGATTCATAACTGATGAACTATCAAAACCACTTAAGCAAGTATCTCAGAGCATGCCCCACATCTGGGAGTTGGGGTGGGTGGGAAACTGGGTGGGGCTTCTCCCTCAATATCCCCCTTAACCTCAGATACATGAAGGAAACAATATGGAAATAATAGTCTTACCCACTTCCCTATAGCCCTTGAACCTTTTTGCCGTAATTAACTATGAAAAGATTGTCAAAAACATAATAAAAAGTTAAAAAAATAAACAAAAAGAAGTGAAGCAGCCAGGACTGGAACCCGCACTTACATGGATTGCTGGATACACAAGTGATGGGTTAACCTGCTGCACCACAATACTGGTCCCATCATTGTGAGTTTTTCATCCAAAATACCTCACTATTTTTCTATCCAGTTAATAAATACTTAAAGAATATCTACTCCGTAGGTACTTTGGCTACTGGGGATATTATGAGATAAAATGCAAATACTCTGCCCTTCTCTAGTCTCTATTCTGATAGGAAAGACGCCACAGTGACAGCATTTTATTCCAAAACACTCAATGTGATAAACAAATTTAACTCTAGCTCCATTTTTTTAAATTAAATTTATTCTTTAATTACATTGTGTTGTAATTACATAGAATCTGGGATTCTCCCCCCCACCCTCCCCCCATGGTGGGTTCCTCCACCCCGCTGCATAACCATAGTTCAAGTTTAGTTGAAATTCCCTCCCTGCAAGAATTTGCCAAGCATAGAGTCCAACATTCCATAGTCCAGACAAGTCCAACTACTTATTGGGAAGACCCTCTCTGGTCTGAGGGCAGAGTCAGCAGAGTATCTTCCCGGTCAAATAAAAGCACTAATTTTTAAAGATTTATTTATTTTTATTGGAAAATCAGATTTACAAAGAGAAGGAGAGACAGAAAGATCTTCGATCTGTTGGTTCAATCCCCAAGTGGCTGCAACGGCTGGAGCTGAGGCTATCTGAAGCTAGGATCCAGGAACTTCTTGCAGGTTTCCAACGTGAGCACAGGGTCCCAAGACTTTGGGCCATCCTCTACTGCTTTCCCAGGCCACAAGCAGGGAGCTGGATGGGAAGTGGAATAGCCAGGATACAAACCAGTGCCCATATGGGATCCCGGTACATGCAAGGCAAGTATTTACCCACTGGGCTATCATGCCAGGTCCTCTAGCTCCATTTTTCTATGAACTTTCTGAAGTGTCCTCGTGTTACACCCAAAAAAGAACAAACCTGTAGAAAGAAAGTACTACTAAGCCCACAGGAAGTTTGAGCATGAATATGAAATGGAGGTATGAGAATAGTAAGTAAATCACATCAACAGAATGAAGAGATTCTTCCTTATGGAAAAGTGCAATATTCTCAAGTATTTATAATCCATTCACTGATATTTACCGATCATGAACATGTAAATATACAAGTCAGTTTTAATAAGAGCAAATTATAAATCCAGACTGTGAACATAAAAATGTTTACAGGTTAGTGTTGTAGCACAGAATATAAGGCTGCCATCTGCAACATCAGCATTCCATATGAAGATAATAATACAACCTACAAAAACTTACAGAATATAGAAAACCGGTATAAAACTGGAAGTGTATAGTAATTAGTGCGTACATCAAAAATTGAAAAGTTATCAAATAGGTGACTTGAAAATAGATACCAAGAACCTAGAAATCAATAACAAATCAAACACAAACTTTGAAAAAGGGAAGAAATAAATAAAAGAGAATAAATAAAATTGAAGCAAAAATACACAAAATCAGTGAAATGGAGGGATTTTTTTTAAAACAAACAAAAGTGATACACCATTGATCAACTAATTAAAAATAAGAGAAGTCTCAAATTAATAAAAATCAGAAATAAAAATGACATGTAAAAAGGACGCTACAGAAATTTTTAAAAATCATGATTACTACAAACAGCTACAGACCAACAAATTGGAAAATCTAGATGAAATGGATAGATTTTTTTAAAAAGATTTATTTATTTTTATTGGAAAGGCAGAGATACAGAGAGGAGGAGAGATAGAGAGTAAGATCTTCGTCTGATGGTTCACTCCCCAAGTGACCACAACGGCCAGTACTGAGCAAATTCGAAGCCAGGAGCTCTTCCGGGTCTCCCATGCGGGTGCAAGGTCCCAATTCTCTGGGCCATCCTTGACTGCCTTCCCAGGCCACAAGCTGAGAGCTGGATGGGAAGCAGGGCCGCATGGATTAGAACCATATTGGATCCCAGCGCGTGCAAAGTAAGGACTCCAACTACTACACTATCATGCCGTGCCTGAAATGGATAGATTTCTGCACACACATAATCTATCAAAATTGAGAGAAGAGGACACAGAAAACTTAAATAGACCATAGCGAAGATGGAGGCTGAATCAATAATAAAAAGCTTCCCAACAAAATAAAAGCCCAGAATCAGATGCCTTCACTTCTGAATTCTATCAAATTTTGCAAGAAATAATTCCAATTCTTCTCAAAATATTCCAAACAATTGAGAGAGAATTCTTCCAAACCCTTCTATGTGGTGAGCATCACCTTAATTAAAAAGCCAGAAAAAGAACCAACAATGAGAACTATATGCCAACATCCCTGATGAACATAGATGCAAAACTCCTGCAATGAATACTAGCTAACTGAATCCAACAACACATCAAAAAGATCATTCACCACAACCAAGTGGGATTTATTTTTGGTATATAGGGATGGGTCAATATCCACAAAATAATAAATGATACATCACAGTAACAAGCTAAACAATTAAAACCCTATCATTATCTCAAAAGATGCAGAGAAACCATTTGGTAAAATACAACATCCTTTCATTACAAAAACCTTAAGCAAAGTGGGTATATAAGGAACATGACTCCACATAATCAAGGCAATATATGACACCTATAGCCAGTATAATAGTGAATGGGAAAAGTTGAAACTTTTATACTACAATCCAGAAACAGACAGGCATATCAACTTTGACCACTGTAATCCAATATAGTCCAGAATCATTAGGGAACAAAAATAAGTCAAAGGGACTTGGACTATCCTAAGTTCCAAGATAACATGATTCTCTATATAGAGTACCAAAAGACTCTACTAAGATACTACTGGAACTCATAAGGCAGTTTAGTAAGGTTGCAGGATATAAAATCAATACAATAAAACAAATAGCTGGGCATGGTGCTAATCTGCCCCTTGGATGCGCCAGAAATCCCATATGAGTGACAGTTCATGTCTTGGCTTCTCTGTCTCCCATATAGTTCCCTGCTTCTGGCCAGGGAAAGCAGAGAAGAACTGCCCAAAGCCATGGGACCCTGTACTCGCCTGGGAGACACAGACAATCCTGACGCCTGGCATTAGATTGGCTCAGTTCTGGCCACTGCAGTCATTCAGGAGTGAAACAGAGGATGGAAGATCTTTCTCTCTACATCTACTTTCCTTTGAAAATCTGCTTTTCCAATAAAAATAAATAAATTTTTTTTAAAAATTCAATATGTGCCTGGAGCAGTAACCTAGTGGCTACAGTCCTCGCCTTGCATGCGCCGGGATCCCATATGGGTGCCAATTTGTGCCCTGGCTATTCCACTTCCCATCCAGCTCCCTGCTTGTGGCCTGAGAAAGAAAGCAGTAGAGGATGGCCCAAAGTCTTGGGACCCTGTGCTCATGTTGGAAACCTGCAAGAAGTTCCTGGATCCTAGCTTCAGATAGCCTCAGCTCCAGCCGTTGCAGCCACTTGGGGATTGAACCAACAGATCGAAGATCTTTCTGTCTCTCCTTCTCTTTGTAAATCTGATTTTCCAATAAAATAAGTAAATAAATAAATCTTAAAAAAAAACAATCAATAGCCTTTGTATACACAACAAGCCATGGCTGAGAAACAACTTGCAAAATCAGTTCCATTAACAAGAGACAAAAAATTTTAAATACCTTGGAATAAAGTTTAACTTAGCATTTGAGGAATTCTATGGTAAAAATTACAAAATATTAAAGGAACAGACAACACTAAAACAAGAAAAAGTGTGCTACATTCATGGAGTATAGAATTAATATCATCAAAATGTCCATACTACCAAAAGTAACTTACAGATTCAATGTGATTCCAATAAAAATACCTGTGACATTCTTCTCAGATCTAGAAAAAAACTAATTCTATACTTCATATGAAAATATAAGAGACTCTAACTAACTAAAGTCATTTTAATAACAAAAACAAACCTTGATGTATCAAAATGTGACACTTCCAGATGTACTACCCAGCAGCTGTAATCAGAGCAGTCTGGTACTAGCATAAAAACAGACCTGAAGATCAATGGAGTAGAATAGTAACCCTAGAAACCAATCCATGCTTCTAAAGCCAACAAATATTTGACCAGTGAACCAAAATCAATCCAGAAAGAAAGGATGGTTCTCTTCACCAATTGATACCAGGAAAATTGGACCTACACATACAGAAATATGAAACAAGTCCCCTACCTTACACCTTTTACAAAAATCAACTCTAAATTAATCAGTGATCTCAATCTCCCCCCCCCATAAATTATTCTTTAAAATTTAAAGGCATATCTTAAATTTTTTTAAGATGACAAATTATAAACCTTTGAATTTCAGTGTCCAGGAGTAGAATTTATACCAATAGATATGCCTGTTACCAGTCCAGACCTCATCAAGGAGTTTATCTTGCCATTTTGCAAGACCTGTTCCCTTTTCACTTTTATCTATCACAGAAAAAGCTACTACCATTCAGTCAATTGATAAACTTGCTAACCTGACAAACATTCTTCATTCTCCTTGTCCTACAATATCCAGTCTGCTACCATATGTCACTGAATCTAACCCTGAAAACATGACCCAAATTCATTTTCACTACCATCTACCACTGTAGGTCAAACAACCATTCCCACTCACATCAAGATACTGGACTATCTGACAGCCTCCAAATTAATCACCTTGCTTCCACTATAGCCTTTGTACTTCTTTTTACATGGCACTGTGAAGATTTTTTTTAATGTAACAATATATGCTATTCACCTACTTAAAGCTCTTCAAGCTCCCATTACACTTAAAATGCAATAGTAAAAGGACATCCACAGCCTTCCATGAACTTCAGGCTCTGTAACTTCTATAACCTTATCTTGCACGACTTTCCACTTCGTTCTGTTAAAACACACATTTTTTAGCTTGCCTAATTTTTGCTAAGCTCTTTTCCTTCCCAGAGCCATAATAAATGCTATTATCTCTGCCTAGTATACCCCTTTGCTATCTCTTTCCCCTCTTCACCCATACTTATCACTTAGGTCTTAGCTTAAGTGTCACTACTTCAGTGAAAATCTGTCTAACATTTTCTCTAACTTCACCTTTTTAACACAATTATTAAAATTTATAATATTTATGTATATTTCAAGGTTAATCCAAAAAGCTAGTAGAAATTCAATTTAAAAATAAGTTTATGGGCCCGGCGTTGTGGCCTAGCGGCTAAAGTCCTCGCCTTGAAAGCCCCGGGATCCCATATGGGCGCCGGTTCTAGCCCGGCAGCTCCACTTCCCATCCAGCTCCCCGCTTGTGGCCTGGGAAAGCAGTCGAGGACGGCCCAATGCCTTGGGACCCTGCACCTGTGTGGGAGACCTGGAGGAGCTTCCTGGTTCCCAGCTTCGGATGGGCACAGCACCGGCCCGTTGCGGCTCACTTGGGGAGTGAATCATCGGATGGAGGATCTTCCTCTCTGTCTCTCCTCCTCTCTGTATATCTGACTTTGTAATAAAAATAAATCTTTAAAAAAATAATAAGTTTATGGGGCCAGTGCTGTGGCATAGTGGACAAGGCCATCTCCTGCAGCCCTGGCATCTCATATGGGTGCCCAATGTGCCAGACTGAATCTCAGCTGTTCCACTTATGATCTAGATTCCTGCTAATACACACAGGAATGCATCAGAGGATGATCCAAGTACTTGGACCACTGCACCTATGTGGCAGATCCAGAAGAAGCTCCTCTCTCCTGGATTTGGACCAGTCCAGCATCTGAGGAGTGAATCAGCAAATGGACAATTTCTCTCTCTCTCTCTCTCTCTCTCTCTCTTTCTCTCAATAGTGCCCTTCACATAAATTAACACATCACAGTAAAACTAATTGAATTTTGGTGAAGAAAATGTAAAGTTTCTCTGTAGTTTTGTCATAACATGCTTTTCTTATGAATGTTTTGAAAATCCTGTGTGTGTGTCTGTGTCTGTGATATTTATTTTATCTTTCCCTAAGACATGAATTTTATAAGGGGAAAAAGTGTTTTTGTATTATTCACTGTCATATGTTCAATACAGCAAACAGAAGACAGTAGGTACTAAATAAATACTTCTGAAGCAATAAATAATCCAAACATCTTCATAAAAAAGGGTTGAAGCACTAGTCACACAAGCATGGCAGTTTTGGTTAGAGAACTACAAAATACAGTGCCCAGATGAATAATGGACAAAAGTTACATGTCTTACAAACAGCAGAAATCATTTCCAGTTAAAAGTCTTCAGATTATATATTGCACTATCAAGAAGTAAAACTTTAAATTCTCTTTAGAAATACAAAGATAACAATAACATCTAAATTTGTGGAAGAAAATGAGTATTTTCTAAATATCCTGATACAAGTAGGTGACTTTCCAAAACTGATTCATATGTGACAAGAATAATAAAAGGTCCGGTGGAAGCCACAGGAATCCAAGCATAGGAGATTCTGTCTATCGTTACCCAGTGTCTAGTCTCTTCTTTGTAATCTTATGCTGATTGCAGTTGCTCAGCTAAAGTCTTGATTTCCCAGCCTCCCTTACTTCTAAGCTTAACCATGTAGTAACTCCCTGGCCCTATATGTGCGATATTTACATTTCCCCCTTAAAATGAGGGGAATTTTTTCATTACCTCCCTGTTACCACAGAATTATCTTATCCTGCTGCCTAGATTCCTAATACTGTGGCCAGCCATTCTGAGTTACCATAGGTAAGAACAAAAGAGACAGAAAAGCAACAAGATATAAGAAGACCGGATTCCTGTACAATCATATAGTGTTAGCAAATCGCTATTACCTAAAAGAGAAATTTCTATTTAGTTTAAGCCAGTGCTAATTTGAACTTGTCACAGGCAGCAGAAAATACATACTAACAGAACGATTTACGCATGAAGAAAATACAGACATCAAAAGGCCAGAAACTACTCTTACAGTCACTACTAGCAAAAGGTTTTCATGCATTCCTTGAGAGGGAACCTGGAAAGTAACACCAAAACCAACTTAACTGAATTTGTAATGCTTGCATGCAATTATGTCATATTCTTATATATTAATAGATGCTTCCCATTAATTAAAATGTATTCCACTACTTTTATATCATTCCTAAACATTAAATTATAGATGTCTTCTAGGCATTGGTATAAACAATACCGGGTGCTACCTGTCAATGGCAGTAAAGATTTGAGAATGGGAAAAACAAATAAAGGACTTTTTCTACCTATTCCCAAGCCACAATTTTTCATTTATGCACAAACCCTGATGCATACAGGGGTTTTCTTTAAGATTTTTTTTATTGGAAAGGCAGATATACAGAGAGAAGGAGAGACAGAGAGAATGATCTTCCATTCAGGGCACAAATCAGCATCCATATGAGATCCCAGTGCATGCAAGATGAGGACTGTAGCCACTAGGCTACTGTGCTGGGTCCAAAGCACACAGTTTTTTCAAAATGTTGTCTGAATCCAAGTTTCTGGCTGGTTGTCACATGTACTATATTGTTGCAAAACTACATCTGAAATGTTTTAAATGAGTACACTAAATGGCCTGTTTACCTTTCCACCATCTTCCTCTCTTCTTTGTTACCTGTCCTCCATCAAGTACATCAAGTGACTCCTTTATGCCATGGCTCCTGGTTGAATTTGATCAATCAGAGGGGAAAGGAAGATGGCAGGAAAGAAAGGCAGAGGTAGAGGTATTGACCTCCCTAGCTGCTTCTCTGTCTGATCGCCGCTTGTGTCTGCGTGCCTCTACCTAAGGTAACAGGTTCCAAAAGTTGTCTTTTACAGCTACATCAGAGTTTCTCAAAATAATACGCATACAAAACACCTCATCTTGCTCAAATGTAGTTTCTAGTTTAACAAGTGTTAAAGGAAAAAAAAAGACCTTAATTACCCAGGTGATTCAGATTATATTGACAAGAGAAACACAGCTCAGCATGTTCCCCCAACTCTCACAAGGCTCTGGCAACAGCCCCCTTCACTTCAGGCCTGCAGGTGGAAATGATCATTAGTTCTTCCAAGGCACAGGATGAGTCACCATTCCTTATTGGTGTCTTAAACCTTCCTGGTTCTTGCCACCATATTTGTAAATAATGTCTTAATTGGAGTCCAACCAACTACCTTTTGAGAGTGCTGTACAATGGACAAATATAGTTATCTAACACAATCAAAATACATAGATTCTGTGTTTCCAAATTTGGATTCAAGATTGGTTAGTTTTACTGATAGTAAAATATCTTATACAACTATCAAAAATGCTGGCTATTTGAGTACAGGTAAGTTCTGCAACATTCTTTGAATTCTCTCCAGACCTAAATTAGTTTTGCATCCAAGAAGAGTAATTCCTTTAACTCCAGAAAATAGGAAAATTGCTATGCCCTTGGGCATTTGGGAAATCTCTCCTTGTTACTTAAGAGAAACATTTTTAAATCAGAAAAAATTAATCACAAAAACTGACAGGATTCATATTTTGGAAGAAACGTATTCACTAATACACTGTAACTATTTAACACTCTGCTTGGATGGTAGAAGAATATGAGGATTCTTTTACTTGTAGCAGTGATACAAAGAGCCCACCATAGTAGGCTCGAACTATGAACACTCAAAATAAAAGTTCTAGAAAATTTAACAAGCAGCCCTTGCAAGACAGCTAAGTCATTACTAATCATACCTAAAGGCATATGTCATTCCTAAGAAACACATTCATTCATTCATTCTTTACATTCATCACATTCATTCATTCATTACATTTACTAATAAGTAAAGTGAAATCTTGTATTTTGCAATAAACTCTGTTATTCACCTGTCATAAATTGGAAATTCAGACAAAGGGACTGGCACAGTGGCAAAGCAAATTAATCATCCACCTGCAGTGCTGACATCCAAATGATGTCAGTTCTAGTCCCAGCTGCTGCACTTCTGATCCAGCTCTGTGCTTATGATGCAAGAAAGCAAAGTGCAAGACTTTTGGGCCCTGAACTCACATGGGAGACCCAGAAGAGTGTCTTCAGAAGAGTGACTTCAGATCAGCTCAGCTCTGGCCATTGCAGCCATTTGGGAGTGAACCAGCAGATCTCTGTGTATATGTCTCTCCTTCTCTCTGTAACTCTACCTTTAGAATAAAAATAAATAAAATCTTTTATATAATTATTTGAAAGGCAGAGTTAGAGAAAACAGGAAACAGAGAAGGGCAGGGAAGGAGAGTGAGAGAGAAAGAAAGAGAGAAAGAAAGAGAATATGAACGAATCTTCCATCCAGTTGTTTCCTCCCCAAATAGCCAATAAATCCAGAGGTAGGCCAGGATTAAGTCAGGAGCCTGAAATTTCATTCAGGTCTTCCAGAAGGGTGGCAAGGGCTCAAGGATTTGCACCATCTTCTGCTGCTTTCGCAGGCACAAAAGCAGGGAGTCAGAATGAAAGTGGAACAGCTGGGACTCCAACCAGCACCCATATGGGAAACCTGTAGTACAGGCAACAGGTTACTCCACTGTACCACAATGTCAGCCCCAATTTCTTTTTAGTAACAAATAAATCTCTTAGAAGTTACATGAAACACAAATAGTGCTGAAGATAATCACTCAATAAATATTTTTTGTCATAGCCATCTCCTTTCCCATCACATATCACTTGAAGTTCACAGACAGATTCCCTGCAAGATTTATAGGAGGGAGGCTATACAAGAGTTGCTGAGAGTGTTGTGCTGAAGAGGATTAATCTGCAGGTTGAGACATCCACATCCCATGCCGGACTTTCTGGTTTGAATCTCGATGACTATGTCTCCAATCCACCTTCCTAATAATGTACTTAGGAAGGTAATAGAGCATGCTTCAAGTTCTTGAGCCCCTGCCACCCACATGAAGTGGGTGAAGTTTCAGGCTCTGAATTCAGTCTGGTGCACTCCTGGCTGTGAATGACACCTGAAAAGTAAACCAGTGAATGGAAATTCTCTCTTGTTCTGTCTGCCCTCTGCTCTCTCTCCCTTTTCTCCCGATCATTCTGCCATTCAAATAGAAATAAACAAACCCATTTTTAAATAGAGAGAGGGAGGGAGGGAGAAAGGGAAAAAGAGAAAGAGAAAAAAGAGTTCAAGTTTCCCCACTGACTTAGAGTCTAGATCAGAGACCTAATGAGTAGTGCACTCATCAGGAATTGAGAAGCCCGCACACAGAGCTGAGAAGTGAGCAGCCCAGGCAGAGAACTCATAGGTACCTGGCACAGGAAAAATCCTCAGCTCCACAGCAAGGGAACACATGTGGAGCTGAACAACACCTCAGTACACTAAGACTCTGGGAGTCTTACATGTAAAAGCTGAAGGAAGTGGGTTGCTGGGTCCCAGGGCACACAGAGAACTGCACAGATCTCCTGTATGATACTTGTGCTGGAGTAAGTAGTGGTTGCAACTGTTGTGACATCAAAAACCTTGAAAGAGTCTAAGGGAGGTTATGTTTATTCTGACAGTCATAATTACCTTCCTGTGAGGACAGGGAAGAGGCAATCAATGATGCTCAACCTTGGTATTACCCTGGATTCTCATCCCACACTGGTGCACTGACTAAAGTACAATGCCTACTCTCAGCACATACCCCCAGATTTCCACTAAAGGTTCAGTAACTCCATTAAGCCAGAGAGACAAGGTTCAAAGGTAAAACCGCCAAAGGATAAAACCAACAAATTCATATTAAAATGCCCTAGAGAAAAAGAGATAATGGGGCAACATGAATGAGGAAGACAATGACTATCCCAAAGGAACAAAAAAATTAATCTTACAATGCAAAGATGAAGTGATTGAGGAAATGCCTGAAAATAACTTTTTTTTTTAAATTACCATAGGGGTACTCAAAAACAAGAAGAAACAAACACAGAAATTAAGAAAATCAATATATAACGTGAGTAAAAATTTTTCACATCACAGATATTTTGAAGAAAAATCAAACTGAAATACTTGAAAACTATTCAATATGCCAAATAAAAAACACAATGGAAAGCCTTAACAACAGACTCAGAGAGGCAGAATAAAGAATCTCTGAACTAGAAGACAAATCTTTTGAAGACTCTTGCTTAGACAAAAGGAAGGAGAAATGAGAAAAAACAAAATTAATATTCAACTCTTACAGAATGCTATTAAATAACCTAACATACATATCTTCAAATTCCTGAAGGTGTGCAAAGAGACAATGAATTAGAAGTCCTGTTTGACAAAAATAATAATAAAAAAATTATTAATAGACAAACAAAGGGATATTCAACTACAGGACACAGAACACCTAATTAGGCGTGACCAGAATAGTTCTACACAAACATCATAGTTAAGCACTCCACAGTAAAACACAAAGATTTCTGAAATATGCACCCAGTGCTAGACAATCTGGCTATTTAAAACAATTGTTAATGTATCTAAAGAGTGACATAGACTCCAATACAATAATAATGGGAGATTTCAACACTCTTTGTCATCAATGGACAGATTGACTAGACAGAACATCATCAACAACAACAAAAACATACCTAATCTATACCATGGAACAAACAGACCTAATTCACATAAATAGAACATTTAATGTCATAGTTGGAGAACATAAAGTCTTTTCCATGGAACCTTTTCAAGAAAAGACCACGATAGGAGACAAAGCAAGCCTCAACAAATTCAAAATACTTGAAACCAAACTATCTATCTATTCTGACCACCAGGGAGTAAAACTGAAAACAAACACCTCAGGAAATCGAGAAAATATGCAGACACATGGAGACTGAATATCATGCTACTGAATGAATGGTAGGACATAGAAAAAATCATAAGGGAAATTAGAAATTCCTTACAACATGAAGATGACAGCACATTTTCAAACATAAGAGATACAGCAAAAGCAATGCTAAGAAAAAAATCATAGTGACTAGTGATTATATCAAGAAATTGGAAATGCATCAAATCAAATCAATGCATTTCAAGGATCTAGAAAAATAACATCAAACGAAACATAAAACTAGTAAAAAAAAAGTTGAGGCTAAAGCTGTGGTGTAATAGGCTAAGCCACTGTCTACAGTGCCAACATCCCATATGGGCACTGGTTTATGTCCTGGATATTTCACTTCTAATCCAATTCCTGCTTAGGACCTGGGAAGGCAGTGGAGAATGGCAGAATTACTTGGGTCCCTGCACTCACATGTGAGACACAAAAGAAGCTGCTGGTTTTACATCAATTCAGCTTTGGCTATTGTAATGATTTGGGGAACGAATCAGCAGATAAAAGATCTTTCTTTCTGTCTCTCCTCTGCAAATCAGTCTTTCTAAAAAAAAATAAAACAAACCTATACACAAACACAACAATAAAATCTGTGATTTAATCCATCAAATTACTAGAGGAAAGTACTGGGAACACTGGCATAGGCAAAGACTTATTGCAAACGACCTCAGAAATATAGGCATTTAAAGTAAAAAAGGAAACAAATAGGGTTACAGTCAGCTTACAAGCTTCCGCACCGCAAAGTAAACTGTCAAAGTGAAGAAGCAGTCAACAGAATGAGAGAAAAATATCTGCAAACTATAGAACATATATAAGACTAACAGCCAATATTTACAAAGAGCTCCAGAAACTCAACAACAGCAAAATAAACAATCCTGTTGAGAAATGGGCAAAGGACATGAACAAGCATTTTTCAAAAGATAAAAATCAAATGGCTAATAGACAGGAAAACGCCAACAAAAACTACAGTGACAATGCCTATCATTCAGAAATCAAATAAAGAAATAAAATCTGGCAACAACGTGGAAGGAAAGTACACTAATCCACTAATGATAGAAATGTAAACTAGGGCCCGGCGGCATGGCCTAGTGGCTAAAGTCCTCGCCTTGAAAGCCCAGGGATCCCATATGGGCGCCGGTTCTAATCCCGGCAGCTCTACTTCCCATCCAGCTCCCTGCTTGTGGCCTGGGAAAGCAGTCGAGGACGGCCCAATGCATTGGGACCCTGCACCCGCGTGGGAGACCTGGAAGAGGTTCCTGGTTCCCGGCATCGGATTGGCGCGCACCGGCCCATTGCAGCTCACTTGGGGAGTGAATCATCGGACGGAAGATCTTCCTCTCTGTCTCTCCTCCTCTCTGTATATCTGGCTGTAATAAAATGAATAAATCTTTAAAAAAAAAAAAGAAATGTAAACTAGTGCAACCATTATGGAAGAGAGTATGCAGATCTGTCTGAAAATAGATCTACCATATGACCCAGTGATTCCGCTCCTGGGGATTTATCCAAAATAAATGAAATCAGTCCATGAGAATTATCTGTCCCTCATGTGTTTAGCAGTTCAATTAACAATAACTAACATACAAAATCAACCCAGATACTCATCAGCTGATTACTGAATAAAAACATGTGTTAAATACACACTATGGAATACTAAGCCATTAAAATGAATTAAATATTGTTGCTTGCAACAAAATGAACCCAGCTGGAAACTACTATGCTAAGTTGAAATAAGTCAGTCACAAAAAGACAACTATATGATCTCTGATCTGTGACATCTAACACAGAGAGCACAAAAAAACACCATCTCTAAGTGAAATTAACATATTGGAGATTAACTGTTGTATACAGTGCACATTAATACTCCTGAGTAATATTGGGGGTTTCCCTTTTTTCTTTTTTTTAATATTTATCCTCTATTTGGTATGTTGTCATACCTTTATACAATGGAATGTTAAGCTTGTCATTGTGAAGTAAATGAACAAGACATTGTAATAAATTGCGGGAAGAAAACAAGCAGGAAATTAGGAAAGAGGAGTAGAGGAGGACGAGCCCTTATGCTTCCAAATTTGTATATTCAAAAGATTAAATGTACTCCGGGCCGGCGGCATGGCCTAGTGGCTAAAGTCCTCGCCTTGAAAGCCCCAGGATCCCATATGGGCGCCGGTTCTAATCCCAGCAGCTCCACTTCCCATCCAGCTCCCTGCTTGTGGCCTGGGAAAGCAGTCGAGGACGGCCCAAAGCTTTGGGACCCTGCACCCGCGTGGGAGACCCGGAAGAGGTTCCAGGTTCCCGGCTTTGGATCCCGGCTTTGGATCGGCGCGCACCGGCCCGTTGCAGCTCACTTGGGGAGTGAATCATCGGATGGAAGATCTTCCTCTCTGTCTCTCCTCCTCTCTGTATATCTGGCTGTAATAAAAGTGAATAAATCTTTTATAAAAAAAAGATTAAATGTACTCAACTCACGTAAACAAAACATCAAGAGCTTGCAAGGTTGCAGCATTTCCAAGGAAAAATTTCATTAAGGGCAAAGGAGATAAGTTTAAGACCTGGACAAACGCTGACTGAGCAGAAAAAGCCAACACTGAGGGTTGTGCCAGAACTTCTCTCTTCTGGTGGTAGACCAAGAGGGTGAGGCCTTGAGTCCACCATCAAGCTCACTTCTGCAAGGAATTTCTCAGGGATGCACAGGCCATGCAATACCAAAGGGGGGGGGGAGGAGTACCCCACGAGAATGCGCACTGAGGTCACAGCCAAAGTGTCTCGGGCTCCGAACCAATCAGATTGAGAAATCTCCATGAAAGTGAGGGACCTGTGCACCGCAGAACAGAGGGGGCGCCAGGGCTGCTGAGCTGCTCTCCCGCCTGAAGGCATTCACTCTGAGCCAACAGGGTTCACTTCCTGTTTGCGTGCATTTCTCGGAGTGGGAGGAGCTTACCTTTTGGCGGCAAGCTGGTGGAGAGCGGGCAAGGACTTCCAGACTCCATCCATATCAAGGTGAGCTAATGGCAAGAAAGAAAAGAAATACACTATTCAGTAGGGGGCCGGGAGTCCAACCAAACCATAGTGCTGCCGTTCTCGGTCCTGAGAGGGCGCCGTTCTCGGTCCTGGGAGGGCACCGAGCCAGGGAGTAAGGTGGGCGGGTAGAGTGGGTGGTGGCCATGTTTGCTCATTGCTACCTTCCTGGGGAAGGGGCGGAACTGGTAAAAGGGGGTGTCGTGCAGTTTAGTCAGTGGAGAGACGAGGAACACCGGGAAAAGGAGAACTCTCAGGGGAACAAACGCACAAAGGCCACATCTGCCCCTCCCCATTGTTTAAATATGGCACCGGTGAATGTTCATCCTCCTGTCCTTTTTGACCACAGCACTGAGCGGGGAACAGACGTGGGACGGACTCTATTCCTCAGTACTGAACATGGCTTTGGTGAATGTTCATCCTCCTATTTAACATACCACTGAGTGGGGAAGAGAGGCGGGATGACCGCGTCTCTGGTCCCCATTGTTAAAATATGGCATCTGTGAATGTTCATCATCCTGTTGTTATTTAATATAGCACTGAGCGGGGAAGAGACTCAGGACGGTTCGTCTGCCCCTCCCCAATGTTGAACATGGCTTTGGTGAATGTTCATCCTTCTATTTAACATACCACTGAATGGGGAAGAGAGGCGGGATGACCGTGTCTCTGGTTCCCATTGTTAAAATATGGCGTCTGTGAATGTTCATCATCCTGTTATTTAATATAGCACTGAGTGGGGAAGAGACTCAGGACTGTTCATCTGCCCCTCCCCAATATTGAACATGGCGTCAGTGAATGTTCATCCTCCTATTTAACATACCACTGAGTGGGGAAGAGAGGCGGGATGACCGCGTCTCTGTTCCCCATTGTTAAAATATGGCGTTGGTGAATGTTCGTCCTCTTGTTCTATTTGACCAGAAAACTGAGCGGGAGGAGATGTAGGACGTCTCCGAATCTGTTCTCAGATATCTAACATGGCGTCAGTGAATGTTCGTCCTGTCGTATTTGACCACAGCATTGAGTGGGGAAAAGACGTGGGACGGCCCTGTCCTGTCCCCAGTATCTAACATGGCGTCAGTGAATGTTCGTCCTGTCCTATTTGACCATAGCACTGAGCAGGGTGACAGACGTGGGACGGCCCTGTCCTGTCCCCAGTATCTAACATGGCGTCAGTGAATGTTCATCCTCCTGTTGTATTTGACCATAGCACTGAGCGGGAGGAGATGTAGGACGGCCCTGTCCTGTCCCCAATATTTAACATGGCGTCAGTGAATGTTCGTCCTGTCCTATTTGACCACAGCACTGAGCGGGGGAACAGACGTGGAACGGCCCTGTCCTGTCCCCAATATTTAACATGGCGTCGGTGAATGTTCATCCTCCTGTCCTATTTGACCACAGCACTGAGTGGGGAACAGACGCGGGATGGCCCTGTCCTGTCCCCAATATCTAACATGGCGTCAGTGAACGTTCGTCCTCCTGTCGTATTTGACCATAGCACTGAGCGGGGAAAGACGCGGGACGGCCCTGTCCTGTCCCCAATATTTAACATGGCGTCGGTGTGTGTGTGTCCTCCTTTTATTTAGCGTAGCATTGAGGATTGGAGAGACACAGGACGGCCCTGTGAACTGCCTCTGAATACTTCAACATGGTGTGGGTGAATGTGTGTTTTCCTGTCCTATTGGACCACAGCATTGAGTGGTGGAGAGACGCAGGATGCCCCGTCTGCCCCTCCCCAAAATTTAAGCATTGCGTAGGTGAATGTTGCACTCCTGTCCTATTTAACCATAGCACTAGTCAGTGCAGAAACTCGGGAAGGCCCGACTGTCTCTCCCCAACATATAAACACAAAGTCGGTGAATGTTCGTTTCCTGTCCTAGTTAGCAGGATGCCCCACCTGCCCCCCAGCCAATGTTTAAACATGGCGTGGGTGAATGTGTGTCCTCCTGTTTATTTAACAGCATTGAGCAGTGCAGAGAGGCAGGACACCCCGTCTGCTCCCCAACCAATATTTAAACATGGTGTGGGTGAATGTGTGTCCTCCTGTTTATTTAACATCATTGAGGTGAGGAGAGACAGAGGACGGCCCATCTCCATTCCCAAATGTTTAACGTGGCGATTTAACATGGCGATGGTAAATGTGTGTTCTCCTATCTTATGTAAACATAGCAGTGGGTGGCACTGACACTCGGGAAGGCCCAGCTGCCTCTCCCCAGTATTTCAACATGGCGTCAGTGAATGTTCGTTTCCTGTCCAAGTTACCATAGCACTGAGCAGCGCAGAGAGGCAGGATGCCCCGTCTGCCCTCCCCAATATTTAAACAAGGAAGTCCTCCTGCCCTATTTACGCATAGCATGTGAGTCAAGGACAGACACAGGACGGCCACATCTCTGTTCCCCAATGTTTAACTGTGGTGGATGAATATCTGTCCTCCTGTCCTATTTGAACACAGCATTGAGTAGTGGAGAGACGCAGGGTGCCCCGTCTGCCCCACCCCAATATTTAAACATGGCGTTGGTGGATGTAAGTCCTCCTGCTCTATTTGACCATAGTGCTGCATGGTGGGAAATGCAGCTTGGCCCTGTCTGCTCCTGAACAAATACTCAAACCTGCACTCGGGTGAATGTCAGTTCCCTTTTCCTGTTTGACGGCAGCACTGAGCAGTGGAGAGCCACATGACAGCCCAGTGTGTTGATTCCCTATATTCAAAACTGGAAGTCCAATCAATGTGAATCTTTTATCACAGAGCTTTGAACATTTAGAACTTAGGTCCTGATTATACCACAGCTATGTACAGTAGATATGGAAGACTCAGCCTCCGTGCTAGGGGGGGAGGGCAGGAGTTTACTACCCCATTGTGGGGCAGGGGAATGTAACAGGGTCACAATATCCCATGCCCCTGAGATTGGTACACTATGAGAGGCCAAGTGGGCTCAGGTCACAATGACATGTGCCCCCGAGACTGGTACACTGTGGACGGCTGGGGCTGTACTGTGGTCACAAACACCTGGACCCTTGATATTGACATCCTGTTAGTGTCTAGGGTTCTGGGGCAGGATGTGGATGACAAAGACCTGTGCTGCTCAGATTGGTGCAGGGCCTATCAGATTTGTATGATGAGGGGCTAAAAGTAGACTGATGTGTCTCACAGAGACCTTGGCCGCAGAGATTGGTGTAAGGGATGTGGCTGGGGGTGGATTGAGTTCATAATGACCTGGGACCCTAAGATTGGTACCCTGTTAGAATTGGGGGTTCTCAGTTTAGACTATCCTAAAATCTGCCAAGTTCAGCAAAATTATGCTTCAACACTATAAACTGATAAATACTAAAATGAAAATAGACATGAGACACCTGAATAGTACCCTATAGCCATTTTAAGGTGTATAGCAGCCAGTTGTATATAAACTAAAATTGAAATGTCAATGAGGTAGTCACAGGATGTGGTTAAGAACTTGCTTTTTTTTAACATATTGGTTACTCAATACCATGTAAATTAATTCCAAAATGTTGTAAATTGTCATTGATGTTATGTTGTGGCTTTTAATTGATCGGGATGATATTCTGCCAGCTCTGCCTTCAGATCAGAGATGGTCTCCCCAAGACACTATTGAATTTACCTGGACAATAAGATGGTAGACTGTATGCTTGGTATACTCTTGCAATGAAAGAAGCATGACTGAATCTGAAATGTAATACAGCAACAAGGTGGAGGAATCCACCATGGGGGGAGGGCACAGGGAGGGGTTGGGGGATTCCCAGAGCCTATGAAACTGTGTCACATAATGCAATGTAATAAAATAAAATATATATATATATATGTATTAAAAAACAAATGAGCAAAAAAATAATAAATATAAACATAACATTTAAAAAAAAAGAATTGGGGGTTCTAGGAGAGGATGAGGATGACAGAGACCTATACTTCTGAGATTGGTCTAAGGGGGATGGCTGGGAGGAACTGACATCACAGATACCTGTGTTCTTGATTGGTCCAGGAGAGTGGGACTGTGGTGGACCGACCTCAAATACCTGCACCTATCAGATTGGTACTCCATGAGGGGCTAATGGTGGACTGAGGTCACGGAGACCTGCGTCCCTGAGATTGACAATGGAGGGCAGAGTCCTGCTGGAGCTGAGGCTAACAGTCATTCACTTTGTCCTCCAAAGAGTCAGGGACAGGGATTATTCAATGTAAAGGATGGGCAGTTGTCTGCATTACACAAAGAACCCACTCTACGGTGGGGACCATTCTCAGTATGGCAGACATGACACCCTGGAGTCCTCCATTATTGTCACCTGGAGGAGGGAGGAAGACAGATGCATCCTACTATACTCACTGAACCACCAAGTCTTTGTCAAGCTGACAGAATTTAAAGTTGTTTTCCAAATATGGATATCAACGTAGAACTAAAAACAAACCTAGGACCCTGAAGATGTCAATCAGTACCTCAGACTGTAACCTGCTTTTTCATTTTTCAGTTTGGGGTATCCAGGCCAGTGAGGCCAGAGAAGTCCACACTCCATTCTTGTGGCCTCCTGTTGGGTGAGTTTTCACTTTCATTTATTCCATTATTTCTACCTTCCAGTAACCCAGCAAGTTGCAGCCCAAGGGAAGTGGGCATCCTGTAATTAGCCAAGGAAGAGACAAGGGATTGCCGCTGAGTCCTAGGAAGGGGAAGCCCCAGTCAAGTGGGTGCCCCACATATTAATCAAGGGAGAGACGAGTGACTGCCACTGAGTCACAGCAAGGGGAGGCCGTGGTCAAGTGGGAGCCCACAATTCAGCCAAGGGAGGGACGAGGGACTTCTCCTGAGCCATGAGAAATCTGCAAGAAACACTCCTGACAGCTGTGTCTGTACCTCCCCAATTATTCAAGCATGGAGTCGGTTGAATTTGAGTCCTGATAGAAATCTGAACATTTAGAGGGTCCAGGGCCTGAATAAAACAGAACTATGGGTGGGAGAAGACTAACACTCTGCCTCAGATCTGGGTGGGAAGTAGGTGTGTACCCCGAAGCTGGGGATGACAAAGCCCTCACTGCAGAGACTGATGAATGGGGTGTGGCTGGGTGTGGACAGGGCACAAAGAGCTGGGCTGCTTGACTACCCTGTGAGGGCTAGGTTGGAGTGAGGTCACAGAGACCTAGACCACAGAGCTTGCTACTCCATGAGGCAGGCGGGGTGGACTGAGATCCAAAAACCTGAGACCCTGAGACTTTTACCCCATGAAGGGCTGTGGGTTTGGAGTGGTCACACAAGTGCATCTGAGATTGGTACATATGTGAGGGGCAGGGAGAATGCGCTCACAAATACCTGTTCAACGGAGATTGGTAAACCTTGAGGGACTGGGGAAGGTGGAGGTCACATAGACCTGCACCTCTGAGATTAGTAAACTGTGAGGGGCTGGAGGTGAATGGAAATCACAAACATATGTGACTCTGAGATGGTACCACTTGAAGGGCTGGAGCAGGACTGATGTCAGACAGACCTGTGCCCCTGAGATTGGCATGCCCTAAGGAGCTGGGCTGGACTGAGGTCACAGAGAGCTTCACCCCGAGATTGGTAAGCCCTGCAGGAATCAGGTTTTACTGGGGCCTCAAAAACCTGTAACTCTGAGATTGGCATGCCCTAAGGGGCTGGCAGGTCTGAGGTCACAGAGATCCTCACCCCTGAGATTGGTTCGTCCTGAGGGGCTCATGTTGTACTGAGATTCACAGATGCCTGCATCACTGAGATTGGTATCTCTGTAGCAGCTAGAGGTGGATGGCGGTCACAGAGACCTGCACCCATGAGTCTGGGATGTGCTGAGGTGTGAGGGATGACCTTAGGTCACAAAAACCTGTTTCCCAGAGATTGGTATGCTGTGATGGGTTGGGGGACACTGGTGTCGGGTTTGTGGTCAATGGTAGCAAAGAGCATGACGGTTATCTGGCTATCTGCCATGGGAAGGGTCTCAGGGTTTGGAAGGCCTTGCTTGTCAGGGGAGGTCCTTAAGCCAGCAAAGAATTCATTCTCAGCACAGCCAACACTCAGTGACTCTTGAAGATGCAGGGAACCCAATCCCTACAGCCTGGAAAGTTGGTACACTAGGGATGCTTTTGGAAATCATTTAGTCATCTCTTCCTGTGGCATATTATTTGTGGTTGTCCATACAGGATGGGTGGGCCAGAAGGGATTGTGGTGGGAACTGGTGCTCATAATGGTAACAAATTTTTCTTCAAAAAGAGAACTAATATTCATAGTAGAGTAATTTCCCAGAAACAAGGTGAGACTCATGATGTATAATGGGAAGGCTGACGAGAGGGGACCCCAGGATCCATCCTCTATTCTCCATCAAGGAGGTTATGACAGGCGAGGTGGACTCATATCCACCTAGAGAGTCTCAGGTGATTCAACAGTAGCACTGAGTTCCAGGCCAGGTCAGGGGACCAAGGAAGGGTAGAGCCACTCAGCCACCAAGCATCGCAGCCCCCATCTAGTGCATTCAGCACTAGGAGGTCCATGGCTAGCAGCATGGGGCTCCCTCTCACTTTGTATCAATGCCATCTTTAGTGCAAGGGTAGACACACCGGGCAGCAGAAAAGAGGTATTCCCAACAGTAAAGAGATGACCATGTGACTCCCTGAATGAGAACTACTTTCCCAGGCAGATCATGGGAGGAGCAACCCTCCTAACTCTCAGGTAGCCCCTGGCAGCAATGCCAAGCAAGGAAGCGCTCTCCCTTCAGAAGGAGCTCACACCCTTTCATTCTCTACCCTCTAGCTGCCTGAAGCAACTCCTGTCCTGTCCACACTCCTCTTTCTGACCATTCCCAACCAGACATGCCTCGACGCCAAAATAAGCACAAAACCCATGCAAAACGCCGTGAGAAGCAAAACGAAACTCAGAGGTCTGAGGCTACAGGAGAAGCAGCAGCTGCAGCACAGGAGTCCCCACCCGCCCCGCAGCGTGGGCCTATTGCTCACTCGTGCAGCAGCTCCCAGGAGGAGCTGCAAGGTGCAGCATCTGCCACTGCGACTCCTGCAGGTGGTTCTTCCTCTAAATCTGATAGCCCTACCACTATCCAAATGCAGGAGTGGGAAAACGTCTTCAGGACCCTTCTCCGCTCTGACAGCTCAGACAGAAACATAAGCATGATGACCCTGTTGCTGGAGCAGTACATGCTGTACAAGTTCAAGATGAAAAAGCCCATCCTGAAGGCCGACCTGCTGCAGATTATCGACCCCACCTATGAAGACCGGTTTGATGAGATCCTTAAGAAAGCCTCTGAGCACATCAGTGTGGTTTTTGCAGTTGAAGTGAAGGAAGCCGACTCGGACGTGCCGTCCTACAACCTGATCAGCAAACTGAAACTGCCCAACAACGGGAGGGTGCGTCCTGGCAGGGGCTTACCCAAGACCGGCCTCGTGATGGCTATCCTGGGTATGATCTTCCTAAAGGGCAACCGAGCCTCCGAGGAAGACATCTGGAAATTGCTGAACGCGATGGGAGTGTACGACGGTAGGAGGCACTTGGTCTACGGAGAACCCAGGAAGCTCATCACCAAAGATTTAGTGAGGCTGCAGTACCTGGAATACCAGCAGGTGCCAGGCAGTGATCCTGCATGCTACGAGTTCCTGTGGGGTCCAAAGGCCCATGCTGAAACCAGCAAGATGAAAGTCCTGGTGTTTATGGCCAAGCTCAATGATACCGTTCCTAGTGCCTTCGCACCCCAGTATGAAGAGGCACTGAGAGATGAGCAAGAGAGAGCCCGAAGCCAGCGTGCAGCTGGTGCAGCTTTCCAGTCCCCACGTCCAGCGTTTTCTTCCACCTGTTCCTATCATCCGAAGAAATAAAAACCACATGCATATATGGTGTGAGGAGGGGAATCTCCATGTGAAAAGACTGTATAGTAAAATAAGTGGATGATTACAATGGGGGGGAGTTAAATGATAACTCATTGATTCCTCTGATTTCTTCCAGAGTCTTGTTGTGTAAAGCTGGAGTGTAAGAGTTAAACGATAAATTGTTACTTCCTCTGATTTCTTCCAGAGTCTTGTTGTGTAAAGCTGGAACATAAGAGTTAAACGATAAATTGTTACTTCCTCTGATTTCTTCCAGAGTCTTGTTGTGTAAAACTGGAACATAAGAGTTAAACAATAAATTGTTACTTCCTCTGATTTCTTCCAGCATCTTGTTGTGTAAAATCAAATGATCTGTGTTGTTCCTAGTGTATGCTGTAGAGTAAGCAATATTAAACCTTTGCAAATGAGACTTTACGCATCCTGACTCTTCACCCATCATCAATGGAACATCTAGCACTTACAAGGCTCCTTGGTAGGAACGGGTGCCAAGATAAGGGAGACCAAGGCCCTGCAGTGAGAATTTTGAGTCCTGCAGGCTGTGGCTATACAAGGAGTATGTAGTGTAACACGCTGAGGCGTCTAACTACAATAAGACGAGTTTCTGGGGATGGGGGTGTTTCTTATGAGAGCAGTCAGCTGTAAATTTCCTGAGAGAGTTCAGTACTTTGGAAAACTTGAAATGCCCAGTGAGATGTCATCTTTCATTTATGATGTGCACTAGGCTAGTTGAGACAATAGGCAAAACAGATAGGATATATACCTTCAGGTGTACGTCAGAGCTGAGAGACAAATCTTTAAGTGAGTTGATAGCAAACTATAGATTGTACAATTCTGGGGAAAGGAAAATTCAAATTAAACACCTAAGCCAGGGTACAGGCTTGCAGGTACTGGTGCTTGCCTTTTCACGGTCTTAACCAGGAGGTGACAGGGTATTGCAGGAAGGAGAGTTCAGAGAGTGGGAGGAAGGCATAGGGCAGGGAGAGATCTCCTTTCTCTTAAACACTCACTAAACCACAACATGGGGCGCCATTATAAACATCATGTAAAACTGCCTCAAAAGCATCTGATTTTCTTTGATATATCTTGGATTTTGAAAAGAAATACTATACATAAATACAGTATTATTTGGGGAAAAATCATTATAATTACCACTCTTTATACATGAAAGGTACAGGCATTGTGGCATAGCACGTAAAGCTACCATGTGCACACAAGCATCCTATATGAATGCCAGTTTATGTCCCATCTGATCCACTTCTAATCCAGATCCCTGCTAAAGGCTTGTGAAAGCAGCAGAAGATGCCCAAGTGCTTGGGCCCCTGAACCCAAACAAGAAACTCCTGGCTTTACTCATGTCTCAGCTTAGGCTCTGGCCTTTTGGGTAAAGAATTAGTAGATGGGAGATCATTCATTCTTTCTCTCTCTGTGTGTGTCTCTCTCTCATTGTACCTCTAACTTTAAAATCAATACACAAAAAACTTTCACACATTAAAAATAAATAAATAGGACCTGGCAGTGGCTCAACAAGCTAATCCTCTACCTTGCAGTACTGCCATCCCATGGATGCACTCATTCATGTCCCAATGGCTCCACTTCCCATCCAGCTCCCTGCTTGTGGCCTGGGAAAGCAGTCAAGGATGGTCCAAGGCCTTGGAACCCTGTATCCACATGGGGGAATCCAGAAGAAGCTCCAGGCTCCTGGCTTCAGATCATCTTAGCTGCGGCGTTTGCAGCCACTGGGGGAGTGAACCAGTAGATCAAAGATCTTTCTCTCTCCTTCCTGTAAATCTGACTTTCCAATAAAAATAAATCCTCAAAAAAAATTAACAATAATTTTTAAATGTTTGTTACATAGGTGAGGGGTTTGCAGACCCATGCAGGACTCCAAGTACAATGAAGGTGGGATGGTAGGTGAGGGAAGAACCCTCCCTCCTGTGACCGCCAGCCAGGGAGATATTGCACCTACCCTTGCTGCCAGATCAAATCAACGCCAAGGTACAGAGATGGTCCCCTGATGTCCCAGAGACCCCAGCAAGAGGGAAAATGTCCTGAGGGTGAAACCTGAGCAGTCTTGATTGTGCTGAGATACTGCTGGCTTCGTTGTGCCATAGGTGAGAGACCACGTCCAATACATGTTGTTCTCTTTCAGTATGCCCATGGCCTTATGTGCTTGCTGGAGAACTTGGGTTATAGTGCTGTTCCTTCCATTGGCTTTTCTTTCGATCTTTTGATGAGGCACTCAAGATCCTCTGTTGACATTGAGGCCTGTCTTGCATGTGCATCCTAGTATATTTTCTTTTTAAAAATATTTATTTATTTTTATTGGAAAGTCAGATTGACAGAGAGGAGGAGATACAGAAAGAAAGGTCTTTCATCTACTGGTTCACTAGCCAAGTGGCCAAAATAGCTGGAGCTGAGCAGATCCAAAGACAGGATCAGCAGCTACTTCTGGGTCTTTCTTGCAGATGCAGGGTCCCAAGGCTTTGGGCCATCCTCTGTTACTCTCCCAGGCCACAAGCAGGGAACTGGAAGGGAAGTGGAGCAGCTAGACACAAAACAGCGCCCATTTGGGATCCTGGAGGACACAAGGCAAGGATTTAGCCCCTAGGCTATCACGCTGGGCCCTAGTATGTTTTCTCTTTGCATAGCGTGAGCAACAGAAGAGATCTAGTACCACAAGTGCTCCAGAGCTGGACTATATGTCCACGTAATGTTTCCTGAGGTTAGGGATCCTATCATCAACTCCCAAGAACCCCTACTGAGCTGTTGTCTAAACCCAGCTCTTGTAGCACTAGATTGGGCCCTTGCAAGTACAGTGAGAGCTGTGGCTTGGTCCAGTCCTTCCTTAGACCTGGGACTTGCTTGCACAGGTAGGTACTACAGCCTAGTCAGGGAAACCCCTAAGAGTCCCTATAGCCAGGTGCCAGATCCAGCTTTCAAATGCACCAGAAGGTGCTGCAACTAGCCCAGCCTACCTCA
Organism: Ochotona princeps; assembly: GCF_030435755.1. Taxonomy (NCBI): domain Eukaryota; kingdom Metazoa; phylum Chordata; class Mammalia; order Lagomorpha; family Ochotonidae; genus Ochotona; species Ochotona princeps. The sequence continues at coordinate 28,114,075 of NC_080865.1, read as the reverse complement.
GTACTGGCTCTCATGCACATTAGCAAGTGTTGTGGCCTGGCCCAGCCTGCAGCCAAACGCAGCTCTTGCTTCTACCAGTGTGTGCTACAACCTTGTCAAGGGAGACCCCCAAGAACTCCTACCAGACCTGTCCCTGATCCCAGCTCTGTGTGGGCTGGCAGGTGTTGTGGCCTGGGGCCTGGCACACTCCCAGCACCAATATTCATGAGAACTTTCATGTGAAACAGCCTGTCCAAGAATATCTCCTGAGCCCCCTAAATTGGCTCACCATCAGGTACAGCTATCTTGTGTATCTGTGGTTGTAGCAGCCTATACAGGTCTTCTCAGCCCTGGCTCCCAGCACTTATCAGAGGGTGCAGTGGTCTGCTCATGGAAACCCCCATAAAAGCCTCATCAAACCAGCTCCCTTCCAGCCCTCTCTGTAGTTCATAGGTGCACTGGCCTGGCCCATGGAAGCCCCTAGTATTCATTAATAAACATCTCAAACAAACCCTCAGTGGCCCTTCTTTTGGCACATTCCCAGTGTATTGAGCATGGGGGAATGTTCTATCTGCCCCCCTGTGGACAGAACTGGTAGTTCTTCCATCTGCTGTTTCATGCCCCAAAGCCTTTCTGAAGCCAGGAACCAGGAGCCTCTTCCATGTCTCCCATGTGGGTATAGAATCCCAAGGCTACACCTCTACTGCTTTCCCAGGCCATAAGCAGGGAACTGGATGAGAAGTGGAGCACCAGGACTCAAATTGTACCCATATGTGATCCTGGTGCATGTAATGTGAAGATTTAGTTACTGAGCTATCATACCAAGCCCCACTCGGTTCTGGAGGATCAGGCCTATCAGCCTGCCAGGTGTTGGAGTTGGAGGAGTAGGCTAGCTCCAGGGATGGGCACCCAGGTAGCAGGGCTCAGATCTGGAGGCTGAAGCCCATTGGTGTGTCATGTGCTCGGAGCTAGGTGGGTCAGTTTGTCCCGCGGGTGGGGTCCCCAGTGGCAGGGCTTGGATCAGGTGGCCCAGGTGCCAATGGCACTGAGCAAAGCCCTCAGGCCAACTAACAGTGCAATCTTGAGGAGGGAAATGTGATGACCTTTAAAGGTCAGTCCGAAACAGCAGCCCATTTGGGAGACCAGAGCTGGGGTAGTTAGAATTGACCAATGCCAAATACCACTCACTGCTGCACACTAAAGCTGAGCCTGAGGCCTACCTGGTAGGACTAGATCATAGTACCTGCCAGTGAGAGTTGGGCAGGGGCCAGCATGCAAGAAAACTGGGTCTAGGGGCAGATTCTGTAGGGAACATGTGGACTCCCTGTGTATCTGCAATTTCAGCTGGTTTGCTAGGAAGCTGGAGATGGTGACAGGCTGAGCATGACCATGGAACCCTCTAAAACTTGTGGGTACTGGGATTGGGTACAGGCTGGGCTGGTCCAGGTTGCTGCACCCACAGGCACACCCAAGAATACAGTGTGGGGTGCCAGGCCACAAAATCCACCAGCTCACACATAAGCAGGACAGAGGGGGTAGCCTATCACCAGTAACGGCCTAGCACCCACTGGCATGGGCAAGATCTGGGTCTGGGAATGGATCTGGTGGGGGAACAAGGGAAACTTGTCTCATGGGCCATTGCTCCCAGTGGTAAGCATGTGATTCAGGCCTGGGTGTTGGTCAGACCAGACAGTGTAGCTCCACTTGTCAGCAAGTGCGTGGATTTGTTTGGGAATGGGGTGGAGTAGGCACGGCCAGGTCAACCTTAGCTCACAGGCAAGTGCAGGAGGCAGGCTGGAATGCGGGGCATGCCAGGCTAGGATATCACACCTACCAGTTTGCTTGAGTCAGGGATGGGAGTGGACTGGGCAGGGCCAGACTATAGCACTTGCCAGCGACAGTTGGGACTGGGGGCAGGCCAGGTCAGGGAAGGCTGCAGCACCTGATCACAAAGGTCAAAACAGAAGATGGGGACCCATCGTGGTGGCCTAGTGGCTTAGGTCCTCACCTTGAACACACCAGGATCCCAGCAGCTCCACCTCCCATCCAGCTCCCCACTTGTGGTCTGGTAAAGTAGTCAAGGACGGCCCAAAGCCTTGGGACGCTGCACCTACGTGGGAGACCTGGAGGTTCCTGGCTCCTGGCTTTGGATTGGCGCAGTACGGGCCATTGTAGTCACTTGGGGAGTGAATCACCGGACGGAAGATCTTCCTCTCTGTCTCTCCTCTTCTCTGCATAACTGACTTCTCAATAGAAATAAATAGATCTTTAAAAAAAAAAAAAAAAGATTGCCCAGGTACTGTCGGGAGAAAGGCACCACATTGCTGAAAAACAGTTGCCAGGGAGACCATGACAGTGAGCGTGGTTCCCAGTCACAGTTGCCCTGCCCTGGGGATCAGGATAGATCTGCATGTCCAGATCTCATCCAGCTCCTTAAAAAAAAACCAAAAACAAACAAACAAACAAAAAACCAGAGGATGGGCTATGCAGAGCTGAATCACAGCAACCACTGGCATGCACAAGATCTGGGGCTGGGAACAGGCCTGGTTGGGAAGCTAAAGGGAAACAGTGGCCAGGTTACGGTTCCCACTGATGAGCATGAGAGCCAGAATGGAGACAGTAGTCTGGGCTGGACTTGACTGCAGTTTCCCTTGGCATGGATGTGGACTGGGTATGGAATGTACCATATTGGGCTAGACTCCAGCATGCACTGGTGCTCATGAGTGCCAGAGTGCGTATAGAAAGGGCTGGGCTAGGTCTTGGCTCCCACTGGGCCACGTGAGAGATGCACCAGAGCATGGACCAGGTGTAGCTGAGCTGTAACACTCAACAGTAAGAACCAAATTGGGCAAGGAGGTGGATTAGCTCAGCCTGGGCCAAAGACCCACCAGTGTACACGAGATCTTTCACTTGAAGGAGACCCAAATACAGGAGCTTAGAGAACTCCATTGTCAAGGCACAGTCCCTGCAGGTGAGCACAAAAACCAAAGCAAGGAGCAGCCCAGAGCAGACCACTTTACAGCACCTGCCAGCATACATGTGGCTCAGGTCTGGGGTAGGCCATGCTGGGCCAATTCATAACACCCACTGACAGATCTAAGAATCAGGAAGGGGTGCAGGACAAGCTAGGTCTGGCTGCAGCACCAGCCAAGTCACATTAGGGCCGGGACTGGGGGTTGACTGCACCATGTTGGGCAGCAGCACCTGCAAGCACGAGCTGGAACACGGGTAGACTGGACCAGGCCAGGCTACAACACCTGCTGGCAAATGCTGACGTAAGAAAGGCCATGCCAGAGGGCCACAGCACCACAGCACACACGAAACCGGTGGAGGGAGGGAGGTGTGCAAGCCCAGTAGGGGAATAGCGGGGACTCGCCTGCTGGGCCATTGCTCCTGCTAGTGGGCAAGAAAGCTGGGATTGGGGGCAGACCAGGCCAGGCTGGGCAGGGCAATGTTGACCTACATGTGAACTGGGTTGGGGGGGAGCCAGGCTGACCTAACAAATTGTATCCACTGGTACAGGCATGAGCCAGAGTAAGGGCAGGCATGTTGGGCTTTGCTGCAGCATCAGCTGGCAAGTGCTAGGACTGGGGGCAAGTCCTATCAAGCTAGACTGCAGAACCACCTGTAGAGTACAAGATCCAGGGCAGGGAGTGGGTTTAGTGGGGAGGCTGTGGGCACCTCTCTGATGGACTACATCTCCCACTGGTGAGTATGAGAATGAGGACTGGAGGTGGGCCTGGCTAGACAGGCGGTGGCACAAATGTGTGCTAGAGGGGAGCTTGTTGGGTTGTTAGACTTCACTGCCCAATGATGTATATAAGATTAGAATGGGATGTGGGACAGACTGGACCAGTCCACTGCACATGCTGGCAGGTACAGGAACCAGAGTGAGGGCCAATACAGCGTGGGTTATTTGAGATCACTCTGACTGGGCTGCAACTTCTCCTGGTGTACCTGAGAGCTGAGTGTGTGGTAGACAGGGTTGGGCAGGGCTGGGCCGCAGCACCCATTAGTTTGCAGAGGAAGGAGGGCAGAACAAACTGATCAACTACCCCCATTGAAGCTTGACAGCAAACTTCTTGGTGAATGGAGACTCTGAGGTGGACTATGACAGCCAATCGACCTTGGAAGGATTTCCCCATCCTTGGAGCAGCGATATCAACAGCATGTCAGAACTATCGAAACCACTTGAACAGAACCCTGAGAACATGCTCCACAACAGCTACCCTGGGATGACATCGGGTGCTTGCTCTCCATCCCTGGGTACTGAGGCAGTGGGGAGACTGGGTGTTGTTTTTCCCCTTGTATTTCCCTCCTCCCCCATATACAGGAAGAAAAAGAAAATGTGTAAACAATGCTCTCGCCCACTTTCCCCTGGTCCTTCACCCTTCCCACCCTGACCAACTATGTAAACATCAAAAAATGAAAATTTTAAAAAAGAAGTAAGAAAGGAAGAGGGTGGATGGGAGTGCAGGCAAAAAGGCAGGATGGGAAGTGTCATTATAGTCTTAAATCTGTATTTTGAAATCCATGAAATTTGTTTATATATATAAAATTATTTAAAATATAAAAAGATGCTGTTTGGGACATTAGCATCCTATGTCAGAGAACCTGGCATCAAGACCTAGCTCCAGTTCTAATTTCAGCTTCAGGTTAGTGAACAGCCTGAGAGGCAGCAATGATGATTCAAGTAGTTAAGTCCCTGCCACTCATGTAGGGGAGCCACGTTGAGTTCTTGGCTTCTGTATTTAGCCTGGCACATCCCTAACTGTTTCTGGTGTTTGGGGAATGAACCATATTGGTACTTCTCTTTCTCTGGCCCTCCCTTCCTCTCTTGTCTCTCTCCATTTCAAAAACATAAAATAATACTAAAAGACACATAGACTACATCTATACCCATATACAAAATTACAAATCTCACCCATTTTAAGTCAGATATTAAGTCAATATTAAAGGTATTCATTTTGAGATTATTATACTGTAAGGGTTTTGCTTCCTTGGAAGTAACTGCAGGATCTTTGAGGATTTAAGAGTAAACAGATAATTATGATACAATTACTGAAGTTTTCAGTCAGATGTGGAATGAGCCAAACTTATAATTAGCTTTCATACATACAGAGTAACACTTTCTCTATTCCCTCACAAAAGCAAGCTCAACAATGATACAATTGCAGGCACAATCAACAAATTTCATGAATATATATTCTGAAATAATGGGACAGAGGTAATCAGGGTAAGGATGGCAGGGAGCACTCCACTCTGAACTGATTAAGTTAATGGCAGGAGATTAATGCTCATGATGGCACTTCTCAGCTCTGCACAAGCCTTAGGTTCTATTACTTTAGCATGGCCTCAGAAATACAAAACATAGATCTTTAACCAAGAAAAGTGACTAGTCCAAAGTCCCATTCTTTAAAGGTAAGACAGAATTTTACACCAGAGATAATATTAAAAGTATCCCCAAGAACAAGCAGGAAGCTATGAAACAGAAATCTAATGGGAGTCTCAGAGGTGGCAAGGTCTCCAGGCCCTCCGCTATGTCACAGAGTGATGGGATGAAGGAACTCTGGCTTCACATACATTATACATCTTCCGATTCATCCCTTGCTTTTACTTGATTTTTGCCAATTTGTCATATGTTTTTTCTCTTCCTTCCCTTTCCTGCTTTCTTCTACTTTTGCCCAAGCTCAATGAAGTCTACAAAGAATGCAGTATTTTACTGAGAAGATTACAACCATTCAGTAATACTGGACAATGAGTGACTTAACAAATGGGATACTCTGGAGAGCCATATCTACATATTCATCTTCCATTTCTAAGTTAGATTTACTGAAGAATGACAGTGATACATGCTTAGATCCTCCTCCCTCTCTTATGACCAAAAATTCCTCTTGTTTCAACAAACAGGTCTAGTCTATTGCTGCCTAGGAGTACCATAACATTAATAAACTTCAAAAGAAGTTGGTATGGGCCCAGTAGCGTGGCCTAGCGGCTAAGTCCTAGCCTTGAACGCACTGGAATCCGATATGGGTGCTGGTTCTAATCCCGGCAGCTCCACTTCCCATCCAGCACCCTGCTTGTGGCCTGGGAAAGCAGTTGAGCATGACCCAATGCCTTGGGATCCTGCACCCACGTGGGAGACCTGGAAGAAGTTCCTGGCTCCTGGCTTCAGATTGGTGCAGTACTGGCCGTTGCGCTCATTTGGGGAGTGAATCATCGGACGGAAGATCTTCCTCTCTGTCTCTCCTCTCTGTATATCTGACTTTGTAACAAAAATAAATAAATCTTTAAATTAAAAAAAAAAGAATTTGGTAAAAAAAAAAATTTAAGTCAATTTATCAAAAGCAACTGGAGCTGTGCTTATACCATCCATGCAGCAAATGTGGCCATAAAGTCAACATGGCGACTGTGTCACACTTAGCTCTATAAGCAGTAACTGTAACCATGGGCTCCTGATTTCCAGTCCAGTGAGCAGTAGAGCATAAACAGTCCCACAAATGTCCTAGGTAATTCAAAATGCTGAGAACAGCTTCATAAAAAACAAGCAGTGTTATCATATTAGGCACAGTCAATGAATCCAAACATGAAGCAAAATCTAACAGTTCTGCCAGAAAATTTGCTAATCCCTTGTGATAATAGATTTGACAGCATTACAACGTGACAAGGTGTTGACTGAAGCCCACAACCAGGCGTGCACTTGAAAGGAGGACAGGGTGCTAGTCTAGTACTTCTGGCTCTAGGAACTAAAGATCCCATTTAGCTGTGCAGCCAGCAGTCTGCCCACATTTTCAGGCTGCTCCTTGACCTCATCAGCTTTAACTGCTAAGTCTTGTTTTTGGGCCATATCCCAAATTGTGGATGGCACTCCTAATCTTGGTGGGCAAGTCTGATGGGCCTGTTGATTACACTAATTTCCCCAATAAGTCCTCATCAATGGCCATTTACATATCACAAGAAGTATGTAACTTTGGCTTTGTGCTAATAATACTCATTCTGAAAGAGTCTAATAATTGATCATCTAATTGTTGGCTGCCAGCCAACAGTCTACACTGCCAGGATATTGGCTGCTGCCCATGAGTCAGTAAAAACCTACGTAGATATACTTTGAGGTTTGTTCTGCATGACAAACATCATAAGCCACAACTCACTCACTGACCAGAGTTATCTATTCCATTCATAATTGTAAGCCATTTTCCTTGGGACTATACAACAGCACTGACTATATGATCTGTTGGCCTTTAATTTAACTTTGCTGATTAGTCCACAAAGCAGATCCATGCATTCACAAGAAACATGTTTTAGAGACTTGAATCAGCATTAGAAAATAGCAAAACTACAAACACATGCAGGGGGAATCAAGAGCAATCCTGACAACCTCTTAACATGAGGTCATATGCACAGAGCGGGGGTGGGGGGACCCCAGACTGGAGCAGGGGGACAGGAGGAGGCTTGTATACCAAACTTGGAGACTCCCGAACCCTCACCAAGGACTATCAGTATGGGCACCAAGGACTACACCCCAACTGCCAAGGAGACCACAGGGAATTGGAGTGCCTTTGGAGGCCGAGAACTCTGAGGTCATCCACCCCCATCTGGATCTATCACACTGGATGGAAGAAGCCCAAATCCTTCCTCGCAGGATCCAAGGTCATCGGAACAACAGCCAGGAACCCTGAGCGGTCTGCAGAAATAGAAGAACAGTAAACTTCCTTCGGGACTAGCGAGAGGAGCTTTCTCTGGTCCTTACTTAGCTCCAACTTTGGATCCCCACCCTCTCCTGCAATGACATCAGGGTTGCCCCCCCAAAAGCAAAACAAAACAAAACAACAAAAAAATTAGAACAGATAGAGAACAAAAAGGAAAGCTTAGAACCACACAGGAAATGGTCAGCGTGGACTCACATATACCTTACTAGGTAGGACACAAAGATTAGTTACTCCTCACTAGGGTATTGAAGATTTCTCTGCACACCCCTCCTAAAACTGTTCTGCACCTCAATTGTTGACATATGCCTTGTTAAAGTTGTAAGCCAGTTTAGACTATCCTAAAATCTGCCAAGTTCAGCAAAATTATGCTTCAACACTATAAACTGATAAATACTAAAATGAAAATAGACATGAGACACCTGAATAGTACCCTATAGCCATTTTAAGGTGTATAGCAGCCAGTTGTATATAAACTAAAATTGAAATGTTAATGAAGTAGTCACAGGATGTGGTTAAGAACTTGCATTTTTTTTAACATATTGGTTACTCAATACCATGTAAATTAATTCCAAAATGTTGTAAATTGTCATTGATGTTATGTTGTGGCTTTTAATTGATCGGGATGATATTCTGCCAGCTCTGCCTTCAGACCAGAGATGGTCTCCCCAAGAAATCATTGAATTTACCTGGACAATAAGATGCTGGACCCTATGCTTGGTATACACTTGCAATGAAACAATCTTGACTGAATCTGAAATGTAATACAGCAACAAGGTGGAGGAATCCACCATGGGGGAAGGTACGGCGAGAGGTTGGGGGATTCCCAGAGCCTATGAAACTGTGTCACATACTGCAATGTAATTAATAAATATATATATATATTTTAAAATCTCCACTTGGCAGAAGCTACATTCTCTAGTATTGTTTTATAGACTTCAAAAATATAAAATGAAGAAGACCTATGAAATACCCAAATAATCCAAACATCCATTACTTGAGGAGTGGTAAATTTTGCACAAGAGATAAGCAAGTATTAACGGTATCTTGAAAACAATGGGAGTACAAACCAGAGTTAAAAGAAAACATGTGGAGTGCTCTGTAAGAACCCTAGAGTCTCATCAAATCATGGGATTAAAAGCCAATGTTATTTCCCATGCATTATTTACTCTCACTTGTTTCCTGAGTTTACCAAAGTTTTCTCCTCTCTCTAAATTTTTTCCTCAACTTTTCTCTAAGTCACCTGCATCTTCATTCATTACAGTGAATGATACTGATTAGGAATTTGGGAACTGGTGCTGTGGTGTAGTGTGTAAAGCTCTCCCAACTGTGTTGCCAGCATCCCATATGGTCACCAGTTTGAGTGCCGGCTGCTCCACTTTGGTTCCAGTTCTGTGCTAATGCACGTAGGAAAGCGGCAGAAGGTAGACCAAGTGCTTCAGCCTCTGCAACCACAGAGGGAACCCAGATGAAACTCGTGGTTCACGGTTTCCAACTGGCCCAGCTCTGACTATTACAGGCATTTAGGGAGGTGAACCAACAAATAAAAGATCTCTCTCGCACTCACTCATTCTCACTCTCTCCCTCTCTCCCAAATCTGCCTTTTGAATAAATAAATCTTTACAAAGAAAAGAATTCAATGATTCTAAGCACCATAGCCATAATCACGGCAGTACAATCTTGCAGGAATAGCAGGAAGAAGCTACATTCATACCGGCCTGAATGTGTCTGATCTCATCTGATCAGAAGCTAAGCAAAATGGGCCTGGGTAGTACTATGATGGGACGAATAGCTGGCAGAGAAAATTCTATGGAAGTTGACTTGAAATACAAAAATTATACAAACAAATACATCCACAACTGTTACTGAAGTTGCTGTAAGCCAGACAGGTCCCTAAACATCTATATTGAACATGATCTTAAAGCAACACTTAGAAATCCCTAAACGTAATTTAATAAATGCTTCCTAGCTCCCATCCCAGAACAGCCCAGCTCTGGACATCACAGTCATTTTGGGAGTGAATTAGTGGATAGAACATGTCTCTCTCCTTCTTTCCCTCTCTTTGTGTGATGCTTTCAATGAAATAAACTAATCTTTTTAAAAAGAGTAATATACAGGTCTTTTGCACCGGCATACCTGGGCAGCCACCACCTTTTTTTTTTTTTTTTTTAGGCTTTTTTTTTTTTTATTGTTAATTATTTTGCATTATGTGACAGTTTCATAGGCTCTGGGAATCCCCCCCTCCCTCCCCCTCCCCTCCCCCCGGTGGATTCCTCCACCTTGATGCAGCATTACAGTTCAAATCCAATCAAGATTTTGCATCAGCGCACTCAGGCAGAGGTCTTGTAGGGGTCTGGGGGTGCAGGTTTACAGGGGACCTGAGGGTGGCGCCGGTGGGGACATGCAGGGACCTGGGGGCTCAGATCCAGGCAGGCGGAGAGCCTGGGGATCTGCCCACATACTTAGTCCTGAGTGGGTTGGGAGAGGGAAGGGTAAAGCCCTAAGTTAGCATGCTGGCCTGGTGTGCTTGTGGACCAGGCTTCAGGAACTTTCAATGGGCCTGGATCTTTGGTGTGAAGAGGGTTAAGGTCCCAAGCCACCCCCTACACACTCCTGGCTGCAGGGACTGTGGATTCATCAGGCAGGAGCGTGGGGGAATGTGTGGAAGGGAGGACCACTGAGGGAGTATGTTGTAGGTGAGGAGTGACTACTGGGGGACTCTGATAGGAACAGTCTGACTATAAGTGTTTACTTACTCCCATCTACATCTACACTGCTCCATCAATATATACTTGAATGGGTATAGATAAAAATGAACCCATGGGAAATATGGGTAGTAATATTATCAATAATCTTAATTGTATTCTTAATATTACCACACTTTTATCTGAGATTGATGATCTAGAAATAGCTACAATAATAGACCTTTTATGTAAATTATGCTGTGACTTAATAATGGATATAGTGTGTATATTGGAACTTTTGAAGAGAAGTGACTCCATCTTCCTAGACTACTGGTAAAGTGGAGTCACCTCTCATATCACTCTTGTCAAGAAGCTCTAATGCAAGTAAACATGTTAAAAAAAACAAGTTCTGGTAAAAATGATAAAAGAAGAAAAATATGTTTTGACAAATATATAAAAAAACATGTTTTGCAGAATTAAGAAAAAGCAAAGAGTGTTACAGATAGATAAGTTATAACCAATTAGAAATAAGTAAACGTGTTTGTGAAGTGAAAGTAACCAATGGAAATACTTTGTAAACAAGTAATAACCAACCAAAAACATTGTAAGCAACTAATGGCTTGACCCCCTGAATTGTATATAAACCCATGCCTTGGTCCCAGTCACCTGAAGCCAACAGGCTCCCCCCAGACCGGAGCCAAACTCCCTTGGGCTTCCACCCGAAGCCAACCGGCTCCCACCAGACCGGAGTCAACCTCTTGGGCTTCACCGAAGCTAGCAGGCTCCCACCAGACTGGAGCCAACGCCCAGCAGGCTTCCACAACAGATAAGCTAAGAGGCACTCTCGGTGGCTTCCCTCATCTTGTTTGGTGTGTGCTCGCCTGAATAAACGTCTGATTGCAAGCATACATTCTCTCAACTTGTGGCATTTGTTTGAGTGACCGTGCTCGGTGTTCGCGACAGACTTCTGCTGACAAAGTCACTGTACTTGCAGGTAAGTGAGGGGGATTAGAACAGGTGGTTTGGAAATGGGAAGCTGGAGGACCTTTCTGGGTCAGATCTATGTACCCACTCATGTGGGAGAACTGAGCTGGGTTAGTTACCATGTATCACCACCAAACACCACTCACCAACACACACTAAAGCTAGGGCTAGGGGTCTACCTGGAAGGGATAGATCACATTACTCACCAGTGAGAGTCAGAACAGGGGATGGGAAATGTTCGGGTTGGCCATGACACTAACCAGCTCACAAGGAAACTGGGTGTGGCAGCAGATGCTGTAGGGGGATCGTGGGCTCACGTCTGTGGGACTGCCATACCAGCAGGTTTGCTTGAGGAATGGGGTGCTGAAAGGCTGAGCTAGGCATGACCCTCCGACATTCATGGATACTGGGGTAACCCTCGACCCTTCCTGTCCTAATCATCTATGTAAATATCATCAAAAATAAAAAATGAAAAAAAGAAAAAAGAGTAATATACAATTTTAGTGAAAAATGTTAGTGTGATAGACATAATCATAACCATCTTGAGACTGGGCCACCTTCTGTCACTCTCGAAAGACGTAATTAAACAACATATTTAAATGTGGAATTTCTGCCAAGGAGTTGCTACATTTAAACCAAAACTAACTTTCTTAAACATGTGTCCCAGTGGCAACTGAGCATTGGTAATCTACATCTCTTCAGATTCCTTTTTAAAATCCATGTATTTATTTTTCAAATATACTAATAGAGAAAGGGGGAGAAACAGAGAGAGAGCTCCCACACTCTGCTTCACTCCCCAAATAGTTTTAACAGGCAAAGGTTGGCCATGCCGATCCAGGAACCCTAAACTCTATCCAGGTCTTTCAGCATGGGTGTCAGGGGCCCCAGCACTTGGGCAATCTGCTACTGCTTTCCCAGAAGCTTGGATTCGCTTTCACTACTGTCCTGGGTAAAGCAAGTAGAGCAGGCAGAATTCAAACAAGCACTCATATGAGATACCAGTTTTGCATGCAGCACCACAATTCCAGCCCCCTTAAATTTTTTCTTTACATACGTGAGCCACTATTCTAATGGTGCCTGCTACCTGGCTATTTTATAGCGAAAAAGTTATCTGGAAAACATCCCACATAGTTAAATATGCTTCATATGTACTATACTGCGTTGTCAAATTGGATGCAGTCAACAAATCCAAAATATGAAGCAAAGTCAAATTCATGTGTTTAATTCTGAACAGATACTCGGAAAATGACCTTATTCGAAGATAGATGTTTCAAGGAAATCAAATTGAAATAAGTTCATTATGACAATATGACTTATGTTCTTACAAGGAAAGGAAATTTGAACACCAGAATATATCCCCCCAGAGAACACACATGTAAATATGAAAGTGGCCATCTAGAAGACAAAAGTGTTGTTAAAGTCCATTTTATCATTATACCTCAGAAGGAACCAACCTGGCCAGCAATTTATTTTTTACTTCTAGCTCTCAGAATTGTAAGACAATAAATCTCTGTTGTTTAACCCATGGAACTTGTGGTATATAATTGTAACAGCCATGGCTAACTATCACTATCCCCAAAGACCAAGACAAAATGTCAAACATATTCATATTATAAAGCGAGGTAGTAAGCCAGCTTGTAAAGGTGGGAACTCAAACAGATTCTGCAAGCACAAGTCCATCACTTACCACAAACATAAAAAATAGTAAAAGGAGAAGAATGCTTTTAGAGAGCGGTCAGTGTGATGAGTGGTTTCCCCAAACTCATGATAGAAAAATATTTGCTTTCCCAGAACAGAAACCATTGATGAGGGGATTCAGAAACATCAAGAGCACTTTCTTGGGCCTGGTGCAATGGCTCAGTCACTAAATACTCGCCTTGCATGTGCCAGGATCCCATATGGGCACCAACTGATGTCCTGGCTGCTCCATTTACCATCGATCTCCCTGTTTGTGGCCTGAGAAGGCAGTGGAGGGTGGCCCAAAGCCTTGAGACCCTGCACTTGTGTAGGAGACCCAGAAGAAGCTCCTGGCTCCTGGCTTCTGATCAGCCCAGCTCCAACCATTGCAACCACTTGAACCAATAAATTGAAGACCGATCGATCGATCTATCTATCTATCTATATATCTCTCCTTCTCTCTGTGAATCTGCCTTTCCAAAAAAATTAATAAATCCTACAAAAAAAAAGGTCAAAGTAAACTAAGCCAATTTGATCCTTTTTTTAAACATTTATTTGTGGGCCCAGTGCTATAGCCTACTGGCTAAAATCCTCACCTTGCATGTGCCAGGTTGGGCACTGGTTCATGTCCCAACTGCTCCACTTCCCTTCCAGCTCCCTGCTGGTGGCCTGGGAAAGCAGTAGAGGACCCTGCACTAGCATGGAAGACCCACACGAAGCTCCTGGCTCCAGGCCTTGGATTGGCTCAGCTCCGACCATTGTGGCCACTTGGGGAGTGAACCAGCAGATGGGAGATCTTTCTGTCTCTCCTTCCCTCTGTAAATATTCCTTTCCAATAAAAATAAATAAATCTTTAAAAAGAATATTTTCTTGTGTTATCTGGGAAAATTCTAGCAGAGTATATTTCTACATATTCAGCTGTCATAGAAAGATTTTCCAACATTAGATCTGTCAACAAATGAATGTAGAACAGATCCACAGCCCTATTTCTACCTGCAAGATCTCATTTATAGTTTTTCCAAAGAGCACTGTGACATTATTAAGCTTCAGAAAAAGGAAATGCAAACTGTAAGAAGTAAATCTGACAAAAGCAGCTGGGATTCTGACTTCACAGGCCATATGGGAATTGAGGTCGAAAGCAACATTCCCCCAAATGTGATATCACCAGCCTAATGCAAATTTGGGATTATGCCATCTGTCTTGGTGTCTAGAATCCCAATCAAAATGGCAGAGGGAAAACACATGGTATAAACTAATATTAATGTCAAAATTAAAGGCTAAATACAATTGATACTTTGATTCCAAACCTGAAGCTGGAATAAAGACAACCAGCCAATGAATGTCAGTATTTTTAAGCACAAAAGAAGATCCCAGAGAAAATATCCAATACATAAATAATCCCAATTAAAAATCAACAATAGGCAACAGTGTTGTGGCATAGTAAGTTAAGCCACCACCTATAATACAGACATCCCAAATGGGCACCAGTTTAAGTTCCAGCTGTTCCACTTCTGATCCAGTTCCCTGCTAATGTGCCTAAGAAAGCAGTGGAAGACGGCCCAGGTGCCTGAGCCCCTGCAATCATGTGGGAGACCCAGATGAAGCTCCTGCTTCCTGGCTTCAGCCTGACCCAGCCAGGCCAGTCATTGCAGCCATTTGGGGCATTAACCAGGGGGTGGTATATCTATCTATCTATTAGCTTCTAACTACCTTTCAAATAAAATACTTGGTTTTAATGTTAGAGGATAATTTCACAGCAGAGATAATTTAATATAAAAATCCTCTCTGAGATGAAAAGGAGTCACTGCTCCAGAGAGCTGAGCACATATATAGTAGTATCTGCATGCACCCTGACAACTCATGGAACAATGGAGTGAAGGGACACACACTTCTTCCCACTTGTGACAGTCAAATGTGTAAGTTCATGCACCTCAGTACCTACAAGAGTATAGTGAAGTGAGATGCATTACATCTGCCCAAGACAGCGTAAGGATACTGACAATAACACGTGCAGAATGAATATGAGCTTGGCCAAAAACTATATAACAGCCATATCAATAAATGCCAAGTGACAATCTAAAGTGTGCTTCTCAACTATCTTTTATTCAATTTTATTTTTGATGTTTACATAGATGATTAAGGTAGGAAGGGTAGAGGGTTATGGGAAAGTAAGTAAGACCATTGTTTCCAAACTTTCTTTTTTCTTCTTCCTGTATCTGCGGGAAGCAAGGCGATAAGGGGAGAAGCCATACACAGTCTCCCAACTGGATCAGTACCCAGAGATGGGGAACGGTAATCCCAGGGTCCCCATTGTGGAGCATGCTCCAATGGTCCTGCTCCAGTGGTTTTGATAATTCTGAAATGCTGTCGATCTCACTGTCAAGGATGATGAAATACTTTAAAGGTCCACTGGCTGATACAGTCCACCTTAGAGTCTTCATTCACCCAGATATTTGCTGCCAATGCTTGCTGTGGTAGGTGATCAATTTGTTCCACCCTCCTTCCTCTGCTATGGTATCAGATGTCCTCTGCAGGCCCCAATGGACTGCTGTATCCTCCATGTGCATCTGGACATGCCATCCACTGCTCCATCTTTTCCTCTGAGAAGGCCCAGTTCTAACACATGCACTCCACAGTCAGACCACAGATCCTGGGATTCTCCCCATGGTTGAAGTTCTAAGTCCAGCAGTTCAGTTAGAGGAATCCCCTAAGAAAAAGGCCTAAGAAAATACTATGTGGACGGACGGTGTCGGACTCTGTACTAGCAAACTCGCACAAGAATCAGGCCTGGGATCATCTCAGATGAAGTTTCTTTGGAGATCCCTCCAACTGAACTGCTGATCTTAGAACCCCAACCATGAAGAGACTGTCAGCCAGTGGATTCTGAATAGGGTTCATTGCGATTGGAACTGAGAGATTGGCAGCAATCCAGAACTGATGAACTATCAAAACTGTATGAGCAGGACCCTCAGAGTGTGCCTCCCATTGCGGATCTGGGATGGGTGGGAGGTTGGGTGGGGCTTTTCCCTTTGCTTTTTTCCCTGACCCCAGATACAGGGAAAAATGATATTGTGTGGAAACAATGGTATTACCCACTTTCACCCTGTAGCCCTTGACCCTTTGTTCCCTAATCAACTAAGTAAGATTATTAAAAATTTTTTTTTAAAAAGAAAATACTATGTGCTTTTGAAGTGACTTAGAAAATACCCACTAGCACCCAGTGTGGTAGCCTAGTGGCTAAAGTCCTCGCCTTGAACGTGCCAGGATCCCATATGGGCTCCAGGATCCCATATGGGCGCCAGTTCCAATCCCAGCAGTTCCACTTCCCATCCAGCTCCCTGCTTGTGGCCTAGGAAAGCAGTGGAGGATGGCCCAAAGCCTGGCGACCCTGCATTCGCACGGGAGTCCTGGAAGAAGTTTCTGAATCCTTGCTTTGGATTGGCTCAGCTCCAGCCCTTGCAGTCACTTGGGGAGTGAATCATCGGATGGAAGATCTTCCTCTCTGACTCTCCTCCTCTCTGTATATCTGACTTTGTAATAAAAATAAATTAGTCTTTTTTAAAAAAAACCCACTAATCTAAATATCCATGTTTTAAATTGGTAGATAATTTTTCACTGCATATAATTCAACAAGAAAAATTATGAGACTAACAGGAAGGCATTGACTCCAGAGAGAGCTGTAGGCAGTCAAATGCATGCCAGGCTTTGCATATACCCTACCAACACAAAGAATGGGTGGATGCAGTGATACTAGCATGCCCTTCCGCACTTCGAGATAAGTAAAGCTGGTAGTTAGTGTACACAGTACCTACAACAACAGCATAATGAGTAAGGATGCTGTGGGTTGGATATATCCCTGAAAACATGCATTTCATAGAACACTGAAAGCCATACCTGTTCATTGTCCTGCAGCAAGGGACTTGCTTATTATTATCAGCAGAGAGCCGATAATCACACACATGGCCTACTGACTCAGGATCAACAGCCAGTTTATTAACAGCAAAAGATTTTTAAAGACTGAGGGTCATGTAGGCATAAGGAGGAAGGTCTGAAACAGAATGTGCTTTACATGCTTGTATGCAAGGGCAGTCAATCAGCGAACAATGTGTTTTTCCAGCATATGTTTGAAAGAAACTGAAAACACCTTTATTTGATCTATCACCAAAGCTAGTGGAACAGAGAGTTCCTACGCCCATGTTTTCCCATTCTAACTGCTTCAGGACCTTTGCCCTGAATTCTCAGAGCTTTCTCACAAGATCACAGTTAGTTATGCTTTTACCATGTCAAGGTTTCCCATCCTCCTACAAATTCCTGTCTTCCTATAAATATCCTCAAATATAACAGTTTTTCTGGAGGCTCCAAACACTAAAATAAAAAAAAATTTCCGAGTACATCATAGTCTAAAATAAGGTTCTATTGTATCTTACAAAACCATTGGCTTATATGGTAATTAGCCCATCACACACCTCCAGACATAAAAAGTTGTGTTGAAAAGGACGAAAAGGAATTTTGAAGGAAACTTGACACTATTTCCTATCCTAATTCTGGCCCTCTTGCACCCCCTCTTCATCCTCATTATGATACCTTGCACTTAAGTGAATGGTAAAAGCTAGAGAAATGCTTTATTTCGAATCCAAACTCACTGAGACCCAAGCATTGCTTGTGTACTTATTCAATGTCTAAGAATACATGTTATCTTTCAAATGGCACCTTGTGCTGCTGAATAAGACAAAATATGAAAAGCGTACAAAATATCCTGCAAAAATACCCATTGTATGTTTCTCCTAAAGGTAGAACCATTTTCTGATCAGCTCTTGTTGGTGAATATCAATATATAGCATAATCCAAATAAGTGCCCCCTTCAAATGACAAAAACACTGTTTTAAAATATTTTTATGATTTATTTTTTATTTGAAAGATACTTACAGAGAGAGAAGGAGAGACAGAGATAGAGAGAGATCTTTCATCCACTGGTTCACTCCCCCACCCAAACGGCCACAACGACCAAGGCTGGAGTAGGTTAAAGCTAAGAGCCAGGAGCTTCATCCAGGTCTCCCACATGGATGAAAGAGCCCAAGCATTTGGGCCTCCCTCCACTGCATACCCAGGGAATGCTAGATTACAAGCAGAGTAGCCTATGCTCAAAATCCCATGTGGGATATTGTATGGTAGGCAGCTTAACCAGCTACACAATACTTAACTCTATCATTTCACAAGTTCTACAATTGCATTCAGACATTTTTCCAGAAACACAGACTTTGAATGTTTACAGATACTAGAACACAAGTTTCCAGGACAACACTACTCTCCAGGGTGGAAGTCTGAAAAACAAGTGGTAGGAAATATGCAGGAAAAGCTACTGGCATCAGTAGGCACAGGTATGAACCATTCTCAGGACACACAAAAAATGTATCTTTAACAAAAACTGGGCACTCACTGGTCAGGTAATTACAATCCTACTTATTGCTGCATAAACCTCCACACTTTTTTCAACGGGCAGCATGTATCATCAAATTCCAGGGTCTATGTTAGCCCTAACCTGATCAACATACCCTCAAAAACTGCACAGAGAGAGGACCCTTATTCTCCCCCTTCAGCAACCTCCTAGGCAAGTGAAGCTACCAGATTTGGGGAATTATATCTCTTATAACTTTGCTCTACAAAATCCTAGAGAATCTGATTTCTCTTAACACACAACTGCTGTATGACTAGATTGGGGTGTCTCATCCATCCAATGACTCATACCCCACTCATCTTAATACCTTGTCCATCCAAATGTGAAATTCCAATCGCTTAGTGAGAGGAACCATCCCCTCCTCTCATTCACCACTTAGGTGACAGCATGCCATACTAGATGCTAGGAAATACATCTAGGCACTTACCTGACCAGTGTGACCTCTTGTCTAATAAAAGGACATGATAATTTTATCAGACACACAAGACAAGTTTGCCATCTCATGCACAGAGAGATGCAAATTCAAGGTCAGTAAAACTACAGTCTTTTTTTTTTTTTTACAATTCCCCAGTAAAAATACAAAAATAAACTACTTTTACATTACAGCACTTTAATACTTAACAAAAACAGCAGAGAGGAAAATGAAGTGAAATGTGTCAGCTCCCCATGAACTTCATCCCATACCCCAAGATAACAAGAATATTAAAAATGATAGTGTAGTTTGTAGGATACCTCCTTATAAAGAGTGGGAAGTCCAGCTATGAGATTTTTTTATTCTTGAATTCTCCTGTTAATTAAGGACAGAGCAGAAATCCTCATATCTCAACATACCAGAAAGAAAAATGAGAAAACTGCCTTATGAGGATGAGAGTTGGAATGACTGGCCCAGGTTCAACATTTCCAAAAACTTCATTCATGTTCCCTGAAGTTGGAGTGGCACAGGCCTGGGGAATGATTAACACAGAAAAGATTGGGCCCAGCAGCATGGCCTAGTGGCTAAAGTCCTCGCCTTGAACACCCCGGATCCCATATGGTCACTGGTTCCAATCCCGGCAGCTCCACTTCCCATCCAGCTCCCTGCTTGTGGCCTGGGAAAGCAGTTGAGAACAGCCCAAAGCTTTGGGACACTGTACCCATATGGGAGACCCAAAAGAGGTTCCTGGTTCCCGGCTTCGGATTGGCACAGCACCAGCCATTGCGGTCACTTGGGGAGTGAATAATTGGACGGAAGATCTTACTCTCTGTCTCTCCTCCTCTCTGTATATCTGACTTTGTAATAAAAAAATTAATTAATTAAAAAAAAAACACAGAAAAGATGGAAATTGTTGCTACCTCTGCCAGAAGGCACAAAAAAGGGCACCCTTGGAGGAGAAGTGCCTGTCTAAGCTGCTAGGACAGAAAGGATTGGGTTTTCCATGGTGGCCATGTGGGTTCTGTGGGAGAGTGCAGTAAGCATTTTCTGTCTCAGCATGAGGGAGAGGGAACTGCTTTCCCTTTCCTAAAGAAAATGACTTCTTCGGATAGCTGGGCTTATATATCCTGGAGTCAGAGGAACAATGAAGCCACAATCTGACTCCTGCAAATTAAGTCAAGAACTTGGGTCAGGAAGTACTCAGATAAGAAGCACAACAGAGGGCCAACTTGAGGCATTTTGACCACAAGCAGAGTAAAGGGCTGCATTACCAGACAGCAAGTACACTTCACAAAACTTAATGAAAAAACACTGTATTAAAAGGTAAGTTGCACAAACATGAACCTGAGAAACAGAGAATTCCAACAGAAGGAGACAAAGTACCGAACTCACACAATTTATGAATGGAAATAGTCTGCTCCTGAGTGCTTGGACATTCTTTGATGAAAGGACTTTTGTTTCCATGGAGTACCTATTCCAAATTGTATTTTGCTGGCCACATTCTGTAAAACACTTCAGAGCCCAATGCTGCAGTATGAGGTTAGTTCTTTCCAATAAAGTGAACCTCCACAAGAGCCTCCAACCATCCTACTATATTGCCCAACAGCCAAAGACTCTAAAGCTAAAACGTAATTCAAATCTTTGCTCACCTCAGTCCTGCCCACCACTACCCCTTCAAGGATCATTGAGAAGACCTACAATACTACCAGGTCCTGGTCTAAAGCTTATACTTAGCCTCTCACTTCAGAGTAAGAACATTTCTCTCAGCTAAAGGTGAAGAGAAGGAAGTTCACAGAGATTAAACATCTACGACAAGGCCCTAGGGCTTAAAAATGATAGAGTTCATGTCAGAACCAAAAATGATGGGCTCTCACACCACCTACAGATCTACTCTGTATTCCTATAGGCATGTACCTCCTATCTTAGGGTAACTCTGAGGGCGTAGCAATAAACAGGCACTAACACCACATGGAATCACAAGGAAGTATCATAGATTAGAGAAATATGTAAAGAGTTTTAACAAAATACACCTACATCGCCTACAATTAAGACTACTGGTTCAACATGAACACTCTTGTTTAACAGGGTAATGTTCTACCTACAAGCACCGGGATCCCATATGGGCACCAGCTCATGTCCTGGCTATTCTACTTCTGATCTAGCTCCCTGTTTGTGGCCTGGGAAAGCAGCAGAGGATGGCCCAAAGCCTAGGGTTCCTGCACCTGCATGAGAGACCTGAAAAAAGCTGCTAGCTCCTAGCTTTGGATTGGCTCAGCTCTGACTATTGCAGCCATTAGGGAAGTGAACCAGTGAATAAAAGCGCGCTCTCTCTCTCTCTCTCTCTCTCTCTCTCTCAGCCTCTCCTTTTCTCTGTAAAATCTGATTTTCAAGTACAAACAGATTTAAGATTTTTTTTGGAAAGGCAGATGTATAGAGAGGAAAGATTTATCGAGAGGAAAGACAGAAAGAAACATCTTCCATCACTTCCCAAATGGCCACAACAGGCAGAGCTGAGCCCATCCGGAGCCAGGAGCTTCCTCCACGTCTCCCACGTGGGTGCAGGGTCCCAAGGCTTTGGGCCGTCCTTGACAGCTTTCTCAGGACACAAGCAGGGAGCTGGATGGGAAGCGGGGCTGCCGGGATTAGAACCAGTGACCGTATGGGATCCCAACACATGCAAGGTGAGGACTTTAGCCACTAGGCTAATGTGCAGGGCCCTAAAAATAGATATTTTTTAAAAATGTCTCAACACATAAGGAATCACACATTCTTAAAATATGCATCAGATTTGAATATAACATGTTCCTCTCATAAAAGATATATGACAGACATCCAAGGGGCAAAGCACTAAATGCCAAAGAATCATAACTAGTTGTGCTGGCATTATCCTTTGAACTAGCTCAAAGATATAAAATAGATGAGCTGAATAGAGAATTTTAAGTGAGAACTGTCAATGTGATAGGAATATTCCCCACCATCATGAGCCTAGATCCCCCCATTCCCAAAATACATGGTCAAATACTGCACTCTCCCCTTGAAAGACAGAAGTTTCTATACACAGGTCATAGTAGATCTCTTGGATATTATACAGCTTAAATTGTCCCCAAACTGTCTCCATCAAACTTAGTTAATGTGTTCATGAACCAGAGCCAGATACTCTCTGGAACTTGGGTAGTTTCAAGCCATCAGAATCTCATGGTGCCAGCCCAGGCTCTGTGCCTGAGACAGTCACTTATAGAGGATGACTGGACCCTTTTTCCTGTACTTCTGCAGCACCATTAATTCCTGGATTACCTCTCCCTTGGATATGCCACTCTACTTAAAAATTTATGCTACCACTTTGCTGATATTCTTATTTAAGACCAAACCCATGAAAAGTAAGTCAGGGCATAACAACATATATTTTACTTTGTTGCTCTCACAGTGCCCATGAACAACCACTAATAAGCCTAGAAATTAACTTTCAAATGCAGAAAAGGACCACATTTGCCTAGTGACCACATCTTTTGCCATAGGTTCCTATCCGCATAAATGTTAATCAAGCAGCCAGTGCTATGGTGTAGCAGGTATGGTGCCAGAATCCCATAAGGACAACAGTTTGAGTCCCCCAGCATTTGAAAGCTTATCAGACACCTGCTGGAGTTGGTAAAATACAGGTGTTAGTACCAGGCTCATACAAATGAATCCAAGAACCTGGAGCTGGAACTTCCCTGTCAGAAGACACAATAAGAGACTGACTTGGCAGTGAAAAACAGTTTCACCGCATGCAGAAGAAACAGCTTGCAAGTTCCAATGTTAACAGGTAGCAGCTACAATGTTGATGCAGACTATATGAAAGCTAAAATACCCAAGAAAAGCCTTTGGAAATAAAAGAGAGACCACTACAAAAGGGTGTGGCAAAAAGTCCTACAGGCTAGAGTGCATCTAGTGGCCACTCTAGTGGCACATTCCCAAAAGCCTGAAGTAAAAGGCTGAACCCAAACCTTCTCACTAAAGACAGTTTGCAGATGCTATGTTACAGACTGAATCATGTCTTCCCCAAATTTCAGACATTATGAGGTAATAACCAGAACCTCAGAATATAAACTTATTTGTAAACAAGGGGTTTACAGAACCAATCAAGATGGAATGAACCAACATGGTAGCCCTATTCCAATATGACTGGTGCTCTTAAAAGAGGGAATTTGAACAAAGCAGGAAATACAGGAAGATGAGAAGACTAGATCAGATTGTTCCATCATAGTCCTCAAAAGGAATGAAATCAGCCAGTACCTCGAATTTTGACCTCTAACCAACAGAGAGATATAAAATATTTGAGGTAGAGAAGGAACTTCAGTATGGTGGGCATTTTCTTCATACTCATGAAGGAAGGAACAATGAATGGTTCTTCTTCAATGCAAACTGATGACCAAGAGCTGCACAAAAGTTAACCAACACATGTGATGGCTGAAACACTTAGGACTAGCCTCTGGCTCATAGAAGAAACAAACAAGAGACTGAGACTGAAGGCACTCCTTGAGAAAGGCAGGCTGAGCTCACTCATGAAGGAATAGCAATTCCACCATTAGGAAAAGAAAAATTTGTGATTTCCAGAGTCAGCATGTGGCCCTGAGAAAACAGAAGAGCTTTAAAAGACAACCACACGCAGGTACAAAAATGGCCCATCCCCAGTAGATACTACAAACAGCTAAGCAGCTGTGAGTGATTGTAAGTGACCAGTAAGAAGGAAGTTCCCATCTGTGGCCAAGGCATAGTGTCTGAGGACCCTGAAGAAAAATGTCCCCCGAGAGCATCTGCTCCTGATTTCTCCACACCTCACATCTCCACAATCACATTACAACCTAGCCAACTGCAAAACAGTACACTCTTTTCCCTGTCTCCCTTTCTGGAGACTCGAAAAGTCAGAATCAAAATGAACAGTCAATTGATACAGATTGAGAAGATAAAAGACAAAAATAGTTGCCCACTTCCACTCTAACCCAAAGGCACACCATTTGCAGGATGCTAATTATCAAGCAGGTTTCAACTGAAAATAGAAAAAAATCTCCCAAGATTCAGGAAATGATACATTGGTTATTATAACAAATTATGCTTCTTTTAAAAAATGCAATGGGCTACAGACATCTGGCTCTATAAGAATAGCCAGTGGGGCTAGCACTGTGGCATAGTGAATGAAGCCACTACATCCCAGATGGTATCCCATATATGCCCAGTTGAAGTCCTCCTCCACTTACAATTCAGCTCTCTGTTAATGCTCCTGAAAAATCATCAGAAGATGGTCCAGGTGATTGGGCCTCTGCCCCATGTGAAAGACCAAAGGAAGCTCCTAGCTCCTGGCTTCAGGCCAGCCCAGCTGTAGAAATTGCAGCTCTCTTCCCAACCTGCCACTCCACCTCCCTCTCTGTCTGTAACTCTTTCAAATAAATAAACCTTTAAGAAAAAAAAGAATAAGCAGAAAAGCTACTAGAACATTCTAGGCATTTTCCCCCCAGATTACAATAGGCTCACAATAGTTTCCACTGGGAAAAGAAAAAGAATGAAATTATTTTATTTCAGACCTCATTTACATCAGCTCAACAAGGCTTGAACAAAGAAACAATGATCCAATTCCATCTGACAACACTTTAAAATTATATGACAACCTTGAAGTAATAGTAAGGAGTGCAGAGGAATCATCCATACTGACGCTATATGACAGCCAATGCCAGAGATAATGACACATTGTGATTTCTTAACTATTCCCAAGTATATTTTTCTATTACTTTCTAAAGGATCTTCCAAATTATAAAAGAACTGACCTAGAACCCTGACATGCCACATTACCATAGGAAATTGAAGTAAAAATGTTGAACCTAGTGATGTGTAAAATGAAGAGCTTCTAACAATGACTGCTCGAGTTCCACCAGATATCTGAAACTGCAAAGATACTAAGTATTTTAAGATAAATTTAAATATTCAAAACACACTGTCTCCCACACAGACTTAGAAGTACAGGAACATTATCACACTGAATATAATCTAATATATAAACTCTCTGAAAACAAGCAAGACAACTCTGGCTCAAAGACTAGTGAGAGCAGGCATGTATGGAAGGAGTCTGCAGGCTTTGTCAATGGCTACAGCAACAGGATGAAGGAATGCAGCCCTTATCTACCTGCACCAATTTTGATTTCCCAGAATTCACCACTATATCTTCTATTTTCTACTCCTCCCCCAAAACCTTCTCTATTTTTTTAGAGATGCAATTATTTATTTTGAAAGGTAAGGGGGAGGTAATTTTGTGAGGTAATGAGGGGAAGGGGGATCTGAGAGTGACTACTAAGAGATATGAAGTAGGATTTCTGGAGTGATGGAAACGTTCATGGAATGACACAGAGGCAATTGTTACACAATACCGGCAATGTGATTATACTAAAAACCACTGAACTGTACAGTTTAAAGTAATGAGTTTTATGTATATGAATTGTATCTTAAAATTTTTAAAATTAAAAAATAGACAGGCTTTATACTCATAGTTATTAATTCAGAAACAGATAAACTGGCTAATTATGGCACAAATATGTCTTGTGAAATTAGAGTCAGATATCTTCCAGGGCTGAAGTCATATGAATTGACTGGCGCTGGAAAAATCTACTTCCAAAGAGATATACTCCCAAGGTTGGCACAAAGACGCTGGGAGGCTGGAGAAGTCAGCATCTTCCTACAGCAGCCTCTCTGCAGAGTGCTAGGATGTCCTCATGACTTGGATGGTAGTTTCCCCAAAAACAATCCCAATAAGAGAAAAAAAAAAGACTTATCCACTATTTATGACCTAAATTTATGACCTAAATATTCACCAAAAATATTTGTTAGAAGTCAATGCCTGCGTCTCGCCCACACTGAAGGAAAAGCATCACATTTATCCTAATCATTTCAACTTGATCTCCTGGAGATGATACTGCTCTCTGTCATCCTCAGATGGAGAAACTGACATTCAGAGAAACCAAATACACTTTACAAGGCTACAAACAGAGCTAATAAATTCATTTTAAAAGATTTTATTTTTTAATTAATTTATTTATTTATTTTTATTTTTACAAAGAGAAGAAAGGTACAGAGAGATCTTCCATCCACTGGGTCACTTGCTCAAATAGTCACAATGTCCACGGCAGAGCTGATCAAAAGCTGAGAACTGGCTGCTTTTTCAAGTCTCCCAACAAGGGGGCAGAGTCCCAAAAACTTGAGCCATCCTCCTCTGCTTTCCCAGGCCATAAGCAAGGAGCTAGATAAAAAGCGGAGCAGTCAGGACATGAACTGGTGCCCATAAAGGATGCTGACACTACACGGTGAAGAATTACCTTGCTATGCCACCTTGCTGACCTTCACAGTTCATTTTTGAACTTACAACTGGCTGATCCAAAAACTATGTTCTTGGGCTCAGCTCACCTGGCCCTGATCCTTAGGCCTGCCTGTGAGTGAAAAAGGTGCAGACCCTGATGCACATGGAGAATATGGCAGCCTATTTGGTACTGCAGCAGAGGAAGGAGAACAGAGCAAATTGGACAACTACCCCACCAAACGGTAACAGCAAAAAATCTGGGTGAGTGGAGACGAGGTCAACTATGTCCGCCAATGGACATTAGGAGGACTGCCTCACCCTTGGGCTGGTGAAACCAACATTTCAGAACTATCTGAACCACTTGGGCAGAACCCTCAGAACATGCACCACTTCCAGACCCTGAGTTGATACTGGGTGGAGGTTCCCTATCCCTGGGTACTGGGACATTTGGGAGGCTGGGTGTGGCTTCCCCCTTTATCTCTCCCCTTCAATCCAGAAACAATAAGAAGAAATAGAAAATTTGGAAACAATTATCTCACTCACTTTTCCTTAACCTTCAATCCCTCTCACCCTGCTCAACCATGTAATCATCATCAAAAACAAAAAAACAAAATGTGCTCTTGACTTGCACTAGTGATGTCAGACATTCCAGTGTGTGAAACCAAAGATGTATATTGCCGAAAGGACCAGTTAAATCAACTGTGGAACTAAGATGCAAGCACATGAGTGGATTGATTGATTGATTGATTGATTTAAAGGTCAGAACTACAGAGAAAAGGAAAGACAGAATGCCCCTGCATTCATTGGTTCACACCATAAATGGCCACAAAGGCCAGAGTTAAACCAATCGTAAGTCAGGAGCCAGAAGCTTCTTCAGGGCCCCAAGGATTGAGCCATCTCTGCTGCTTTCCCAGCAAATTAGCAGGGAGCTGGATCAGACATAGAGCAGCCGGAACATGAATTTGCACCCATATGGGATGCTGGTGCTGCAGACACACGCTTCGCCTACTAAGGCCATGGCACTGGCCCCCTATGAGTAATTTTTTAACTCCCCATGTATTGCAGAGGTACAATCTAGGTTTAGAACTATTCCTATATGCCTGGTGGTTTTATATTAACATGACCAAATAATTCCAGCTCAATGCTAATGCCTTCAGGAAAGATTCCACTTTAAATTTTCTTGTGGAAGCTGCTGTGACATGCACAATGTCTACCTAAAAGAGGCAGGCACCCTGGAAGAATCAGCACATAGGAAGATTCTGAGCAAGACCACCCTGCATGACAGCTACTAGGAAGTCCCAAGGGGACTGAAGAATGCACAGAACATGCCCAGAAGATAGCTAGCTGGCTGCTCTCCAGCTGCAAAGAGGCTCACCAGGGCCCACGTGAGATCAGTGCCTGGTGCAGAGAAATCCCCATCAAGACCAGATTCATAATGTATCAGAAAATAAGGCTCGGGACAAGCAATTTCAGTACCAAATAAGCCTCTGCAACCCCACCTTTTAAAAATGTATGCAAAGAAAAATAACCAGAACTTAAGATCTAGGGTAAAATACTTTATCAGCAATGTTTCTGCATTAACTCTTGTCCCCCCTTGGCTAGGAAGGGGGACAGAGCATTGTGTAACCACGGAAGAAGGTACCAAAACAGCTGAAAGTGAAGGGGTCTTTAAACTGACAACAAGGTCAAGCTGATGCTCAAATGAAGTGTTCTTCCTGGCCTGAGACTGGTGTTTCTTGCCACTATGACCAGATTATTCCACTGAGGAAATAACTTTCACCAGTGTTTTTTCTCTGAGGTTTGGAACCAATGTGTCTACCACCCTCAAGTAGACAAGCATTTCAGATATATTTCACTTTTCCAGATTTTTTTAAATTTTACAGATGTGAGCATATTATAAATAGCCCAAAGCATCATGAGAGTAGAAAACATAACTCTTTGCTACCCTCTAGTGGAAGCTTTACACTGAAACACTTTTTGCTTTGTTTTCACCCATCACCAGGAAAATCCACAATAAAAATACTAACAGACCTCAAAACTTAGAGAGGAGGAGACAGAAAGGGAGATGGAAGGAGATGGAGAGCGAGGAAGATAATCTCAATGTTTTTATATCACTGTTTTTAAAACTGTATCTACACATTACATGGCATCTGCTAAATACTAATTAAATATTAAATGAAAAATGTGTCGAAAAAAAACTTATTAGAACTTTAAAAAAAGAATTTCGGACAAACCCACACTGAGGTACATTCTATGAAACAAATGACTAGCAGTCCAACACTGTGACATAACAGTTAAACCTGTACCTGTGGTGCCAGTATCCCAGATGGGCACCAGTTCAGGTATCCATTATCCACTTCCAATCAAGCTCCCTGCGAATATACCTGGGAAACTGGCAAAAGATGTCCCAGGTCCTTAGGTCCCTGCACCCATGTGGGAGACCCTAAAGAAGCTCCAGGCTCACTCTCTCCTACAGTCTGCCATCATGGGAGTGGTACAAGTGACTGCAAACAAAGAACCGGGTACCAAACACAATCAGTAAATTCGACCTGTGGACCTGTGGGTGATACCGCTAGGGGACTAATATCCAGCATTTACAAAGAGTTTCAGAAACTCAGTGACAGCAAAACAAACAATCCCATGAAGAAAGGGGTGAAGGAAATGAGCTGGCACTTTTCAAAAGAACAAATTCAAATGGCTAATAGACATACGAAAAAAATGCTCAGGCTCCCTAGCTGTGGGAAACACAAAGGAAAACCATATTGAGTTTCCACCTAACTCCAGTGAGGTTGGCCTTCATTCATAACTCTACTAACAAAACCTCCTGGCATGGATGTGCAGAGAAAGGCACCCTCCTTCACTGTTGGTGGGAGTGTAGGCTAGTACAACCACTGTGGAAATCAGCAATGGAGAGTGCTAAGAGAACTGAAAATTGACCTGCAATAGGACCCAGCTATCCCACTTCTGGGAATATATCCAAAGGAAATGAGATCTGCATATGAGAAAGGGATCTGCAACCCTATGTCTTATAGCAGCACAATCTACAACAGCAAAGACATGGAAACAACCCAGATGCCCATCTAAAAGGAGTGAATAAAGAAACTATGGTACATCTACTCCATGGAATATTACTCAGCCATTAAAAAGAATGAAATCCTACCATTTGCAACCAAATGGTACCAACCAGAGACCATTATGCTCAGTGAAATAAGTCAATCCCTAAAGGACAAATACCATATGTTTCATAGATATAAGGCAACCTCCATGCAAAGTACAAGATCAATAGCCCTTTCAATACTATTTTTGCTACATCTCATGGGTTTTGATATTTGTCTTTTTTATTTTCATTCTTTAAAATAGTTTTTTCTTATTAATTTTTTAACTGAATCATAGGTCATTCAGTAGCATCATTTACCTCAAGAAGGTTTTTTAATTTCATTTCTTCAGCAACACATTGGTCATTCAGTAGCATGTTATTTAATTTCATTAGTGCTGTAACTTTTCATTTTTCTTCCTGTTGTTGATTCTGTTTTATGGCTTTTCATTTAAGGGGATGTATATAACTGTGTAATAGAGACTATCATATCCAGATATGAGACTATAATGCAGTGTGCATCTCTACTTTCAAAGCAAAGATGAATTCCCAATGAAACTGTTAGATATATCTTGACAACAGGATGCTGTACTCTCTATCCCGTGCACACCTACAATGTCATTATACACTTAAATAGCAAAATGATGGACTTAGACTGGTTATGACGGACTATACAATTGTTATAGAGGAAACTCGGGGGGGGGGGCAGAATATGGGGAAGGGGAAAGAGAAACCCCAGAGCCTATGGAACTGTATTCATAAAATAATGAAATCAATAAATTTTTTAAAAATTAAAATGGAAAAAATAATCAACAAATTTATTTTATTTTTATTGGAAAGGCAGATCAGATTTATGGAAAGAAGGAGAAACAGGAAGATCTTCCATCCACTGGCTCACTCCCCATGTGAGCTAGGCCAGAGCTAAGCCAATCTGAAGCCAAGAGCCAGGAGCTTCTTCCAGGTCTCCTGTGCCAAAGCTTTGGGCCATCCCTGTGCCAAAGCTTTGGGCCATCCTTTACTGTTTTCCCAGGCCACAAGCAGGGAGCTAGATGGGAAATGGAGCAGCTGGGACACAAACCAGCATCCATATGGGATCATGGACTTGCAAAGTAAGGATTTAGCCACTGAGCCATTGCCCCATAACATCTTTCATTGATAGTTGTTAGCTGGGGAGACACAGTATTAACTGTCCAGAAACAGTTTCAAATATCCTCCCACTAGTTCACTTGGCTGTAAGGTTGGTCCCACTATCTGATTCAATGTCACTCATGAGTCAAAATATGAAACACAGGTCAACTATGAGTCCTTGATGAGTTCTACCATCACCTATGTGGATCGGTTTGGCAGTGCCATAATCACAAAAGCAATCTACTGCTGTGAATGCCTGGCAGTACTCCTGGCAGGAAAGGATGGCAAGAGAACTAGAACTTTTATCTGTGGGATCCAAGAATTCCTTGTACCCAACTGTGCAAACAGAACACAAGGCACATTTCCATGCTTCCTTAAACTACTGAAATCACTAAATATTCTTTTTGGACCAGGTACCAAGTTGTAGATGGATTACCATGCCTTGTTGCATAGTCCACCCAAGTGGTCATGGTCTTGAGCAGAATAGGTGTGATGAAGCTGTTGATTAGACTCTTTTTTGTCTTCAAAGAGTCCTTATCCATATACATAGCATGGGGCATAAACAGGGAGTGTTGGTTTTGTGTAAATATCTAATCATACTTGTTACCACAGAGAGCAAGACTAGATCATGCAACCAATTCATTCATTACCAGACACAATTCCACACTGTCAGCCATTAAGTGCCTGTCAGGAGTCAGCCAAAATGTAACAGCATTTTGGAGCAGCCCAGATTCCTCCTATTGCTCACAATTCCTTCTTTCCATGCACAGGAGCCATTTCCTCTGGGACCCTACAGCTTCCATAGTCGATAAACTCTACATGTCTTCCAATTAGCTGATTCATTTGTAAGAGTAATGCAGTAATCCTCAGGACCTTGGTTGTAGCAGATTCAAGAAGAGAGAGAGGTATTGACACCATTCCTTTACTTAAGACACCCTCATCTGGCAGGGGCTTGGGGGCAGGGAACACCTTTTCATGCACTTCTTATAATGCTTGGTTTACATATTCACTCAATACAAATGGGCATCCTTTGGGTGATGCCCTCTTTATTAGTGTTCTCACTTGGGCCCCACCCAGCAATAAGGAAGTCATTGCATAACAATAATAATTCTTACTCTGTTGCTCTCAACATCAACAGCACCCACCCAAAGTCCAGAAGAAGCTTCAAAGAAGGCATATCAGGTGATGGCTTCAGGTAAGCACCATGAACAAAAGATGCCATTTCGAGGTGGCACCATTTGCCACAGATTTCAGTTTGCATAAATATCAGATGCCATTCTCAAAATGTGCTACATAGGTAAACTGTTTTCATGAAAAAATGTTTGGCACAGTTCATTGGAGTGGTGTTTCTAGGCACTTTTTTTTTTTTACCAAAATGGCCACCATCCAAGTAATCTTACATAATAAAATTAGAAAGATCCTTACATGGCATGCAATACTTACCCACTACTGAACAAGCATTTTATACGCTTTTTTTTTTTTTTAGTTTAAGGTCATCATACTTACTCATTCTCTGAGAATCAGCCTGACATGGTTCACAAAACTCATGAGCTATATCAGGACTGAGCCTCCTCAGTTGTTGATGACTGTGAGGTGGATAGCATGTCCAGATACACATGGGGGACACAACAGCCAGCTCATCTAGGCCAGCAGGGGGCGTCAACTACCTCACTGGAGGATGAGGGCAGAGCAGGTTGGACAATTCTCCTGGCCAAGCTTTACAGCATGTTTCTGTGTCTCAGGACGTTCTAAAACAGATTTTGTCAATCAAAAGACCTTGGAAAGATTTTCTTAATCCCAGAGCAAGTAAACCAACAACTTTTCAGAACTACTCAAACCACTCAAGTAACAATGCCCTCAGAATAGTCCTCCCTACATTTAGGTCTCTAGGTGTCAACGAACGACCATCCCCCATCCCCAGGTGCTGATGTAATTTGAAAGCAAGAAGTAGCCCACTCCCCTTCCTCCTCTGCAGACACAGGGGGAAAAAACTGAAACATTTGTTCCACCTATCTTCCTTACCTGATCCTCCCCACCCTAATCAGAGGCCCACAGGGGTATGTATCCCTCTCAACTATGTAAACAATATGAAAGGTAAAATTTTAAAAATTTTAAAACTATGAGCACTCACATGCTTACTCTGAGGGCTAAAACTTTTAGCCCATTTACAAAGTATAGAAGCCTCTATTTAAGACAATGGTACACTGATTTAACCCTTCCATTTAGGATACTATCATTCATGTAAAGGTATTAAGACAACTCTGGTGAGCTTTTAGTCTCAACTGCACACATGAGGAACTGTGAGAGATTGTGGGTTACTTGTGGAAACAAGGTAACTATATATGTAATTAAAATGCTGTAAAAGCCAAAAGGCTTTGACCTCATGGATGCAGTGGGATCTTAAGAAAGCAGTATCATTTCTACCACCAGAAGCCAGGGCCCATAAGCAGTTCTGTGGCTATTATATTACTTGGTAGTGCAAGTTCAAGAAGGACTGATGACACACTCAATTTACAGTACATCACAGTGAAGTATCACATATCAAAGGCCTTCTCATAGACCGAACAGGTTTATTGCAGGTGGCCCTTTTTTTAAGCACATCTGTCTCCATTAAATCATTGATTACTACAAGGACCTCCTTAAATTCACCCAAGGCCCACAAGTTAGAATTCCAACTCTGATTTACTGTGGCTGGACTCTAAGTTACCTACTTGTCCTATTGTCACTGTTTCAATCAGAACATTTCCCCATTAGGAACATCGCTTAAAATCAAGAGAATTATACATATTTAACACAATTCTTACCAGAACACATTCAGCACTATCAATGACAACTTGCCTTTGCATTGGCTCAAATATGTCCATGTTTAAGCTCATACAAGTCTACAGTCCAATCTCGGAGTTATATCCATAAACAAAGCAAATGTTCAGTATATCCATGCAGGTCTTCAGAAACCACAATGACTTCTGGCCCTAGTCTCCACAACATCTAAAATGACAGAATTTGCATGCTGTCAAATCTCTAAGGCACCATGACCAGTGAATAAAGCTTCTAGTTCCAATTGAGGAAAGCTGGCCCTCAACATCTAGCCTACGCACTTTTGTCCTTAAAAAACAAAGGTATAGGGCCCGGTGGCCTAGCAGCTAAATCCTCACCTTGAACGCCCCAGGATCCCATATGGGCACCAGTTCTAATCCCGGCAGCCCCACATCACATCCAGCTCCCTGCTTGTGGCCTGGGAAAGCAGTCAAGGATGGCCCAAGGCTTTGGGATCCTGCACCCGCGTGGGAGACCTGGAGGAAGTTCCTGGCTCCTGGCTTCAGATTGGTGCAGTACCAGCCGTTGCGTTCACTTGGGGAGTGAATCATCGGATGGAAGATCTTCCTCTCTGTCTCTCCTCCTCTCTATTTATTTGACATTGTAATAAAAATAAATACATCTTTTTTAAAAAAAGAAACACAAAGGTCTAGGTACAAAAATGTTACTGAATGCATTAAACAAGCAATAGTCTTGGGGCTGGTGTTATGGTGCAATGGAAAAAGCCACAGCCTGTGTTGCCAGCATCCTGTTAACTAACGTGCAGTGGTTCGAGTCTCCACTGCTTAACTTCTGATCCAGCTCCCTGCCTGTGGCCTCGGAAAGCAGTAGAGAATGGTCCAAGTTCCTTGGGCCCTTGCACCCTCATGGGAGACCTGGGAGAAGCTCCAGGCTCCTGGCTTCAGCTTGGAACAGCTCCAGCTATTGTAGCCATTTGGGGAGTGAAGCACCAGAGGATCACTTTTTTTCTCACTCCTGGGTGTGTGTGTGTGTGTGTGTGTGTGTAAGACCCCTCCTTTCAAATAAATACATAAATCAATTTTTAAAAGTAGTTGCAACAACACAGATCTCAACAATGAGCTCTGGATCTTTTGTCCTTCTTCCTCCTGTTATCAGCAAGGTAGTGGTGGCGAAACTGATTTGGAATACAGCCCTTGTTGTTGGGCAACCAGCTCATCTATGTATCTCCCCTCCAGCACAACTGGAAAGGATAACTCAGTTCCTAGCTTAGGATATAAGCCACTCAAATCTTACTGTGCTTTTGACCAAATATCTGTATTTTGTCAAGTGTTCCTTGTAGGAATGGACCTCAATGCATTATCGCATAGATGACCAACTCTGAGGGATTGTTTTATCTATGAACACAGCCACCAATCAAAATAAGTCGATGTAACATCTCCATGACACAGAAGGGTAGGCAAGAATGAAAGGATGCTTTTCTTAGATTTGCGGGTTTCTTCCCCTTACAAACACCTATATAAATCAGAAAATGTCTCAGAGACAAGAATCAAAGATATGTCCTTATCACCAAACACTTTAGTAAAATGGTCCTGGACTGCACACCAATGTTCTGGACATTGCAGTGTTTCTTATTCTGCAGCTCCATTCTGGGGAAAAGAAGCTGCAAAAAGTCCTGTGTTTCAAAGACTATGCAGTAAAAATTAAACTGCCTCACAACAACACTTGAAGGGAGATGAGTGGAATATACCTCTAAAGAATTCCTTACAAGCCTCACATTTTTGCTTGTTCCAGAATCATCTCTAGGCATATTACCCGTTCAGATGACCTGTGCTACAAGACATGTGCCTACATGGCCTATATGTACACATGTAAGATCACCAAAAGAGTGTACATATTGTGAGAGGAATTAGACTGGGTAGTAGGCAGTTAGGGTATTCTGGGTCCCCAAGTCATTTTTCCTCAAATATAAGAGTATTTTCCCCACCATGTCTTTTTTTTTATTATTATATATATATATTTTTTATTAATTATTTTGCATTATGTGACAGTTCCATAGGCTCTGGGAATCCCCCCACCCCTCCCCCTCCCCTCCCCCCTGGTGGATTCCTCCACCTTGATGCAGTATTACAGTTCAAATTCAATCAAGATTCTTTCCTTGCAAACATATACCAAGCATAGAGTCCAGCTACTTATTGTCCAGATGGGTTGAACAGTTTCTTGGGGAGACCATTTCTGGTCCAAAGTTAGAGCTGGTAGAATATCATCCCAGTCAATTAAGAGTCCCAATATAACATCAACAGCAATTTGCAATATTATGGAATTGACATGGTTTTGAGTAACCAATATGTTAAAAAAAAAAAAAAAAAAAAAGCAAGTCCTAACCACAACCTATGATTAGATCAGTGACATTTCAATTTTAGTCCATATACAGGACCGGCTGCTATATACCTTAAAATGGCTATAAGGTACCATTCAGCTGTCTCGTGTCTATTTCATTTTAGAATTTGGCCATTTGTTGTATTGAAGTATAATTTTGCTGATCTTGGCAGAGTTTAGGATAATCTAGACTGGCTTATAATTCTAACAAGATATTTGTTGCCATGTCTTGGATTCACCAGAAGAGTCCAAGGGACAAGGGTTACATTAGCATATCAATTCCCCACCTGAAGCATCTCAGGCCACTGTGTGGGAGGGCCTCAGGCTGATCTCCTTATCATTGACAAGAGGACTGGAGGCAGTGTAGTACTCCTGTTCCCAAGGCCAGGAATGTCCAGTGTCTGACACCTGTCTGGTCTTATGCCCCAAAGCCAGATACCAGGGGATCTCCTTTTGTCCTTGGAGAACCCCTTTGAAGTAAACCTTTAAAAGGTGCTTTCCCCACCATGAATATGGGTTTTTCTCTTTAGCTTTTCCCCCTGCCACTACAGCAGAGGACTAGGGTCTCTTTCCACTTTTCCTCCTGCCACTATGGCAGGGGTAAGGGTCTTTTCTATCTCAGCGCCCCCTCCGGTCACTAGGACGGGAGTCTCCTTTCTCAACTTTTCTAATAAATCTTACTTTAAAATTAAACTGTGTCCGCATGAAAATTCTTCTTTCCTGCGAGACAAGAATTGAGGTTGCTGCCGTATTCAGGGTCAAAAAAAACCTACAACAATATGATGCCCTAAACATGCATTACACCAAGGTTTTCTTCTCCTAAGATACCCAGTAGTAAAGGCGTCCCCTACAGTTGGAAAAGCTGATATTATTCATCATCCACCATGAACTTCTTTGTAAAACTCCATCTGTATGAGTGGAGAATCACAATGGATTATGAATGAATGATGCAAACACAACAGCTTTAGGAAGTTTTACTCATGGCTCTGAGATAAAAGGGTACAGAGCCTAGTGTGGTGCTGGCATAAAGAAAAGTTGAACAAGAACTGCCTGTGACAAAATGCACAAAGTGTGAGAGGAGTTAGACTGGGTAGTAGGCAGTTGGGGCATTCTGGGTCCCCAAGTCATTTTTTTCTCAAATATAAAGGGGTATTTTCCCCACCATGTCTTGGATTCACCAGAGCACATCTCTCCCAAGACAAGTACATATTTTAACATATCAGGAACATACTTCCCCAAGAGACAAGGGCGACATTAACATATCTATTCCTCACCTGAAGCCTCCACCCATTTCTGTCTCCAGCCATTGCCAAGGGGGAGGGCTTCAGACTGGCCTCTTTATCATTAGAAAGGGACCAAGGAAGTTGGCCAGTGACACCTTTCTGGCCTTTTGTCCCAAGGCCAGGTACCATGGAAACCAGGAATTTCCTTTGTTTATGGAGAAACATCTTTGAGGGGAATCTTTAAAAGATGCTTTCTCCACCATTGATACAGGTCTTCTTTTTCACTTTTCCTCCTGCCACTGAAAAGGGACATTTAGGATTGAAATGACAGAAGAATTTAATTTGCTTTTTACTTTCTGTATTCTGCTTGCGGTAAAAGGACAGTGAAGGGCAGTGAAACATTTCATGATAGAGCCTGGGGGCCTGAGAGATAAGGGGCACCTGCAACTAGCCTCCGCCCCTAATGGCACGGCCCCCTCCCTGTTTATGTTAATGATTCCCACTCCCTGCTCATGTTAATGGTTCACCCTTCCTGCTTATGTTAATGATTCCAACTCCCTGCTTATGTTAATGGTTCACCCTTCCTGCTTATGGTTTCATGATTTTAGCCTTAGCTTAGCCTTTTAAAAACCCCTCTGTCTAATGATTCGGGGTCGATGCCTAGCTTCCTGCGTGAGGAACTGGCCTCGGCCCCAGCGCGCTGGTAACCAAATAAAACCTCTTGCTGTTGCATCCTTCGGCTGGTGTGTGCTGTTTCACCGAGCGACCTCACGTCCCGTTCAGAAGGCCAAGTTTGGCCTCGGTCTTAACACCACTATGGCAGGGGTAAGGGTCCTTTCTGTCTGAGAGCCCCCTCCCGTCACTAGGACGGGAGTCTCCTTTCTCAACTTTTCTAATAATTCTTGCTTTAAAACTAAACTGTCTCCGCACGAAAATTCTTCTTTCCTGCAAGACAAGAATTGAGGTTGTTGCCGTTTTCAGGGTCAAAAAACCCTACAACATAAAGAACACAGAACACTTCAGCTTGTAATACAGTTGTTTTAAAATGAAACTCCACTCTTCCACCTTGTCTCTATTTCTCTGCAAATTTGCCTTTCCAATGGAAAAAACAAAAGGGGGAAGGAAGGTGGCACAATGACTCAGGCTGAATCCTCACCTTACAAGCACCAGAATCCTATAAAGGGTGCTGATTCCTGTCCTGGCTACTCCACTTCCCATCGAGTTCCCGTCAGCGGCCTGGGACAGCAGAGGAGGGTGTCCCAAAGTCTTGTGATCCTGCACCCATATGGAAGACCTAGAAGAAGCTCCTGAATCCTGGCTTCAAATTAACTCAGTTCCGGCCATTGTGGTCATTTTGAGGAGTGAAACAGCAGATGGAAGAACTTTTTGTCTTTCTTTCTCTCTGTAAATATGCCTTTCCAGTTAAAAAAAA
This sequence comes from Ochotona princeps, assembly GCF_030435755.1. NCBI lineage: Eukaryota > Metazoa > Chordata > Mammalia > Lagomorpha > Ochotonidae > Ochotona > Ochotona princeps. Next base: position 28,075,829 of record NC_080865.1, on the reverse strand, counting down.
ATGAAACTCCAGGGGCTGGCACAGTAACATATCACGTTAAGCCTTTGACCTGTGGTGCCAGTGTGAGAGGAGTTAGACTGGGTGGTAGGCAGTTAGGGTATTCTGGGTCCCCAAGTCATTTTTCTTCCCAAATATAAAGGGTTATTTTCCCCACCATGTCTTGGATTCACCAGAGCACATCTCTCCCAAGACAAATGCATATTTTATCAGGAGTGCTTCCCCCAGGAGACAAGGGTGACATTAACATATCTATTCCCTACCTGAAGCCTCCACCCAATTCTGTCTCCAGCCACTGCCAAGGGGGTGGGCTTCAGACTGGCCTCTTTATCATTAGAAAGGGACCAAGGAAGTTGGCCAGTGACACCTTTCTGGCCTTTTGTCCCAAGGCCAGGTACCATGGAAACCAGGATTTCCTTTGTTTATGGAGAAACATCTTTGAGGGGAACCTTTAACAGATGCTTTCCCCACCATTGATATGGGTTTTTTCTCTTTAGCTTTTCCTCCTGCCACTATGGCAGGGGACTAGGGTTTTTCTCTCTAGCTTTTCCTCCTGCCACGATGGCAGGGGACTAGGGTCTTTTAGCTTTTCCTCCTGCCACGATGGCAGGGGATAAGGGTCTTTTTCTATCTCAGAACCCCCTCTCGTCACTAGGACGGAAGTCTCCTTTCTCAGCTTTTCTAATAAATCTTACTTTAAAACTAAACTGTGTCCGCATGAAAATTCTTCTTTCCTGCGAGACAAGAATTTGAGGTTGCTGCAGTATTCGGGGTTCAAAAACCCTACAACACCAGGATCCCATATAGGCACTAATTTGTGTCCCAGATACTCCACTTCCCATCCAACTCTGAGCTTGCAGCCTGGGAAAGCAGTAGAGGATGGCTCAAGGTACCTGCATGTAAGACCCAGAAGAAGCTCCAGGCTCCTGGCTTAGGACCAGCCAAGTTCCTGTCATTGTGGCCACCTGGGGAGTGACCCGGCAGATGGAAGAGCTGTATGTGTCCATCTCTCCTTCTCTCTCTGTAACTCTACCTTTCAAATAAAAAGTGGTTAAAGTCCTCGCCTTGTATGCTCTGGGATCCCATATGGGCGCCGGTTCTAATCCCAGCGGCCCTCCTTCCCATCCAGCTCCCTGCTTGTGGCCTGGGAAAGCAGCAGAGGACAGCCGAAAGCCTTAGGACCCTGCACTCACATGGGAGACCAGGAGGAAGACGTTCCAGGCTCCTGGCTTCAGATTTGCTCAGCTCCGGCCGTTGCAGTCACTTGGGGAGTGATCCATTGGATGGAAGATCTTCCTCTCTGTCTCTCCTCCTCTCTGGGTATCTCACTTTGTAATAAAAATAAATAAATCTTTAAAAAAATCTTTTTTTAAAAAAATGAACTCTGAAGGGAATCCAAAATGTTTGCGTAGGGAAAAGACATGCTGATTTGGACCACAGGAAGATAAAAGCAGAGGAAATGTGCTCCCAGGGTAGAGTTGGAGAAGTTTGCAGTGGAAATTCTACACAAAGGAGAGATACCATGGAGCAGTGAGGACAGTACACACAATAGTGAGTAAGCACACCATCCACAACTCTCAGAGCAGGAGGATGGAATACCACCTGCCAGGAGTGACATGACAGGGGACTGCAGCAGACTGGGTCCTGGCTGCGCCTGACAGAGAACGTGGATCACACCGACTGAGTTAATCATGAAGCGCTAGTGGGGGGCAGAGTGCCCATGTAACCCATGAAGGAAGGGCACATTTCTTTCTCCCCATCCCCACTCAGGGGTGCCTAACAACTAGCAGCGAGGAAGCACCATCTGAATAACACAAGTAGAGACTGTGACTAGTGACAGGGAGCTGCTGGGGAAACACAGGGAGTTAGAGCAAAAATAGAAAATAGTATTACAGCAAGCTAAGAAGCTTATGCACTGCAAAGATGCAACCGACAGAATGGGAAAAATATTTGAAAAACTACATAACTGATAAAGGATAAATATCAAGTGTCTACGAAGAACTCAAGCAACTTGACAACAAAACAAACAGTCCAGTTAAGAAATATGCAAAGGGGCCCGGCGGCATGGCCTAGCAGCTAAAGTCCTCGCCTTGAAAGCCCCAGGATCCCATATGGGCGCCGGTTCTAATCCCGACAGCCACTTCCCATCCAGCTCCCTGCTGTGGCCTGGGAAAGCAGTTGAGGACGGCCCAAAGCTTTGGGACACTGCACCCGCGTGGGAGACCCGGAAGAGGTTCCAGGTTCCCGGCTTTGGATTGGCGCGCACCGGCCCATTGCAGCTCACTTGGGGAGTGAATCATCGGACGGAAGATCTTCCTCTCTGTCTCTCCTCCTCTCTGTATATCCGGCTTTCCAATAATAACAAAATCTTAAAAAAAAAAAAAAAAAAGAAAGAAAGAAATATGCAAAGGACATGAATAGGACATGAATTTTCAAAAGATGAAATACAAATGATCAACAGATATATGAAAAATGCTCAGGATCACTACTCATTAAGGAAATGCAAATAAAAAGCACACGGAAGCTTTATCGCACTTCACTTAGAATGGCTATCATTCAAAAATTTGAAAAACGACAAGTATTGGCAAGGATGCGGGGGAAAGTATCCTAATCCACTATTGGGAATGTAAACTGGTACAACCATTATGGAAGACCACACACGGAGATTCCTCAGAGATCTGAAAATAGATCTACAATATGATCCAGCCCTCCCACTCCTGGGAATATATTCACACGAAATGTAATCAACATTTAAAGAGAGTTATCTGTACCCCCATGTGTACAGAAGTTCAATTCCCAATAGCTAAGGTATGGAACCAACCCAGCTACCCTTCAATGGATGGCTAGACACATATACACAATAGAATACTACTCAGCCATAAAGAATGATGAAATACTTTCTTTTGCAACAAAATTGATATACCTGGAAATCATTATGTTTAGTGAAACAAGGCAGTCTCAGGTAGATAAACATCATGTTTTGTATGATTTGTAGCAGTTAATACAGAATATCAAAAATGTATAGGAATTAAAGATATTTGGGGATATGACTACTATTTTTAGACCTGTTCATACTCCTATAGAACTGTGGTCTTCTTATTTTTACTTATTGAATATTATAGCTAGTAGTAAATTATGTCCCCTGAATTCCCTTTCATATAAATAAATCTTTTTACAAAAAGATTAGTCATAAGAGGTGTTTTCATCAATATAATATGAACATTCAACATGTAGCTCACTTTAAAACTAAACTATTAATTAGTACATGGTATTTACAATTAATTGTTCCATAAGGTACTCATGACAAAATCATGTTTAACTTTTATTTTCACCATACGCTCTAGTGGCTACATTCAAACACTTCTTACAGAAACACAGATGATGAGCATTTTCACAGAGATATTGTAATACCAGCTTCCAGAAGACCATCAACGCTCCTTAATTGGAGTCCCAGGAAATAAGGAAAAGTGGAACACAGAGAGGGAGTAAATGGCACCAGAACAGTAATTAGACATCAGCTGCACAGGTAATTCCAACATCACTTCTTGTTACCTAGATCTGCAATGTTTTATACCAAACAACATACACTATTTGATCACAGAGAATCTATTTTATCTTACCACATCCCTTGAAACAGGATGGACCACAGAATTCTTATTCTATTACCGTGGACAAGAGATTCACTACCATATCTTAGAGAGCCTTGATCTGTCCTACTCTGCCCTTTGTGTGGCAGCTGATCATAAGAATCTCATCCCAGGGCCCAGCACTGTAGCCTAGCAGCTGAAGTCCTCACCTTGCACACACCAGGATGCCATGTGGGTGCTGGTTCTAATCCAGGTAGCCCCATTTCCCATCCCTGCTTATGGCCTAGGAAAGCAGTACAGGGCAGCCCACAGTTTTGGGAACCTGCACCTTCATGGGAGACCCTAAAGAGGCTCCTGGCTCCTGGCTTCAGATTGGTGCAGCTCCAGCCGTTGCAGCGACTTGGGGAGTGAATCATCAGATGCAAAATCTTCCTCTCTCTCCTCTCTGTATATCTGACTTTCCAATACAAAGAATAAATCTTCTTTAAAAAGGTATTTATGTGAACATGGACTAATATTTGCGAGAAAAACTAGAATTTTCACTTGAATATTAGGGATATGTGTGTTTTCTTACTACTACCTTCCAATGACAGTGTGTTCCATATCACAAGTGCTCAAAAAGTTTTCTGAATATATTACTTTCACACTGTACACAAAAACAAACTCAAATGGATTAAATACCTAAATATAAAAGACTGTAAAACTCTCAAAATAAAACATATGCATATATCTTTATGACCTTGGATTAAGCAATAGCTTCTTAAATAGAAGGTAGTTACAAAATTTTCATGGAAAATGCATGTAATTTTTACTTATAATTTTCAAAAACTTTTGAAAATGTTTACTTGAAAGGCAGAACTACAGAAACAGAAACAAATAAAAAGATCTTCTAGCCACTATTCACTCCCCAAATGGCCTCACCATCCAGTGCTGAGCCAGGCTAAAGCTAGGAGCCAAGATCTTCTTCCTAGTCTCTCACATTGGTGCAGGAATCCAAGTTTTTGGGTCATCTTCTGTCGCTTTCCCAGGTGCATTAGCAGGGAGCTGTACAGAAAGTGTACCAGTGGGACTCGAACTGACACCCATATGGGATGCTGGGTTACTACAGGTAGCGGTTTAACTCATTACTCCACAACACCAGCACTCAATAAATTTTTAACCAGCCTTATACGACATCAAAAGCACAAGCAGCCAAAAAATACACAGATAAGCTAGATTTCATCAAAATTAAACTTTTTGCAGGAAATGACATGATCAAAAAGTATAAAGAAAATTCACAGAATGAGAAGGCAATCTGCAAAACATATCTGATAAGAGTTTAGTACTCAGAATAAAGAACTCTCACATTTCAATAACACAGACAAGTCAATTAAACGAACAAAGGATGTGAGCAGGCATTTCTTCAAAGATCATATGTAAATAGCCAATAGACAATACAAAGGTATGCAATATTACAGTCATTTGGGAAATACAAACCAAAATCACAATGAGACACAAACTCATACCTATTAGGATTACTATAATCACAAAAACTAACACCACAAGTATTGAAGAGAATACGGAGAAACTGAAACCCTCATTCATTGCTGGTATGATTGAAAAATAGTGAAGCTTCCACAGAAAATGCTCATCCAGTCCTCAAGATGTTAATCACTGAATTACCATGTGGCCTATAATCCCAGTCTAGGTATATATTCAACAGAAATGAAAACATACATTTATACAAACACTCACCCAATGTACATTCACAGTATCTTATTCATAACAGCATAAAAATGCAAACAATCCAAATATCCACTGATCTATGAAATGGTCAACTAAATTGGTATATTCAACATGGAATCGGGCCCGGCAGCGTGGCCTAGTGGCTTAAGTCCTCGCCTTGAATGCACTGGGATCCCATATGGGCGCTGGTTCTGATCCCAGCAGCTCCACTTCCCATCCAGCTCCCTGCTTGTGGCCTGGGAGAGCAGTCGAGGACGGCCCAAAGCTTTGGGACCCTGCACCTGCGTGGGAGACCCGGAAGACATTCCTGGATCCTGCCTTCAGATTGGCTCAGGTCTTGCCATTGCGGCCACTTGAGGAGTGAATCATCGGATGGAAGAGCTTCCTCTCTGTCTCTCCTCCTCTCTGTATATCTGACTTTGTAATAAAAATAAATAAGTCTTTAAAAAAAAACAATGGAATAGTATTCAACTACAAAGAGGGATGGAGTACCAATACATGCTACACATGGACAAACTTTGAAAACATCAAGCTTAAGTGAGAGAAGTCAAATGTGGCAGTACAAATACACTATGCCGCGTGTACGTGGCGGCCGGGCCTCGGCTGGTTCGCTCGCCCAGCGCTCGCTCTCTCTCCGCCGCGCTGGGCGACCCCTCCCGGCGACCCCGAGGGTCGCGCGCAGCACGCACGTGTGCCCCCCGCCCCCGCTCGCCTGCCTGCGGGAGCGTGTGGTGTGGGGGTTGGCTGTGTGAGCGTGTGGCCTCGGGTGGGAGGGGCATCACGGGGTGGAGGGAGGAGAGGAGAGGGCCTGCTCCCCCCAACCGAGTTTGGGCTTCCTCCACGCCCGTGATCCTCTCGGGTGGGTTGGAGGGGCGCCGGGAGCGCCCCTTCTCCCTCCGGGGTGGCGGGAGGAGAGCTCTCGGAGGAGGACGCGGGACCCCTGGCCCCGTGGGCGCACGCGTGGGTTGGCGGTCCCGATGGCTCTTTCCCCTCCCTGCCTTCCTTTTCCGAGGAGGGTGGTGGACCAGCTGCCCGGCAGCACTTGCCGCGCACTATCTGCCACTAGGTGTCGCTGTTTATCTGTTTGCTTTGTGTCCTCGGTCTTCCTAACACTCCCCTCCCCTCCCCACCCCCCCTTTCCATCTCTGCACCACCGGTTCTCTCCCACCCGCCCCGTGTTTAGATGTTCGATAGTAACTGACTTTCTTGTCTGTTTTCTTTCTGCGTCACCCGTCTCTCTTCTTCCCCCTCCTTTCCATGTCTGCTCCACTTCTTTTTTACATATATATATATATTGTTTTTATTGTGAGTTTTTGAATTCTGTGTTACGATTTCGTGGAGATTTGGATTTTCCCCACCGACGGCTCCCTCGCTCCCTCGCTCCCTCGCTCCCTCTCTCCCTAACCCTTTCTTTAATAAACAAAAGAAAAAAAAAAACAAATACACTATGATTCAGCTTCTATGAGAAAGCTAGAGTATTCAGATTCCTAGAGACAGAAAGGAAAATGTTAATTCGCAGGACCTGAGGATAAGGAGCAACAAGGGATTATTGTCTAACAGGCACAGCTTCAGTCTAAGAAGATGAAACACTCTGGACAATGTGGTGATGCCTGCACAACAGTGTGAATGTACTTAATGCCACTGAAATCTACCAAAATAGGAAGAAGAAAAAAATCGGCAATATAAGATACAATGTCAACAAATCATGACAGCATTATGCTTCAATCAAAGACACAAATACAAAAGGCCACATGTGATGCCACAGACATGGAATGTAAATCAGACGTGGTCAGGAAATGGGGAGAAGGGGAGATTTCAGAATGGCTAATTGGCACAAGACTTCTCTGGAGAATGATATGAATGTTTTAGAATGAATTATTCATGAATACAGGAGCAAATGCTTAGAACAGTAGTTAAACTACAGCTTGGAACACATATAGCTCATGACAAATTGCCTAAGTTCAAGTACTGGATCTATAACTGCCCAAGTTTCCTAGCTAATTTGCACCCTGGGAGGCAGGAATGAGTTCCAGGCTGCTGGCTTCAGTCCCGCCCAAAATTCGATGTAGAAGACAAGTACAGCAGTGGGTTGACACCTATCTTTCTCTCTCCCTTTCACGTAAGTAAAATATAGATTAAAATACATTACAACATATACTATAGTCTCAGGGGTCCTCTGTCCATCAGCCCCAAGACCACCAAGGATTGAGGCGGCAGTGTTCTTTTGCAGCAGAAACACCACAGACAAATTGGCGGTGAGCCATGTCTGTTTATTTGAAAAAAAGTTACAGGCTTATGCAGAGTAGGAAAGGGGGCCAGGAAGGGAGGTCCTGACAGTACTTCCAGCCAACAATGACACTGTGACTGGTTGATAGGTATGTTTATCTCTTTGGATGCTCCAATGAAGTTATATGTCAGGAAGCACAGGAAGCTATGTCTCAGGGCAGACTCCTCACCTGCTGAAAAGCAGGATGGATGTAACATTTGACTTCCTAGAGTTGTTTACAAAGGAAGTCCTAGCATAGTTTGTTAAAGAGGCAGAGAAGAGGGACTGGGGTACAGCCCTTCACTCTTGCTGCATGTCCAGTGAACAGGCCATGTTGGGCTCTTGGTTAGCCAAGACTCCTGTCAGAGGTTCTCCCAGGGACGGTGTGCTTACAGCCTCCCACGTGGGCTAGGCAAGCAGAGAAATGGGCGATCTCCCACACTGTAGAACATATTTACACACACACGGGCTGATACTGCGGCACAGTATATTAAGCTGCTGCTTACATCACCAACATCCCTACCAGAGCACTAGTTTGAGTCCTGGCTGTTGCACTATGAATCCAGCTCCCAGTTAATGCACCTGGGAAGACAACATCAGATGGCCCAACAATTCATGTGGGAGACAAAGCTGGAGTTCCAGGCTCCTGGCTTTGGCCTGGTCCAGCCCCAGTAGTTTGGGCCATTTGAGAAGTGAACCAGCAGATGGAAGATGGAAGATATCTCTCCCACTCTTCCCTCTTGTTTTTTAAATGTCTGAACTTTTTTTTAAAAACTAAAACGTATGCAGATCACTTTTTTAAAACAAATTGGTGAGTACAAAGCATAACATTGGACCTATACTAATAACCACTGAATCACACACGCAGTTTAAAGTAAAAAATAACCACTATGCTTCATGTATTCTATCTAAATAAAAATTCTGGACAAAAAGCCTTCTCCCAGAATGAGTCATCTAAGCATAAGATAGAAAAATCTTGCTTTATGATCCAGCCTCTGAAGTCACAAAGCATTACTTTTGCCATATTCACTAAAATTGCGTCCCAAAGGCAAAGTTGGGCTTGACAATTATTATTTCAGTTTCACAACGTAGAAAGTATTATCTTCCACCTGCAGATGAAGAAACTGAGGTTCAGAAAAGTTCAAACATGTTTGTCAAGGCCACAAGACCAACAAGGAGCAGAGCCTAGATTTCACCTAGACATGGCTGATCACACATCTTACAGGGCTGGACAAGCCAAAGCCTGAAGCCTAAAATTCCATCCAGGTCTCCCACACGAGCAGCAACATCTGTAAGCACTTGAGACACCTGCTGCTGCTTTCCCTGGTACAGTTTGCAGGGAGTTGGATAGGAAGTAGAACAGCCAGGACTTGAACTTGCACTCAACAGAACATAGTTGTTGTGTGCGGCAGCATAAGCCAATGCATCCTAACACCAGCCCCCAGTGTGTACTTTTAACCATCAGCATGATGTTCTTACCCAAACATGCCCAGGAGAGCAACCAAACACACTTATCCCTCTCCTCCAGGACCTGTTCAGCTGTCACTGGTGGGGCTGTGGTCGGTCCCCTCGCCTGGCTGTTTTTAAGCCCTCCTGGTGTTTCTTACGTATACCCTGGGTTCTGAAGCATGACTCTGGCTAGTGAGTTTTGTATTATTAATGTGGGCAACTGACTCTGGCTGAATGCTAAGTGCCTTGAGGGCAGGGCCCCCACCTCAACCTTACTCGCTGACATCATCATGACAGCACAATGTGAGTGTCACAGTATCATCTGTCCAGTAGGTGCGTGGGAGGCAGCCCAGCAGGTCACTCTCCAGTGGGCAGCAGGTCCACTGGGACCCACAGGGTGGAGGAGGGGGTCGGTCCCTGCTGCTAGCTGGGATACCTCCTCTGAGCCCAGGGTTAAGAGGTATAAGGACGTAACGTCCTCCTCCAGCTTCCTAGTGTAGGTCCAGACTCAAGAGGCGCAGTTCACTGAGCCTGGAGACTGCCCAACAGTCACCATGGATCACCGAGGCCGACCCCGGAGTGTAGGCCTGAACCGGCTCCCTGGGCCTCAGGCCCGAGCCCCCCGGACCCCCGTCCCTCTGCATGTGGAGCAGGAGGCCAGGGAAGGAGAAGAATGGGAACGAGAGCTACCTCGGCCGAGGACTCCTACCTACAGGCCAGCAGAATGTGAAGAGCTGCCAGACGCGGTCATGGGTAAGGCCACGCTGTCCCTCTCCTGGCATAGGGGACTGGCTTCGCCCTTTTCAGCCTTTGGCCACAGCAAGCGGGGACTAGAAGGCAGAATAGCTATTGGGCGGCAGTAGGGGGAGCGACAAGTATAGCCAGGGCCAGAACCACAAACTTTCTGCGGCAAAACGTTGTTACAAGCAGTACCCTTCCGGGCGGCCTAGCAAGTGAGGGGGCGTTTTCAGGGAGGAGGTGGGGAACTAGTTAAGTGGGTGCTCGGCTCTCCTGGGGCAAATGTCAGAAACTGGGACACAGGGTCTTCTGGGACCATTTCAAGTCCTAATTTTAAAAAGTTCACACACTGAAAGAGGTGTAAGTTAGCAAACTCCGTTTGCCCGGCAGTTCCTTCTCTGCTGAAAGAAGGAAATGGCTTAAAGATGCTGCTTTTCAGGCTGGAAGCTGCTCTCCCAAGGTTTCCCAGGAGTGAACAGGGTGGTGACTAAAGAGGGAATTCAGGGGCACTAGTCCTGCAAATGGCTGCAAGGGAAAGAAGAAATGCCTGGGAGGAAAAGCAAATGCAAGCTGTTCAAAGGCAGAAAGCTTAATTTCCAATTTACGGGAGATGGCGTGGGATGGAGAGGCTTTGCAGGGCCCAACATGATTGAGGGAAGGGCCCCAAGGCATCGGGACACAGCTCTGGGGACACCTAGGGCCTGAAACCGGCTACCGGGCTTTAAAACAGTGCTTTGGTGAAGGTAAGAGGCGGCCCACCTCCAAGGCCCCGTGAAGGCTAAGGCTCCATCACTGCCAGGGACACTGGCGTAAAACTTAGAGGGAAAAGAGGACCCGGGTGGAGCCCTAGGGGAGCCAGAGGCAATGGGGCGGGTCACAGGCCTGTGACTTCACAAAGGGACCAGGGGACTCAGCCTGGGGCTGCGGGCTGCCCCGCCGGGGCGCAGTCGCAAAGGCCAGGGGCTGGGGGAGGGGAGGCCCACCCAGCAGGGAGCGGGCCTCCGTGTAGGGAATAGGGCAAAGGTCAGAAGCTGACCGAACCACCCCCCCCCCCCTCGCCGCGGTGAGAGAAAAAAGTTTTCAGCTAACTTAGCAAGCTTTGGTTTAAAAAGAGAAATGAAAACAGGTGACTTCGCGACATGTTAAAATCAAACTACTTGTTTATGCGTTCCTGTGGTGGAAGAGAGCCAACGGCTAGGGTGTTTCTGGTATTGAACGGGTTGCGAGTAGAGGGGACTGTTCCCACAAACCAATGCAGGGAAACAAACATGGAAATGCCTACTGAGTTTCCAAGTGTAACCTGCCTATCTGAATGCTTGTACCTCCCTGACCAGCAACCACGCACCGCATCGTTCCTCCCACTCTCCTGCCCGCCAGCAGCCCTCCGAACCAACAGTATAAATACAGTCAGCAATAATGCCCTCGCCGATTTCAAAACAACTCATTTCAAATGTTTCGCCCTGTATGTAGTAGCAAAAAGAGGTGACGACGTTAATTGACCCGACTGAATCATTCCACATTGTATCCCATAAAAGAAACCAGTGATGATTTGGCAACTAATGTTTAAGTGTGTTTCAAAGTAACTTTCAAAAGCATATTAGACGTACAGTTGTGGCTTTCCGAGAGAAGGCGCTCAGTGCTGAGGCTGTGAGGAAGAGGCGGGAGAAGCCAGCTGCCAGAGCGCAGAGGCGGCGGCGCGGAAGCTCAGCGAGAGCCACGCCTGGAGCCGCCCGTCCCGCGCTTGAGAGACGCGCCCCGCCTGGGCCCGCCCCACGGCGCAGGCGCACACGCTGGCTGAGGCGGAGCGAGGAGGCGGGGCCGGCGCCCTCGTGGCGGGGAGCAGGACGTGGGGGGCGGAGGCGGAGGGGCGGAGCGAGGCTCGCGCGGCCGCGCCCCAGCTCGCGCGCGGGTATCGTGCACGCGGTGGTGACTGCCTGGCGGCGGGAGAATCCAGGCTACCGCGCAGGGACGTGTTTCTGCATTCGTGTGCTCATGGAGGTGCCGCTGCAGCTGCCGGCCGCTGGCTGGAGCCCAAAGCTGCTGCTGCTGTTCCTGCTGCTGGCCGTGACTCTGCGGGACTTGGAGGCAGACGAGAGGCCCCGGACCCGCGAAGAGGAGTGCCACTTCTACGCTGGTGGACAAGTGTACCCGGGGGAAGCGTCCCGGGTATCAGTCGCAGACCACTCCTTGCACCTAAGCAAAGCCAAGAGTAGGTGGTGCTGTGGCAAGGGTTTGGGTGAGAGGTGGGGAAAGCCTGGAGACACGTGTACTCCGAGTACTTCCCGGGGGCCTAGGCTTGGGCGGCTCCCCCTGAGCTGTCTCCAGGCCCTGAGCAGGCCTGGTTCTGTCTCCTGGGAAGAGGGAGGTTGCAGAGTGACTGCGATGGGGGAAACAAGGGGTGGTTCCCGTGATCAGATTTTGGAAGCAGTAGTGGTTACTCCAAAAACCGCAGATGAAACAAAGTAGGTGACCCTAGCCCCGGGCTTTCTGGCTTCCAGGATGTTGTGCAAACTGAAACACTTCCTCAGACATCGTGCAGTGCCTTGCAGCACGTCCCATCCCTTCGCAAGTACATTCAGGGAAGAAGACTTTGAATAATAATTCACAAAAAGTTTGATCCAGTAGAGAACTGCTTAAGCACAAGGATTCGGAAGCCAAACCTTTCCCTTTTCTCTTTTTTTCTTTCTTTGTTGCATCTTATAAAGAGTATTAGAAGCCACATTCCCACAAAGCAGTGTAGTTACGGAGTAGTCTTTGTATTTCGCAGACAGGAAAAGACTGTTAACAGGGTGCGCTTTACAAGGACAGAGAAAAAAGGGAGGTTTAAAGGAACGCATTTGGGTTGATGATAAATCTCTTGGCAAATTTGCACCCTGCCAATTTGCCTTTTGATTATTTGCATTTCTGTCCAGGGTACAAAGCTAATGGCCACTTTCAGGAAGGACACGTCAGACTAAGTAGGTACTGAGGACGTTGTGGCCTGCTGCATCTGACTGCTAAGATGAGCCAAAAAGAAGTGACCTGCAGCTCTAACAGCCGCCCCTTGCTGGCTTTCCAGTAGCCTGCTTTTTCTAGGGATCATTTTATAGTCTCTAGGTGTGTAATTGGCTTTTGTGATTCAGTTACGGCATGTTCCCCTGCCAGTGTTCAGTGGGAAAGGTAATACCCAGTATTCTAAATCTCCGGGGCGAAATGCAGTGTTCTTAAGACGCGGGCTGGAGTGGGAATGATAAATGAAACTGTTGTGCCTCCTTAAACATAGGCAGCTCTTTCCTGCTAGAAGTTAACTGCTTTTGGATTTTTGTTTGTAAAAAGCCAGTCTGTTCCTTTCAAAGTCATAGTATTACACATCATATGGCGCATACATTTTCAAATACGCCTGCCAGTAAGTGTTTCCAGACATTACTTATGTCTCCCAAAGCTGCCTCTGGAAGCAGGCAAATAATAGTAACAACTTTCTTTTTTTTTTTAAAGATTTATTTATTTTTATTGGAAAGGCGGATATACAGAGAGGAGAGACAGAGAGGAAGATCTTCCGTCCAATGATTCACTCTCCAAGTGAGCACAATGGCCGGTGCTGTGCCAATCTGGAGCCAGGAGCCAGGATCTTCCTCCAGGTCTCCCACGCGGGTGCAGGGTCCCAAGGCTTTGGGCCGTCTTCAACCGCCCTCCCAGGTTACAGGCAGGGAGCTGGAAGCGGGGCTGCCGGGATTAGAACCGGCGCCCATATGGGCCCAGTAGTAACAACTTTCACTTCACCAGCAATTCTTTTAGATTTTAGGTACTTGGTACATTGTTGTATCACATGTAGGCTTATCTATAAGTAAAGATTCAATGACTTCTAATCATAAAGTAGAATACTGTGGATCAAACCCCTTCAGTAGCATGAAAACCTTCATGTTTACTGTTTCCTTTAAGAAAAGGACAGGGTAATAAGATTTAAACTTGTGTTTTTTTTTTTAAAAAAAACACTGGAAGGAAAAGTCATCAAAATGTTAATGCTTACTAAAATGACTGGGATTATTGATAAAGGAGATTTGAATATTCTATATTTCTTTGCATTTATCGGACTATTGATCTATAGCTTACATTCAGGACAGGTTTTTTTTTTTTTAAAACCTAGTGTTGTTTAAAACTCTGAATTCCTAAAGCATGTAGGAATTGCATTTATAGCTCTTGGAATGTAGTTCTTTTTATAATATTTGTTTATTTATTTATTTACATTGGAAAGGCAGATACACAGAGAAAGGAGAGACAGAGAAAGATCTTCCATGCACTGGCTCACCCCCTAAGGGGCCCCAAAGGCCAGAGCTGAGCTGATCCAAAGCCAGGAGTTAGGAGATCCCTCTGAGTCTCCCACACACAGGTGCAGGGTCTCAAGGCCTTGGGCCATCCTCCACTGCTCTCCCAGGCCACATGTGGGGAGCTGGATGGGAAGTAGAGCAGCTGGAATATGAACCAGTGCCCACATGGATCCCGGCACATGCAAGGTGAGAGCTTTAGCCACCAGGCTAAAGTATCTAGAGTGAGTATCTAGAGTGTCACCGTAACAGATTGTCACAATTATTATAACTTCTCACATGACTAGCATTTTAAGTAACATAGAAAAAACATATATACTCTGATACTTTTCTAATTTTCCCACCTGGCCCTCACCTAATCAGATCAGGATTATATATATGAGATGGGCTTAGAGCTCACGCTAAGCAATCACCCTAAGAAATTCATCTTCACTTTGTCTTTATTTTCAGAGTGACCTTAAATGTTGACTGTTATGCAAAAGCACTCGTATAAACTTTACTTTCTAGGAAACTTAAGCCAAACCTGAAAGCAAGTATTGACCTCAGTGTGTGTGATGGCTCTTGAAGAAGTAAGTGCAATGTAAATGTGTCCAAGAGAGCATGAAGATCTATTATCACAGTGTGGTGGGTAGAGTTACAGTATGTCCTTACATGACAGTGACAGAAAGTATTCCATTTCACTTGAACCCCTTTCAAGATGGGAGGGAAGGGGTGGTCTCCTTTCAAAGCCCTCTGGGCAAATTATCCCACTGGCCAGAGATTGTTACCCTCCTGGCCTGATGGATTTGCAGAGTTCCCCCTCAACTTTAGCCTCATCCACACTAGGTTCCCCCCCTGTGTACCTGAGAAGCCGGATAAACCATGTTAGTACATCTAGTAGACCACCATTAGAGAAAGGAAAATTCTTGAAACGTAGGCAAGTCAATAACTCAGCAGGACTAAAGAATCCAGTCGGATTTCAGGTAGGGATGGAATGTAGGGGGTCACAGTGAGCCTGTGTAGAAAAAGTCTTTTCACTAACCAACAAGTGAAAGTTAGCATTTCTGCTGCGGACACTGGTAATGAACCACACTAGATTGAGCAGTACTTGGTTGTAACTATCGCAGTTGAAGCACAGACGCTGTCATGTCATGTAGGTTATTGAAGGTATCTGGAAATGTTATTATATTTATTTTTATATTAGGTAGTTATTAGATCACCGCCAAAGCTTATAAAAAAGAACATGTATACTCTGCAGTTGGGGTTTTTAAGTTACTAATTGCATCTCACTGTAATCGGTTTCCTTTGTATTTCTATGTATTTTGAATTCAGTAGCACAGTTCTAGGAAGTCTGTGTGCTTCACCAGACTCCCAAGAGGTCCAAAGGTTGACAAGCCCTGATTTTAGCAATTTTTCTGAAGGTTTCCATCTGCCAGTTTGCCAATATTTTCAGCATTTATAGAACATCATGTCTTTTTCTTTCTTAGTTTCCAAGCCAGCACCTTACTGGGAAGGAACAGCTGTGATAAATGGAGAATTCAAGGAGCTCAAGTTAACTGATTACCGTGGAAAATACTTGGTTTTTTTCTTCTACCCACTTGATTTGTAAGTAGGACATGTAAATAGCAGCCCTGAGAACCTTGGTCTTTACCATTCATTATGCAAAAACAGCAACAGAAATTCTTGTATTCAGCTCTTAATTCTTAGAAAGGCAAGCTGACATGAGAAATTTATTCTGAGTGATAATATCTACCATATTATCATAACCCATTGTATGGAAAACGTTATACTTATATCTGTATAATTGTGTTATCATGATGTGATTAGAGCCAAGCTACAATATCTTCATTAAGTATTTCTTATTACGGTAAGAAAGTGGACTGGTGATATTTTAGGGAGCATGTAATAGGAAAAGTTATGCTATAATTATGTATGTTTGTTACTTAGATAAATAAGTCATTTTCTGCAATTAACTAGAATTTTACCATTTTTATATTTTGTTGAATCTTGCTTTCCTGGGATTGAACTATTTTCCTGAAAATACTGTGTCCTGCTTAAGGAATACTACCTATTAATATAATTTATAGCAATTGTTGGGGATTTCTTAACTCTGACAGTGAGGCATTTTTATAGATGTTGAGAGAAAGTCTTAGAGCTTAATCACACTAAGTATTAGATTTTATTTTTAAAAACACTATTTTGAGTAATTTTCAAATCACATGAAAGTGAACTAAGACCAAAAGCAAAAGACAGTTACCCCCAACTTTTATCTTTTCTTTCTCTGAACTCACTTTTTGGCTTCAAAAACCAAGTAGAAAATTCCTCTATCTTTGTGATGCTGTACCTTTTTTTCCAGTAGGACTTATCTAGAGCTATATAGCTATTTTAAGGTCATTTCTATAGGTTATTTTTTTATTTTATTTTAAGATTTATTTATTTTGGGCCGGCGGCGTGGCCTAGTGGCTAGGGTCCTCGCCTTGAATGCGCCGGGATCCCATATGGCTGTTGGTTCTAATCCCGGCAGCTCCACTTCCTCTCTATCTCTCCTCCTCTCAGTATATCTGACTTTGTAATAAAAATAAAATAAATCTTTTTTTTAAAAAAAGATTTATTTTATTTTTACTGGGAAGGCAGATTTACAGAGAGAAGGAGAGACAGATCTTCCATCCAGATATTCACTCTTCAAATGACCACAACAGCCAGAGCTGAGCTGATCCAAAGCCAGGAGGCAGGAGTTTCTTCCAGGTCTCCCACGCAGGTACAGGGTCCCAAGTCTTTGGGCTGTCCTCCACTGTTTTCCCAGGGTACAAACAGGGAGCTGGGTGGGAAGCAGAGCAGCCTGGACACAAACCAGTGCCTCTATGGGATCCTAACACTTACAAGGGGAGAATTGGCCAATTGAGCCATCACGCTGGGCCCTCTAGGTTATTTCTAAGCTAGGGCCAACAAATTTACATAAAGGGTCAGAGAGTAAATAAAATATTTTAGCTATGTAGTAATCTATATACAGATACTGAACATTACCATGGTAGCACAAAAGCAATATAGACAATACATAAATGAATGGCTGTTGCCGTGTTCTGTTGAAATGTACCCACCAAAAAACAAGTAGGATGGAAAAATATGGAGTGTGAGCCAAAGTTACCAGCCCCTGCCCTAACCAAAATAGGAAAAATTCCTCTAAGTATTAGTATACTTAAACTAAAACAGGTTATGAATCTGTATATTGGAAGTCTTAAATTACTAAGAACTTGTGGTTCTTTCTAATCAACTTACACTGTAATTTGACTAGCCAAAAATATAACTCAATTTCTAATAGAAACCAGAAGTAGAACTCTTGGTATAGAAAATGATAGTCCTTCTAAATTCATGTTGCTGTAAAATCAGAAAGTTAAAATGTAAGTGAAGTGTATATAACACTAGCTCAAATTTTGAAAAACATCTAACATAATAGAAAAATAGGCTCTGTGTTTCTCTGGTGTTATTTAAAACTCTGTAACAAGAAACATACTCAATTTTATCCAATGGTACTTTCTATGTCCTGTGCAGCCAGAAACTATACCTCATGTCATCATCCTCATCTTGTCAGAAGAGCATGCTTAGAAACTAATCTGTAGGGCAGTGTTTTTTTTAAATAGGTTCTTTTTTTTTTTTAAAGATTTATTATTATTGGAAAGCTGGATATAAAGAGAAGAGGAGAGACAGAGAGGAAGATCTTCCATCCGAGGATGATTCACTCCCCAAGTGAGCCGCAGCGGCTGGTGCTGCACCGATCCGAAGCTGGGAACCAGGAACCTCCTCCAGGTCTCCCACACGGGTGCAGGGTCCCAAAACATTGGGCCGTCCTCCACTGCTTTCCCAGGCCATAAGCAGGGAGCTGGATGGGAAGTGGAGCCGCCTGGATTAGAACCGGTGCCCATATGGGATCCCGGGGCTTTCAAGGCGAGGACTTTAGCCGCGAGGCCACGCCTCCGGGCCCAGGGCAGTGTTTTTAAAATTGTAGCAGGGACTTCTTCATTTAGTGAGTTCCAGCAAACATCTTAAAGAACTGGGTTGTTAACCACACTTCAGCAGCAGGGCATAAGGTAGCTGCTAACTTCTGTGCCTGTGTGAGCCTGACTGGGACTAGTTAGAGATGAAAACATTCTGAGCACTTCCCACAATACGCAAGGGGACAGTAACAAATATAACCCTTCAGTCTCCTGTCGGAAATTTTTCTTTACCGAGAGATGGGGCAAATGTGCCACTGGTTAGTGTTTCTTGGGATGATAGGAAAGAAAGCAGAGGCTGACCATTCCTTTAGAAAATGTTGAAAATTACAAGCCCAAGATCCCAGGTGATCCTAGATTCACAGTGTCTGCTTGCTCTTGACAGTGCTATATAGTTGTACAACTGAAACATTTCAGGTGCCATATTAGGGCCACATACAATAGCCTAGGGGCTAAAGTCCTCACCTTACATGCACTGGGATCCTATATGGGCGCCAGTTCGTGTCCCAGCTACTCCACTTCCCATCCAGCTCTCTGCTTGTGGCCTGGGAAAGCAGCCGTGGGACCCTGCACCTGCATGGGGGACCCATAAGAAGCTCTTGGCCCCTGACTTTGGATCGGCTTAGCTTTGGCCATTTCAGCCACTTGGGGAGTGAACCAGCGGATGGAAGATATTTCTGTCTGTACTTCTGTGTAAAGCTGCCTTTCCAATAAAAATAAGTCATTTTTTTTTTTTTTTTACTTTTCTTGCATTAAAAAAATTTTTTTCATGATGTTTGATCATTGTTTCCAGATTTTCTTTTTGCTTCTTCCTGTATCTGGGGGAAAGGGAGAGAGAAAGGGAGAAACTGCACCAGGCATCCCAACCGCATCAGTACCTGGGGATGAGGGATGGCCACCTGCTGTCATCCTAGACCCACAGTGTGGAGCATGCTCCAAGGGTTCTGCTTAAGTACTTTCAATAGTTCTGAAGTGCTGTTGATTTAGTTGCTCCAAAGATGAGGAAATCCTTGCAAGGTCCAGTGGCTGACACAGTCCACCTTAGAGTCTCCATTTGCTGAGATATTTGTTGTTAATGCTTGGCTGGGGTAGTTGTCCAATTTGTTCTGTCCTCCTTCCTCTGCTATGGTACCGATGTCCTCTGTAGACCCCACTAAACTGCTGTATGTTCATCTGGGCATGCTGTCCACTACCCCATCTAAGCCACTGAGGAGGCCCAGCTCTGACACTTGCACTCTCCAGTCAGACCACAGATACTGTGATTCTGTCCATGGTTGGAGTTCTGAGTCCAGTGGT
Source organism: Ochotona princeps (assembly GCF_030435755.1). Taxonomy (NCBI): domain Eukaryota; kingdom Metazoa; phylum Chordata; class Mammalia; order Lagomorpha; family Ochotonidae; genus Ochotona; species Ochotona princeps. Next base: position 28,056,502 of record NC_080865.1, on the reverse strand, counting down.
TCACTTGGGGGGTGTTCTGAGTTGGGGGATGTTTGATTCTACCCATGGAGTTCTGAGTCTAACGGTTCAGTTGCAGGGGGAAAGCCCTTAATGCTTTCTCTCTTTTATTGTTTTCCGTAATAGTTTTGTAGGTTTAGGGGTTCCTCCCTTCCCTTTTCCCCCTCCTCCCATTTGTCCCCATGTTATCTTTTTTGACTGACTCATGGTATAAGACACATTTTTCATGGCCATTTTTTCATATATGTCTTTATGTACATACACACACAAGTTGAATAACATTCAGTCCAAATGTACCAGCACACCCAGGCCTATTGTTAAAATACCAAATAAACATCCACACTAAATGGCAAATAGCCACTTTCTGAATTCTAAGTTAAGGTTGTTTAAGGTTATTTTGCATATCACATAAATGTATGATATATATGTGTGATGTCTGTTCACATCTTTTACTTTTTAAAATGTTGGTTGGAACTCACTAAACTAGGTTAAGGCATCCCTACTGCAATTTTTAAAACACTGCCATACATAAAGTTTTCTAAACACGCTGCTCTGACGACATGAAGGTGGTAGGGTAAAACACCTGGCTGCAGCACGGGACATGTAAAGTACTGTCAGAAAATGCAGGGCTTGCTGTTTAAGACTGTTCTGTCTAGAAAATGTGTGTATATAAATTGGTTCTAAACATCAAATTTTGTATACTAAAGATGTTTGTAAAAAATTAAATCATTTGGAAGTTCACATATATGCTTATTTTGAGAATACTAATTTTTTTTTTTTAACTTTCAGCACATTTGTGTGTCCAACTGAAATTATCGCTTTTGGCGACAGAATTGAAGAATTCAGAGCCATAAATACTGAAGTGGTGGCATGCTCCGTTGATTCACAGTTCACTCATTTGGCCTGGTCAGTAAGTCTGTGGGGGAAAAGATGGAATTTACTCTTACATCATGGGAAGATAACTTTTTAAATTCAAGTATTTATTTATTTACTCCTTTATTTACTCCAAAGGCAGAGTTGCAGAGAGATCTTGCATCCACTGGCAACGTCTCAACGGCCACAAGGCAAAGGGCTGACCCAGGCCAAAGCCAGGTTCCACACATGTATGTGTGATTCCAGACACTTGGGCCACCTTTCACTGCTTTCCAGGCCAATTAACAGGGAACTTGATCAGAAACAGAGTAGCTGGGACATGAATGAGTGCCCAAATAGATGGCTAGCATCTTAGCCAACAGATCAACCTGCTATGCCATGACACCAGTCCCAGAAAAGTAATTAACATATCATTAATCAATTAGAGGGTAGATGCATCTGCTAGTGTTAAAGATAACTACTGGTTCAATAAAATTATGGTGGAAAGACTTAAGAATTTTATAGGACATTTTGGGGACAGCATTGTGGAGTAGTGGGTTAGCTGCCACCTGTAATGCAGCCTGTGTCATTGAGTAGTGGGTTAAACTGCCACCTACAAAGCCAGCATCCTGTATAGATGCTAGTTTGAGTTCCAGCTGCTCCATTTGTGATCCAGTTCCCTGCTCATGCCTGGGAAAAGCAACAAAAGATGACTCAATTGTTTGGACCATGTGGGAGATACAGAAAAAGCTACTGGCTCCTGTCTTCATCCTGACCCGACAGCAGCCATTGCAGATATCTGGGTTCGAATGAAACAGCAGATGAAAGCTCTCTGTCTCTCCCTCTCTGTAACAGTGATAATAAATCAAGAAATAAATCTTTAAAAAAATTTATAGGACATTTCAGAATTGAGGGGAGGGGATTGACATCAATGACTTCTACAATAAAAACACTACATTACATGATTATTAACGTAAATTGAGTAACTTTAAACTTCTTGAAATTAATTTCATTAATCCTGAAAACATGTTCACCTAGTTGTGAAGAAGTGCAAATTGAAATTGTAAGATGTTAAGAGAAGTCATTTTCCCCTATCTGATTCGCCAAGATTGACGAGACTGAAGAAAATGCGTGTTCTGTTGCCAAAGGTGGGAAGATATAGAACTCAGTTGGTCCAGCATTTCTACAAAGCAGACAGGCTTTCTAGTAAAATGAAATGTACACACAGTTGTGAATTTCACATTACAATGTCTGCAGTTTTATGCTGAAAATGTTGCTCATGGTAGAGGACATTTAGAAGCATTTTGGTTTTACAGCTTAACTTCTAAGTTACTGAAGTTACAAATTCAAAGCATGATTTTTTTCTCTATTTACAGTTTTTATACACATGCACGTACATGAGTATATGAAAATTTTTAATTTACTAGGGTGATAGAATTTAGTTAAATTCCCTTAAGTTATTTTAAAATTCAGTTGTATATTTAATATATTTTATTTCCGTTTAAATATCTGTTTTCAAACTTTCCCAAGTTCTTATATGCTGTATTATCTTAAACACTTTAAATAATGCAAGTATACAATATTTATATAAACATATTGTAAAACTATATGCCTAACTTGCTTCATGGTTCCTATAGTAATTCTAAATTCTTCAAGGATTAAAATGCATGCCCACTAAGGAAAAAGTTACATCATCCCAAATAATTTGGGATTCCTTTCCCCAGTAAACTTGGGGGGAGCTATCTTCTCAACTGCATAGTTCTTCATATCAACCTGAGATTTCTATTTGGCTTTCAGAACTGGGGCTGGAGCTGCCTCTTCCTGCTTGTTAGCTGCTCTGTTAATGCCATCCCTTTGGGACACCGGCCAACAGCCCATTTTTCAAGTTAGATAAAAGCACTTGAAGATTGATGCAGCTTGTAACTTCCTTGCGTTTCTTTGTCTCACAAAATATTAAAATGCTATCCACTTCTATCCTGCCTCTCTCTCAAACGAGTTCTAAAGTCGTGCTTAGGACAACGCTTGGCCTTGGACCTATCAACTGCACTGATAGAAATTCATCAGACAAACGTACAGTGATGACAACATAAGGGGTCTTCAGAAAGTTCATGGAAATTTTTGAACTTCAAACTTTTCTGCACCAAAATAAAACCAGTTTTTGAATCCATTTTACATGAACAGTTTGAAGGACCTGTTTACAAGGACATTTCCAGCAGTGTTTATCAAAGGGAAAAAGATACAGTTTAAATACCTGTCACTAGAGATTAAAAAAATATAGTCATGTCCATGCATTACAAACATAATTTTATATAAATATTTAGTGCTCAAAGGATATCAATATTATCATTAAAGAGGGGGAGAAGTAAAACAGCAAGGACATAAGCCTGTTTTTATTAGAATGTGTGTTTTTCTGTAAGCATGTACTAATGGAGAAAAAGAATTGACTTTTAATATCTACCATTTCCTTAGCTCTGAGAGGCATGTATTCTGTTTGTTACAGGATTAATACCCCTCGAAGACAAGGAGGACTTGGGTCAATAAAGATTCCACTTCTCTCAGATCTGACCCATCAGATCTCCAAGGACTATGGCGTTTATCTGGAAGACTCAGGCCACACTCTCAGGTATCTTTTGGTGGGTTTATATTGTGATGAAACCAAATGTTTATAATCCTCCTTGAAATGGATATTACTGGTGAATTAGGAGATACAAGCTTTCATCAAGAAATAATTTGCTCTATTTGCAAAAATGTAGAAACGTTAGTTTAATTGCTAGTGTCCTACTTTAAACTATATTAGTGTCATAGACTAGTTAGAAGATCATTTAGAGGCCTTAGACCAACCCTGTCAATTTACAGATAAATTAGATGCCTAGAGTTCCGTGAAATTAGCCAGTTACATAATTAGTTAATGACAGAGCCAAAACTTGAACCCAGCTCCTCCAGCTCCTTGTGCATGTCTTTTTCAAAATAATCCCAGTAATTTTTTCTAAATATAAATATAATATTTTAGTAAATTTGTGGGAAAGACCTATTTTACCCAGCAGCTCTCTCTTGGGTTACTTGAGCTAACATGCTAACAGGATTCTCTGGTAGAAAAAAGGAAATATTGGACTAAAATGTAATTTTATAATTATAATTATACTGATTTTGCAGTGCCAGTAGGTTTTTTCAGTCTTTCATGTGAACATGTCTTTTAAATGTATTTAAAAGAAATGTATTTTAAAAGACATGTTCACATAAAATGCATTTTAAATCCTATTTCTTTATAATTGGTTTGAGATGTAATTCAGATACAATACAGTTCACCCATTGAAAGTATCCTATCGAGGGTGCACACTTAATGTAACTGTAAGATGTTGGTCTAGACACCCATGTTCCATGTCAGAGCAACTGGCTCCATTCCCAGATCTAGCTTCGGGCTCTTGCTTCCTGCTAATGCAGACAGAGAAGCAGCAATGATAACTCAAGTAGCTGGTCCCTGTCGCCCATGTGGGAAGCTTAAATTGAGTGCCCGGCTGTGGCCTGGCCCACCCCAGACATTGCAGGCATTTGGGGAGTAAACCAGTAGATGGAGGAACCTGCAAACCTTCTCTCTCTTTTTTTTTCTCTCTCTCTCATACACACATATACACACTCTCACACTTTTTCTCTCTCACACACACATAAATAAATACAAAAATAAAAAATTTTAAAAGTATACAATTCCTTGGTTATCAGCGTATCTACGGAAGTGTGCAACTATCATTGGTTGGTTGGTTGGTTGGTTGGTTGGTTGGTTGGTTTTTTGAGAGGCAGATCTCATCCATGGGTTCTCTCCCCTGGCTTTTTAGAACAACCGGGACTTGATTTGACAGCTGAAGCCAGGAGGTGGGCCTTCCATCCAGATCTCCCAAGTGCTTGGCAGAAGCTCAGATCTTGAGCCAAAACCTCTACCTCCAAGGGTCTGCATTAGGAGGAAGGGACTGAGCCAGGAATCCAACTCAGATGCTCCACTAGAGAATGCAGACGTCTTAGCCGCTAGGCTAAAGGCTCACCCAATTATTCAACTTTAGAACATTTTCATTACTTTTAAGAAGAAATCCCCAATGTGTTAGTAGGCACTCCCTGCTTTCTCCAACCCCATTCCCTCAGCCTTGGGCAACCATTAATCTCCCTTATGGCTCAGCAGTTGCCTCTTTTGGACATTTCTTGTAAATGGAATCCTACAAAATGTTATTTAATTACTACTCTCTTTCCCTCAAGATTCATCCATACTATGCTATATATCACTGCCAAGTTTTTCCTTCTGTACTTAACAAGTCCATAATGTTTTTTTAAGATTTATTTATTTCCATTAGAAAGTCAGATTTACAGAGAGAAAGATCTTCCATAATGCTAGTTCACTCTTCAAGTGGCTGCAGTGGCTGCAGCTGAGCTGATCCAAAACCAGGAGCCAGAAGCTTCTGGGTCTCCCCCGCAGGTACAGGGTCCCAAGGCTTTGGGCCATCTTCAACTGCTTTCCCAGGTCACAGGCAGGGAGCTGGATGGGAAGTGGAGCAGCTGGATATGAACTGGCGCCCATATGGGATCCCAGTGGATGCGAGGCAAGGATTTTAGCTACTAGGCTACTATGTCAGACCCTGCTTTCTGTTTTATAAAATATTTTAACTCCTACAGAATAAATGGGCCACTACAAAGACTGTGGTAGTTTTTTTAAAAGATGTATTTTATTTATTTGAAAGAATTGCAGAAAGAGAAACATGAAAGAGAAATCTCCTATCCCCTAGTCCACTGCTCAAATAGCTGCAATGGCCTGGGCCAAGCTGAAGCCTGGAACTCCTTGCAGGTCCCCCATGTGGATGCAGGGTCCCAAGGCTCTGGGCCATCCCCTACTGCTTTTCTGCATTAGCAAGGAAGCAAAGCAGAGCAGAGCAGCTGAGACTTGAACCAGCACTCATATGGGATGCTGGAATTGCAGGTGGCTTCTAACATGCTGTACCACAACACTGACCCCTAAAGTCAGGTTATCGTAAGTAAATAATGATACAGTACATTTCATAATGAAAAGCAAAATTTTAAAACTATCTTTTAACAGTGCTAATCCTAAATTTACATGGTAGATGGGGGTACCGGGATGTATGAATGTAGACAGGTGTATGTAAACAAGTAGTGTTGTTGGTTCAGTATAGAATCCTGTGTGAATGATACAGGAATTCACATGCACAGATAGCTGTCTTCACTTGGGGCCAGCTCCATAGCATAGTAGGTTGGGCTTCTGCCTGTGGCGTCAGTATTGCAGACAGGCACCAGTTCAGGTCACAGCTGCTCCACTTCCCATCCAGCTCCCTGCTTGTGGCCTGGGAAAGCAGTCGAGGATGGCCCAAAACTTTGGGACCCTGCACCCACATGGGTGACCTGGAAGCAGTTCCTGGCTCCTGTCTTCAGATCGACTCAGCTCCAGGTGTTGCAGCCATTTAGGGAGTAAACCAGCAAATGGAAGACCTTTCTCTCCATCTCTCCTCTCTGTAACTCTGTCTTTCAAAATCTTTAAAAAAAAAAAAACAACCAGAAATGGCCTCACCTCTACTGTTCTTGTGCTTTCCAGAGGGCTCTTCATCATCGATGACAAAGGAGTCCTAAGACAGATTACTCTGAACGACCTGCCTGTGGGTAGATCAGTGGATGAGACACTGCGTCTGGTTCAAGCATTCCAGTACACCGACAAGCACGGAGAAGGTACCCTTCCTTGATGTTTTAGTGTGACAGCTAACGGCATAATTAGTTTTTATCATTAAAGTAATTTGTGCAGTTCCAAAATCTTCCAGTTGATTTCAAATTACTAGACTTGTTTAGCAGACCAAGCAGTTAAAATGATTTTAACAAAAATCATTAATTAGTATAGTTGGCTTATTGAATAAGATGCAAAAATATTCATTGTTTCTATCATGCTTTTGACTAAGATCAAAGAGAAAATTGGATTTTTTTTAAATAACATAATCTTGAGAGTTACACAGTATCATAATGCTAATCAGTTCATCCTTTTACTCCAAGCTTTGGCAATAGCTAAATTGGAAAGTAAGATTTTGCCAAATTAAAACACGTTTCTCTTAAAAATGTCAGTTCCTGGGTCAGGGTGCATCCTTGCATTTGTTTTGGACAAACACAAACGGTGGCTTTGGTCCACAACTCTGTAGGATACGTGGGCAGGCATGCCTACTAGAAGTTAGTAGAAAGTCAGCGGAACTTTGGCCAGCCTTATTAAGAGGACATTCAACTTGCTTTCTTACATTGTAAGTGTAACTGAACATAACTGGTCGTAAGCACTTAGTAATCTGAAAATGCTCTTAGCAATACAGTCTCTACTTTTACATGGAAACAGAGTAACTCAAGAGTTTCTAAAGAGAACTGGACTATTTTTAACACACTGTCTTTTCTGATTTTTGTTCCTTTTAGTCTGCCCTGCTGGCTGGAAACCTGGTAGTGAAACAGTAAGTCATATCGATTTTTCTGCTAATGGGGTGAGTGGAACCAAGAAAGCCAACCTGTGGATAGTCTTTCCCGTGTGCTAGAACGGCCGTGACACTGAGTCAGGTAGAAGCCATTGAGTACACACACCCTCAGGACTCCAGGAAAAGCTGCTCAAACTGGAAAAAAGCAGAACAGAGTTTAAGGCTATGAGTTGAAGCTAAGTATTCAGGGAAACAAAAGGAAAAAGAAAGATTAAGTTTAGAGGTCACATATGGAATTTAATTAACACTGAAAGTAAATTTCTCCCCTTAGTCACTTGAAGACAAAGGATTGAAATAGGTCTACTCTTTCATTTAGGGAGGCTGCATTGTTTATAAGCAGTCTCTGACGTAGTCTGTCTCCAGAAGACAATTTACAAACTTAATTGAATCTGATTTTTTTCAGACTTTTATTTATTTGAAAGACAATTACAGAGAGAGAAAGAATATTCTGTCCGCTGGTTCACTCAAAAATGGCTGGGGCTGAGCCAGGCCAAAGCTGGGCCCTGAATCTTTTCTTTAATAGCATGGGTACCTTCTAAACACTGCTGCGCCACAAGTGAAAGTTACCTGCAAGGCCAGCCGTGGCAGGTTCCAGTTCTAGCTGCTCCACTTCAGATGCAGCCCCTGTTTATACTCCTGGGACAACAGTGCACAATGGCCCAGGTGCTTGGAGCCCCGTACCTGCGTGGGAAACCCGGAAGAAGCTCCTGGCTCCTGGCTTCACACTCCATTGCCACCATCTAAGGAGCGGAGCAGCAGATTGAAGATCTCTCTGTCTCTCTCTCTCTCTGTATCTCTGCCTTTCAAATAAGTAAATAAATCCTTTAAAAATAAAATTGAAAGAAATTGAGAGCTCTACACAAACTGTAATTAGGAAATTGAGAAATACTACAGCATTAGAGGAAGACATCATTATCTTCGATTAGTCGGGAAATATAGCTCCTAAGACTACTTCCTTAGCAAATGAAAATAAAATTTACTGTTGGTCGGCCCAGCGCAGTAGCCTAGCGGTTAAAGTCCTTGCCTTGCACGTGCCAGGATCCCATATGGGCGCCGGTTCTAATCCCGGCAGCCCCACCTGCCATCCAGTTCACTGCCTGTGGCCTGGGAAAGTAGTCAAGGATGGCCCAAAGCCTTGAGAGCCTGTATCCGCATGGGAGACCTGGAAGAGGTTCCTGACTCCTGGCTTCAGATTGGCACAGCTCCAGCTATTGTGGCCACTTGGGGAGTTAATCAATGGATAGAAGATCTTTCTCTCTGTAGATCGGATTTTCTAACAAAAATTAAATTTTTTTTTTTTTTTTTTTTTTTTACTGTTGGCCACAATCAGAGGTAAAACTGCACTAACTTGTTTGCCTTCTTGTTCCTGGAGCATGCTAAGCTACTGCCTGCTTCAGTGCCTTTGTCCTGGATGTTCTGTCTACTGTTCTGTGCAAGACTGGCTCACTGTTTTTTTTTTTAAGATTTATTTATTTTTATTACAAAGTCAGATATACAGACAGAAGGAAAGAAAGAGAGGAAGATCTTTCGTACGCTGATTTACTCCCCAAGTGGTCACAGCAGCCAGAGCTAAGCCCATCCAAAGCCAGGAGCCGGGAGCCTCTTCCAGGTCTCCCATACAGATGCAGGGTCCCAAGGCCTTGGGCCATCCTTGACTGCTTTCCCAGGCCACAAGCAGGGAGCTGGATGGGAAGTGGGGCTGCCAGGATTAGAACCGGTGCCCACATGGGATCCTGGTGCATGCAAGGCGAGGATAGCCACTGGGCTGCTGCTCTGGGTCCTGGCTCCCTCTTTCCATTCATCTTTCAGCTCAAATGTTGACTCAGAACTTCCTCGCCACTTCATCCCCACCCCATGTACCCCTTCAACCCATTTTTAAAAGTAGAATGAGGGTAGTCTTTTAGCCCGGCAGCGAAAACACTGCTGGGATGACCATATCGCACATCGCGTGTCTGGTTGGCAGTCCCAGCTCTGCCTCCCAACACCAGCCTCTTGCTAACAAAACAGCCCGTGACAGCTGAAGACTTGGGTCCCTGCCACCCACATAGGGAACCTGGGTTCACTGCCTGGGCCCTGCCTTCAGCCTGGCTCTGACCATTAGTGTCACTGAGAGAATCAGCCAGCAGACAGGGGAACACTGTCACTCACACACTTTCTTTTGCTTTTCTGTCTCACTTGCACATGTTCTCTCATGCACTGTCTGAAACAAAAACTGGTAAGCGTAAAGACAGAATTAAAACACAGCTCTAACGGTGGAGACTGCTCACTGTTAAATAATTGCTTTTTAAGCCAACAGCTTCTGATTCATATTTCTACCTGCCTACACAATCAATAAATGTAAACTATACTAACAGCTAATCTATAATTGAAAGTACCTTTACTGCCTAACTTCACAATCCTTTTGAGATCTGTCAGATCTGTGTAGAGAGCAAAATTGATAGTGTAACATTAACTCAATCTTGAAAGCACAGCTGTTTGGCAAACAATCAGAAACTGATTTAAAGTTAGTGGATTACAATGATTATAGTATGCTTATGATATATATATATATATGTTATAGATATATAAAAATAGATGTCTTTTATGCATAATTAGCAAGTAAAATAGTTAACGTGAAGCCAAATTCTATTACAAAATGTTTTAAGTCTAATAACTTTCTAAGATTATGATACTCTTTTTTTTTTTTTTAAGACTTACTTATTTGAAAGGCAGAGTTAAGAAACAGATCTTCCAGCTGCTGGTTCATTCCCCAAATGGCTGCACCTCTTGGAGCTGGTCCAGTTGTGTTGGATCATCTTCCGCTGCCTTCCCAGCTGCATCAGCAAAATCTGGATTACAAGTGGAGCGGCCACAATTCGAATCAGTGCTCATGCCAGATGCCAGCGTCATAAGCAGCAGCTTAACCTGCACTGCAGTGCCGGCCTGGCTATGGTGCTTTTAAGGAGGGCACTTTATCTTTTACAGTGTTCATCCATTCACTGAACAGTTCCTGAAGACAATGCTTGATGGAGTTTTTAAAGGCTTTTTGGTTTTTGGCTTTTTACTCTAGTTTGAGACTCAAGAAAACTGCATTCTGGGCCTCCCAAAACTTCGTTGGTTAAACCCTTAGTGAATATACTACCCCCTTTCCAGGTTATCTAATCAGCAAATGACTTAAAATGCATTACCATCTGTAGCCATGCTCTCAATATGTTTGATTTAACTAGATCAAACCTGAAGATGCCATGAAAGCCTGGTGGCCAAGAGAAGAGCTGTAAGTAAATTTGGGGGTGCTTGAGTACAGATACTCATTTTTTAGGTAACTTATTTGCTTTGTGGGACAGCTGAGATTAATAATTAGGACAAATCTGCTTTTCTATATATTATATATTTTGATATATTCAAAATCATCTCTGGGGGCCGGCAGTGTGATACAAGAGGTTAAAGCACTGCTCCCAACACTGACATGCCACAGCTGCATGCCAGTTCGAGTGCTTGCTGCTCCACTTCTGTCTGAGCCAGCTCCCTGCTTGTGGCCTGGGAAAGCTGCAGGTAATGACCCAAGTCCTCAGGACCCTGCACCCATGTGCGAGACCCGGATGGAGTTCCTGACCATTTTGAGAAACGAACCAACAGATGGAAGCTCTCTGCTTCTGTCTGTCCCTCTCTCTGTTGTGTTCTGTTTTTCAAATAAATGAGTCTTCCCAAAAAAATCTTCATCATTTTAAGGCAAGAAATAAGAAACTAATATCGAATTACCACTGATATATATGTTGGCTTTTAAGATGAATAATTGTTTTTTTTTATGTTTTATTTTAACAGATAATCCCAGATCCAGCTGGAAAACTGAAGTATTTCGATAAACTAAATTGAAAATACTTCCTCAAGTCATGGTGCTTGAACATCCTCAATAAAGAACACCAATCCACTACCACCTTGTGTTCCAGGAGTAATTATTTAGAGAACATAAAAATCATGTTACAACCCAGATATGAAGTGTTCAAAGCAAACACTGATGTCAAAAGAGAAGTGTTTACCCTCTGTCAGAATGAATGCAACTAGCAACAGCAATGACTAACATTTATGAAGTGCATGCCTTATAGTACTGATTGCATTATGTTAGATATACTCTTTTGTTTAGTACAGAAACTTTTTTTTTTCACAAATGAGGGGAAAAAAAATGATGCTCAAATAAATTGTCCAAGATCAGACAAATGGCTAGAAAAGATAAAAGCTGACTTTGAACCCAAACAAGCTAATTCTATCTTCTGAGCTCACAAGGCTGTGCTGTGCTCAGCGCCTGGCACCTTTGAAAGCAGCAGTAGTAAGCAAGTTGAGTGCAGTCACCTTCCGCAGCATTGGCTAGGGAGAGCTCGTGCCATGGCCCACTGCCCTTGTCTCTTTTCTCTAAACTTGTGTTTTCAACTTGTACCAAATGTGTAAGTAGCCACTGATATTTTTATATTCAACAAGTAAAAGTTGAATCAGTAAAGCAAAGCTGAACTCCAGTGCTACTTCATCGTATCTGCCACCCCAAAATGACAGCACTGTGCTATATAACTGAAGAAACTGGTGCATCCCATCCTGTCTTGAATGCTGATCTCCCTTTACTCACAGGAAGCCCTGCTCCCCAGGGAAGGCCACAGCTAGAAGTGCTGGGGATTTTCTTGGTCTCCCAGCTCAAAACAAATGGGAGGTTTCTGGTGGTGGGCATTTGTAGGCAGATGTGAAAAACTGACTGCCGTTTATAGCCTTTTTTCCACAGCGAGCAATATCCCAAATGCTAGCTTAAAGTACAAGTTTTAAAAACCAACCTGTTAGTGAACTTGAAGACTAACAAATTTGTGGTGATCTTGTCAATCAATAACATCCAGTGTAATTGGAATCTTGTTCTCCGATTTCCTCTTTGCAATCTGAAAAGTACAAAATTTTTACTTATGCAATGAGTTTGTACCCCTTGGATTGATGCTTTCCCAGCCTCTTTCCTGTTCTTGTTAGGTTTATGCACAAGAAGGGCAGCTACTTTGAGATCCGCTCAGAAAAGCTGGTCATTCATCTTTCAACATTTGGCAGCTTTTGATCACCTACTCTTAAATCCTTGGCTTATACCAGTGACCAAACAGCAAATTTCTTCCCTCAAGATGCTTACTGTGTGAATACTGTAGCAGACGCTAGTTGTGTAGTGATGTCTTTGTACTTACAAAGAAGTGAAAATATACAGCTCACTTTGTTTCATATCAATCAGGTGATAAAACTAGCTTATGAATAAAAGGTCAATTAAAGAGTCACATAGAGAGAGACCTTCCATACACTGTTTCACTCCCCAGATAGCTGCAACAGCCAGATTGGACCAGGCCTCTCACATGGACAGCAGGTGCCCAGGTTCTTGGGCTACCTGCTGCTACATTTCCCCAGGCAATTAGCAAGGAGCTGGATCAGAAGTAGAGTAGCTGGGACACCAGTATCCACATGAGATGCTGGTATCTCAGGCAGCACCTTGAAGTGCTAAGCCACTGTACCACAATGCCTCAATTACACCCTACAGGTAACCTTGAATAGGCATTTACAATATGCGCAAGACATACTCTCTTCCTCTCCTGGCAGGATGAGTCCCAGCCTGTGATCCAGCTCCCAAAATATGACTGTCAACATAAGGTAGGGGAGAGTTTTTTTTTCCCCTATGGGACATGCTGATATGTGAGGGTGTGGTTGCCAAAACCAAGGAGTGTTATGGCACCTGGTGAGCAGGGGCTATGCACCCTGCAGTGTGAGGGCTAGCCCAACAAGAAGACCCTGACCTGAGATGTCAGTAGTGGGAAGGCTGAGAAACTGCCCGAGACAGAAGTGCCAGCAGACTGAGGAAGGTATGGGATGAGTACGGTGTAGTAGCTACCTGTGCAGCAGGAGGCCAGAACCATGCCACGATCAGCTGAGCTTAGCCAGAGTCCAGGGTGATGAGAAGTTTCTGAGGAATGCATTAAGCAATGTTTTTCCAGTGCATTAATACGTAGCATCTGTGATTCCCTGCTTCTCTGTTAAATTTCTGGTCTTTTGGTAGATATTTCTACGTCCTTGAACTTCCCAATGTTTGTGGGCAATCACTCAGAAATCTCCCCAGAATTGCAGACTAGGGATTCCCCAGACCGCACTTATATACCTCCATCGCATCTTCTCTGTCCAAGGTGCTTCAAACCCTACAACATAAACTCCCTCCCCCTCTTTTGTTCTTAAACACATTGCTGCTCTTTCATTAATTAGTGAGATTTTTTTTTATATCCTAACCCCTAACCCCAGAAAAAAAAAGTATACTAAGCAATGAAATATCTTTGAACACATGGTTTTAATATGGAAAATATAACAAGTACATAGTTATGTTAATATGTTAACATAAACATACTCCCCTATACATACGCAAACACTTCTATCAGTGCACTAAAACGTTTTACCTAATTTTTAAAAAAGAAAGTTTGGGCTGGCATTGTGGCACACTGAGTTAAGCTACCGCCTGATACCAGTCTCCTATGTAAGTGCTGGTTCAAGTCCCAGCTGCCATGTTTCTGATCCAGCTCCCTGCAAATGTGCCTGGGAAGATCGCAAAAGTGCAAAGACTTGGGCCAATCCCACCATGTGAGAGACCCGGATGGAGTTCCTGGCTCCTAGCTCAGTCTGGCCCAGCCACTGCCCTGGAGCTGTCTGTGGAGTAAACCAGCAATTGAAAACTGTCTCCCTTTCTCTGTAACTGTGCCTTTCATATAAGTAAATAAGTTTCTCTTAGAATTTATTTTTATTGGAAAGGCAGAGTTACAGAGAGAAGGAGATACAGAAAGATCTTCCATTTGCTGGTTCACTCCTCGAATGGCTGCAACAGCAGGAGTTGAGCCAGTTCGAAGCCATAAGAATTCCTCTGGGTCTCCCATGTGAGTGCAGGGTCAGTCCCAAGGCTTTGGGTCATCTTCTACTATTTTCCCAGACCACGGGCATGGAGCTGGATCAGAGGTGTAGCAGCCGGAAAACCAATGCCCACATGGGATCTCAATGCTTGCAAGGTGAGGACTTAGCCATTGAGCCATCGTGCTAGGCCCAAAATATTTTTAAATCCTGAGGCTTAAGTTTGTGATTTTTTTCAGCTAGCAAATTCAAAGCCAACTCAAACAGCTACATTCGCCTACCTCATGCATTTATTCATAAAGCATTTATTACCTACCCATGTGCAAGTTACTTTGTTAAGAGAAGGTGAAAGGACGAGAGGCAATTTGAATTGTTCCAATAAGCTTACAGTAACAAAAATGAAACCAGGGGCTGTCACTTGGCACAGTGATTAACCTTCCATTTAGGAACCATGCATTCCGTATCAGCATGCCTGGGTTCAAACCCACCTCTGCTAGGCTCCGGCTGGTCTTCCTCTCTCACAACAATCTGCTACGAAATGGCACACACTGTAGAGCTGATTGGCTAGGATTAGGAGCCCAGTGTGTGCTCAAGCTGAGACACGAGTTAAGAATTAACTTCAAGTCCTGGCCATCTGTGCTGTTCAGCAACGACAGCAGACACAGGATTTTCAAGTTCTCTGTTAAAGGGAGTGCGCTGCACTACAATGCAAAGACCACAAGGTGGCACTCAGCACATGGAAACCCAACAGTGACTTGCCAAAATGGGCAGCACCTTTACAGGCTGTACTCAGTAAAGTAAATCATAAGGCCATCTACAGCCACCTTTGTAAAAAAAAAAAAAAAAAAAAAAAAAAAATCCCCAAAACATATACTAAAATAGTCTCTTCAGTGATCTCTGACTCCCCCACTACCTCTCACTCTACACAGAAATCAGGTCCAAGCAGAAGGAAGATCTAAATTAGACATAAAACTATCAAGCGCACACACACACAAAGATACTGGGAAGCACCACAAGACGGGGGCATAAGCAAGGATTCCTTAGATAATCTCCAAAAGCACAGGCAGCGAAATCCAAAATAGACAGAGGATTATATCAAACCAAGGTGCTTAATAAAATCACAGAGGATGGTTTTAGTGGGCTAAGCTGCAGCCTGCAATGCTGCAATCCCATATGCACATGGGTGCACTGCCCAGCTGGCACCACTTCCAAAGCAGCTCCTTGCTAATGACGGGGAAAAGCAGTAAATGTGGGCCCACGTGCTTGGGCCCCTGCACCCATGTGGGACACTTAGAAGAAGCTCCTGGCTTTCACATAGCCTGATCCTGGGCACTGCAGGCATTCAGGGAGTGAATCAGTGGATAGAAGATTTCTTTCCTTTTCTTTCTCTCTCTCTTACTCTGTCTTTCAAATAAATAAATATTTCTTTCAAAAAACAAGGAAATAATGAACAGTAAAATGATAACCAACAGAATGGGAGAAAATATTTCTAAACTATGCATCTGATAAAGGATTAAAAACCAGGACACATCAGAAGTTCCAAAAACCACAACAATAACAACAACAACAACAAAAGACACAAACAGCTCAGTTTAAAAATAGACAAATGGGCTCAGTGTGGTAGCCTAGTGGCTAAAGTCCTCCCCATGCACACACCAGGATCCCATATGGGTGCCAGTTTGTGTCCTGGCTGCTCCACTCAACATCCAGCTCCCTGCTTGTGGCCTGGGAAAGCAGTCAAGGACAGCCCAAAGCCTTGGGACCTGCACCCACATGGGAAACCTGGAAGAGGCTCCTGGCTTCAGTTTGGCGCAGCTCTGGCCATTGCGGCCACTTCGGGAGTGAATCAATGGACGGAAGATCTCCCTCTCTGTCTCTCCTCCTCTCTGTATATCTGACTTGCAATAAAAATAAACAAATCTTTAAACAATGGACAAATGATCTGAACAGAAATTTCTTAGCATCAAAAACTACAAATGGGGCCTGATATGATAGCCTAGTGGCCAAAGTCCTTGTCTTGCATGCGCCTGTATCCCATGTGGGTGATGGTTCTAATCCCAGCAGCTCCACTTCCCATCCAGCTCCCAGCTTCTGGCCTGGGAAAGCAGTGTAGGACAGCCCAAAGCCTTGGGACCCTGCACCTATGTGGGAGACTTGGAAGAAGCTCCTGGCTTCAAATCGGCTCAGCTTAGCTGTTGCGGTCATTTGGGGAGTGAATCAATGGACAATCTTCCTCTCTGTATATCTGCTTTTTGAATAAAAGTAAATTAATCTTTAAAAAAAACTACAAATGTCCAACAAACACATGAAAAATTTGCTTAATATTACTAGGCAACAGGAAAAGAACAAGTGAAAACCACAATGAGGTATCATATCGATCCAGCTAGAATGGCTACCTTCAAAGAGAAAAATGATGTGCTGGTGAGGACGTGGAAAACAACAAGCTGGTGGCATTTCAAGTTCATACAGCTGTCATGGTACAGTACAGGGGTTCCTCAAAAATAAATAACTAAACAAACAAACAAATAAATAAACAAACAAATAAATAAAAACCCTAGGAGCCAGTGCCCTGGTGTAGTAGGCTAAGCCTACATCTGCAGTGGCAGCATCCCAAAAGTCCCACCTGCTCTGCCCCTGCCCCACACCTGCCAAGTGCATACTTGGAGCCTCCACCTGCAAGCAGCTGCTGCCACCCTCCCCCAGCTGACAGCAGAAATAGAAACCCAGGAAAACAGAAAGGCCAGGCCAGGCAGCTTAGGGCGGCACGTTGGGGGCACAGAGGCAAGCCTGCCACCCCAAGACAGGGCCCCTGACAAAGCCCAGCAGCTCACCCCGGCTGCTGCTCGCAGGCTGAGCTGCTGGGCTTTGCTAGCATCTGGCGACCTGCGCTCCAGGTCACCAGACTCCCCTTGGCCTGTGTCACTGCAGGACCCCGGTGGGGACCTGTGACTGCGGCACCTAGGTGGGACCAGCCCGAGGGTAGCCTGGGCAAGCAGCCACAAGACTCTGTCCTATTACTCTGCTGGACTGGAAGTAAAATGCTGGGCAGATGCCAATGGCTTCCATTCCCAGGTAAGTGCCCAACCTCCCCACCATCGCGTGGGGTCCAGCACCCTGCGTGGAGCCTGGCGGCTGTGAGACCCACACGTGATCCACTCAGCACCTGCCGAATTAGGTACAGAGTTGGTTTTATCACCTCTCTTCTAATGCTGGACAGGCAGCAAGGAAACACAGCATTGCTTTGGAAATCATTTCCAGACTAACCAAACCCAGCACTGAGCAGATCTTAATGGTCCTGGCTCCAGACTCCAGACAGGTCTCTTACCCCAACAAACACCACCAAGCAACCTCAGGCAGTGAGCCCATCACAGCAGCGAAGAGACCAGAAGAGTAGGGTGAGCTTTGGTCCCCAGCCCAGACAGCGCTGGTTTTGTTGGGCTATGAGCCCAGGTGTGAGCTAGTATCATTGTGTTTGCAGACACATTGTAAGACTGAGCACTACAGGCTCAGAAGGAGGGATGGACTAGTTCTTTGTAGGGTTGAACTACTTTCTTTCAGGCATTTGCTCTACTCAACACATGAACTGAAGATTCAGGATAAATTTGAATTTGGGGAGTATTAAAGGACTGACAGTAAAATTATGTTATCAGGGATATAGGGCAAACCATATAACTAACATTGAAAAAGTAAAAGTAGCCATTGGCTCAGAGAAAATAAATGGACTACTTAAAATCTCTAGAAAGACAATCACAAAGGAAGCCAGACTACTGTTGTGCAACTAATCCTTCAATGTGTGGATTATCTACATCAACAAGCATCAAGAATGTCCAAAGAGGAGCTGGCACTGTGGCTTACCGGTTAAGCTGCCATCTGTAACTCTGTCATCCTATATGGGTGCCAGTTCAAGTCCCAGCCACTCCATTTCTTTTTTTAAAAGATTTATTTATTTTTTATTGGAAAGTCAGATATACAGAGAGGAGGAGAAGACAGAGAGGAAGATCTTCCTTCTGATGATTCACTCTCCAAGTGGCTGCAACGGCTGGACCTGAGCCAATCCAAAGCCAGGAGCCAGGAGCCTCTTCCGGGTCTCCCACATGGATGCAGGGTCCCAGGGCTTTGGGCCATGCTTGACTGCTTTCCCAGGCCATAAGCAGGGAGCTGGATGGGAAGCAGGGTCGCTGGCATTAGAACTGGTGTCCATATGGGATCCCAGCTCTTTCAAAACAAGGACTTAACCCACTAGGCTACCACGCTGGGCCTGCCACTCCACTTCCAATCCAGCTTTCTGCTTAGGGCCTGGGAAAGCACCCATAAAGAAATCTGGAAACACTGTGTTTGTTTGTTTTTTTTTAAGACTAATTTATTTTTATTAGAAAGGCAGGTTTGGGCCCGGCAGCGTGGCCTAGCAGCTAAAATCCTCGCCTTGAACGCCCCGGGATCCCATATGGGCGCCGGTTCTAATCCTGGCAGCTCCACTTCCCATCCAGCTCCCTGCTTGTGGCCTGGGAAAGCAATCAAGGATGGCCCAAGGCTTTGGGCTGCTGCACCCGTGTGGGAGACCTGGAGGAGGTTCCAGGTTCCTGGCTTCGGATCGGTGCAGCACCGGCCGTTGCGGCTCAGTTGGGGAGTGAATCATTGGATGGAGGATCTTCCTGTCTCTCCTCCTCTCTGTATATCTGACTTTGTGGTAAAATAAATAAATCTTTTTTTTAAAAAAAGGCAGGTTTACAGAAAGGAGAGACAGATTTGTCCACTGGTTCACTCCCCAAGTGGCTGTCATGACCAGTGCTGAGTCGATCCAAAGCCAGGAGCCAGATGAAGCTCTTGACTCCTGGTTTCCAACCTGCCCAGCTCCAGCTGTTAGGACCATTTGGGGAAAGAATCAGTCATAGGAGAGACCTCTGTGTGTAACTGTGCCTTTCAGATTAAACAAATTAAAAAAAAAAAAAACCTCCCAAGACATCATCACCTCACCTAAAGAGCAAATTAAGCAGCAGAAAGGAACTATCCAGGGATTGAAATATCCAAATGAAGGTGGAGATAAGATGCAGCTGAGTAAGAAGTGCCTGCAGAGCCATCAACATGAACTGCGAGGGTCCGTGCGGTGGGTGTGGAAAACCTGCAGGTGTAAAGAGGAGCTTCCAGCTGTGTGGCAGGGCCTGGCAGATGTCTCTCCAACCACCTTGACGCAGTCTCACCCCCTTTGCATGGCACTCAGCCACCCCACCAAGAATTCTGTAATTCACTGAGGCATTGTTGTTGGCCCTTGTAAGATGGTTTTTGCAACTGATATGAGCTTGGGAATTAATATTACTGATGATGTCCTGGTGAGTGGGCCTTTAACAATTTATGAGAATTAATACACACAGGAATACAATTAAGCCCATGCTGTTTCTGGACTCCTTATTGTGTGCCTAACTATTGCCCCGGAGACTGGCCCAGACATGTAGCAAGCCTTCTGGGAAAGGGCTTGATAAATAGCCTAAAAATCAATGAAAGTGATGGGAATATAAACTGAAACTGCTACGGCAAAAAATACAGTTACTGTGACCTTAAAGGCTGTACTGCCTTTGCGATTTCTTTGGAGCACAGGAAACGTAGCTGCTTTAGTCACTTCTATAATTTTTGGCTAGAGAAATTACAGCATGCTTTATTAATATTATGGAGATATGCTTTTAATTATTGCTTGCTTGTTTATGGGGTAGTAGAACCTGTAATTGTAGGAGGGGTTAATATTTGAAACTTTTGTCTTGGATCTTTGTTTTTTCCCTTGTGACATATTTCTCTCATTAAGTGATAGGCAAGTTGTAGAAACAGAAATGTAGCAGCAATGTATTTTACTGATTAGCAGGTAACCGCATGTGCCTTGGCCTCCGAGTCCTGGCCGTCGCCCAATGGCTATTACTGAAGAATGAATAATGGCTTGCTTTGAAGAAAATGAATATAGTCTTTTGCAGAATTATCTTTAAGAGCACCTGCTTAGTCATGAAGTAAAAATAGAACAAATAATGTTTGCACGGCGGCTTGTGATGTGTCTGAGTTAAAAACAAAAAAAGACAGCTTTTTGAGCTGTTAGTAGAGGGTACCAAGTGACCGTGTCTGTGTCTCTTTTCCTTGCCGAATCCACACACCCTTCTCAAACTCTGAACTTGACTGAAGCTGGCCTCTGGCGATGAACAGCTACACAAAGACACCAAGTGACCTTGGCCAGAGCTGCAGAAGCTAGGTGAGAGACCACAACACCTTGCCTTGCTAGAATCGTAAGAAAAGTCATGTTGAAGAATGCCAGAAGCAAACAGTGGCTGCGTCACTACTCTGGCAGCTCCAAAAAGTGCCGTGTCTCCAAGAAGACTCCTCCTACTTAGGAAAGAGAGCGCCAATTGAATCCTAGGGTCTGGCCCACCAGGACCCCAACTCAGACCCTGACCTGTGGGGAAAATATTTGGCGCCGCCACGCCAAATCTCAGCCACCCTGATCTCTACCACCAGGACAAAGAAAAATTGTAGTCACATGAAGAGGGCCTGAAGCGGGAAGACAGGTTTACTGTGCTGCAACCAAGTGTCTGAGCAAATGCCAAGGCCTCACCCCCCACCCCACCCCCAAGCCCATGCTCACAGACGAAGCCACTGGCCTGGCCTGCCATCAGGCAGACACTAGCGCTGCTCTGCGGTGGATTCATTTTGCTGTGCATGCTGCCACCATCTTTGGCAGGTCAAGATGATAACCCAGGATTCGGCGGAGCTTAGGAACTGTGGCATCTCCTGTTGGGGCTGAGCAGAAGTGACAAGCATCCAGCACCTTGCTAAATCAAGCTGATACTCCATCCAGAGATGCTTTTTCAAGATTTATTTATTTATTTATTTATATTGGAAAGTTAGATATACAGAGAGGAGGAGAGACAGAGAGGAAGATATTCTGTGCACTGGTTCACTCTCCCAAGCAGCCACAATGACTGGAGCTGAGTCAATCCAAAGCTAGGAGCTCTCCCAGGTTTCCCACGCGGGTGCAGGGTCCCAAAGCTTTGGGCTGTCCTCTACTAATTTCCCAGGCTACAAGCAGGGAGCTGGATGGTAGTAGGGCCGCAGGTATTAGTACCGGTGCCTATATGGGATCCTGGCATGTGCAAGGCAAAGATTTTAGCCACTAGGCTATCACGCTAAGCCCCAGAAGGACAGCACATGCCATGATGGCACATCACAGGTACATCCGCTGATCCACCTGCTACCACTGAAGACAGCCCTGGAGACAGAAGCTCTTCACCAAAATCAACCCTCAGAGACTACATATTCCTGCGACTCTCTGGAAGGACTCCAGCTACTTTCCAAAGCACTTCTGGTAAGTAATTTCTCCCTCCATTCCTATGTCCCTAACAATCCCTGAATTCCACAGATTTCTCCAGATCCTTCTGCAGGAGAGCCGCCACTACCCAACTGTACCAGTCTGCTTTACCAATTTTGTCTCAGACTACTGGCTCCAAGGAGACCTTTGTAACTTCACCCCACTCAAATAACCGTATATCTTTCAAAAATTTGTCCATGCTCAAATGCAGAAAATTTCTGATCAAACCTTACACCAGCCTCATCTGCAGGGATTTCAGCCTCTCCTGACTGACCAACCTTTCCTCCCTCAGTCACCGTGAGACCATCGCAGCAATGGTCTGGCACCCCAGTTCAGCTCGAAGAAGCTAAAGAGTAACTCCAAACACTGACCCCACCAATCTGGACCCAGCGCCTCCTGGAATACCTGCGTACCCAGCACAACCATAAATCCCCTACATCTCGGTCCCCTTTAAGTCCACTCACCTAAGTGAACTTTAGGCTTAAACTTTAGGTTTTAGGTTAAACTTTAGGTTTAAAGCACCCTTTAGGTTTAAACTGTGCTCTCTGCCAATCCCTGTACTTTATGCCCCCACACCTGAAGGCCCTGCTCCACCAGTCCCCTGAGCCACTTATCTCTGCTGTCCACCTACAGCAGCCTCTGCCAGTCCCTGTCCTGCACTCCCACACCCCACCTCGAGGCTATAAAGGGGCCTCTGCCCTTTGCTTGCTCTCTCTGCTCTGCCAGAAAAAAAAAGAAAAAAAAAAAGGAGCTCTCACTTGTGTGGCTCACTTGCTTTGCCTGACATCTTAGATTTGTGGCAGAAACAGTTAACATGTCCATCTTGGCATCAATGGAGACACTAGGTACCTGCCATTATCTTGTTCCTCCAATCTTGAGCAAATATCAGGGGACCAAAAGACTGTCTCGCAAACCAGTGGTGGGCTGTGTGGGGCTTGCCTGCGGCACTTGGCAAGTAGAAAATGTCTGTAGCTAATAGCAGTAGACATTTCTCAGCTCCAGCCAAAAAAGCAAATTACCTGGCCAGTGGAAAAACTTGTTGGACTGCAAAAGAGAGAAACTCAATTGGGCTGGGAGGAAGCTGCCTGCCCTACATGACCCTCTTGAATCAAAGCTTCCTGCACAGCAGACAGCCCCAGCTACCCTGCCCACTGCCCCCAGTCATTCAGTAAGTCCGTCTTTAGTCAATCTCCCTGACTATTCCAGGGAAATCCTTCACCATCCATTGGACTGGCCCCAGTCAGCCACCTCCCACTATAGGTTGCTGAAACCCAGGACACTGAGCAGATCCTAACAGTTTCCTTCACCAGGCCAGAGTCTACGACAGCCTCTGGATTGTCCCCAAATGAGGCAGACCTGCAGCCTGTGGGCATAGCACCAACCTCTCATGGTACTGGTGTGCACCATCAAGATTGCCCAGGACCTGGTGACTGTGAGACTCAGTAGCTAAGGGGCTCCCCCCAGTACCCCTTTTGCAACCCTGGGTAGGCAGCCCAGAGTGAATCATGGTACTGTTTTAGAACTCAGTGCCCAAAACAGAGAACTCAGCCAATGCTAACAGTCTCTGTCACAGGCCAGTACCTGCACATACTCTCTACACCTGCTGTAGTGCCTAGCAGAGTGCCATGGTCCTGGGTGAGCAGTCTTTTTTTCTTTTTGAAAGGCTAGGTAAAAGAGAAAGGGAGGAAAGGAGTGAGGAAAGGAGGGAGAGATAGAGAGAGAGAGAGGGACCCCTCAAAAAAGAAAGATATCTTCCAGGACCCTGGAGCTGCATCCAGGTCTCATACATGGGTGGCAGAGGCCTAAGCACTTGAGGTATCCTCTGCCTCTTTCCCGGGTCATAAGCAGAGATCTGGATCAGAGGCAAGGCAGATAGCACGTAACCAAGCACTCTGATATGTGATGCAGGGGGCACAAGTGGTGGCTTGTACCTTTTGCCATGACACCTGCCCCAATGAGTACATCTTTTAAGAGATTTTCTGCCAACTTTGCACCACACTTCTCTAACATTTTTGCCATTAATATTTTTAACCAAATAATCTTGAATTCCTTTCAAATGTTTTCATGTTAAAGCATAAAGCATTATTGAATTTAAAGCATAAAGCATTATTGAATTTTAATGAAACTCTTGCTGAGCAACCCAAGTTAAAATATAAACTTGTATTCCACAAACCAAAATGCAAACCAACCTTTACCATCTTCCTGATGTACCTGCAGCTCTTTCATCCTTCTCTCATCTGTAAAGATGAGCACAGTGCTAACATTTATTATCCAGCATTTGTGTATAATTAAATGCATTTTATAAATATCAACAGTGACAGTAAGCAATACACTGCTGTTCAAAAGCAAGAGTGTCAACCCTTACAGGCTGGAAAGGTCAGTCCGATCTAAGATGTCATTAAATTTTCTTGTAAAACACTTAAACCTAATATTTGACTTTTCATAGCAAAGGAGGGTATGAAAAGTTACTATTTGGACAATACACTAGAATGTCCTTTCATACTACATTTGAGCTATGGCCTGCAATCCCATATGGCTGCACTTCTGATCCAGCTCCCTGCTAATGCACCTGGGAAAGCAGCAGAAGACAGATCAAGAGATTGGGCCCCTGCCACCCATGTGGGAGACCTGGAAGAAGCTTTGATTCTTGGCTGCTTGCTTCCTTTTGGTCCAACCCCAGCTCTTATGGCCATTTGGGGAGTAAAACAGCAGGTGGAAGAGCTGTCTCTACTTCTCCCACTCCAAGTTTGTTTTTCAACGGAAATAACTTTTTTAAAGATATTCAAGCTGCTTGCCAGAGAACCCCCAAGGCATCACAGCCACCCCAGCTGGGATGGCAGATGTCCCAGTCCCAGAACTCACTAGCTGTAACTCCAGCCAATTCCACATGACACCAAAAAACTCCCAAGTGGGTCCAGCATCCCACAGAATCAAATACTCTTTGCAAAAACTGTACAAACTCAAAGAATGGAGAAAGAAAATGGTCAAATGCAAGGGTAATAAGGTGAAAGGTTCAGTTCTTCAGGAATCAAGTTCCTGGCTCTATTCAGAATTGACCAAAAGCAGATCATAGCAGAGATAAAGCAACTATGAAAAGGAATGTGCAGTCCGAAGAGTTGGGTGGTCACAGAGCAACGCAGCCTTACCTGTGCACAAAGCATGTGAGTGAGAAGTAATAGCTTTAAACGAAACCAGTGACAAAACAGCATCCTCAAAGATTGCACAATGGAGAAATATCTAAGCAAAAACAATAAACAAAAATGCACAATCATTATCTTTCAATTTAAAGTATTTTTCTGAGTTTTAGTAATATAAAAAGTAGTCCCAACCTTTGAATACATTGGACATCACAGCTGATGGGTCAAGAAACAAACAAACAAACAAAAAACTGGCCTCACAACTTCGTAATAAATGGCCTGAAGTACTCAAGTAAATGGCCTGAAGTACTCAAGTAAAACTGGGATCTCAGCACAGACTGTTCAGTACAAACAATCTCCAACAAACTTTCAGAAACTAGCTGTGCTGGCCGCTTAGGAGAGATGTTATTGATTTAAAGTTCCCCTTAAGGGCTGATAGCGAAGGGGTCAGTGCAAGGACTACTGGCAAGTGCGCTGGACACCTATGAACTGGGCCCTGATGAGTTCACAAGCATTCCCAAGGCAACCGTCCACCAGAAGTCCTGGGGTCCAGGCGGAAGCGGCACTATTCACAGAACCACGGCAGGCAGTCGACATGCTGAGAGCCAAGTGAGTGCCCTAACCTGGTAATGAAATTGAGGCAAGCTCATTAGTGGGTTATAATGTCTGTCCCGAAAGATTCTGTACCATCTCTGTCAGATTGCCAGTGCCAGATTTGCTTGGATATATTGATTGAGCCTGTAACTCTGCCTTGTAACCATACTCTGTGCAAGTCATGCTTTCAGTTGACCATCGAAAAGACGAGCATATGCTGTCCTTTCTGTCGCCGGCGGATCTCCTCGTGGGCTCGATACCATGCCGGAAGAAACTCCCTGGTGAATGTTGAGCTGTGGGAGCTAATTCAGAAACACTACCCAACCAAGTGTCGACTGAGGATTTTGGGAGAAGAATACGAGGACACACTGGACGAGTCCCAGCCAGCGCATCTGGGAGTGAGCGAGCCCGGGGAACTACAAAGAGACCGTGAAGAGGAAAAATATGAGACAGGTGCAGAGTGCCAGGTCCCGACTGAGGCACAGAGCAAGGCCAGTAAAGAGCACAGTGTGAAACTATCGGCAGAGGAAGAACAAAGACAGGCAGGAAAACACCAGTGTGAGTTAAAAAAAAGGCTGAAGATCCAGGCGCTGGGAAGGAAGCTAAGTGTTAACGTTAAGGATGTCTGTGGGAGGGACAGTGTGCCCTTACCTTCACAATCTACAAAACCTGAACCCATGGCAACCGAGTCGCCGAGAAAAAACAAAGCCAAAAAAAGAAACATCAGCAAGATTCATACCTGCTTGTCATCAACCTCTCAATTCGGGTCAACGTCCCAGGCTGTGAGTGTACAAAAAGTCAGGAGAAAGTCGAAAGTGAAGAAAACTGCACAGACTAACAAGAACGCTCCACTGTGGCAAGGCACAGATACTAAAGAAGATAAGCCAATACTTCCTGCACCAGTAACCCCTGAGATTCCGGAACAGGCTGCAACATCATCCACAGATCCATCAATGCTGTCCTACCATCCGCACAACACAGAAAGTGGCTTTGAAGGAAGAATGAAAACAAGATCACAGAACCCTGATAGAGACCAACTTCAAGCCAAAGTTCCCAGCTTCAGAGAACAGGTTGCCTCAGTGTCAGATCTATCACAGACAACTGGGAACAACACAGTTGAGACAGAAAAGACAGAGCCTGCTCGCACCGCCCGTAAAGCCGTTGCCAAAAGGAAAAATCAAGAATCTTCCTTCAGAGATGTCAATGACCCTTGCTTCTCTTCCAAAAGAAGGGAATTGTCACCCAGTTCTTCCTCAGACACGGAGGGAGCAGAAAATCATCTCATCAACAAACTGAGCAATCTGCAGAATCTCCTTACCAAAAGCCATCAGCAAGAACGAGATTGGTTATTCGCATTAAAACTCCAGGAAGAGGAGGACAGAAAAGGGATGAAGCCAAACCGGCAGAAGGGCTCATCCGATGAGTACCAGCTACGAACTGCATCCGCTCTCGCAGATGTTCAAGGGAAGAGTCCCAAGGCCGGAACTTCAAAAGCTGAAGTTTTGGAATCTCAGAAAGGCTCCACAGATGACAATTAGAGGCCTAGTTTTAAGCTCCGGTTGAAGCACTTTGTTGCTAGTGGTGGCAATCCTTTGCATCTAATTGTCATTAAAGATAACAGAAATGGCCATTATATGCCTAGATGTGTTCATTCCGGCAGTCTAGTCATGCTTAGAAAAGTAGTTTTTAAATGTTTCAGATGCAAAGCCTTGCATAAAGGGGGTGTTTTTGCAATGTTGCAAAGCTGTATGGTGAAGCTCTTTTCTGTAATTTGTCATTAACTTCTGTTCTATAGATGTGCACAATGACTTTAGCTAGTGCTTTCTGAGTTCAGGGAAGAGTGTACAAATGTGAGTGCAAAACTCAGTAGTCAGAGGTCCTATCCTTTCCTTTGTTAATAATTGTGATGGCCTATTCAACAGTCCTTAAGGGTCTAAATGCTTCAAGTCTGCTATATTTGTTTTGGTCCAGTATTCCCCGATCCATCAGTTGCTTCTTATTCAAATTCACAAAAAAAATTTTAAAATGCTTTGGTCAATTGCAACACTTTTCAGACATCATTCTTTTCCTCAGAAATACACTTTTGATGGCCTTTGTCGTCTTTGTCATGAAGCAAGGGTATACTATCGCAAGGGGTTAAGAAACTGAGGCAGTTTATTTAAAGTGTAGGGTCCGTTTTTTTTTTTTTTTTTGATTGGAAAGTCAGCTATACAGAGAGGAGGACAGAGAGGAAGATCTTCCTTCTGATGATTCACTCCCCAAGTGTGCGCAATGGCTGGTGCTGCGCTAATCCGAAGCCAGGAGCCAGGAGCCTCTTCCTGGTCTCCCATGCAGATGCAGTGTCCCAAAGCTTCGGGCTGTCCTTGACTACTTTCCCAGGCTACAAGCAGGAAGCTGGATGGGAAGTGGAGCTGCCGGGATTAGAACTGGTGCCCATATGGGGTCCTGGCGTGTTCAAGGTGAGGACTTTAGCCGCTAGGCCACCGTGCCGGGCCCCAAAGTGTAGGTTTTTGTCATTCTTTCTTACATATTTACAGCAGCTGAAATGTATCTCCATAACACTAAAGTGACCTAACTTCTATTTTGAATTTACTTTAAAAAGTTTAGTACACTATTTTCTTTGATTTAAATAGAATTAGGATCAATGTAAAATAAGCAAATGTATTTTCTAGAAAAAATGGAAATGGAAGGAAAACTAGATTTTTTAATGCAAAACTAGTTAAGGCTTGGGATGGGGTTGGGTGGGATAAATGGACAGTTCGGGAGCATTGGGATTGAACGAATGCTCAGAAACAGCCTCCAGGATGGAGGAAGTGCTAGCTTTGTCAGGGTATCTTCCTCTTTCTTTCCCTATCAGCGATGAACATTTTAGCCACAGGCATTTTGCTTGGGGGTTAAGATGAACACATTGCACATCAGAGGGCCTGGAAACCAACCCCAGTCCTCCACCCCACCTCCCCCCTCCCCCCGCCCCATTCAGCTACCTGTGGAATGCAGGCCTTGGTGTAGCAATTGATGGCTCAGGCTGCTGGGTCCCTGTCACCCTGATGGAGACGTGAGTTGAGTTCCTGGCTCCCAGCTTCTTGTAGCCATTCGGGAAGTGAACTAGCAGACTGAATCAATCCTCTGCCTCTCAAATGCATTTTTAAAAAATTTTCAGTGTTACAGCTTTTCACACTATAGTATCGTCTAAATCAGAACTGATTTCTGTAACTTCACATTTATGTTAATCTGCTACTCCAAAAAAATGAATTTACTGTAAGAAACATGTATCACAATATCTTAGGTTATACAACTAGAAACATAATGTTTACCTATGGTATTTTTATTGACTTCCTCTTTATGGACAGAGCATGATTTTTTTGGTTTTGCAGTGTCTTGCTTCTGAAAGTTAAAACAGAAAGCATTGATTTCATTTTGTAAACTTTTACATAGACCAGTGATCTTCTTTGTTTTATTAACAACTTTGACAGTGCAAACAGCATCTCTGCTTATGTTTGGTTACCCATCTTTTTAATGTAATGATAATGAAATATCCTAAAGTCTAACTCACTTAAATTTCCAAAGATTTTTATGTCGTTAAAGCTTTTTTTTCCACCTCACTGTTGTAATTGAAATGCTGTTAATCTTTGCATGTTTGACGGCATCTGTCAGTACTGAAGGGGTGATGATGGGTTTGAGTCAGGGGCACTGGGCCCTGTGGTGTGGCCGACTGAGCCGCTGCTTGAGACACCTGATTCTGCCTCATAGAGCCTTGCTCCCAGTCCTGCCGCTGCTTCTGATCCAGCTTCCTGCTCTGCAGCACCCTAGAAGGCAGCACACTGAGTGCTTAGATCCCCGCCCCGTGGGAGACCTGGGAACTCCTGGCTCCTGGCTTCAGTCAGCTCTGGTTGCAGCTGTTGCAAGCACCTTGCAAGTGAACCAGGGGATGGAAGTTCTGTCTCTTGCTCTTTCAAATAACAACATTCTTTAAAAAATTGTTTTTGCAAAACAAGACAAAAAATTTTAAAGAGAGAGGGAGGAAGGAAAGGGGGAACTGAGAGGAAAATATGATTTAAATAGCTTCTCTCTCCTTAAAAAAGTGCCCTGAGAAATAATTGGAATGGTAAGTATAGTCACAAACTAGTTCAATTTATATAAAACAAATCTATCATCAAAGCAATGCTTTTTTTTTTTTTAAAAGATTTATTTATTTGTATTACAAAGTCAGATATACAGAGAGGAGGAGAGACAGAGAGGAAGATCTTCCGTCCGATGATTCACTCCCCAAGTAAGCACAACGGCCGGTGCTGCGGCGATCCGAAGCTGGGAACCAGGAACCTCTTCCAGGTCTCCCATGCGGGTGCAGTGTCCCGATGCATTGGGCCATCCTCAACTGCTTTCCCAGGCTACAAGCAGGGAGCTGGAAGGGAAGTGGAGCTGCCGGGATTAGAACCGGCGCCCATATGGGATCCCGGGGCATTCAAGGCGAGGACTTTAGCCGCTAGGCCATGCCGCTAGGCCACACTGCCGGGTCCAGCAATGCTTTTCTAAAAGCAGTTTATGTTTTAAGAAAGATACTGTGGGGCTGGTTCCATGGCATGTAGGCTAATCTTCTGCCTGCAGTACCAGCATCCCATATGGGCATTGGTTCATGTCCCAACTGTTTAACTTCCAATTCAGTTCCCTTTTTGTGACCTGGGAAAGCAGAGGAAGATGAATTAAGTCCTGGAGTCCCTGCACCCACGTGGGAGATTCAGAAGAAACTCCTGGATCCTGGCTTCAGATCTGCTCAGCTCCAGTTGTTGTGGCCATTTGGGGAGTGACATCTAGAAGATATCTGTCTCCCCTCCTCTCTGCAAATCTGCCCTTCAAATAAAAAAATGAATCTTTAAAAGTTAATTTTAAAAATAAAAAGATGACACCATTAAAATTACCCAAAGTTCTCTAATAATCTTGTTAGCATCCCATACACGCACCTGTTTATGTTCCCCACTTGCTTCACTTCCGATCTGGCTCTTTGCTAATGCTCCTGGGAAGGCAGGGGAAGATGGCCCAAGTGCTTGGACCCCTTGGGCCCCTGTGTCCAGCTGGGAAACCCAGAAGAGGCTCCTGGCTCCTGACTTTGGACTGTCTCAGGTCTGGCTATTACAGTCATTTGGGGAATGAGTCAGTGGATAAAAGACCTGTGTCTAACTCTGCCTTTCAAATAACTAACTAAACCTTTATTTATAAATATGTGGATACATAAAAGCTTCTAGGTTACATTTATGATATTCAGGACAGGTGTTTGGTATAGCATTTTTAGGAAAGCTTCATCCCATATTGGAGTGTCTGAGTTCAAGTGCTGCTCTACACCCAAATTGAAATTTCCACTAATGTGCCTACTGGGAGATAGCAAATGATTGCTAAAATAGGTGGGTTCCTCTACCCAAATGGGAGGCCTGGATTAAGTTCCTACCTTGATCTGGGATCAGCCATAGCTAAATGTGAACTGTCTACAATTTTTACTTCTTTATTTCAATTATTTTTAAAGGTTTATTCTATTTGAAATAGGCAGGGAGACAAAAAGATCTTATATTCACTGATTTACTTTCCAAATAATCTCAATGTCTTCAGCTGGATCATACTAAAGGCAGGAGCCAGGAGCTTCATCTGCGTTTCCCATGTTGCTACAGGGGCCCAAGCACTTGGGCTATCTTCTGCTGCGTTCCCAGGTGCATTAGCAGGAAGATGGATCAGAAGCAGAGAGCCAGGACTCACACCAGCATCTACATGGAATGCTGGTGTCACACACAGCAGATTAAATTAATAATTATTCATTAATCTGTTCAGCTGAAAGTGAAACGGCTAATTTATATCAAGTGCCTAGGACAGCACTTATGGTTCTTTTAAGGAAATATTTAAACATTTTTTATTTTCTTTCAAAGGCAGAAGGGGAAACAAAGAGATTGATGCCATCTGCTGGTTCACTCTCCAAATGCCAATACCACCCAGGGCTGGAGCAGCTGAAGCAGTAACTCAATCCAGTTTCCCATGTGGCTGAAGTGACCCGCACACTTCAGCCATTACCTGCTGCCTCCCAGGGCACACATTAGCAGGAAGTCAGAATCATAAGCTGAGCCATGACTTGAACCCTGGCACCCTGATATGGATGCAGGCATCTCAGATGGCATCCTTTTTTTTTTTTTAAGATTTATTTATTTTTATTACAAAGTCAGATATAAAGAGAGGAGGAGAGACAGAGAGGAAGACCCTCCATCCGATGATTCACTCCCCAAGTGAGCACAACGGCCGTTGCTGCACCGATCCCAAGCCAGGAACCAGGAACCTCCTCCGGGTCTCCCACACGGGTGCAGGGTCGCCAGGCTTTGGGCCATCCTCAACTGCTTTCCCAGGCCACAAGCAGGGAGGTGGATGGGAAGTAGAGCTGCTGGGATTAGAACCGGCGCCCACATGGGATCCCAGCGCGTTCAAGGCGAGGACCTTAGCTGCTAGGCCACGGCGCCGGGCCCATCAGATGGCATCTTAACCACTGCATCACACCCCTGCTCCTAAGGGGCCAAAATTGTGATGCAGTGGGTTAAGCTGTCACCTGCAACACTAGCATCTGATATAAGCACCAGTTCGAGTCCTGGCTGCTCCACTTCTGATTTAGCTTCTCACTAATGAGCCTGAGAAAGTAGTGGAAGGTGGCCCTTACTGTCCACATGGGAGAACAGGATTTAGTTCTGGGCTCCTGACTTCTTTGGCTGAGGCCCGCCTCGGCTGTCATTTGGAAAGTAACCCATCAGGAAGATCTCTCTCTCTCTCTCGCTCTCTCTCTGCATGTGTGTCTCTGATTCTGCTTTCCATATACAGAAGTCTCCAAAAAAAGTCACTGAAATACCCTGGAAGGAACCTTACACATTGATTGTTGTAATATACGTAAGAAAACAATTTTAACAACTGTATAAAAAGACCTTCCTTTAACAGAAAAGAGGCAACATGGTAAGTTCACAATTAAAAACTTTTTTGAAGGTATTTATTGGTTAAAAACTCCTTCTTCCCTCAGTCCCATCCACTCTTTCATTCTGTTTTTTTTTATGATCACCTTAAAAGCTGAATACATTCTCCTCCTCTATGGAGGATTAGAAGGAGCACCAAAAACAATACACTTGAGCAGGCATTGCTCTGCCTTTATGTCACTGAAGGTGGAGTGCTGGTTTCCAGTGAGGTTCTCCTACGGCTTCACAAGGTCGTCTTTTCTCAAGGTCACTGGAACACTCATGGAATTGAAATGGCGCTGTCCATCTAAATACAACATGGATTCTGAAACACAAGAAAATGAACCCTGGAGAAACTTACAGGCAGACTATCATAGATACACATGGGCATCTGGGCAGCAAAAAGTATTCTCAAGGCAGCAGGCCACAACTGCCATCCATTTCCTATGGCTGCTTGTGCTGGATCAGCCTTTGCAGACAAGAGCCAAGTGTAAGAGCAGCAAGAGCTGCTGGAGAGCCAACCGGGGGGTTGGCTTTCAGGGCTACAGAAGCTCAAAGGCAAGCTCTCCTAATGTCAGGCTCTAGTGCTGAAAGGCACGGACACACTTCCTGGAACAACTTAAAATAGAATTTCTTTGAAAGTTCTTCCCTTCACTGGGGACGGGCCAAGCTGATGCTTACCTCCATATGTTTTGGGGAAAACCAAGGGCACTTCTTTTTCCGACATGAACGTGAAATGAAAGACATTGGTGGTCATGTGCTCTTTGTTTTGAAGAGAGGACACTTCGCTGTGGACTCTCACTTGAATGTAGTTGTTTTGAGTAAAGCACACCTAACAGATTTTAGACATTAGTCAACTGCATTAAACGGGGGTGGGAGGGTGGAGGCACTCATAAGAGAAACAGTGGCTCTCCAACCCAGAAGCTACCATTCGAGGCCCAGGTGACCCCCCAAATTGCATTTTATCTCTCATTGCACACCTACCTGTGAAGAAAGAAAGAGCAGCGAGCCAATTTCAACTGGCTTCTGGAACATGATGTCATCCACTGCTACGATAAACGGTCGGGAACCACTATTAAGGAAAGGCAGAAGTTTGGTTTAACTAAAAAACTCAGATGACCTCGATTTTTTCTCTAACAACCAACTGAAGTCAAACAAAAATGAGCAAAGAATCAGCTTTGATAAGGGGAAATAATAATTCCCACAAGGAATCGTAAGAAAATACCACCATGACCAGATCAGGGCAGAGTCACTGTCTTATTATGGCCTCTATATATCATCACTGTATTTTCCCTTTAATTGTTTGAGGAACTGCTTTACAAAGTCAGAGCAACAGCTTTCTAAAATGAAGATCAAAATCAGTAAGTATCAGTGTGGTAATCATTTAACAACATCACATATTTGCAATCATAACCAAGCTGCTTCCCAAAACACTGAATCAGATTCTAATCAGGAACAGTTTGAAATCGGTTGTGGCCCATTCTGCAAGACAACTGCCTCCAACGCTCCAAAAATATCAACGTCTTACAAGACAGCAAGTGGTAGGAGAACCATGCTAAAAAGAAATTTGTTAGGAGCCAATGTTGTGGAGTAGCGGGGAAAGCCATCACCTGTGATGCTGGCTCCCATTTAGGCACCAGTTCATGTTCCAGCTACTCCACTTTTGACCTGGCTCCCTGCTAATGGCCTGCGAAAAGCAGTGGAAAACGGTCCAAGTACTTGTACACCTACACCTGACACCTCCATGTAAGACCCACAGGAACTTCCTGTTCCTGGATTCACCGTGGCCCCGCCCAGGCCCCTGCAGACATGTGGAGTGTGAACCAGCAGATGGAAAATCTCTATCTCTCCCCCTCTCTCTAACTCTTTAAAGTAAATAAATAAATCTTTCAAAAAAGAAATATGATAACCAGATACAATATGTGACCCTTGGTCAGATCCTAACAGGGGAAAGGTTAAGGATACTTTAACGGACAACTAGCAAGTTAAATATGGACCACATATTAGATCACTACTGGGTCTAACAAAGGCACTGGGGAAAATGTAGCAGATACATGCTTACTGTGGAGGAGTGAAGCAGTTCAAATTTACTTTCAACTGATTCTGGGGAAAACTTTGCTTATGCACACATCTATAGAGTGAGCAAGAGTAAACCAAATGTAGTACAATGTTAATTGCTGAATTTAGGAAGGGCGTATGAGTTTCTTGCAAGTTAACCCTGTGTAAAGGTAACTCACCCAAAACTGCAAGCAGTAGCCCAAGCAAGTTCATATGCTTTTCTCATAAGGAAACCACCAAAAATCCGATTGAAAATGTTCCGCTCCTACATAGGACACAAAATAAATATTCATTAAACACAAAGGTTCCTTAAAAGGTCATGGGCAATTTGTGTTATGAAAAAGTAGACATGAGTTTCAAAAGGATGTGAACCAAAATAAACAGATCTTTCATTCTGTTTTCTATGAATATTTTGAAGACTTCATGCAAACTTACAGTCTCCATCACACACAGAACAAGGGAATTAATAGGAACTTATCAGGTCTGCTGAAAGCTGCATCACACCTGCGACATATGTCACAACTGTGAACTATTTCACACTAAATTGTAATACCTGAGGGTGGCAAATCTCCAAGCTTTTCAGTTTTGAATTCTCCATCCATACTGCATTAGGGGGCAAAACACGACTCTGAAAACTGATTGTCCTATATAAGCGGAGATTAATAAAACATTATTAGTGCCATAGTTTCACTGCTGAAAAGTCAACATTTGCAGACAACGTCCAGTACATTTAGGCAAGTGTGGCAAGCCAGAAGGCCAAGGCTTCAGTCCTTTGCCAACCTGCAATTTCACCGTGCTGACTTACTTGGGATCCAGCGTGTTAAGAAACATGTCGTGGATGGTAGTCCTCTCCTCGGCACTGGGAGCCACTTTCAGCAATGAAGTGGAGCTGAAGGCGACCCTTCTGCCCTTGTTCACTGTGATGTGAGAACCACGAGCTCCGATCAGCAAGATCACATGAAGTCACACCCACAACACCCCAGATCTCACAAAGATAGTAGTATTTGTAGATGTCAAAACCCCACTGGAAACCATACAGATCTCCAAGGGAAGGCTGCTGAGGTCACACGAAACTCCTTGTCAGTCTGCTTTCCACACCACTGTCAGCTCAGTGTGAAGGCAGTGTGATCCAGAGCCCTTGACTTGTACTCATCCACTAAGACACACATGCCGTTTCATTAAGAATGAGAAAGCAAACCCCTTACTTGATGGTCTGAGCAATCCAATCATTCCCTTACTTAACAGTGTGGTCAAGAACATCACTCCAAGTACAGACTCCAAAGAACAAATGATGAATTGTTTTAATTTCAATAAACTCGGTACATGCGCAAAACTTCTGAATGCTATAAACAGTCCATATACACCTTTAAAAATTTTTTTCAATGTATTTTTTAATGTATTACTTGAAAGGCAAAGTTAGATTTTTGATCTATTAGTTCACTTCTCAAATGGCCTCAGGAGTGTGGGCTGGGCCAGGCCAAAGCCAGGAGACTAGAACTCCATCACAGTCTCCCATACGGGGGCAGGAGACCTAGTATCTGGGTCATCTTTTGCCTTTTTGCCAGGTATATTAGCAGCAACTTAGTGTTCATATGTGACACCAGTGGACCAGGCAGCAGCTTACTCCACTATGCTGCAACGCAACTTTCCATATATAATCTTAATCTTTTTTACAGAAAAATTAGTGATTTTATTTATTTTTTAAAATGCAAAATTTTTAAAAAGATTTATTTTTATTGGAAAGGCATATTTTACATAAAGGAGAGACAAAGATCTTCTGTCTGCTGGCTCACTCCCCAAGTGGCCACAAACGCCAGAGTAGCATTGATCCAAAGCCAGAAACCAGGAGCTTCTTCCGGGTCTCCCACGCAGGTGCAGGGCCTCAAGGCTTGGGCCATCCTCTACTGTTTTCCCAGGCCATAAGCTGAGAGCTGGATGGGAAGTGGAGCACCCAGGGCATGAATTAGTGCCTATACAGGATCCCGGCACTTGCAAGATGAGGATTTAGCTATTAAACCATTGTGCTGGGCCCAATTACAGTGATTTTAAAAATTATTTTAGTTACGTTAAAAATTACTGACCATGGGTTACACTGCCACTTGTGATGTCAACATCCCACGTGATACCAGCTAGAATCCCAAATACTCCACTTCTGACCTAGCTCTCTGTCAATGTGCCCAAGAAGGCAGACAATGACGAAAGGGCTTTGGCCCCCACCAGCCACATGGGAGACCAGGACAGAGTTTTAAACTACTGCTTTTGGCCTGGCCCAGCCTTGACTGTGAGCACTCATGAGGGGCGTAAAGCAGAACGAAGACCAAGCTCTCTAACTCTGCCTTTCAAATAAATGAAGCAAAGGCTTAAAAAGAAATTCAGAAAGTCTTTTATTAGGAAGAGATTAACATACATTCTCCTTGTTTAAAGAGTTCTTCTTCCTCTGGGTTTTCAGGAATGAGTGGATTTACAAACGCTGGTCTAAAGAGAAGAGAAAATACGGTTTAAGATGTACCTTTCTCTAAGTAAACACTGAAAAAGAACAACGACCCACTAGCTGTAAAATCCACTTTGCCTTATGGGTCATGCTTACTGGCTGTAATGCTTTCTAGTGTTACATGAACGGTAGAAACAACTCAGGGGCTTCTAGGTACAGACATAACAGTACACACGGAAGCTCACGCTTTGTGAAGGATACATTCTGCAGCTTCAGTAATTGCTGTTGGGACAACTGGTTAACAGCCTGCAGAATAAGAAGCAAGACCCGCACTTTCTACCATACACAAACACCAAATCTAAATGGATAAAAGATCTAAACCTACACCCAGAAACCATCAAACTTTTGGAAACAAAAGTTGGAAATACTCTGCAAGATATACATGTAGGCATAGACTTCCTAGAAAAATTATCAAAAGCAAAGGCAATAAAGACCAAAATAAACAAATGGGGCTACATTAAGCTAAGAAGCTTTTGCACAGCAAAGGAAATGATCAACAAAGCAAAAAAGCAACCAACAGAGTGGGAGATCTGGGCCCAGTGTGATAGTGTACTGGTTAAAGTCCTCACCCTGACTGCACCAAAATCCCATATGGGCGCAGGTTCTAATCCCAGCAGCCCTGCTTCCCGTTCAGTTCCCTGCCTGTAGTCTGGGAAAGCAGTCGAGGATGGCCTAAAAAGGTTTGGGACCCTGCACCCGCTTGGGAGATTGGGAAGAGGCTCCAGGCTCCAGGCTTCAGATTGGCTCAGCTCCAGCCATTGCGGCTGCTTGGGGAGTGAACCATCAGATGGAAGATCTTCCTCTCTGTCTCTCCTCCTCACTGTATATCTGACTTTCCAATAAAAATAAATAAATCTTAAAAAAAAAGATGTGTGTGTACATACATACATGCACAACTCCTTCCCTACCATATTTCCTCCCTCCTTCCCTTTCAAATACATAACTTTTTTTTTGAAAGAATCCGTTAAAGCTGTGAGAAAACAGGAAGACAAATCCAGATAGTAGGACTGTGAATAAAATAAGGGATCCAATCTGCGATGGTTTAAACTCCCAGAAGTTTTACACTTAATCTCCATATTCATGTTAACTGTTACCTGGAGAGAGGAAGATGTGAGGGAGGGGGGGAGAAAGAAGGGAAAGGGGAGAGGGTGAGGCAGAAGGAGGGTAGGAAGGAGGAGGGGAGGGGAGGCGGAGAGGACAAGGGTGGAGAAGGGAAAGGAGGGGAAAGGAAACAGGCAGGAGAAAGCACAGGGCAAGAGGAAGAGGGGGGAAGGCAAAGGCAAAGAAAGTGGGGGAAGGGGAGAGAAGAGTAAAGGGAGGCAGTGATAGGTTGAGGGGTGAGGAAGAGGGAGAGAGCAAAGGAAGAGGCAGGGGGAGGGGGGAGAGGTCACAAAGGCGGCCCCATGATGCCTTGAGCGGCTCCAAAAGAAGAGAAAACGACACCCAAGCTTGCAGGGTTGCTCTCTGGAATAGGATGACCTCCAGCTCATCTCCATGTGACAGCAAGACATTCAGTGGGCAGAAGCACCTTACTACGGGACATGAGAGCCAAATCACCCTCCTCTTTTCATATATTATGGCCCAGCCGTGACACTCACTAATAGCAACTGAAAAGGGACCAAGACACAGCCTTGCAACAACTTAATGACACAAAGCAATGGGGGCATGGGGAAACACGTTATTCTGGATTAAAACAGATTTAAGAGACTGCACAATTCTAATACATATATACAAGCCATTAAATTATACATTTTCTTTTTTAAAGGTTTATTTATTTTTATTGGAAAGTCAGATTTACAGAGAGAAGGAGAGACAGAAAGATCTTTCATCCGCTGGTTCACTACTCAAGTGGCCACAATGGCTAGAGCTGAGGTGATAAGAAGCCAGGAGCCAGGAGCCTCTTCCAGGTCTCCCACACAGGTGCAGGGTCCCAAGGCCTTGGGCCATCCTCTATTGCTTTCCCAGGCCACAAGCAGGGAGCTGGTTGGGATGTGGAGCAGCTGGGATATGAACCAGCGCCCATGTGGATCCTGGTGCATGCAAGGCGAGGACTTTAGCCACTAGGCCATCGTGCCAGGACCTAAATTGTACATTTTCAATGGATGAAAGGTGTAAAATGTACATTATATCTCGATAAGACTGTTAGCATGTCCCCCCAAAAGCACTTAAGAGACATAAAAATCAAATGTGTTATACGGACCTTATTTATAACTGATTTTAAACAAGTCGTTAAAAAGATACTTGGGGAAAACCATGTATCAAACCATAGAAAGGGTTTGCTATTATTTTTGTTGAACATGATAGCAGTAATACAGTTATTAAGAAAAACATCATCTTCTAAAAGATGCCTATATGAAAATAAGAGTACTAAGAGGTGAAGTGTCAGGACAGGCACTCGGCACTGCAGTTATACCACCGCCACGGACATCCACAGCCTCTGTCACAGTCCCCGGGCTCAGCTTTCAGCTCGACTTTTTTTATTATATATATATTTTTTATTAATTATTTCGCATTATGTGACAGTTTCATAGGCTCTGGGAATCCCCCACCCCTCCCCCTCCCCCTCCCCTCCCCCCTGGTGGATTCCTCCACCTTGATGCAGTATTACAGTTCAAATTCAATCAAGATTCTTTCCTTGCAAACATATACCAAGCATAGAGTCCAGCTATTTATTGTCCAGATGGGTTGAACAGTTTCTTGGGGAGACCATTTCTGGTCTGAAGTTAGAGCTGGTAGAATATCATCCCAGTCAATTACGAGTCCCAATATAACATCAACAGCAATTTGCAATATTATGGAATTGACATGGTTTTGAGTAACCAGTATGTTAAAAAAAAAAAAAAAAGCAAGTTCTAACTACAACCTATGATTAGCTCATTGACATTTCAATTTTAGTTTACATACAGGACCAGCTGCTATCTACCTTAAAATGGCTATAAGGTACCATTCATCAGCTCGACTTTTGATTCCACTTCCTGTTAACATGTACCCCGGAAGGTGGCCAATGACTCCAGTACTTGGGTTGCTGCCACGCACGTGGTTACAACTGGACTGACTGCCCTGCTCCTGCTCCTGACTTTGGCCTAAGCCAGCCCCAGACACTGCACACATCTAGGGGGTGATCACGTGCATGGAAGATTCTGTCTCCTCACCTCACAGATGGATAGACAGGCAGATATTTTGAAATACAAATGTGACTTTTTACTAGATTTGCTATTTACTTTAAAATGTTATAAAGAAAAATAGATTTGATCAATACACAACTTAAAAGCTTATCAGATCGGGCCCGGCGGCATGGCCTAGCGGCTAAAGTCCTCGCCTTGAAAGCCCTGGGATCCCATATGGGCGCCGGTTCTAATCCCGGCAGCTCCACTTCCCATCCAGCTCCCTGCTTGTGGCCTGGGAAAGCAGTGGAGGATGGCCCAATGCATTGGGACCCTGTACCCGCGTGGGAGACCCGGAAGAGGTTCCTGGTTCCCGGCATCGGATCGGCGTGCATCGGCCCATTGCGGCTCACTTGGGGAGTGAATCATCGGACGGAAGACCTTCCTCTCTGTCTCTCCTCCTCTCTGTATATCTGGCTGTAATAAAATGAATAAATCTTTAAAAAAAAAAGCTTATCAGATCACATGCACACTATAAAAATGCACAATTATTACCTGTGCATTAAAATATTTTTTTAAATAGAAAAAAATAAGATAGAAAAAAGAAAATACAGATCAAAGTAACTAAGGCATCACTGTTACAGCTGACACTGCTGGGACTGGCGATGACACAGGGAAGTCCCGCTGACAAGAACAAGCCCTTTGAAATCCCAGGATGAGCATAAGAAATACCGCAGGTACTCCCTAAAGCACTGCAGTGTACTCCCCGGATAGCACCCCTCAAAATGCCATCAAAAACAGGGGCCACCACTGTGGTGCTGCAAGTTAAGCCACAGCTGGTAACACCAGCCTTCCAACTTCAGCCCAGCCCTAGTTGCTGTGGCCGTTTGGAGAGTAAACCAGTAGTTGGAAGATCTTTTTCTCTTCCTCTCAGTCAATCTTTCAAATAAATAAATATTATCTTAAAATTAAAAGATCCAATGATGAGTATATGGAAATGCATTATACTCTTCTCTCTAGTTTTACATACATGAAATTCTTCAAAATAAAGAATCATTGAAAAAAAACAATAATTACCCTTTATTTTCAGAATCACGAGCCACCATCACAAATGTTGCACCCAAAACAGGAGAAAATTCACCACCGTGCGACTAAAGAAGAAAGGAAAGAAAATGCAGGTGTAAGAAACACATGTTCTAGGAAAACCTACTGTAATTCTAACAGAGCACCTGCCGTGGGAAAGTCTGTAACTGGCCAAAGGGAAGCATGCTCACTACCCGCTATCTGCTATAGCCAGCTTTGAGTGAGACACAGCACGACACTCTGAAAATAAGAGGATGACCAGGGAGCCCACATCTACTGCAGGAGAAATCTGCCCCCAAAACCCACACAGTGCTAGGATAGGGGATGTAGCTGTGCACGCCTGGGGGCCCAGGGGCAAGGCTCACAGAGGGACCTTCTGCACCATCTGCATTCAGCTTGTATCCATCACACAGACTCCTGGCCTCCTTTGGGGCCAGTCCATCTCCTGAAGGCATGCCACGCAAGTGGCCCTCCTCTGCACTCACAGCCACTGGCATTTGCAGGAACTGTGGTGTGCCAACTGGTTACACATGTTTGCACTTCCTTAGCTAGCACAGGAGCTCCTGAGAAGGGGAAAGCTCAGGGTGTTTATTTCCTAGAAGTTTGTGTATCTCAGGGAGTTGTATCCTAAAGGAGGAACTGAAGCTCTTTGTAATCTGAAGGTCTGCTTAGCTCTCTCCTCAGAAGAAGCCAAACCTCATCACCTCTGCCTGTGTACACCCATAACTGCTTTCCCCCTCAGCCTAGGAATTATCTCAGAAATCTCCTGAGGCCTCTGCCCTGTTCAAACCTTTCAATAACCCCTCCTTCCTTCCACTCCTGAGCTCATGTGTAAGGGCCAGATTGCCTTTTGTGGTTCACCAGACATTTCTCTCAACACCTGCACCTTTTCCCCAGCCAAAGGCAGCAGCTAAATGTCCTGGGCAATAACAAGCTGGTCTTGGTCCATGCTTACACCTGATGCCTTCCCCACCAGCCTCTTTCTTCAGAATAGTCCTCCCTTTCCTCTATCCTACCCCTAATTCCAAGGCCAAGTTCATAATTCATTCCCTCCTTCATGTTCAGCCACTATAATGGAAACAAAGTCCTCCCTTGACAATGACTTATGTAGGGAACATTTGGAAGTATCTACATGGAGGTAGTGCGGGGTGTCACATGACTTAGGGACTACTACTGGTGGAGGCCAGTCCAGGAAGCTACACACTTGACAGTGCAGGAGAGAGGCCTGTAGAACAAAAAAATTGCCCACACAAAATGCCCATCGTGTCCTTGCTGAGAAACAGTGCACAATGTACAATAACCCTGCATTTATCTGGCTATCTCCCGCTGGCACTGTGGGCTCCCTGAGACTCAGAGCACTCTTCCTCACAGTGGCATCCCAAGCACTAGGCACCAACAGGCTAGCAGACAGCAGACGCTCCATCAGGGACAGCCAGTGAATGATGACAAAGATCATTATTGGCCTCTGCTGGAATGTCACTGTAAGGTAAAGGAATTTTGCCTGTTTGATTCACTGCTGTGTGAGTAGCCAAGAACAAGTGCTTAATAAATAATTGCTAAGTGAATGTTATACAAATCAATGTCAGGAAGTGGGCTGAGACGCAAACTCAGGTCCTAATGTTCAGGAGGCTATGGTCTAGTAGAAAGGAAAAGGCAGATCTATAGACAGCTCTACAGGTCAGACAAGTAGCAGGTGCAGGGAAAGAGGGTAGGAGGCAAGATGCCAAGGAAGGTGCCTGAGAAAAGGAACAGGTGTTGTGGGTTAGGAGGATTAGGGAAGGTGTTAAACATAAGGGCATCCTACAGCACTAAAGGGTGACAAGGGATTTCAGGCAAAGAACAATGCATAAGCTAAGGCACTCACTGTACAAGTTAGTTAACTCTAATGAACAGCTCTAGCACCAATCCCTGGGAATGAAAGATGAATGTGTTCTTTGAACACTGGTAAGTCACACAAAATACAGAGAGGTGGGCTGGAGCATCTGGAATCCCAACCAATCAAAAGAGCTTCAACTTTTTTGTGTCTTTTTTTTTTTTAACTTCTTTTTATTATTGTCATTGAGTTTCAACTTTAATTTGCACAAAGTGATCTGAGTGATTTTTGGGAAGAGAAATCATGTATTCAAGAATGGATTCTGGAAAATTCACTAGGTAAAAATGCATAAAACCAACAAGAAAGGACAGATTAGAGAAGGGCACATCAAAAGACAGTTAATACGTTGACATATTAAGAGGCTTTGAGGACTTGAGTGAAATACAGGAACACAGAGGAAGGTCAGGTGTCGGAGAGATCCAGGATTACAATTGTTCTGGTAATAAATAAACATCACTACCAACAGTGGGCACTGTG
This sequence comes from Ochotona princeps, assembly GCF_030435755.1. Taxonomy (NCBI): domain Eukaryota; kingdom Metazoa; phylum Chordata; class Mammalia; order Lagomorpha; family Ochotonidae; genus Ochotona; species Ochotona princeps. The sequence goes on along the minus strand of NC_080865.1, from coordinate 28,013,177 downwards.
TGACAGGCACTGGTCCAAGTATTTCAAGAACTTCCAAGAATTGTTTTTCGTTTTCCATTTCATCCTTACCACAGTCATGTAACATGGTACGATCGATATTTCCTGTTTCACACGAGAAAACAGCAGCTCAGAGAAGTAGTGGACACAGTCACACGGCTAAAGAACAGCCGAGCTGGGAACAGAACCTAAGCCTACCAGAACCTGAGCTAGAGTGCTCATGCTAGCCACCTCTCTGAAACAGAAACATCACTTACATCAGCAGATACAGGAGTCAAATAGCCAAGGAAGAACACAAATTTAAAACAAAAAGATTGTACTTGTTTGGCACTGATGATGTTGCCGGCTTTTGATTTTTCATCAGCCTTTTTTCTCAATCATGCCTTTATCTCTTTATTGGCCTATCTATCCAGCACTCAATCTATCCAGATTCCCTAGATGGCAGGTCCTGGACCAGTTATCAACTGCACATAACATTGAGCAAAGCAGAAATTAACTGACACTATCACAAAAAGAGTACAAATCGTAGCAGCATTTCCAGCCATTTTACGTTATTTTAAAACAGTATTATTGAGGCCAGAGCCATAACATAGAAAATTAAGCCTCCACCTATGATGCCAGCATCCGATATGGGTGCTGCTTCAAGTTCTGGCTGTTTCACTTCCTATTCAGCTCCCTCCTTATGGTATAGGAAAGCAGTAGAGGACCCTGCACCCATGTGGGAAACCCCAAGAAAGTTCCTGGCTCCTGGCTTCAGATCAGTTCAGCTCTGGCCATTACAGCCATTTGGGAAGGAAAACAGCAAATGAAGGATCTCTGTCTCTCATACTCTCTGTAAATCTGCCTTTCAAATAAAAATAAATAAATAAATCTTTAAACAAACAAGCACGGGCCCTGTACAGTAAGTAGCCCAGTGGCTAAAGTCCTCACCTTGCATGCTCTAGGATACTATATAGGAGCCAGTTTGTATCCTGGCTGCTCCACTTCCCTTCCCAATGCCTGCTTGTGGCCTGGGAAAGCAGCAGAGGATGGTCCAAAGCCTTGGGACCCTGCACCCGTGTGGGAGACCTGGAAGAAGCTCCAGGCTCCCAGCTTTGAATCGGCTCAGCTCCAGCTATTGCGGGCAGTTGGGGAGTAAACCAGTGGACAGAGGATCTTTCTCTCTGTATATATGCCTTTCCAATAAAAATAAATAAATATTAAAAAACAAAACAAAAAAACAAAAACAAAAAACCAGGATTACCAGTACTGGGTTGTGACCAGCAAGTAAAGCCTCCACCTATGGTGTCGGCATCCCATATGGGTGCGAGTTCCAGTCCTACTTCCGATCCAATTCCTTGTTAATAGCCTGGGAAAAGCAGTTGAAGATGGCCCAAGTGTTTGGGCTTCTATCCCCCACATTGGAGGTACAGATGGAGAGTCTGCCTTCAGCCTGGCTCAGCCCTAGCTATCATGGCCATCTGGGAATGAGCTACTGGATTGAAGATCTTTCTTTCTCTCTCTCTCTCTCTCTCTCTCTCTCTCTCTCTCTCTCTCTCTCTGTAACTCTGCTTTTCAAAATATATCTCTAAGTAAAAAAATAAAACTGCTGTCAGTTACATCAACAAGGGAACTGAAGCAATTTCTTACACATAACATTATAGAAAAAATTACTTACTTTAGAAAATTTATTACTACAGAGCAAGCCTCAGAGCTTTTATAGAAGCCTGAAAGTTGGTTTTCACCAAAAGAGGAAATGCTGAAGAATTCACAGCAGAAAAAAAAGTGCATCTGAACTACAGGTCTACTAACTACCCTAGCAAAGCCTACTAAGTCATTCTTAAGCCAATTTTCAGGAAGGAAATTTGGGGACATCCTCTGAATTACTTGATTTTTGCACAGAGGTACTTTTCTTGTCAAACTTCTTTGTTTAAAAGATGCATTCTTGGGCCCGGTGGTGTGGCCTCGCAGCTAAAGTCCTCGCCTTGAACGCACTGGGATCCCATATGGATGCCGGTTCTAATCCCGGCAGCTCTACCTCCCATCCAGCTCCCTGCTTGTGGCCTGGGAAAGCAGTCGAGGACGGCCCAAAGCTTTGGGATCCTGCACCCACGTGGGAGACCCGGAAGAGGTTCCTGGTTCCCTGCTTCGGATGGGTGCAGCACCGACCGTTGTGCTCACTTGAGGAGTGAATCATTGGATGGAAGATCTTCCTCTCTGTCTCTCCTCCTCTCTGTATATCTGACTTTGTAATAAAATAAATAAATCTTTTTTAAAAAAAGATGCATTCTGATTGTTCTTCATATGGGGGCATTCCTCATTGCTGTTATGGCCCATCTGACTGTGAAGGGTTGGACTGTGTCACCCAAAAAAGATAAGCGCCACACTTATTAACATGGCTTCATTTGGAAATGTGGTCTGGGTAAAACAGACATACTTAGTTATAATAAGGTTACAGTGCTGTAGAGTTGGGGGCTTCACCCAATGTGGTTAGTGTCCTAATGAGAAATCAAGAGATACAAGCAAAGAAGCCAACACTGAGGTGCAGCAGGTGCAAGCCAAGGAATGTCAAGGACTACCAAGGAACATCAAGGACTGTGGCCAAAGCACCTAAAGCCAGGAAGAGGCAAGGAGGCGTCCTCCCCGCTCCAGGTTTCATGGGAGCCTGGTCTGCCCAACAACTTGCTTTTTGTCTTCCAGCTTCTAAACTAAAACAGTGCATTTCTGCAGTTTTGAACCCGCACTCCTGGATGGGTGGCATTCATAATGGGACCAATTCCCCTCACCCCTGACAGAACTCAGATTTCTGTGGCTTTCTCCTGGGCAACATCAGATGCGGGCCCTCAGTAGAGTGCTGTATCTGATCAGAAAGTAATAAACATTGAATGTGAACACCGAATACCACGTCGACCTTTGTCCAGTAGGTGGAATTAACCACCAGCCAGCAGTATGCTATGCATTCCCTGTGTTTCAAAGAAGTAGTGAGCTGGGTATGGTTCTCAGGACAGGGCTTTGCAGGCCTCCCTGGCACTGACTCCAGGCAGGTGCTACTTGAACAAGCAACAATCCTCAGGGGCGGTCATACCTGGAACATTTGCATCTTGACTTCCATTGATGTCTTCCCTACCCAGCTAACATGGCCACTGAATTTGATGTCCTGTTCTGGGCTTAAGCTCTTCTTGCGCATATCTGTAAAAACACAAAATCAGTCTGCATGCAAACCATGCAAAACATTCTCTGTACAACTGCATTGAAAATTCTGGTGAATCCACTACATTTTTTTCTTGTCCTCAAAACTAAAATGACTTTTTTTTAAACACATAAAGGAATTTGGCATGTCTTTTTTGGGAAATGTAGACAATTACAAGACTATAAAAGTAAAACTGGAATCATGCAACACTCCTCCACCTAGCTATAATAACTAACACGGTATGGGGCATTGCACACATTTTCAGATGCGAAAATGCAGTAACATTTCCCATAAAGTAATTCCTTGGGCTGGTGATGCAGTGTAATAGGTAAAGCGTAGGCAGCATGTGATGTCTGCATCCTCTATGAGCATCAGTTCAGGTCACTGACACCCCACTCCTGATCCAGCTCCCTGCTAATGTGCCTGTGAAAAGCAGTGGAAAACGGTCAAGGCCAAGATCCTGAAGAAGCTCTTAGCTCCTGCTTGTGGCCTGGCTCAGCCCTGGTTATTGTGGCCATCTGGTAAGTGAACCAGTGATACAAAGTCTATCCTTCTCTCTCACTCCCTCACTCTGTCACTATGACTTCCAAATATAGAAATCTTTAAAAACAAAAAAAGAATCCCATAGGACCAATGTTGTAATAAAGAGAGTTAAGCTGCTGCCCACATTGTAGCATCCTGTAAGATTGCTGCTTCAAGGCCCAGCTGTTCCATCTCCAATCTAGCTCCCTGCTAGCATATCTGAGAAAACAGCAGAAGATAACCCAAGTTCCTGGGTTCCAGATACCCATGTAGCAGACCTGGATGGAGTTCTAGCATTTGGCCTGGTCAAGCCCTAGTTTTTGCAGCCATTTGGAGAGTGACCCAACAGATGGAAAACCAATCAACACTCCTCTGCCTCTTCTCCTCTTTTTCCCTCACTCTGACATTTTGACATTTTTTTTCAATAAAATCTTGAAAATCAATAGTAAGAATTCCAAATATGCATAGAAAGTGGTATCACTTACCAATCTTGTCCACCAGGGCTGTAACTATCGATAAAGGAGACATCTTAGCTGAAGGAATTCTCGTGTGCATGTAGCAAATAAGAACTGTAGGAAAACAGGGAGTGTAACAAAGAAGAAAATACCCAAATTATCTCTCAACATTTGTAATTTGGTCTTGAAATCCTTCAAATGTTTTATCTGGCTTTCAAGAGCCAACTTCCAGAAAAGCACTAGTGACAGTTTCCTAGAAACAGACTTCTCTGTGTTGAAAAGATTTGAAGATTCTCTAATATGGTGAGCAAACCAAAGCCCAAAGTTCAGTCCTAGAAAGTAGCTTACCACCCCTCTACAGACGCAATGCCTAAATCAGAACAGGAGCCCACACAAAAGAACCAGGGCTCTTCAGAAATTTGGTCAATCCCAGGGTTGGGCCAGCAAAGCACAAGATGAACCCAGAACATCTACTTGTCCAAGAAACTAGGGAATACTCCATGAGTAGCACACAATGGAGAAAAAAAATGATCCAGAAAGTAGCTCGATGGCATTGGGACAGTTCTGGGATGGTTTGTATACCAACACTGATGACAATGACCTATGACAGCCCAGTCAACAAAGAAGGAATCCTTGCTTTCACAGTGCTTTCAAAATTATAAATTCAGAGTCTAATGAGGAACAGGATATTGTTCTAAGGTCTAAATGCATCTTCCTAAAGAAGAAAGAAAAAAAGGAACTTTTTTGTTAAGAGGCCTGACAGACATCCCCTTCTCCAGGTAATCAAACTTTATATCATCAATAATGGGACAAATGAAAACCACACACCACGTGACAGGACACAATAAGCAAAAAGCACGGTTTGGGTTTGTTTGCTTGTATCATAGGGTAGGTACTGATTCTGTGAATGCCACTCCAGAAGTAAGAGTTGTCATGTCCACTCTTGTACTTTTCCCTCTCTTCCATTTCCAATGTTTAAAAAGAAAAAAAATCAGTTATCCCTTCTATGACATTCCTGCCAAGGTTATACATTCCAGGGTTAATTATGAAGAAGCATCAGACAAAAAGTAAGTCGGGAACTTTCCCAAATTTATAGAGGTCAAGGAAAGACTGAGAAAGTAACCCCGGCATGACAACTAAATGCAATATGTGATTCAGAATTGTATCTTTTGGCTTTAGGACTGCAGGGGAGAACAGAGGGGAGGGGAAGGAATTTGGCGGAGGGGGAAGGGAGACCACAGTGCCAACTAAACTGTATCAAAAAACAATTTTAAAAAAGGGCTATTAGTAAAGTTGACCATGGTTGAGGACTACACAGGAAAATGTATCACTGCAAATTCCCCGAGTTTGAAGGTTACATTACAGTTATACGGGACAATGTCCTTGCTTGTAGGAAAAACACATTAAGGCACTTGGGGGCAGGGTGGTGGGTGGCCGGCCTTGTAGGAAGTTAAGTTACTGCCTATGATTCCAGTGTCCTATGTGGGCACTGACTCTAGTCAAAACAGTTTGATTTCAATCCAGTTCCCTGCTGATACACCTGGTAAAACAACAGAAAACAGCCCAAGTGGTTGAGCCCCTGCACCTATGTGGGAGACCAGGTTGAAGCTCTTGGCCCAGCCCTGGCCATTGCAGCCATTTAGGGGAGCGAATCAGGGATGGGCTCTCTATCTCTCAATCTGTCTTTCATTCATTCTTTCTCTCTCTCTCTCTCTCTCTCTCTCTCTCTCTCTATATATATATATATATATATATATATATATATATATACATACATACATATATATATATATAACTCTGCCTTTCAAATAAATGAACAAGTCAGTCCCTAAAAATAAAAAAAAAATAAATGATATTTTAGAGTATGTAACTGGCATCCTGGTTTATCTGGCACCTAGTTCACTAGGTGCCACCTGCAATGCTGGCACCCCATAGAGTACTGGGTTGAGCTGCAATTGCTCCAGCTCCCTGCTAATGAGCACAGGAAAGCAGCTGAAGACAGCCCAAGTACTTGGCCTCCTGACATCCATATGTAAAACCCAGATGTAGTTCCAGGCTCCTGGCTTAACCTTGGTCATTTGAGGAGTGAGCCAGCAATGTAAGATTCATAATCATGTCCATTTCTTACTCACTTTCTCTGTCACTCTAACCTTTCATATAAATAAATCTTAGTTAAAAAAATTGGGGAGTCATAAAGCAGGGTGTCAACAATTTACTCTCAGATAATCCTGCAAATAACAATTTTTATACTGTATTTTCAAGTTTTAAGATTTAATTACTTTGAATTATATTACCTTTTTAATTGCAAGAGTTACAGAGATAGCAAGGAGAGACAGTGAGATCTTTCATCCACTGATTCACCCCCCTAACAGCCTCAACTGGTGGGGATGCCACAAGGATGCAGGGACACAATGAGTTCAGCCATTACCCACTGCTTTCCAGGGCCATTAACAGGGAGCTGGATTGGAAGTGGAGCAGGCTTAACCTGCTGAGCCACCGTACCAGTCTCTTAAGAGTCTTCAAACATTATTAAAATGCACTCAGATTATAATCCCATTCGAAACTGCATTTATATTTATGAGACATAAACTAGAACTCAAAGTAGCAGATCCCCTTCTGTGCTTTTAGAATAACCTCATTTGTGCAAGCTCAAGAATGAAAAGGACTGTCCATCATTAGTCAATACATACTGTAAGTATTAGAAATATTAGAATAACAAGTACCTCCTAAGCTGTCAAGATCCTCAAGAATCCTGCCAAATCTGTGAGAGAAAGTGAACCATTGATTAAGCGCAAGTCATGATGATATTCTTTTAAAAATTAACAAGTTAGAGGCACAGAAAATGTACTAAAATCGATAGCAGTAATGGCTACACAATTCTCTGAACCAAAGGGTTGTTTATTTCAAACAGGTGAATTGTGCGACCAGTGAATTACATCCTTCAGTTGATTCTCAAACAGGAAATCAAATCTAATCAAACAAGACTAGTGTCACATTACCTTACGGTGTTTTGAACAGTCAAGTATTTCTCTCGTAACCCAGGCTCACTGCCCAAAGGCAAGAGAACTTCAATGTAACTGTCCTTCATTCTCCTAGGTGACAAGCTCTTCTGTGAGCCCGGCAAAGAGCTGTGAAGGAGCTTTCGTTCCTCCATTGCTTTCACATGGTCTCTGAGAAGAAAGCAAGCTTTGTAAACACAGGAACAGCATCGTCCTGCAATCCTGGGGACATGCACAAGGGGGAAATGTCTGTCGGTCTGCACCTGCCTCACCCTCTCTTCCTCCCCTCCCCCGCCCAATCACCAGCTGTGGAAACCGAACACTTCTGGTGCCATTTCTTAGGCTTGTAGATAAGAAAAATAGAGTTAAAAGTGATAGAATAAATATTTATCCTCATCAACAATTAATGAACAGCAAGGCCACTGAACTCCAGAGTCCCATTTCTTACCTTGACAATTCTGAATCCCTCTGTCCTCTCTGTGCCTCTCACTACCTTCATTTTTTAAAAAGATTTATGAATGTATGTATTTATTTATGTGAAAGGCAGAGTTAGAGAGAGGGGGGATAAACAGAGATAGCAAGATCTTCCATTCACCGGTTCACTCCTCAAATAGTTGCAATGGCCAGGCCTGGGCCAGAGTGCAGCAAGGAGCTTCTTCTAGGTTTCCCATGTGGCCACAGGGGATCAAGCACTTGGTCATCCTCTGCTGCTTTACCAGGTACATCAGCGGTGAGTCAGATCAGAAGTGGAGCAGCCAGGACACAAACTGGCACCCACATGGGATACTGGTGACGCAGATAGCAGCTTTGCCAGCTCCACCACAGTGCTCTAATTTCATAAGGAGAGACAGAGGAGGAAAAATGAAGTCTACCAGAAGGCAGAACAAAAAATAAAGAGGGCGGCCTGGTGCCGTGGCCTAGCGGCTAAAGTCCTCACCTTGAATGCGGCGGGATTCCATATGGGCGCTGGTTCTAATCCAGGCGGCTCCACTTCCCATCCAGCTCCCTGCTTGTGGCCTGGGAAGGCAGTCGAGGACGGCCCAAAGGCCCTGCACCCATGTGGAGACCTGGAAGAAGTTCCTGGCTCCTGGCTTCAGATCGGTGCAGCACCAGCCATTGTGGCAACTTAGGGAGTGAATCATCGGATGGAAGATCTTCCTCTCTGTCTCTCCTCCCCTCTGTATGTCTCTGACTTTGTAATAAAAATAAATAAATCTTTAAAAAAAAGAGAAAGAGAGCATGAAAAGAGGCAAAGGAAAGATGAGAGGCATAAGGAGTAGGGACAGAAAGAGAGCCAAGGACAAGGAATACAATGTTGTTACCATGAGTTAAAAACTTTTTCTAAATGTAGTTGGTGAAATATCATTCACAGAAATGTCAAGCCTAAAAATATACAGGAGGGCCTGGTGCAGTAGTCTAGGGGTTAAAGTCTTCATCTTGGGCCCGGCGGCGTGGCCTAGCGGCTAAAGTCCTCGCCTTGAAAGCCCCGGGATCCCATATGGGCGCTGGTTCTAATCCCGGCAGCTCCACTTCCCATCCAGCTCCCTGCTTGTGGCCTGGGAAAGCAGTCGAGGACGGCCCAAAGCTTTGGGACCCTGCATCCGCGTAGGAGACCCGGAAGAGGCTCCAGGTCCCGGCATCGGATTGGCGCATACCGGCCCATTGCGGCTCACTTGGGGAGTGAATCATCGGACGGAAGATCTTCCTCTCTGTCTCTCCTCCTCTCTGTATATCCGGCTTTCCAATAATAATAAAATATTTTAAAAAAAAAAGTCTTCATCTTGCACGTGCCAGGATCCCATATGGGCACCGGATCATGTGCTGCCGACCCCCTTTCCCATCCAGCTCCCTGCTTGTGGCCTGGGAAAGCAGTTGAGGACGGCCCAAAGCCTTGGGACCTTGCACCTGTGTGGGAGACCTGAAAGAGGCTCTGGGATCCTGGCTTTGAATTGGCTCAGCTCTGGTCATTGCAGCCACTCGCGGATGGAAAATCTTCCTGTTTCTCCTCCTCTCTATATATCTGACCGTCCAATCAAATCTTTTCTAAATAAAATAAAATCTAAAAAAATATACAGGAGAAAGTGAAATGGTACCTGGTGAATTAACAATGTGGAAACATTCTCAAGAAAAATGGCTTGGTCTCTTTAAAGCCAAGCTAACACAAAAGGTGGGAATGGGAGGGGTAAGTGTCAGCTATTTGAGGTAGACTAAACAGAACCACCAGATGCACCACACAGCCCTTTATTGTATCTTTTTAAAATGTGTTAAGGACATTCTGGAAACAGCTGAGGAAACCTGGATATGGATGAGCAACCAGATCATTTCTGCACCAACAACTGAAAAAAGTTGTGTCTAGTGATTATTCACACAATGTAGCAGGCCCAGTTAATTGTGAACAGACAAGAAACAATGAAGAAATCAAGGTGCAAAACCAGACAAAAGCAGGACACTTGGGTTCAAACCCAAAACCCTGCCCGTTCACATTTTAATTGGAATTCCTGTCTCGTCAGGTGAGAAAAATAAAAAGAGAAACATACTGTAAGCATGCCACAAGTTTCATTTGGGTGTATATTTTAAATGTGGATCAGTTAGGTGATGCATCGGAATGTACTTCGAGAAATACATGGTACCTATAAGTCACACTGTTTTCTAATACTGATACAACTAGTGAGCATATTAAAATGTTCACCTTTTTCTCCTAGCAACAAACAATCTATCTTCCACCACAGGGCTCCCCATCCACTGGGCCTAGTCACAATATCCTGGGGATGAAGGAAGAAACCCACATACGTACCTCCAGTTTGTGGATATTCCCACTATCTCCCGCAACTTATCTCGTACTGAAACAAAAAGAGGTCACTCCATTAAACACAGAAACACGAGAGCACTTGGAAAAGTTCACAGAAACATAATTAAAACTATGAATTTCAGCAAATGTTTTTGTAATCCATGAAGCGCTTCTTCATAATACACATTTTACACATATTATGAAAAAAAAATCTAGGTTCCTAAAACACTGTGTGTGGGGCCCAGCCCGGGAGCCTAGAGGCTAAAGTCCTCGCCTTGTACACGCCAGGATCCTATATGAGCACCGGTTCTAATCCCAGTGGCCCCACTTCCAATCCAGCTCTCTGCTTGTGGCCTGGGAAAGCAGTCGAGGACGGCCCAAAGCCTTGGGACCCCGCACCCGTGTGGGAGACCCGGAAGAGGCTCCTGCCTTCAGATCGGCTCAGCTCTGGCCGTTGCGGCCACTTGAGGAGTGAATCAATGGAAGGAAGATCTTCCTCTCTGTCTCTCCTCTTCTATCTGACTTTGTGATAAAAATAAAATAAATCTTTAAAAAAAAAGAAAATGAGCATCAAAAATAAGCATCAGCATTATAATATCATATTGTGAACATCACAGATCCAATTGTTGTCCCGCAAAACCTGAGCCACATGCACTTTGTATAGGAAAACAGAATACATATCTGGAAATTAAAATGTAATTTTGTATTGCAAGAAATCTCATTAAATCCAAAAGTCAGCATTTTTCCCAAGAGACTTTTGTGTTTCCTTTTTGTCACTCACGTGTTGGTTACTCAGTGGCGCGTTTCTTCATGGTGCTGTAATTTGTTGTTGATGTTGTTGTTGTTGTGGCTGTTCTAACTCATACCAGTTGTTGACCTGGTTTCATGACTTCTCAATTATGGAAATGTATAGTGATGGAGTACTGGGGTCTGTCATATACAGACGTGGGGGTATAATGGAACAAGGATCCCTGCTTCCAGACAGAAGATGGATTCCCAATGAAGCTGTTGGACATGTGTAGACAATGGGATGCTGGACTGTCTGACATTGTCTGTACCAACAATGTCGGGGTACACTTAAATAAGAGACTGATAGAATTATTCCTTATGAAGGACTATAATACTGTAGTAAATGGGAAAAATCTGTTGGGGGTGGGAGTTTGTGGGGGAATCCCAACCTATACGAAATTGTACCACATAATTCAGAATTCAAAATAAAAATATATTTAAAAATTATTTGAAACTCAGAGCAACAAAGCTCTTTTAAATAAAAAAATGGGGGCTAGGCATGCAAACAGGAACCTCCATTCCACCAACCGCTTTTGGCTGCTGGTGGGGGCGGGTGGCACAGCCTGGCCTGACCACTTAAAAGCAGCCAGTGCCACCTTTGCTTGCCCACTGGCTGCCCAGCGACGAGCTCTGGGGACTTGGGGGTGTGGAATTACTGCCTAGGGACATCCATGGATAAGGCCATCATATGTGTAGGTGCAGAATGAATCCAGAAGGACTCCCAACAACAGGGCCATTTACCTGCAGGTAAGCGAGGGGACTGAGAACTGGTGGATTGGAGGGGAGAGACCGAAGATCTGCATAGGTCAGACCGATGCACCAGCCCACATGGGAGTCCTGAGATGGGTGTGTTAATGCAGGACATCACTGACCACCACATGCCAGTCCATACGAAAGTTAGGGCTGGGGGCCTATTTAGCAGGGCTAGATCCCAGTACCCAACTGAGTGTCGGAACAGGGGATGAGTCACATTAGGCAGAGCCATGACACTAACCAGCACGCAAGAGAACCAGGTCCGGGGATAGATTCTGTGGGGGATAAGTGGGTCCAACCCTATGGAAATACAAGTCCTGCTGGTTAGCTTAAGAGTTGGGGTGGCGGGCCCAGTGTGGTAGCCTAACCTAGAGGCGAAAGTCCTCATCTTGCACATGCCAAGACCCCATATGGATGCTGGTTCTAATCCTGGCAGCCCCACTTCCCATCCAGCTCCCTGCTTGTGGCCTGGGAAAGCAGTAAAAGATGGCCCAAAGCCTTGGCACGCTGCACCTATGCGCAGACCAGGAAGAGGCTCCTGGCTTCTGGCTTCGTATCAGTGTATTTTTGGCTGTTGCAGTCACTTGGGAAATGATTCAATGGATGAAGATCTTCCTCTCTGTCTCTCTTCCTCTCTGTGTATCTAACTTTCCAACAAAAATAAAATAAATCTTTAAAAAAACAAAGAGTTGAGGTGGTGATAGGCTAACCTAGGTGTGACCATGGAACCCACCAACACTCATGGGTACTAGGGCTGAAAATAGACTGGGCAGGTACATGCTGCAGCACTTGCATGTGCATCCTAAAACAGGGTGTGGAGCATGCCAGCCCATAACATCCACCAGCTCATTCAAAGGCCAAGATGGAGAGGGAGGCTATGCCAGGCAAGGGCCTAGCACCTGCTGGAGCATGTGAGATCTGGATCTGAGAGTGGGCCGAGTGGGGAATTTGGGAAACCCTTAGTGGGACATAACTCCCGCTGGTGAGCACATGGTCCAGACCTAGGGGTCAGGCAGGCTAAGCAATGTAGCTCCATTCTTTGGCAAGTGTTTGAGTTGGATTTGGAAGGGGACAGACCTGGCAGGGCCAAGAAAACCTCAGCTTACTGGCAAGTGCAGAAACCAGGCTAGAGTGCAGGTCATGCCAGGCTAAGCTGTCATACCTACTGGTTTGCATGAGCCAGGGTTGGGAACAGACTGAGCAAGGCCATGTTCCAGTACTCACCAGCAAGAGTTGGGACTAGGGGCCAGCTGAGTCATGGCAGGCTACAGCATCCAAAGGCAAAGGCCAAGACAGGTGAGGGACTCTGTCAAGCTGGGTCAGAGCAACCACTGGCACATGTGAGATCTGTGGTTGGGAATAGGCATGGTTGAGGAGCAAAGGGGATGCCCTGGCTGAGTTGTGGTTCCCACGGGTGAATGTGAGGGCTGGAATGAGAGATGCTGTCTGATCTGGACATGGCTGCAGTGTCCCTCAACATGAATGTGGACTGGGTCTGGGGTGCGCTACATTGGGTCAGACTCCAGCACCCACTGGTGCTCGTGAGAACTAGGGTAGGTGTAGGATGGGCTGGGCTAGGTCTCTGCCACTGCTGAACCTGTGCGAGCTGTGTCTGGGTGTGGACCAGGCTTGGCTGGGCTGTAACACCCAACAGCAAAAACTGGAATGGGTGAAAGCCAGTCAGGAAAGGCCACTGTTCCTGCTAGGAAAGGAGGTGGACTAAGTAGGACTGACCCATGGACCCACCAGTAGGTGTGAGATCTGGCATTGGGAGAGATCCTGATGGAGGAGCTTGGGGAACTCCTCTGTCAGGACACAGTCCTTGCAGGTGAGCACAAGAACCATGATAGCGAGCAGCCCAGACTAGGCCAAGTAATGGTACCCACCAGCATACATTTGGCTCAGGTTGGGGGCAAACCAAACTGGGTCAGTTCATATTACCTGCTGGTGAATCCGAGCACCAGGATAGAGTGTGGGCCAGGCTGGGTCTGGGGGCCGGCTGGGCTGGGCTAGACTGTAGCCCCCAGCAGAGTGAGCTGCAATTGGAGGTGGCCTGGGCCTAGCCAGGCTACAGCACCCACTGGCAAATGCCAAGGTGAGGCAGTCTCTGCCAGACTGGACCACAGATCCCAATAAGCACATGTGAGACCCAGGGGGAAGGGAAGGGGTTACACTGGTGGTAGGGTGCGGGGGGCTCCCCTCCTGGGCCACTACTCCCACTGCTGAGCATGAGAGCTGAGATCAGAGGCACATTAGGCAGGGCAGGGCTACAACACATGTTGGCCTCATGTGAGCTGGATCAGGAGAAAGCCAGGCTGGGTTGACTGTTCCTGCTGGTGTATGCAGAAGTCAGAGTGAGTGCAGGTTGGTTGGGCTTTGCTGTAGCATTAGCTGGCAGATGATGGCATGGGAGGAAAATTCTGTCAAGCTATACTGCAGAACCACCTGGAGAGTGCAAGATCTGGGAGTGAAAGTGGGCCCATTAGAGAAAGAGTGGGCACCTCCCTCTTGGGTTGCCACTCTGACTGGGAACATAAGAACCAGGACCAGGGCAAGCTTGGTTAGACAGAGAGTAGCACCCACTGGCATGTGTATGGACTGGATAAGGGGGCTGGTTGGGTTGAACGAGAATTCAATGCCCACTGACATGTACAAGAACTGACTGGGATGTGGGAGACTGGACCAGTCTGCTGTACATACTGGCAAACACTGGAACCAGCACAGGGGCAGAACTGGTGGTAGTTATTGTGGGTTGCTCTGACTAGGCTGCAGCTCCTACTAATTTGTGTGAGGGCTGAGTGTGTGATGGGCAGGATCGGGCTGGGCTGCAATACCCATTGGTTTGTGTAGGAGATGTGGCTGGAGCCAGAACTGACGAGGCAATTGCAACCACCAGCATGTGCATAGGCTGATTTGAGCAACAGACTATGCCAGACCCTGTATTGGCATGCACACACAAGAACCAGGTCTGGGATCATCTCAGATGAAGATTCTATGGGGATCCCCTGCAACTGAATCACTGGACTCAGAACCCCAAACATGGAGAGAATTGCAGGTTCCATGGTCTGACCGTGGAGTGCATGTGTCAGAGCTGGGCCTCCTCAGTGGCTTAGATAGAGCAGTGGACAGCATATCCAGGTGGACATAAAGGATATAGCAGTACAATGGAGCCTACAGAGGAAACCTGGTACCATGACAGAGGACAGGACAGAAGAAATGGATCCACTACTCCAGCAAAGCATTGGTAATAAATATCTGAGCAAACGGAGATTCTAAGTTGGACTATGTCAACCAATGGATTCTGGAGAGATTTCATCATACTTGGAGTGGCAAGATTGGCAGCAATTCAGAACTGTGGAACTATCTATCTCTTGAGTGGGACCCTCGGAGCTTGTCCCACATGGGGAACCCTGGGATGGTGTCAGGTAGCTGTCCTATATCCCAGGATATGGAGGCAGTTGGGATGCTGGGTGTGGCTTCTTCCCTTGTCTCTCCCCTTCCCCCAGATGCAGGAAGGGAAAAAAGAGAATGTGGAAATAACGGTCTCACTCACCTTCCTGTAGCCCTTGATCCTTTGCACCCTAATCAACTATGTAAAAATCATCAAAAGTAATTATCGTAAAAAATAAATAGGTTGGGCCCGGCAGCGTGGCCTAGCGGCTAAAGTCCTTGCCTTGAAAGCCCCGGGATCCCATATGGGCGCCGGTTCTAATCCCGGCAGCTCCACTTCCCATCCAGCTCTCTGCTTGTGGCCTGGGAAAGCAGTTGAGGACGGCCCAATGCATTGGGACCCTGCACCCACATGGGAGACCCGGAAGAGGTTCCTGGTTCCCAGCTTTGGATCGGTGCAGCACCGGCCATTGTGGTCACTTGGGGAGTGAATCATCGGACGGAAGATCTTCCTCTCTGTCTCTCCTCCTCTCTGTATATCTGACTTTGTAATAAAAATAAATAAATCTTTAAAAAAAAACAAAAACAAAAAAAATAAATAGGTTACATCACAAGATTTTATTACATGTGGTACAGACAGCTAGGAAGTACAATAAGATAAAATTCACAGGTACAATTTTTAGATTTGATGTCATACTATTTTTACATTAAGGCAAAGGAGACACCTCAATGGCAGTGTGATGGCCTTCTGAGGGTACCTGAAAGACACCTATTGAAAGACAGGAAGGGAGAACAAAGGGGTTGGGGAGAGGGAGGGGGAAACCCCAATGCTGAATAATAAGAATAAAAAGAATAAAAATTAAAAATGAAAATAAATAAATAAAAGAATAGAGGGGTTGGTACTAAGGCACAGTATGCTAAACTTCTGCTTACAGCACTGGCATCTCATATGGCTACAGATTCATGTCCCAGCTGCTACATTTTCAACTAAACTCCCTGCTTATGGCCTGGGAAAGCAGCAAAGGCTGGCTCAAGTCTTTGAGTCACTGTAGCCCCGTGGAAGACCCAAAGGTGACTCTCGGCTACTGGCTTCAGATCAGCTCATCTCTGGCTGTTGCAGCCATTTGGGAAGTGAACCAGCAGATGGAACACCTCTCTCTTTCTCTCTCTTTCTTTCTGTAACTTTGCCTTTCAAATAAAAGTAGTTAAGTAAATCTAATTAAATAAATAAATGGAAAGCAAATACCCCCAAACAATGCATGGACTATTGATACCCAGTGACATAAAAAATTACCATTTTGGTCAATATAAGAGTACAGGCCAGGCATGATGGCTCAATGGCTAAATCTTCGCCTTGCATGCCCTGGGATCCCATATGGATACCGGTTCATGTCCTGGCTGCTCTACTTCCCATCCAGCATACTGTGTCTGAGTATGGCCTAGAAAGCAGTGGAGAATAGCCCAAAGCTATTGAGAGACCTGGAAGAAGCTCCTGGCTCCTGATCACCTCAGCTCCAGCTGTTGCAGTCTCTTGGGGAGTCAGTGAGCGAATGGAAGAGCTTTGTCCCTCCTTCCCTTTGTAAATCTGCTGTAATAAAAATAAATAAATCTAAAAAAAAAAAAAGAGGGCCTGATGCAGTAGCCTAGTGGCTAAACTTCTCACCTTGCATGCCCAGGATCCCATGTGGGCACCAGTTCCTGTTCTGGCTGCTCCACTTCCCATCCAGCTACCCGTTTGTGGCGTGGGAAAGCACTAGAGGAATACCTAAAGCCTTGGGACCCTGCACCTGCAATGGGAGACTCGAAAGAAGCTCCTGGCTTTGGATTGGCTCAGCTCCAGCTGTTGCGGCCACTTGGGAAGTGAATCAGTGGATGGTATATCTTTCTTTCTGTCTCTCCTCCTCTCTGTAAATCTGGCTTTGCAATAAAAATAAATGAATCTTTAAAAAAAAAAAAGAAAAAAGAAGAAGGGTCCGGCGGCGTGGCCTAGCGGCTAAAGTCCTCGCCTTGAACGCACCGGGATCCCATATGGGCGCCAGTTCTAATCTTGGCAGCTCCACTTCCCATCCAGCTCCCTGCTTGTGGCCTGGGAAAGCAGTCGAGGATGGCCCAAAGCTTTGGGACCCTGCACCCGCGTGGGAGACCTGGAAGAGGTTCCAGGTTCCCGGCATTGGATTGGCGCGCACCGGCCCGTTGCAGCTCACTTGGGGAGTGAAACATCGGAGGAAGATCTTCCTCTCTGTCTCTCCTCCTCTCTGTATATCCGGCTTTCCAATAATAATAAAAAAAAAAAAAAAAAGAAGAGTGGCAGGTGCTAAAGCCAATAATCAATTTGAAGCTTCATTTACATATGCATGAATAAATACACTAATTTGGACCCTTACAAGGTCACCATTTTAAGGATAATAAATACTCCCAAATTAATAACAGCAATGCGTGTTTGCATATATGAATTATGAACTTCAATTAAGTATGGGTAAACAGTTTCTCTTAACAAAACCATGTTCTAGGATTGTTTGATTGGTACAACCAATGGAACTGTCGTAAGAGATCTCTTCATCCAGCCCTCAGTGCCTACACAGAGCAGTCAAATCACTTAAGAACAAGAACTCAGTCCCCAAGGCCCCCAGAAACAGGAGCTCAAATTCTCACAATGTGATTTCTATGCCCAGCGCCTCTGCAGCGACTCCGGGCGTTGTCTAAACAAGATGCTTGTGAAACTTCCACCTTTAATATGGTTGTTCCAATTGATTTAACGTGTTTTTGCAGAAATTGTTAAATATCTTTTTTCATCTTTTTACTTACTTTATGATACAGTTCCATAGGCTCTGGGATTATTCTTACCCCCTCTCCAAAACCCCCTCCCCGATCTCCCCTATATTATTTTTTTAAAGATTTATTTTATTTTTATTACAAACTCAGATATACTGAGAGGAGGAGAGACAGAGAGGAAGTGGAGCTGCCGGTACCAGAACCAGTGGCCACATGGGATCAAGGCGAGGACCTTAGCCACTAGGCCACGCTGCTGAGCCCCTCCCCATATTATTACAATAGTATAGTTTTTCATAAACAGACTTAAGTCCATCATTCTGCTATTTAAGTGCATCCTGAAATTGTAGGCATGGACAGTGGCAAAGAATCCAACATCTTGTTGTCAAGATATATTTTACAGTTTCATTGGGAGTTCATCTTTAACCTAGAAGTAGAGATGCATGCTGTATCACATCCTCACATCTGGATTCGATAATGTCTATTACACAGTTACTGTACATCTCCTTAAATGAAAAGCCATAAAACAAAATCAACAGCAGGAAGTAAAAAAAAAATTAACGACACCATGAAGTTAAATAACATGCTAAAGAATGACTAATGTGTGACTGAATAAATGAAAAAGAAAATCATGAACCTTCTTGAAGAAAATGATGCTATTGTATAAACGAGTCAGCGACAAATATGAAAAAAAACTATTTCAAATAAATGAAAATAAAAACAAAAACATCGAAATCCACAAGATGCAGTTTCTGTTTATCTTTGCTGGTGAGAGTGTCTCCTGTAGGCAACAGAAACATGGGTTTTGTTTTTTATCCAGTCAACTAATCTATGACATTTGATTGGTGAGTTTAAGCCATTTACACCCAGGGTTAATATGGATAGGTGGTAATTTGGTCCTGTCATTTTAGCAATGGACTGTCATTGTTTCATTTAGTCTTTTGCTGTCATTCTACTGGTAGTTTCTCCACATTTGCCTTTGGTTTTGGTGGGCGCTATTCCTTTTCTCTCTCTAGAGAACATCTTGAAGTATCATTTGCAGCGCAGGTTTGGAAAAGGCATATTCTTTGAGCTTTTCTTTACTGTGGAGGAATTTTCTTTCATTTGCAAAGACAAAGGAAAGCTTTGCTGGGTACGTGATCCTAGGCTGACAATTTTTTGCTTTTAGAATCTGGAATATGTCACTCCATTCTCTTCTGGCCTGTAGAGTTTCCTGTGACAGGTCAGTTATGAGTCTCATTGTGATTCCTCTAGATGCCAGCTGATTTTTTTCACATTCTTGTCAATAAATCTTGACAATAAGATGCTGGACTTTCTGCCATTTCTATTGCTACATTTAACTAGCAGAATGATGGACTTGTGGCTGCTGTTGAAGGGATTATACTATTGTAATAACACAGGGTAACTGAGGGGTGAGGGGGAATGGGGAGGCGGGCAGGGAAAATCCATGAGCCTATGGAACTGTATAATGAAAAATTTAAAAAATCAAAAAGAAGGTATCATCGCATGCATCTCCCAACCAAAATGAGAATATGGGTATTCAGCATGTGTCAATAAGAGATAAAACCCATACTTGCCTTCACGTATGTGGAAGATCCCCGGCGTCTGCGGCTCCTGGGACCCTTGAGTCAGTGTTCTGGCAGGAGTCGGCAGCCCCTTGCTCAAGGCGCAAAGCCTATAAGCAAGATAAAACACACTGAGAACAGACTCCAGGGCTTCTTCCTTGGCAGCTCGAGAGCCCCCGCCTTCTTGCAGAGCATACGGCCGCAGCACAGCCTCCGGTTACGCTGCCTGGTGGCGCCTGCACTTGCTTCCCACATGCACTGGCATATGAGGTTACTCCATAAGGCTGCTCTCCAGCTAGAGTGAACACTTCTTGCCAGCTGATAATTAAGTAATTTACTTCAAAATAAATAAAACATGTCAAACAGGTTTAATGATGAATGTATTCTTGCTCTATTTTACTAGCTCCAGAAGCCCAAAATTGATTCAGTAAACAACTAAACAAATTATGACCACTTATTTTGTTCCTTATTGTCACACTGTAGTTCCTGAATAAATAAGATAAGGCTAATTATCAATGATTCAACTTTGAACTTTGAACTATCCCTTTCCAGGCTCAAAGAATTTATTGTGCTTGAGTAGATATTTCCTAGTTCCAGAACAGAATAAAAACTATCGGCTCAAATATAGCTAGTTGCTTCTCTCTTTAAATTTAAATTAGGGCCTGGCTGCGTGGCCTAGCGGCTAAAGTCCTCGCTTTGAACACCCTGGGATCCCATATGGGCGCCAGTTCTAATCCCAGCAGTTCCACTTCCTATCCAGCTCCCTGCTTGTGGCCTGGGAAAGCAGTTGACGGCCCAATGCATTGGGACCCTGCACCCGTGAGGGAGACCCAAAGAGTTTCCAGGTTCCCGGCTTCGGATCCGCGCAGCACCGGCCCGTTGCAGCTCACTTGGGGAGTGAATCATCGGACGGAAGATCTTCCTCTCTGTCTCTCCTCCTCTCTGTATATCTGACTTTGTAATAAAATAAATACATCTTTAAAAAAATTGGTTGCATTGGGAGCCCACCAAGATGGCTCAATTGAGTAATACTCCTCTTGCAAGCAGTGGGATCCCATATGGGTGCCAGTTCATATCCAGGCTGCTCCTCTTCTCAGCCAGTTTCCTGCTTGTGGCCTGGGAAAGCAGCCAAGGATAGCCCAAAGTCTAGAGGCCTTGCACCCACGTAGGAGACCCAGAAGAGGCTCCCGGCTTTGGATCGGCTCAGTTCTGGCCATTGCTGCCATTTGGGGAGTGAACCAGCAGATAGAAAATCTTTCTGTCTCTCCTTCTTTCTGTAAATCTGACTTTCCATAAAAATTTGTAAAATCCACATATAAGCTGCTGCAACAAATCCTTGACCTTTCACCAAGTCAACTAGCCCAAAGAACACAGAAATAGGAGTATGCACTTGCTGCCAAAGTCCCCAGAGACCCAATTCTGCTGTCTGCAACACACGCACATATGTGCACAAACAAGTTGCTCTTTTCACAATATCCGGCTAATTCCTTCACAGGGTCTTTTAAAAGTTTAAGAAAATGCATATTATGAAAAAACTGCATGGATTTCAAAAATGCTTTTGATCAAAACAACCTCCTTTTAATTTCACGTTTTCACTAACTTTTGGAAGTATCCACGTATGAGTATGTACACTCATACGTGGCATGACGTTTTGGTCCATGAAGGATTGCATACAATGATAGTCCAATAATATTATGATGGCACTAAAAAATTCCTATGATCCACGGAATCTATACCTGAAGAGGCATGAGAAAATCACAAAAGAAAAACAACACCTCAGAAAATTCACAGTGAAATGAAATATAAGTTTTGCAGATCTCAATCAACTAATTTATTCAGTTATTTATTTGTTTATATATACATACATATATATGTATATATATATTGGAAAGTCAGATATATAGAGGAGAGACAGAGCAGAAGATCCTCCATCCACTGATTCACTCCCCAAGCCGCAACGGCCAGAACTGTGCCAATCCAAAGCCAGAAGCCAAGAGCTTCTTCCTGGTCTCCCACATAGGTGCAGGGTCCCAAGGCTTTGGGTTGTCCTCGACTGCTTTCCCAGGCCACAAGCAGGGAGCTGGATGGGAAGCGGGGCTGCCGGGATTAGAACTGGTACCCATATGGGATCCCAGCACGTGCAAAGCGAGGACTTTAGCCACTAGGCTATCGCACCAGGCCTCAATCAGCTCTTTAAACAGTTTTAAATGGGTCAGCATGGTGGCATAGTATACTAATCTTCCACCTGTGGTGCCAGCATCTCATATGGGCACAGGTTTGTGTACCAACTGCTTCACTTTTGATCCAGCTCCCTGCTAATGGCCTGGGAAAGCAGCAGAGAATGGCACAAGTCTTTGGGACCCTTCACCCACATGGGAGACCCAAAAGAAGCCTCTGGTTCCAGGCTTCAGTTCTGCTTAGCTCTGGCCATAGGGCTATTTGGGGGAGTGAACCAATGGATAAATCCTTTATTTTTATTAGAAAGTCAGATTTACAGTGAGAAGGAGAGACAAAGATCTTCCATCTACTGGTTCACTCTCCAAGTGGCCACAACAGTCGGAGCTGAGCTGATCTGGAGCCAGGAGCCTCCTCTAGGTCTCCCACAGGGGTGCAGGGCCCTAAGGCTTTGGGCTGTCCTCTACTGCTTTCCCAGGCCACAAACAGGAAGCTGGAAGAGAAATGGAGCAGCTGGGACATGAACCGGCACCCATATGGAATTCCAATACATGCAAGGAGAGGACTTTAGGCACTAGGCTACCACACAGGGCCCAAAACAAAGCTTAAAAAAAAAACTGTGAAAACAGATCCCAACAGTTAAAGGTTTTCATTAACAGAGAAGAATGTTAATAGTACATTATCTGCTTGTAAGCCAATCCAAAATGGAAAAAGAAACAAACCAATCAGAGGCTGGCACTGTCATCAAAGGCCTGTGAGTGGGACCAGATGGGGAGGTGGAAAATCACAATGTTGGCAGTCCTATTCTGTGTAGGCCCTGTGTGTGTGCATGTGATTTTTAAAGATACTGGACAGTTAACATCTTCATTTCAAAATACCCAGTCACTTATTTTTTATCTAGTAGAAAGGCACAGCAACACAAATGTCCACGTTACCAAGGGCATCCAGGAGCCTGGAACGCCACCTGGTACCCATGCGGTGGCAGAGGCCCAAGCTTTTGGACCTCTCTCCACTCCCTGCCAGGATGCATTGGAAAGAAGCTGAATCCGAAGCAGAGTAGTCAGAATTCAAACCAGCATCCTGACAGGGGATGCAGGCACCCCAAGAGGTTGCTTAACCCAGGGTGCCACAACACTCACATCTTAATCAAAAAGCCAGAGTCCTTGGGACCATGCACTCATGTAGGAGACCTGGAAGAAGTTCCTGGTTCCCATCTTCAGCCCAGCCCAGCTCTAGCCATTGGGGCCATTTCGGGAGTGAACCTGTGGATGGAAGACCGTTCTCTCCCCACGTCTCCTCTCTCTGTAACTACCACTCAGATAAAAACAAAATAAATCCTTTTAAAAAGTTACAGTAAGCTAAAAGTCATTTATTACTAAAGAAAGAAAAATGTTTTGAGATTGAGTGTAATGTCCTTGGCCTTCCCACTCACTTGTCACTCACCCAGAGCAACTTCCAGTCCTGGAAGGCCCATTCATAGTATGTACCCTAAACAGATGGACCCTTGTCTTTCATAGTGTACTTCTGCGATACGTTCTCTGATACACAAATGTCACTGTGTTACCCCCGCGTGTGGTATGCAGCACAGGATCCTGCTGTACAGACCCACAGCCCAAGCGCAACAGGATACAGCATGTGGCCTCGGTGTGCAGCAGGCTAGACCATTTAGGTTGCTTTAAATCTGTGATGGTCCACAGGGAATCACCTAACCATCTGTTTCTCGCCTGCAGGACTGAAGATGCAGCACCCAGGTGGAGAAAGAAGGATGGTTTCACCAATCCCTAAGTCCTCAGTGCCTGCCGCTTTCAGCCTTTAGGAGCCCCATAGCAAAAGCTCTAGGTCTTTAGAAGAAACTGTCAGAGGCCTGAGGGACACACAGTCCCCAGGACTCATGATTACACCTTGCCAGTCAGAAGAGCCCAGGGAGCCCAAGCTCTCATGGGTTGCTGATAGAATCACAGAAGTCACGGGAGATGGCAAAGAAATGTCTTGGACCTGCACTGTGACATAATGCCATTAAGCCACCATCTGCAATGCCAAAATCCCATATGGCCACCAGTTAAGTCCCAGCCACTTCATTTTCAATCCAGCTCCCTGCTAAGGGTGTGGGAAAATGGCAGAAGATGGTCCAAGTGCTTGGGTCCCTGTCAACAATGTCAAAGAGCTAGCAAAAGCTCCTGGCTCCTGGCTTCAGCCTGGATCAGCCCTGACAATTGAGGCCATTTGGGGTGTGAAGCAACAAGATGGAAGCTCTCTCTCTTCATCTCTCTGTGTAATGGCACCTTTCAAATAAGTAAATCTTTCTCACACACACACACACACACACACACACACAAGGTATGGTGTCATCCTGACTCCCAAGATTACAAGTTTTGTTTCTCAAATGACTGCAAAGTTTTTATTACAGTGACAGACACTGTCACTCATATATCCTAGTTTTCAATTAAGAGACTAAACTAAGGTGAGTCAAGACAAAAAACAAAAAAGCTACGAAGGCTGCCCACCAGGCAACCTGACCCTCAGTGTCTGTGTTCCATTGTGAACTCTCAATAGCCACTCACAGAGGCCATGGAAGGTTAGAGGGGTCCACCAGAAGGCACGCAGGCCTGTGGGAGCTCAGCGCCAAGCAGAGCCTCGCTGGAGGGCATCCAGGGCCTTTCACAAGGGATTCAACACAAACTAAAGTCAACTGCGCAACAGTGAGCAAGAGAGACTGAAAGAACCCTTCCATTCAGCACACTGCAAAGACACTAAGCACCATGAAACAAAACGATAAATATACATACAGATACCTGTGGAGGGAGACAGGGCCAGAGGGACCCAGGGCCAAGAGAACAGATGAAACAATGCGGCTCAGGTCTTGAGGCTACACTGATGGTGTGCAGCTGGGGGGCAGGCCCACTGGCGCAAACACCTTCAGAAGCAGCAACAGGTGTGGACAGAACCAACCCGGAGAGGCAGCCAAGAAGCAAGCAGGGGAAAAGCCAGGAGCCCCGTGGGGGAGGAGAGCCACTGGGCCAGCTGGAATGATCACTCACCAAGCAGACTAATTAACACTAGCAGCCCCTTTACAAAGGGCTGGCTACTCAGGGAAGTTTCAAACTAACACCAGGAGTGCTAGTAAAACAATTCCTTAAGCCCCGAGAACCAAAACGTACCCTGCAATTTGTACGCAAGTTACAACACACTAGTCACTCAAAGTGTGTCAGGTGCCCACCCCTGAACATGTTGAAGGAAAGCAAAACTCCCCGGTGCTGGGGCAAAAGAAGCTTCCGGAGCGGGAACTACCCCACAGACACTTTCAACCACATCCCCAAGGAGCAAAGAGAAAGGAATTTCGGGCAACACCCAATTTCCTCCCTTAAAAGTTAGACTTCGTTATGACGTTCAAACCCCAGGCTACAAATGTTTGAGAGGTGTCTGCAGCGCTGAGCCTGCAGGCCAATGTCATGGCGGGTTTGCTGTGGGTGGCTGCCCATTCTCCCAAAACTGAAAGGCCCAAGGCATCAGTTCTCCACGCCCTTGCCACCTTCCGTTCCGGCCCGCCCCGCCCCGCGATCAGAAGCAGGACATGGGTGCCCAGGGACAGCTCCCTATGAGACCACCCCACGCCCTGCTACCTACCGCAGTGCTGCCCGCCTCATCGTGCTCGGCCGCTGTGCCAGCCGTTGCAGAATGGGACTCACGCGCCGGTGGACAAAGGGAAAGGGAAAAGGAGCCCACAAGGAACGCAGGCAAGAGACGGAACCTCGCTCCCCACGACCGCGCCCTAGCAGCGAGGCCACCCAGGGGCGGGGCCACGCCGTCAAAGGGTGGGGCCATGCTGCGGAGGGGAGCCTTGCTGCCCGGAGTGGGTGGAGCATGCTGCGCCGCAGGGAAAGCCCTCTGAAGGGCCAAGCCGAGCTGCCAGGGGCGGGCTACCCTGTGAGGGGTGGGGAGAAGGGCGGACCACGATGCAGAGGGCGAGGCCACCCTGCTGGAGGCCTGGGCCCAGGCTTTCCGGGATGTGGGGACCCGGTTGTCAGGAGGTAGGGGCCTCTCTTTTTGGGGGCGGGGTCACAGTGAGAGGGCGTGGCCCCGAGGGAGATGGGTGGGGTCACGATTCCAGGGATCCAGCCGCTCTCGGGGTGCGGGTTGTCAACAGGGTGAGGCTGCTTCTGGTGGGGGGGGGTTGGCCATGCTGAGCCTGCCAGTCCCTGGCCGTTCATTGGCTAGAAACTAAATACGCCCTTAAGGGCTTTCCCCGCTCAATCAACTGCCCAGTTTCTATTAGCAACCCTAGAACCCGCCTATTCCCGCTATTATTGAGTAAATGGACCACTTAGAACGGACGGGCGTGGTTCGGAAGTTAGCTACAGGCTGTTCTGCGCATTTTGTCTCTGTTATCCTTGACCCCTGCGGCTTGTCTGCCAGTCTGTGGTTCTTGCCCTTCAGTTGCACGCTAGAATCTCCTGGACAGGTTTCTAAAATACTGCTACCAGCGCCCCACCCTGCACACATTCTGACTTAGTTAGTCATGGTTGCAGTCTGGATTTAGGATTGTCGGAACCACTGACCTCATTGAGAAAGCACTGTTCCTCTTCTGCAACTGTCACGCCCCTTAATCTTTGCCATCTGGACACCTAGGCTCACCCACAGAGCTTCAAGGCAAGAACAGAGATTTCATTTGCAGAACTGATTCTCCACACCCGCGTGGGAGACCTAGAAAAAGTTCCTGGCTCCTAGCTTTGGATTGGCGCAGCACTAGGCATTGTGGTCACTTGGGGGGTGAATCATCAGATGAAGATCTTCCTCTCTGTCTGTCCTCCTCTATATATAGATCTGACTTTGCAATAAAAATAAATAAATATTTTATTTTTTAAAAAGGCCTCATATAATTGCAAGATCAGAAGGTTTTGGTCCATCCTCTACTGCTTTTCCAGGCCACAGGCAGGGAGCTGGTTGGGAATTGGAGCAATCCAGAACCGGCACCCATATGGGATCCCAGTGTGAGCAAGGTGAGGACTTTAGCTACTAGGCTATCGCACCGGGCCCAGGTCATTCACTGTTGAGGAAGTCCATTTCTAATGCCGCTTATATACTAAAGGACTCCTATGGAGAAATCCATGTGGCAAGAAATTTCGGCCCCCTGCCAACAGCTTTGTGAATAATCCAGAGGTCTGAAGTCCTCTATCATGTATTTATCAGCTTTCCCGCTCTGTTCAAAGAAGCCAAATTGACATGACATTCTTCCCCACCTTATTCAGCATCACTGATCATGATTTTTAAAAGTGCAGATTTGAAGCTGGTGTGGTGGCAAAACAGACTAATCCTCTACCAGCAGCACCAGCATCCCATATAGGCACTGGTTTGAGTCCCAGGTGCTCTATTTCCTGCCCAGCTCTCTTCTTATAGTCTAGGAAAGCAGTGGAGGATGGCTCAGATCCCTGGGTTCCTGTACCCACCTGAAAGACATGTTAGAAGCTCTTGGCTCCTGGCTCTTGGCTTTATATTAACCTAGCTCCAGCCACTGCAGCCACTGGGGGAGTAAACCAGCAGATGGAACCCGCTCCCCCCATAACTCTGACTTCCAAGAAAACTAATACAGGCACATGGTCCTTTATGACGACAGTTTGTGAACAATATTTTATTACTTTTTTCCAATTATTATTTCTAGTGAAAGCCAATTGTTAGAGCAATTTTCTGAGTAACTGAAAACTTTCATTTATAATCCACCAAGCCAGAGCTGCGCCAATCCGAGGTCAGGAGCCAGGAGCTTCTTCTAGGTCTTCTATGGGGTAAACGATTAGCCCAGAGAGCTACAGTGCTGGCTTTGGAACATGCACATCCTTTATCCTGGTCACCACTCGACTCCGCCAGCAGGACCACTGAGGCCACCGCACATGTACCTTTACCTTCTCCCTTTCAGTCGCCATCCTCACTTCTCCCACACTCACCTCTGCTCACCTTGAACGCATACTGCTCAGCTTGGCCCAGGGGCTGAGGGCAATGTCCTCCATTTCGACGTGCTTTGAAGAGATTGCATCCTATGACAGCTGGTTATCCGACCCACACTGAATATGATTATTTGGGGATAGAGACGGGAAGGGGGAAATGGAATAAGACATGAAACAGCTATTCTTGACTCAACCGTCGTACAAACATTAAATTTCACAGCTGTAAGAGACCAAAAAAACTATACTAGTCCTTCTCTTCTGTCTTCATATTTATGTAAATTTTCATTGCATACATATATCTCTATATATAATTTAACTTTTTTTTTACAAGAATCTAGGTTTTTTTCTGCGAAAATGTAAAGAATTTTTTTTTACAAAGAACACAAGTTAGACAAGTTCCAAGTCAAGCTTCAGACCACAACAGCAGCACCTTCCACGTGCGTGGCCAGGCATGTGCGATGAGGCAGCAGGACATATTTTTCTATCAGAAAAGGGGAAAAGAGAATCACAGCGTTCACGTCACACATTGCAGCCCGTTGCTTCTCTGAGTTGGGGCAGAGATGAATCAGGCTATTGTCCGTTGGCCACTCTTGGCATGCAAGTGCTGATCAGGCTGCAGCAGCCCCACGAGCCCACAGTGACAGAACACGAGTCAAATGATTCCTGGCAATCGATCTAGAAAGAAAAAATAGGATCTTGGACTTGGCAAGGCCTCCCACGAAGCACGTTCAGGGAATCTGTCTCATAAAGTAGAAATTTTTTTTTGCAACCTTATTTTCCAGAAACGTCCCTTTCTTCCATGCAGTTCTTTAGGGACATTCTGCTAAGAAACATTTCTCCTCGCACTGAGCTAATATCTACTTCGCAGTAACTGCCCTTGCCATAACATGGTCTAAGTCTACCCTGCTTCTGTTGCAACACTGTCTTGTAAGTCGTTGCCCTATTACTTCTTACCCTCCATGTTCTTAGAGATACATGTTGCTGGTTCCTTCAGTCACAAGTGTGCGTTTCCCAAGACTATT
Source organism: Ochotona princeps (assembly GCF_030435755.1). Classification (NCBI taxonomy): domain Eukaryota; kingdom Metazoa; phylum Chordata; class Mammalia; order Lagomorpha; family Ochotonidae; genus Ochotona; species Ochotona princeps. Next base: position 27,984,848 of record NC_080865.1, on the reverse strand, counting down.
TCAAACATTTATTCTGCACATGCAACCTAAGATGCTGATGGTTGCCGGCCCAGGGAACAGTAGCTCTGCCTTCCCATGCAGACTCAGAAGCAAGCACAGAACAGGGACGGGCTGTTCCATACCTTTCCGTTGCTCTCATCAACTCAAAGGTCATCTCTTCACATCCTATGTCATCTGGGAGGCCCAGCCCTGCTGGCTGGTGCCATCTACAGCTCTGCCTGGAGCTGAACAAATCGCAGACTCCCGCAGTCAGACAGGCAGATACACAAAGTGGAGCTTCGACCAAGGAGAAGCAAATGTAGCTGCCTTAAGCACAAGACTGGAACTTTAAAAAGCACTGTACGGAAGTATCATTTTATTTATTTATTTTTTTTGGAGAGCTACCCCTTAAACTTTGCGCCAAAGGTCACTTGCATCATCCTCATCTCACCCCTGATTTTTACATTGGACTGAGCAATAAGGCCAAAACTCAATTTGAGTGACAGACTAAAAGCCAGATTTATGTATGCTCCTTCCCCTAGCAACACACGCAAACAAAGAAACTGCTGGATTTCACCAGAAAAAGGCTTGTAGGTCCACAAAGCATCTCCCATCAGGGCCAGGCCTGACACCCTGCTCTGTCCTACTCTAGCACTTTGATGCTTTCTAACTCATGAGCCACTAGGCAAGAAGCAGTCAGGAAATCAGGAAAATACAGCTGAAGAAATGAAAGCAGGAACCAGTCATTGCTACTCAGTGTGTTACCGTTAAGGCACTAGGCTTATGACAGTTTGGTTCAAAATAATGAATTTTCCAAATAAAACTGGCAGCATTGGTTACATTTGGTTTTAGCAAACTCATAATAAGATACCAGCAGAAGCAACTCTTCATTTAAGAGTCTGTATTTTAGGGACCAGCATTGTGTCACATAAACTTCAACCTGGACCAGTCCCAACTATTGTGTCCAGCAGATGGAAGAGCCCTCTTTCTCTGACTCTGCCTTATAAAGAAACAAACAGTATTTTTTTATAGATTTATTTTTTTTTAATTGGAAAGTCAGATATACAGAGAGGAGGAGAGACAGAGAGGAAGATCTTCTGTCTGACGGTTCACTCCCCAAGTGAGTGCAATGGCTGGAGCTGAGCCAATCCGAAGCCAGGAGCCAGGAGCTCTTCCGGGTCTCCCACGCGGGTGCAGGGTCCCAAGGATTTGGGCCATCCTCAACTGCTGTCCCAGGCCACAAGCAGGGAGCTGGATGGGAAGCAGGGCCACCAGGACTAGAACCAGCGGCCACATGGGATCCCAGCACGTGCAAGGCGAGGACTTCAACCACTATGCTATCGCACCAGGCACACAAACAGTATTTTTAAGAGTATGTATGGGGCCAGTGTTCTGGCACATCAGCTCAAGCTGCCTCTTGAGGCACTGGCACCCCATATGTGAGCCTAGTTCAACTCCTGCTGTTTCAATTCCAACCCAGACCGTACTGACAGCCTGGAAAAGCAGTAAAAGATGACTTGAGTGCTTAGGCCTCTGCACCCAGGTAGACCGGAAGAAGCTCCTGGCTGCTGGTCCTGGCCTGGCCCAGTCCAGGTCATTGCAGCCATTTCAGATGGTGAACCAGCAGAGGGACAATCTCTCTTTCTCTGACTTTCAAATCAATACATCTTTTTAAAAAAGATTTATTTATTTTTATTAGAAAGGCATAGTTACAGAGAGGAGGAGAGACAGAGAGGAAGATCTTCTGTCTGGTTGTTCACTCCCCAAGTGGCCGCAACGGCCAGAGCTGAGCCAATCCGAAGCCAGGAGCCAGATGCTCTTCTGGGTCTTCCACGTGGGTCCCAAGGTTTTTTTTTTTCCCATCCTCGACCACTCTTCCAGGCCGCAAGCAGGGTGACAGAAGGGAAGTAGAACAGCCTGGATATGAACTGGTGACCATATGGGATCCCAGTGGATATAAGGAGGGGATTTTAGCCACTAGGCTATTGCGCTGGACCCAAATAAATAAATCTTTTTAAAAATTAATAAACAAAAAATAGTTTATTTTAAAAGGAGGTTCTTATTGGATTTTTGCACTTTAATAGATACCTTGGCTGTTTGCTAAGGTACGAAAAACACACTGCAGTAAGAAGTAAAGGATTGTAGAACAACAAAAAGAACAGTAAACAAGCTTACCAATCCAAGGCCTCCATTCTACAGATGAAGACAAGTGCAGAAACCCCTTCTCCTGCCGGACAGCACTACAGGTAACAGGCAGGAAAACACAGAGAGAAAGCAGAGAAAACATAGAAGAACATGTTGAACCAGGGCACATGTAGAGAAATCAAGGGCAATATTTGTGGCACAAGAGCATGCAATACCTCCTGAGCTTGGTTCATTTCACTTAACATAATGACCTTTGAGCCCATTCATGTTTTAGCAAATGACAAAACTTCCTCCCCTCTTTTACATCTGAGTAGAACTTCACTGCATTTGTACCATGTTTGCTTTATCTGTTCATCAGTGCATGCTCACCCAGTGAATACCGTGAACAGCGCTGCAACGAACATGAGCGTGCACGTGCCTTTCTGACAATTTCATTTCCATTCTTGATATACCCGGCAGTGCGATGGCTAGATCATATGGTAGTTCTCTTTTCAAATTTTTGAAGAACTTTCCTACTGTTTTTTTCACAATAGCTGTACCAATTTATGTTCACATCAACAGTGTGAAGCACTAATGTTTAACGTCTAAATTTTTTTAAGATTTATTTATTTTTATTGGAAAGTCAGATATACAGAGAGGAAGAAAGACAAAGAGGAAGATCGTCCATCTGATGGTTCACTCCCCAAGTGAGCGCAACAGCAGGTGCTGTGCCGATCCAAAGCCAGGAGCCCAGATCTTCTTCCGGGTCTCCCACGCGGGTGCAGGGTCCCAAGGCTTTGGGCCGTCCTCGACTGCTTTCTCAGGCCACAAGCAGGGAGCTGGATGGGAAGTGGAGCTGCTGGCATTAGAACCGGTGCCCGTATGGGATCCCGGGGCGTTCAAGGCGAGGACTTTAGCTGCTAGGCCATGCCGCCGGCCCTAACGTCTAATTTTTGTCCACCATTCTTCAAATCTATTGCCATAAGCCTGCTGGGGATTTTTTTTTAGATAGAATTCACAGACCATAAAGTTCACAAAAAAATATACAGTCCCATAGATTTTAGTATATTCACAAATCTGTACAGCTATTGCTACTAATTCCAAAATATTTTCATTGCCCCCAAAAGAAACCCTGTATGCATTAGCAGCCACCTCCCAATCTCTATTCCCCCACCCCCCCATCTACCACTTCCTGTCTCCATTCATTTCCCAATTCCAGACATCTCGCATAAATGAAATTCTACAGTATGTGGTCTTGGTGACTGGCTTCTTTCACTTAAGATAAAGGATTGCCCAAGTTACAGCACACAGCACTGCCTCACTCCATTTTACAATTGAACAGTAGTCCGTGGAAATCGCATAGCACAGCCATCTTTATCCAAAGACTCAAGTTGCTTCTACTTTTTGGATATTATAAAAAAGACAATATGAGGGTCAAGTGCAGTGGCCTAGTGGCTGGGGTCCTCGCCTTGCCTGTTCCAGGATCGCAGATGGGTGCCGGTTCTAATCCCTGCGGCCCTGCTTTCCATCCAGCTCCCTGCCTGTGGCATGAGTACATGAAGTTGCTTTACATATTCAGCCTAATACTGTAATTACAAACAGTATATCAAAGCTTAGCTTAGCAGTAAAGATATACGGGCTACTCCTCCACCTGCAAGTGATGGCATTTCATATGGCACAAGTTCATGTCCCAGCTGCTCCACTTCCCATCAGCTCCCTGCTTGTGGCCTGGGAAAGCAGTGGAGGGTGGCCCAAAGCCTTGGGACCCTGCACCCGCGTGGGAGATCCAGAAGAAGCTCCTGGCTCCTGGCTTTGGATCGCCTCAGCTCCGGCTGTTGTGGTCACTTAGGGAGTAAACCAGCAGATGAAAGACTTTCTCTGTCTGTCTTCTCTATATAAAAATCTGTCTTTCAAATAAAAACAAATAAATCTTTGACAAGAGAGAGAGGCTGTCTCCCAGTAAATGTCCCTGGGTTGGAGTGCTGCTCCAGCATTCTGGCACTGCAGAGCTGGGCAAACAGCAGCTGATGAGTACAGTAACTGTGTCCCTGGCACACGGGGGTGGGAGGAAGTACATTGTACTGCCAGCTTCTGGCTTTGGTCCTGGTCCAAACTTTCGAGGAATGGACCAGCAGATGCAGCAGCTCCCTCTCTCATTCCAAAAATGTCTCTCTTATTTTTCAACACCAAAACTCTTCTCATAAAATACTTTATTTATCTATTTTCATTTTATTTGAATGACAGTGAAAGCTCCTCTACTCACTGTTACACTCCCCCAAATGTTGACAACAGTCAGGGCTATGCCTGGCTGAAGCCAGGAGCTCCACCAAGATCTCACGTGTGCCAAGAACCAAGGTCACTGAGTCATCCATTACCCATTGCCTAACAGAATTGCTTTAGCAGGAAGCTAGATGGGGAGTGGAGGAACTGGAATTTGATTATTTTTTTGATATTTATTTTTTTATTGGAAAGGCAGATTTACAGAGAGGAGGACAGAGAGAAACATCTTCCATCCACTGGTTCACTCCTCAAATGGTCACAACGGAGGGAGCTGAGCTAATCCAAAGCCAGGAGCCAGGAGCTTCTTCCGGGTCTCCCACGCGGGTGCAGGGTCCCAATGCATTGGGCCGTCCTTGACTGCTTTCCCAGGCCACAAGCAGGGAGCTGGATGGGAAGTAGAGTAGCCAGGACATGAACCAGCTTCCATATGGGATGCCAGCACTTAAAGGGGGAAGATTAGCTAATAGAGCCATTGTGCTGGGTTCAAAATTGGAAGTTGAATCAGGCACTCCAGTATGGATTGGGGCTGTCCCAAGTGGGGATGCATGCAGCTACACAAACCATCCACCTCTGTTTTTAACTAAAACATGTTTGGATGATTATCTGTGCTACAAATATGTCCATTAAATAAGTGTAAGCAATTGGTGATCTTACGTGGTCACCAAAGCATTTCCCAGCACTAGGTAATTTTTTTCCTGGTAATTCTATTTAATCACTTCTGAAGCTTTTATTTTTGGAATGCTACTACTCTACCTCTTGGGTTTGTGTAATGAGAATTTTTCTCAGGTTTATGAGTTTATGCCTGATCTTTCTGGAACTCAACAAAATTCGTCTTTAATTCTTTTTTTTTTTTTTTTTTGCATCTTCTAAATATTTTATTATGTACCTCCAAGGTGTATGGATCATATTAGTTTCAACTAATAGGTATAGGTTACCTTAAATATTTTACTTCTTAACTTTTAAAAGTCTTTAGGATGTTTGTGCCACTTTATTTTCAGTACTGTCCATGCAGATTTAGAATCTTTCTTTGAGGTTCATTTCATTGATCTGTGCTTTGACTTTTCCCTGTGAAATGTATCATCTATATCAACATTGTTCAAACTCTGTCATATATTTAGACTGTAGCATTCCATTTTTCATAGAGTTTCTGTTAAATTTTATAAAAGGAAATTGAATTTTTATCGCATTTTTGTTTTTTTTAAAAAATAATATATATATTTTTATTGCATTTCATTTTATAACAACGTTTCATAGGCTCTGAGGTTCCCCCATCCCCTCCCCGTGCCCTCCCCCCATGGTGGATTGCTCCACCTTGTTGCAGTATTACAGTTCAAATCCAGTCTTGTTTCTTTCATTGCAAGCCTGTGCCATGCATAGAGTCCAGTATCTTACTGTCCAGTTCAATTCAACAGTTTCTTGGGGAGAACAACTCTGGTCTGAAGTCATAGCTGGCAGAATATCATTCTGACCAATTAAAAGCCATAACATAACATCAACAATAGTTTCCAACATTATGGGGTTAATTAACATTGTAATGAGTGAATGATATGTTAGACACTGCGAGTTCTTAACCATATCCTGTGACGACTTCATTAACATTTCAATTACAGTTTGTATACAACTGGCTTCTATCTACCTTAAATTGGCTATAGGATACCATTCAGCTATCTCATGTCTATTTTCATTTTAGTATTTAGCAGTTTATTGTGTTGAAGCATAATTATTACTGAACTTGGCAGATTTTAGGGTAGTCTAAACTGGCTTATACCTTTAGCAAGGCATGTGACACCCGCTGAGGCATAGAACACTGTTGGGAGGGGTGTGCAGAGAAATCCTCCATACCTTTAATTCATTTTTAAATATTTGTTTATTATTTTAAATTTTATTGGAAAGGCAGATTTATAGAGGGAAGGAGATACAGATGAAAAGATCTTCCATCCTCTGGTTCACTCCCCGAGTGGCTACAATGGCCAGAGCTGCTCCTGGATTCAAAGCCAGGATCCAGGAGCTTCCTCCAAGTCTCCCACACTAATGCAGGGTCCCAAGGCCTTGGGCCATTCTCTCAGGCCACAATCAGGGAAATGGATGGGAAGTGGAGCGGCTGCGACATGAGCCAGCATGCATATGGGTTCCCAGTGGTTGCAATGGTTCCATTAGGCTATGGCACCGGGCCCTAGTTTTAGCTCTTTAAAAACTGAGCTAATATGTGTGTGTAATTACAATTCATTCATTAACTGAGCATCTACTATACATCAGGAGTCTAGTGAGATGGCAGGATAATGCTTGGAAAGCCACAGAGAGGAGATGACAACAGAAAGTTCTTTCCTTATAGTAAGAGACTAAGGGGCCTACAAAGTTGCATAGCAGGCTAGTACTCTGCCTGTAGCACTGGAATCCATTGTGGGCAGAGCCACCGCCTGCGGTGATGGAATCCTACCTGGGCTGCTGCCCTTCCCATCCAGCTCTCTGCCTGTGGCCTAGGGAGGCAGTCAAGGATGGCCCAAAGCCTTGGGACCCTGCACCAGTGTGAGAGACCCGGAAGAAGCTCCTGGCTCCTGGCTTCGGATCATCTGTGATCCAGCCCTTGTGGCCACTTGGGGAGTGAACCAGCAGATGGAAGATGTTTATCTATATCCTCTCTGTAAATCTGCCCTTCCAAATATTTAAATAAATGAACGAATAAATAAAATCTTAAAAAAACCTAAATTGTCCAAATTGTATTTTCCAGATTTATAACTAAACCGTTTATTGAAAGGCTAAGAGAATTTTCTTTAAAAATAAAATATTTTTATTTGTCTTTTCCCACTGTAACATATACCTAAATATCTGGATAATTAAAATGCATCATTTTAATTAAAGACACAGATGGGACGTGGCCAGGCAGCACTGTGTCAATGGCCCAGATGCCCCTGAGTGACCCAGCAGTGTCAGCATCGCACCAAATCAGATGACTCCAGGGCTGGAGGCTACTGGAGCTTACGTGTCCTCAGCACAAGTGAGCTGCACCGACAAGAGACACCTTATTGGTTCATTCTTCCAGGGCTCAGTTCCGTGCCCCGGGGGGAAGTAGCGTGCCTTTCTCAAGACTGTTCTGAGACTCACAGATTGCTAACATGAACTCTGACCCTGAATAAGCATGTCTTCCAAGCCTTCTTCTCCTCGAGCCTTGTTTGTTCAAATCAAAACACACATTCCAAGTGCTGACCTTGAGAAAGTCTGACGTAGGAGCCACATGAGTGAAAACAACAGTCCCTGCTTCAGAGGGACACGTGTCTGCCTTCCTGACTCATTGTGCAGATGAAACAACTAAGCCTCTGGACTTTCCAGCTGGGCTGCACGCTCTTCCTTGTGTATTCTCCTCCCATTATGGATCTTCAGTGCCTAATCAAAATCCTATTTCTTTTTTTTTTTCTTAAAGATGTATTTACTTTTACCTTGAAAATCAGAGAGAGAGATATTTGGGGAGCTGATTCACTCCCCAGATGGTTGCAACAGCCAGGACCTGGCCAGGTTGAAGGCAGGAGATCCATGTGGGCTTTCACATGGATGGCAGGGGCCCAAGGACTTGAGCCATCTTCTGCAGCTTTCCTCAGGTCATCAGCAGGGAGCTGGATCAGAAGTGGAGCAAAAGGGACATGAATCTGCGCCTATATACGATGCCAGTATTGCAGGCAAAGGATTTATCTGCTGGTCCTGATGTCCTACTTCTAAGAAAACTTTCTAACTCCTATAATTATTACTAATTTTTACTTTTTAAAGATGTATTTATTTTTATTGGAAAGTCAGATATATAGAGAGGAGGAGAGACAGAGAGGAAGATCTTCCGTCCGATGATTCACTCCCCAAGTGACCGCAACGGCCAGTGCTCCGGGTCTCCCACGCGGGTGCAGGGTCCCAAAGCTTTGGGCCATCCTTGACTGCTTTCCCAGGCCACAAGCAGGGAGCTGGATGGGAAGTGGAGCTGCCGGGATTAGAACCGGTGCCCATATGGGAACCCGGCGCGGTCAAGGCGAGGACTTTAGCTGCTATGCCATTGCGCGGGGCCTGTGGTAAATATTTCAAATTCTTTCTCCTGTATCTCGGAGGGGTGATGGAGGGAGGGGGTGGCTCCTTGCTGTGAAACTACATCAGCACCCAGGGATTGGTCATTTGATGTCATCTTAGAGACCCTAATGTGAGGAAGGATGTTCTGAGGGTGTTACTCAAGTGATTCTGATAGTTCTGAGACATTGTTGGTGTCTTTATTCCAGGGTTGAGAAAAGCTTTCCAAAGTCTACTGGCTGATCAGGTCCAGCTTAGTCATCCACATGCCCAGGATCATGTTGCAAAGCCTGACTAGGAGAGTGGTCCAACCTGTTCTACTTTCCATTCTCTGACATAGCTCTTGATATCCCCTGCTGGCCTAGATGAACTGGCCTTCATGTCCCCAGTGTGCATCGGGTCATGTTGTCCACTGCACAAGCATCAGCAACTGAAGAGGCCCACTCCTAATGCATGCATTCCAAAGTCAGACCACATATCCTATGATTTTCCCTGTGACTGAAGTTTGAGTCCAATGGTCTAGTTGCCACCTCCCTCCTCAAGAAACCTAGCCTGGAGTTACTGCAAACCTGACTCTTGTATGTGTCAGCGATTGCAGGGTCTGTTACCCTTATCAGCCTATTCACATACCGTGAACGCAGTGCCTGGTCATTTCTGCCCCCAGCCCAATATCCCAACTCAGCCCACCACAGATCCGGTCCTCACACATACCAGTGGGAACTTCAGCCTAGTTGGGGTAACCCTCAATAACTCCCATCAGGCCTGCCCCTGACCCCAGTTTCTACATGTGCCAGTATGAGTAGCAGACTAGTTCAGTCCATCCCACATCCCATCTGGCTCTCATACACACCCATGGGTGCTGCAGATTAGTTCAGCCCAACTTACCTACATACCCAGCACACACATGTATGCCAGGTACTGCCACCTTGTCCAGCCCAGCCCACCCCCAGCCTTGGCTTTTATGCTTACCAGTGGGAGCAGCAATGCAGTAGTGGCGTGCCCACATTTCCCCTACTAGGCCCACTCCAAGCCCCAATCTTGCACTTGCCAAAGGTGTACTGCAGTTCAGTATAACATGACTTGCACCCAGTCCCTGAACTTGCCAGCATATACTGTGACAAAGCTCAGTTGGCCTGAACTTATTCTGGCTCTTGCATGTGCCAGTGGATGCGGTGACCTAGCCTAGGCCAGACCTCCCCCAAACCCAGCTCATATGCAGGCCTACAGGTGTTGCATCCCTGCCCAGCCTGGTCTACCCCAAGTCCCAGCTCTCATACTCACCAGTGGGAACACTGGCCTAATAGGAAAGTCCTTCAAGCTCCCCTATAGGCTTGCCCCTAGCCCCAGTCTTGTATGTGCTGGTGGCTGCAGCCTGGCTCCACCCAGCCTGTTCCCAGTCCCAGCTTATGCTGGTAGGTGTTACAGCTTAACTCAGTCTGGCCAGTCCACAGGCCTGGCCCTCATGTGAACTGCCAGGAGTTGTAGTCCGACCAAGCATGGCCTACAGCCCATTCTGGCTCGCGCCCTGCCAATGGGTGCTGCAGACGGGTCCATCCAGCCAGCCTGCTCCCATCTGGTCCATCTGTATGCTAATGGATACTGTAGTTGGACCTGGCCTGGGATGCCCATGGCCTCAGCTCTTGTGTTCACCAGCAGGAGTTGCAGCTTGACAGTTTCCCAAGATCCCCTTTTAGCCCTGGATTTCAAACTCCATTGGGTGGTTACTCCACCCAGTCCAACATGGCTTGCCTCCTGTCCTAGCATTTACTGGCAGGTACTATGACCTTGCCTGACCAGCCCACACTCAGATCCAGCTCTCATATGGATCAGCAGGTGGTGCAACCTAGCCTAGCTCATCCTGCACCTACTCCAGCTCTTGCGAGCACCAGTGGGTACTGGGGCATAGCCTAGTCCGGCATGCTCCCAGACCCAGTATGCATGCCAAAGGGTGTTGCAGCTATATTCAGCCTGTCAACACCAACTCCAGCTCTCAGGCTTACCAGTGGGAACCACAGCCAAGCAGGGGAAAAATCCCCTTAAATCCCCTACCAGGCCTGCTCTCAGCCTGGATCTTGCACATACCCGTGGTGCTTTGACCCAGTCTGGCATGGCCCACCCTCAGTCTCAGCATTTGCCAGCCAATGCTGCAGTCTGGCCTGGCCCAGCCCACCCCCTCCTCCCAGCAGTCCCAACTCTTGTGAGTGGGTGCAGCAGCCTAGCCATGTACAGCCTGCTTCCAATCTTGGCTCTTAAATGAACTGGCAGGTGAAGTAACCTAGTCCAGCACAGCCCAAACCCTGTCCTGGCTCCTTTGCATGCCAGTGGGTGCTAAGGCTTGGCCTGGCCCAGCTTAGCCTGGCCCAGACCAGGTGCACCCGTGGATGCTGCAGCCGAGGTCAGCCCAACGTGCTTCCAACCCCAGTTCTCCTGAGTATTGTTGAGTTCTGTGGTCACGTCTAGCCTGGCTCATCACCACTACCAGATCTCATGCAAACCACTGGGTACTGCAGACCCACAGGGATGAGCCCACATATTCCCTATAAAATCTGCACCCAGACCTGATTCTCTCATGCATCAGTTGCTATCATGGCCCACCCTGGCATGGCCTATGCCCTGACCCTACATTTGCTGCCAGGTACTGCAGCCTAGCCCTGCCAGGTAGGCCCCCCAGCCGTAGCCTTTGTGTGTACCAGTGGACAGCCGGTGATGCCATCTAGCCCAGCCCAGCTCTCCCACATGGGAGAATACATAAATCTGATCTAGACATGCAGTTTTCCCTCTTTAAACTGCTGGGTCTCAACTCCCTCATTTACCTGTAAGTGCAATAGCCTGGTTAGTGGAAGCCCCCAGAAGTTATTGACATGTATACAGTACTCACTCAGCAGCCACCACTCCACACATCCCCATACCCCCTTCCCTGGGCAATCTACAACATCAGATCAACAGGATAGGGGAGAAGTGATGATTTGTGTTTTCTTTTTTAAAAAGATTTGGGCTTGGCGCAGTTGCCTAGCAGCTAAAGTCCTCGCCTTGAAAGCGCTGGGATCCCATATGGACGCCAGTTCTAAACCTGGCAGCTCCACTTCCCATCCAGCTCCCTGCTTGTGGCCTGGGAAAGCAGTCAAGGACGGCCCAAAGCTTTGGGACCCTGCACCCGTGTGGAAGACCTGGAGGAAGTTCCTGGCTCCTGGCTTTGGATTAGCTCAGCACTGGCCGTTGCGGCTCACTTGGGGAGTGAATCATTGGACAGAAGATCTTCCTCTCTGTCTCTCCTCCTCCTATTGCAAAGGCAGATATGCAGAGAGGAGGAGAGACAAAATCTTCCATCCTTTGGTTCACTCCCCAAGTGGCCACAACAGCTGGAGCTGAGCCAATCTGAAGCCAAGAGCCAGGAGCTTCTTCCAGGCCTCCCAAGGCTTTGGTCCATCCTCGACTGCTTTCCCAGACTACAAGCAGGGAGATGGAAGGGAAGTGGAGCAGCTAGGACATGAACTGGCACCCATATGGGATCCCAGCACATACAAGACAAGGATTTAACCACCGTGCTTTCTTCCTGGGCCCAGATGGAAGATCTTTCTCTCTGTATCTCCTTCTCTCCATAAATCTTATCTGCCTTTCCAATAAAAATTTTATACATATATATATATATATATATATATATATATATATGTAGTGAGAGACTGACTTAGTAGATTAAAAAACAAGACCCATCTGTTTGCTCTCCACAAGAAATATACTTCACCAATAAAGATACACATGGACTGAAGGCATAGAAGGATATTCCATGCTAACAGAAAGCAAAAAATGAGCATATAGAGCCATTCTCATATCAGACAAAATACTTTACCATAAAGACTGTTAAAAGAGACAAGGGCAGGCCCGGCGGCGTTGCCTAGCGGCTAAAGTCCTCGCCTTGAAAGCCCCGGGATCCCATATGGGCGCCGGTTCTAATCCCGGCAGCTCCACTTCCCACCCAGCTCCCTGCTTGTGGCCTGGGAAAGCAGTCGAGGACGGCCCAAAGCTTTGGGACCCTGCACCCGCGTGGCAGACCCGGAAGAGGTTCCTGGTTCCCGGCATCGGACCGGCGTGCATCGGCCCATTGCGGCTCACTTGGGGAGTGAATCATCGGACGGAAGATCTTCCTCTCTGTCTCTCCTCCTCTCTGTATATCTGACTGTAATAAAAATAAATCTTAAAAAAAAAAAAGAGAGACAAGGGCATTGCTAGCTGTACTGTTTACTTGTTGCTCAGCTGTAGCACCCTGCTAAAGCAATCTTTGAAGGAGGCCTTAAACGATGCTACAATTCCCTCAATCCTGTGATCCCGAGTTTCCTTGTTATCTTCTTACACCTTTATACCTTCATCATCCTGCTACACCCACATCCTCAACTTCTAGAATGAGTTTTCAAGCAACAACCTGTGCTACTACCAGCGGGCTACCCCAACCATCCACTCACACCAGGGTCAGAACATGGTTCTGTCTCTTGTTCCTTGGGTCAAACCCAGACTGCTTGGGTGGGGTTCTCACGTTTGCGTTTCCTTCTTTGAAGTATCCTCTATTTTCCAGGACTCACTGTTAACATTTAATTGCCAGTTTGAGAATGGTACCAAGATTGATAAACTGGATTCTGAACTTTAAAATCTACTGCATGTACCCAGAGGCCATAGGGAAAAGAGGGGGTGTCTTATACTGTGTGGACTAACAGGCAATTATTTTCTCTGATCTTATTGAGTAACCTCCATATCCAGATTCAGAAAGCTGATAGTTTAGGAGACCCAAGTTTGGTGCATCACACTTTTCAGGATCTCCTAAGTATTTATGAGGAGTTATAGCCTCAACCCTGAGCTCACAGATGGGAGGTGCTCTTTTAATTTTGTTTAAGGATTTTTTTTTATTAGAAAGATTTATAGAGAGGAGGATAGACAGTGAGGAAGATCTTCTGTCCAATGATTTCACTCCCCAAGTGGCCACAACGGCCAGTGCTGAGCTGATCCAAGGCCAGGAGCCAGGAACATCCTCCAGGTCTTCCAAGTGGATGCAGGGCCCCAAGGCTTTGGACCGTCCTCCACTGCTTTCCCAGGCCACAAGCAGGGAGCTGGATGGACAGTGGGGCTGCTGGGACATGAACCAGTGCCCATACAAATCCCCGCGCTTTCAAGGTGAGGACTTTAGCTACCTACCGTGTCAGGCCCCCCTTTCAAATAAGTTTTTAAAATTTAAGAGACCATGCCCCATGCCTAGTGGCCGGAAGAAGCTTCTGGCTACTGGCTTCGGATTGGCTCAGTTCCAACCACTGCAGCCACTTGGGGAGTGAATCAACGGATGGAAGATCTTCCTCTCTGTCTCTCCTCCTCTCTGTATATCTATGCCTTTCCAATAAAAATAAGATTTTTAAAAATTTTATTTGAGGGCTTGGCAGCGTGGCCTAGTGGCTAGGGTCCTCGCCTTGATCCCATATGGCCGCTGGTTCTGGTCCCGGCAGCTCCACTTCCTCTCTATCTCTCCTCCTCTCAGTATATCTGACTTTGTAAAAAAAAAAAAAAATTTTATTTGAAAGGAGAAGCAGAGGCAGACAGACACAACAGTGACTGATCTCTCGTATACTGTTTCAGTTCCCAAATGCCCAGAGCAGGGGCTGGGCCAGGCTAAAGCCCTAAGCCCAGAAACCAATCTAGATATCCCATGCAGGGGCAGGAGCCCAGCTGCTGCAGCCATCACCACTGCCTCCCAGGGTGCACATTAGCAGGAACCTGGATCAGAAACAGAGCCAGGCTCATTGGGGCCAGTGTTGTGGTATAGCAGGTAAAGCTGCCACCCACCAAGGTGGTGACCCAAATGGGTGAAGGTCCAAGTCCCAGCAGCTCCACTTTTGCTCTGGCTTCTTGTTTATGGCCTGGGAAAGCAGCAGAGGAAGACTCAAGTGATTTGACTCCTACTACCCAGGTGGGAGGTTTGAAAGAAGCTCCTGGTTTCAGCCTCACCTGGTCTCAACTGTTGTGGTCACCTGGGGAGTAAATCAGCAGAGACACTCTCTCTCTCCTTTCTCTCTCTCTCTCTCTCTCTCTCTCTCCCTCTCCCTCTCTCTCCCTCTCTCTCCCTCTCTCTCCCTCTCTCTCCCTCTCTCTCCCTCTCTCTCCCTCTCTCTCCCTCTCTCTCCCTCTCTCTCCTTTCTCTATTCACTCTGACTTTCCAATAAACAAATAAACTTTAAAAATAAAATGTAGAACTAGTACACAAGCCAGGCACTACCCTGGAAGGCAACCAAAGCATAAAACCAGACAGAGGGTACTATATCAATCCAGAGTGAAAAGGCAAGATGCAAAATGGAACAGAGGATTAATATTCAGAATAGATAAAGAAATTCTTGCAATTCAACATCAAAACCAGAATAACCTGATTTTAAGTTAGATAAAGGAGTTGAACATTTATCTAAAAGAAACATACAAATGACCAACCAGTATATAAAGGCACTCAACATTACTAATAATCAGAAAAATCTAAGTTAAAATTGCAATGAGACATAACTGCACACCCATTAGGATGATCACTAGCGAAAAAGAAAGAAAAAACTCAGAAATGACAAGTGCTGGCAAGAATGTTGAGAAATTGTTATCATCATTCAATGTTGAAATGAAGGGGAAACTCTGCTGCTGTTACAGAACACAGCATGGAGCATCCTTAAAATATTAAATATTAAAGTAGCATAAAATGCAGAGATCCCAATTCTGAGAATTCAAATGGAGTGAAAACAAGGTCTCACAGAGGTATTTGCTCACCCATATTCACAGAAACATTATTCATAACAGCCAAGAAAATATGGCATATCCATATAACTGAATATTATTCAACTTTTAAAAAGAGAGCAGAAAATCTTCTCCATGCTATTGCTGCTGGACTAAGGCAATCTCAGTTCTTGTTTCATATTGAAGGATTTCCATATGGACAAGGGATAGTCAGCAAAGTGAGGTTTGTTGAGAATGAGAAACCACCTGCTGCAGCAGTCAGGAGGGGAACTCGAACACAAGCGTTTCCAAAGGAGCCTGCCAATTCTGGCTCTTTTATACATAAAGTTTCTCTCTCTGATTGGTCCCTTTTCGAAAACCAATCTAGATTAACCAATTAGGAAAGGAGTAGAATAACAACCATTCAGGAGGCAGGGAAGAGCAGTAAATCAGGAAGCCAAAATAACAATCAATCAGAAAGCAGAGATAACCACCAATCAGAAGAGAGAGGGACAACAATCTGAAAGCATATGCTAATGAGGCATGCTGTGTTAACCAATCAGGGAACTGACAGTGCATGCTAATGAGGCACTACATGAATCAATTAGAAAATTGACATTGGAGTAAGCTGTTTTGCACAAAAATGGGCAGAATTCTCATTCAGGTCTACTGGACAGACTCAACAACATCTGTAGATGACACTGTACATGTTGCCTCCAGATCTACTCTTCCCCCACCCCTCCAGGTTCCCGCAGAGTTACACCATATCTTTTTTTTCTTTCTTATGTTTTTCTTTACTTTCCAGGGGCTCCTGGAATGCCTGTCAGATGAATACATCTGGTCAACATCATGCAAAATGAAAAAAAAAACAGCTACTAAAAAAAGAGACAAATTTCGCCTGATTCTACTTATATGAGATGTCAAAAGTATTCAAGCTCATAGAAACAAAAAGTAGAACACCAGGGACCAGAAGGGGAAAGGGCTCGAGGGCTCGAGAGCTTCTGTTTCACAGATGTTCTGGAGGGTCTGTTGTACAACACGCTAAATGCAGTCAGTTTGACTACCCTGTATACTTATAAACAGTTAAGACCACAAACTTCATGTTATGTGCTTTTTTCCACAATCTAAAAGAAAAATTCTATCCTGTGAGCAGACTTTTTCAGAAACTCTCCTTGCTGGCTTGAGAAAGCCAAGAGCCTTACGGAATAGGATCACTTCGCAAGGAATCACAAGGAATCACAAGAGGCCTCTGGAAGGCCCTACAACCCAAGAAACGGTTCTGCCAATAGCAGTAGCTTGAATGAGCATGGCAGTGGCTAGCTCCACATGAAAATACCTCTTGGTTGAACAGAGGACACAGCTCAGACACACCTAGACTCCTGACACACCAAAACTGCAATTGTCTCTGTCATTCTAAGTCATCAAGGTTGTGATAACTCGTTATGTGGCAACAGGTGACTAACAAAAGGGATGGATGGTATTACAACAATTTCCTTTTTCAAATAATTGACTCTTCTGGTAGCAGGGCCCATGCAAAGTACCAGAAGGAACATTTTGGAATTCAGTCTTTGCACAGTCCTGAAATAGAAGTGCTCACAGGCACAGCCCAACCCAATCACAGCCACGGCAGGCATTTGCAGAGTGAAACAGGAGATGGACAATTTCTCTTCCTGTGTGTCTCTCTCTAATAAGTTAATTCAAATAAATAATGAATAGTGCCCAGCACAATGGTTCAATGGCTAAATTCTCATCTTGCATGTGCTGGGATCCCTTACAGGCGCCGGTTCATGTCCCAGCTGCTCCACTTCCCATCCAGCTCCCCGCTTGTGGCCTGGGAAAGCAGCAGAAGTTGGCCCAAGGCCTTGGGACCCTGCACCCACGTGGGAGACGTGGAAGAAGCTCCTGGCTCCTGGCTTTGGATCAGCTCAGCTCAGCCATTGTAGCCACTTAGGGAATGAACGAGTGGATGGAAGATATTTCTGTCTCTCCTTCTCTCTGTGAATCTAATCTGCCTTTCCATTAAAAAAAAATCTTATTAAATGGCAAGTAGGCTTTATTTATATTTACTTTAAGCATATTTGATAGTTTCTACTATTTCAGTGACTGAATTCAATAACCAAACTTTTGGAGGCTAAATATGGGTTTTGGAAGCTAAATCATCATCATCATCATCATCATCATCATCTTGGGCCCAGCACAATAGCCTAGTGGTTAAATCTCATCCACTGAGATTCCATTTGGGCACTGGTTCAAGTCCTGGCTGTTCCACTTCCCATCCAGCTCTCTGCTTGTGGCCTGGGAAAGCAGTTGAGGACAGGCCAAAGCCTTGGGGTGACCCAGAAGAAATTCCTGCCTCCCGGCTTCAGATTGGCTCAGCTCCAGCTGTTGCAGTCACTTTGGAAATGAACAGAAGATCTTTCTCTCTGTTTCTCTCTCTCTCTGTATATCTGCCTTTCCAATTAAAAAAAAAACTTAAAATAAGAAAATTTTTTAAAATGAAAAATAATAGTAAATAAATAAGCCAGTATATTCAATGGCCCCTGGACCAGTAAAGCTAGTCTCAAAACATAAATATTATTCACAACTCTGCCCCTACCAAGTGGTGACCATTTTGTAAGCACTGCGAGCTTCTGGTTTCCTCATCTGTGTGGTTTAACCTACTTCAGAGCCTAGATGTAAGGACCAGAGAATGCCGCAAAGCACCCAGCACGGTGTCTTGGCCCTTGTCTTTCCTCAGTACCCCGTCAGCCCTCCCCGGTTAAGGAAGTCTCTTTCCATAAAGACTACATTTTGTTTGCCTCAGGGTAAGTACATGTCAATTGGACACGAGTCCAAACAAGAAAACATCTTGTTTTTGCTTCAACTAGGCAGCCATCCTGAGAGCTTAGTCATGAAGTCTACCGTTATCAGCACATGTGTAACAAGATCTAAATCCTGCGGCATTGGTAAGCGCAACAACGGAGAGAAGGGCTCTCTGACTGTGCACGGGGTCTAGTTGCCCTAATTCACAGCTGAGAAACAACGCTCTTTTAACAGTCTTGAGACAGACATTTTATCAATTCTCACGATGACTCACTGGGCATGGACTCCGCGGTGGGGTGTGGAGGGGGAGGGGGACAGGGAACCTACTTCTGCTTTCCGCTCTACGTACAGGACGTTACTAAGGCAGAAGCTTGCTCAGTGTCATAGGTGGTTACCCCTCACTAAACTGAAAACACGGCCGAACCTGTTTACACTTTAAGGAAACACTTTAGTGTTTCAGCGTGGAACCCGGCAGCCACTTCAAAGCCGCCCTCGGCAGCGGCCGTGGGGGGAAGCCGGAGGAATCCCTGCGTCAGGACGCTGTAGCATAACTGTGGGTGGGCATTTTAATCTGGGGACATTGTAGTGAAAAACGTAAAGCTTTTACTTGTGAAACTTGAGCCTGTAATCTTTCAGTCACCAGAGCAACGACATCCTCATAATTCCTTAAATACATGATTTAAGAGGAAATCAAGGTGAGTTAAAGGAAATGAAGGAAAAGATGACAGGCAGCAGGGATTACAGCAACGTTCTACAACAGTGAAGTGAGAAAATGGCCAGAAAGGCGAGAAAACCTCGGTAACTGTAGAAACTATAAGGAAAAAATGGAGAAACCCAAATAGTTGACCTTAGGAAATTGTGGAAAACAATACACAAGCACACATTCCTTTAGTCACAAGGGCAATGACATCATTACCCAGCAGGCTGCCTCTGGAAAATTCCAGCAAGAGTGAAAAGGCAAATGACGGCAGGATCCACAAGGTCACCAGGATCACGTCGAGAATTGATATTCTAAATCCTTTTTCCATCGCCGGAGCTCAGGTTTCCCTGACAGGCCAAGGGAAGGGCAGCCCAAGAGGGGGACGCAGAGGGAATTCCCTTTTTCTTTAGCAAAGGTTACAGGAGGACGTGCGTCCTTCTCGACGCAGTTTGCGGGAAAATTCCACGAGACGACGCTAGAGGGTGCCGCCAGAGAGCCTCCCGGCGCGCCTCGCCACGCCTCCCGCGCCCTCCGGGTTCTCACGGGCCTCCGGAAAGAAGGGGCGGTGTCCGGAAAAGGAGGCGGTGCGCCGCCAGGCAGCGGCCCCATTGGATGAGGGGCCTCCGTCTCACGCCTGGGGCGGGACTTCTTCGAGCTAAAATACGCGCCTGGCCGCCGCTTGCTGCGCAGCTGTTAGTTGCATTCTCAGCAGAGCTTTCCCTGAGACGCAGAGCTTCGCCGGGTCATGGTGCCAGCCTGACTGAGAAGAGGACGCTCCCGCGAAACGAATGAGGAACCACCTCCTCCTACTGTTCAAGTACAGGGGCCTGGTCCGCAAAGGGAAGAAGAGCAAAAGACGAAAATGGCTAAATTCGTGATCCGTCCGGCCACCGCCGGCGACTGCAGTGACATCCTGCGGTTAATCAAGGTAGTGGAAGGCTGGAGCATCTCCCGGGACGGAGGCGGGGGGGGGGGGATGGGGAGGGCAGGACGGACCTCACGGGCCCCGGGCTGATGGCCTATTCTCCACCCGCCTCCCTCATCCTTAGCCCAGAGCCGCGGCGCCACCCCTCCCCTCCGGCCCCATTCCCCTCCCTCTGAGCTGGCCCGACCAAGGCCTCAACTTGTTTCTGTCTTTCTCCCATGTGTATGGCTCCAGGAGCTGGCTAAATATGAATATATGGAAGACCAAGTATTATTAACTGAAAAAGGTAACAGAGCCGTGACAGGGTGGGATGCAAGGGGTGGGCGCCTGGCCCCTTCACCGAAGCCAACCCTGTGTGGGCTTGCCACCCTCTTCCCCCCCACAGATCTGCTAGAGGATGGTTTCGGAGAGCACCCATTCTACCACTGCCTGGTTGCTGAAGTGCCTAAGGAGCAGCGGACAGCGGAAGGTAAGCCCTGCCCCCTGCCTGAAGCCAGCCAGGCCAACTGTTGGGTGAAAGTAGGTCTGCTGTGTAGAACCACTCCCCACACAGGCTGAAGTTTCTTGATGAAAAGTTGGCTGGAACTAACAGCCAACCACCGTTCAAGTTCCATCTGTAGGTGGGAAACTGACAGGTGTGCCGCCCATAGAAATAAATAGGGCGGGTTACTGAGGTATCAGTCAGACGATTGTGGAGACCCTGCAAAGGTTGACCTGTTTACGTAAGTATTAGAATTCCGTGGAGACCCAGAAGAATTAGGAATAAGTGATGTCATTTGTTGTCATTCGGTTTCATAAAGTGGTTCTTGTTTGACCCTAACGTAACCTTTTTTCGTAATTGTGTTAAATCACATTTTTTTCTTTAATTTGTCCCAATCTTCAGGTTACAGTCTCTAGCTTCGCCATGTACATGGCCCTTCCGTGTACATGGATGGGCGGGGAGGTAACTAAAAGATCCTTTACACAATAAACTAGATGATCATGATAAATGAGGTAAGGTCCTAATATCACACACTTAAAACACGGTAGATCAGAAATACCATTATACTCGCTTCCTGCTTGTTTGCAAAGAAATAGAGAATGGCTACAAAGTTGCATTTGAAATCTTTGTCTCCATTTGAAACTGTAGTCTCCCATTATGAGGGAGTCATGTGGCCCCTCCCCTCCTTTTTTTGCTGGCCCCTGTTGACTGGTCAGAAGACAGCTGAAAGGGGAAGTTGTGTGGGTGGGTGCTTTCTGATGTTTGTCCTCACATCTGATCCCCAGCTGGAAGAAATGAGCAGAAAGCACAGGGAGAGAGGGACTGCATTTTAGGGGCCTATGGATTTTACCAACTACCTGTTTCTGGGTATTGCTGCTGCTTCTGCCTTAAAAACTGGGGAGAGCAAATTGAAAATGTGTAAATTGGAAGACAAGTTCTGAAATTAAACATCGTACTTTGGCCTGGTGTTCAGTCTTCAAGGAAGCAAGAGTTGTTAAGTATAATATCTCCTCTTCTGAACTGCCGTGTCATCCCATCTTATGCCCAAGTCAGCATACCACTGTATCAGTAGGATGTGCATAATGTGTGCGTGTGTGTAGTTGAAGCCCATAGCAGTTTTGCTCTGGCAAGTAATGAAAGCTTTCTCGCTTCCTGTGAGATCCAGCGGCCGGCTGCGTGGCCAGTCCACAGCTGTAGCCTGCCTTCAGCTTGCTCTAATGTGTGCTTTTTTACAAATACATGTTCCGAGGGCAGTGAGATCATCCTAGCCTAAGTCAGGGGGCAGTCCTGTTCAGTGGCTGCTTATTTCCATAAATACATGCATGTTTATTTCTTAAAACCTATAAAAGGCTTCAGATTCTGCATCTACAACTTTAATGGGTTGCTTTTCTTCTCTGTAGCTCATGTGATCCTCTTATTACAGGACACACCATTGTTGGTTTTGCCATGTACTATTTTACGTATGACCCCTGGATTGGCAAGTTACTGTATCTTGAAGACTTCTTCGTGATGAGTGATTATAGAGGTAAGCTTGAGTTGACTGGGGAGGGTCTAAAGAGAAACCACACCGTTAGTCCTTACAATGGCCTTTGAAATTGTCCTCTTCTAGGTTTTGGTATAGGATCAGAAATTCTGAAGAATCTAAGCCAGGTATGTCCTAGTTTGGGGTTTCTGAATTTGTGGCAGTTACTAGATAGTTTTAGTTTGGAAGCAAAATCAAGCCTTGGAAAAGGGATCCAATGTCACAAGATTTGTGTCTCACTGCCCTCCAAACAGGTCGCAATCAAGTGCCGCTGTAGCAGCATGCACTTCTTGGTGGCAGAATGGAATGAACCATCTATCAGCTTCTACAAGAGAAGAGGTGCTTCTGATCTGTCCACTGAAGAGGGGTGGAGGCTCTTCAAGATTGACAAGGAGTACTTGATCAAAATGGCAGCAGAGGAGTGAGGAATGCTGGTGTAAATGATGACAACTTCCATTCTATTTTAGAATAAATTCTCAACTTCTCTTGCTTTCTATCCTGTTTGTAGTAAAATAATAGAATGAGCACCCATTCCAAAGCTTTATTACCAGTGGCGTTGTTGCATGTTTCAAATGCAATCTGTTGAAAATGGCAGTCTCATATACAATTTGGAGTCAAATTTCTCCTTGAACAACTTTTGATAAACAGCAAGGTGGTATGATCATAATATATATGGAAAACTTCATTCTTGTGAGTCATTTAAATGTGTACAATGTACACACTGGTACTTAGAGTTTCTGTTTTGGTTCTTTTTTAATAAACTACTCTCATTTAATTGGTTGAGTTCTGATCCTTTTTTAATTTTTGGGGGGCTATTACATATAAAACAAAAATGCTCAGTGTAATAACTGCAATTGCTTACAAAGTTTTTCACCCATTTGACACTTTGGGATGTCATGTGGTAGCAAAGTCCAAAACGGAGCCACTTGGCTCCCAAGGTTTTAAACATTGGCAATGTGTGAAACGTGATTTTACACGGAAAACATTCAAAAGCTAAAAAAAACCAGATTAGGAACTCAGGCTTTGGAGCGGCTGTTGCTGCAGTGTTTAGGTTGCTGTTTGGGATGCCTGATCCCGTTCCAGTCTCCTGCTAATGCACAGTGTGGAAAGCAGCAGGTGACAGCTCAGATGTTCGGATCCCTGACCCATGTGGGAGCCCTGCACTGGCTCTTTCAGGCATTTGGGAAGAAAACCAGGAAATGGGAGATCGCTGTCTCTCTTTCAAATAAATGATAAAAAAAAAAACCCACTGCGATCCACAATGAATAACCCTATTATAGTAAAATTAAAATGGGGGGAAGTGGAGGTGGGATTATGAAACACAATCACAAAAGAGGTTCCCAACAACTTCATCCCACGCAAGCTGATTTTGGAAGATAAAGCTCACTTTCCCAATAAGGCAAGAGAAAAGCAACTGTGTATTTTTGCAGGAGATTTGTAAATTTAAACATTGCAAATAGTCTGAAACTGGGAGGAATCAAATCAATTAGCATCCCATTTGGGGAGTCCATTTGTTGTATTATGCTAATATGAACAAGCAGAGCACTTCAAACTTGGGGGGATGTGAGCATGACCAAAAGCTTCCACAAGAACTGAAAGTGAAAACAGCAGAGGCAAGGGGAAAGCACAGCTTCCCTCTTACAAAATCTACATCTTTAAAACCTTTGAGTTCTATGCCCAAGATTAATGCCTTCCAGAAGAAATCATCAGGTACCTGAAACACATTGTAGTCTTCCTGTGTGCTGCCAGAAACACACAGTGGGCTCCCCAGTGAAAGGAGATTTGTGTCAGCAGCTGTTGGGGCTTCCTAGGTGAGAAGCCAGCTCCTGGATTGCGCCGAACACAGCAGAGCTTTGGGATTTATTGGGAGCTCAGACAGCAGGGCATGAAAACAGGCCGCCAGAGTGCATCCTCAAGCAGCATCCTGCCAGGATTTGAACTAGCTACATGAGAGAAACGCTGGCAGAAAGTAAAAGGGTAACTAAATACAAAGCCTAACAGACATGTAAGGTATTGTGAAAACTGTGTTTTTTTGGAAAATGGGCCTCTTAGAGAAAAACAACTACATGAATTAACCAGACAAATCACAATATAACTCTTTTCTCATCCTTCCAAAGTTTAAGTTTAAAGGATCAGTGTTGTCATGAGGAAAGCTTTCAGGAAATGGTGGCGTCTACCTGGGAGAAGTCCCGTAAGTGTAAAATTTCAAAGCTGTTAGTCCACTCGATGTTCAAGTGTAGACGCCTCTTTAAAAACTGAGCTATAACACAAATGTACACGGTTTTGGTCTGGCGCAATGCCTCAACTGTCTAATCCTTCACCTCTGGCCACTGCGGCCATTTGGGAAGTGAACCAGCAGATGGAAGATCTTTTTCTCTCTCTCCTTTTTGTGAATCTGCCTTTCCAATAAAAATAAATAAATGTTAAAAAATTGACATTTCTGGGAAGCTAGGAAAATATATTCCAGGGGAATTATAAGAAAGAAAAAAACAAACTGATACACAAGGAAGAGAATACAAAGACCAGCTATACAACACCACTGTAATGATAACTTTCACTAAAATATGATGCCTGACATAACCAATCAGGAATGACATATCAGCCCAAAGAAGTAGGCAACTATTACATCAGGATATTGGGGGGGGTCTACTCTATGTTGTCTTTCAGGATTTTTTTTTTTTGCTAAGTTTATTATATCACTAAGAGAGTTACAAAATAAGAATGATGCAATTAAAGCTGGAAGCAGTTAGGCTTGCTAAGACATCCTGCTCCCTGCTTCGATTACAAGGTTGCTGACAAGTTCATGGTCTGTTCTTATTCAAGGCAGAGGTCAAGATCATCAACTGTTTAGACTCTGTGTGATTCTCTTTCTAGAGAAAGTGTGTCTTTCACAAGAAATCTAATCATTATGAAACCTGAAAAGGAGGCAAAATATGCCTCCAAACCTCATCCCACACGAGATACTTTGTGAAGGCAGATTTAGATGGACTCTACCCCTTCCAATGAGTCTCCTTTCCTTCAGGTACCTGGACAGATGACACTTGCCACGGCCCCCGCAAGCCAAATGACTACTCAGCAGTAACTGGTAAAGCTGGCTACGACCTGAGGGAGCAGCCACCTGCTCCTGCTGCCTGTGGGAGGCATTTTCTCTCTCTCTCTCTCTCTCTCTCTCTCTCTCTCTGAGTCCACAGATAGCCAGGACTGCTCCCAGAATTCAGTTTGCTCCACTTGAAACCATCTTTATTTTCTTGCTTCTTCATCATTTCTTCCTGTGGGTTATCACTTCAGGGTGACCCTGTCTTCCAGTGTGGGCTTGAAGGCAGTCACTTGTTACCCACAGCTCAGCCTGATACGCAGCCCAAACCCTCACTGAATCCACCCCGTCATCATTACCTTTGCTTGCCCACCTGTCTGAGGTCATCATGCCCATTCTCATAAATGTTCTCTCAGGATCCGATTTCCCCCAATCAGCTCTTTCTTGTGGCTCATACCTGCCCAGCAAATGTTTTCTTAGCTTCCAGATGATTATCAACATAATAGCTGATGATAAGAGGAGCCAAGTATTAAGTTCAGTGCTTTGTATCCATTATTATCTCATCTAATTTTCACAACTACTCTGAGGTAGGTACTATTATTAGCTTTTTATGAGAAACTAAATCTCAGAGAAGTTAAGTTATCCAAGGCCACACAACTAGGCCTGGGAATAAAGTTCTCTACCAATTTCCCAAACCCCTGAAGGACTCCAGTCATATTTTGTGAAGACTTCATGAATCCTAAGAATGACTGAATTTTGGTATTTCTTTTGGATTATATACAAAAGAATAATCAATAGGTAGGCTCTTAATGAGGAGGTTAAGTTATTGCTTTGGACACCCATATTCAATATTGGAGTGACTAGGAGGAGTTCTGGCTCCTCCACCTCCAATCCAGCTCCCCGCTAACACATGAGACGATGCCTCAAGTGCCTTAGGTCCCTGCCACCTACATGGGAGAATTGGATGGACCTCCTGGCCCCCGCCTTTAGCCTTGCTTAGCCCTGGCTGTTGTAGCCATTTAAGGAGTGAAACATATTCTGTCTCTGTCTCTCTTTCTCTCTGCCTTTCAAGTAAAATGAAAATAAATATTTGTAAAAAATAATCACAGTATTTTTTGCTTCATTAAAATCAGTGTTTGTCAGTATGGGTTATATGTTAGAACTTTCTAGGAAGCTTTTTAAAAATACTAATACTCCAACTGAGAAAACAAAACAAACCAAAACAAAATACTAACGTTCTACATGGACAGATTCTTAGTTTGCCTATATATTTTTTTAAAGATTCATTCATTTTTTATTACAGCCAAATATACACAGAGGAGGAGAGACAGAGAGGAAGATCTTCTGTCCAATGATTCACTCCCCAAGTGAGCTGCAACGGGCCGATGCGCACCGATCCAATGCCGGGAACCTGGAACCTCTTCCGGGTCTCCCACGCGGGTGCAGGGTCCCAATGCATTGGGCCGTCCTCAACTGCTTTCCCAGGCCACAAGCAGGGAGCTGGGTGGGAAGTGGAGCTGCCGGGATTAGAACCAGCACCCATATGGGAACCCGGGGCGTTCAAGGCAAGGACTTTAGCCGCTAGGCCACGCCGCCAGGCCCAGTTTGCCTATATTTTAAAGAGCTTTCCAAAGTGAAGCCAGAGTCCAGGCCCACGGATGTGGGATTCAGGTTGTAACTGAATCCTAGTCTCAACTGAAATACAGCCACTTCAGTTTGTGTTTATATAGTCACCCTAACGCTCCACAGTTAACTGTCAGATCTTGCCAAACCACTGAAGGCATGGCACACTACATAAAGGAGAACTTCTAGAGAGGTTTTATCAGCAAAATGATCAGGGAATTGTGTCATTCTATTCCATCCAATGCTGAAACCAAAGAACATCCACCCCAGCGTCACTACCATTTTCCTCTGCAAGCAGTAACTTCATTTTTCACAAAGCATTTATTTGGGGGCTGGCACTATGATATAGCAAGCTAATTGTCTGTGGTGCCAGGATCCCATATGGGCTCTGGTTCATGTCCCAGCTACTCCACTTCACACCCCGCTCCCTGCTTGTGGCCTGGGAAGGCAGAGGAGGATGACCCACGTACTTGGGCCCCTGTACTCATATGGGAGAATTGGAAGACACTTCTGACTCCTAGCTTTGGACGAGCTCTGGACGTTGTGGCCATTTGGGCAATGAACCAATGGGTAGAAGATCTCCCTTTCTCTCCTTTGCTCCGTAACTCTGCCTTTCAAATTAAAAATAAATAAATAAATAAAGATTTGATTTGAAAGGCAGAGCAACACTTGATTCACTCCCAAAATGCTCATAATATTGAAGGCTGGTGAGGGCAAAGCCAGCAGCCAAGAACTCTCTCCACATGTCTCTATGGAAGGCAGGGATCCAAGTGGTTGAGCCATCACCTGCTATCTCCCTGGAAATGTGCATTAGCAGGAAGTTGGAGCAGAATCAGAGGTGCTGGTACTCATACCAGGCACTCTGATACAAGAGGCAGGTGAGCTAAGAGGCAAATTAACTACTGCATTAAACACCTGCCCCTAGTCCTCTCACTGAAGATCAGACTTCCGACTGTCCAGTAAGAGCTTGTTCTTGTTGGTTCCAGAATCCTTTGAATATAACTCCAGAATTCCTCATTAGTTTCCTTTCTTTTAAAGTTGTCCAGGTTCATCTTGCACATTTCCTCCCCCAAACTGACATCAATGGCCTCAGAGGTTCCGAGGGGAGACCACCCCTACTGGAAGCAGGCATCGCTCACAGCTCTCGGCTTTGACAGAGACCCAGGCACAAGAGGTACTTTCTTTTAGACAGGTGGAAGGCAGCGGTCTGCCCTTCTGGTTCCTTGCAGGGAAGGCCCAGCAGCTGTGGGCCAGTTCAGTTTTCCACTTGCTTGCTTACATGACTTTCTTCTCATGAACCAATATCAACAACAACAAAATGGCTCAAAAACAGCGGAACGCACAACAAAAAGGTTCTTTGCTGGCAAACAGACATGCTCCAGCAACAGGCTGGGTCTGGCACACACCTGACTTGGAGATGAAGGAAACTGAACTAGATCCTGGTTCATCTTCATTTATGTCACTTCTCCAAGAGGCTCATCTACACTGTTTGATCTCAGACTGAGTTATATTTCCTATGCTTTGGGCATACCAACATGAACAAAAAGGTTTACCTCCCTTAACTGTACCCATCCTGGGAGCAGGGGCCATGTCCCATTTTCTTTGTGTCCTCAGGCTTCAGTCCATGCATGGCATTTAAGCAATATCCATTACATACAAGGAATAAAGAGGTTTCAGTGTAAGGGCCTATGACATCTGTTTTGAGAGTCACCATTTAATTAAAAAAAAAAGCTAAAGATTACAGGGCACTTTCTACATGCAAAGTATTACACATGGATTATGTTACTTCATGCTTAAAACAAAGCCATCCTTTTGTGTTCAAGCAAAGTAGGGTGTAGAGAGAGGGACAATTATTTCATGCCATTCCACCAGAAAGCAATGAGGCAGATTTGAATTGGGGAGGCATGTTCCCCACATACCTCACAAAGCACATCTCCCTGTCTAGGTTAACCATGAGCGGCGGCCTTAACACTGCCAGTGCTTCAGGGCTAAAACTGTTTCTTCAAAACCTAGTAAAGGTCCTGCTCGTGCTTGGCTTAGGTGTGGAGTGGCCACGGGAAGTATGGACCTCCTAGCCACTGTCTGCTGCCTCAACACTTCGGGCCAGCTCTGCAGGAACAGTCACTCTTGCCATGAAAAGCCCAGCAAAGCAAGTGGTTTCTGAACCATCCCGCTTTGTTTTCTCTTCCTCGAATTATATCTGAGTTCTGTTACTAGAAACCAAGCTATGCCCTCCTAAATTTTCCATACGCGCTTCCAAGGAGTTAAGCAACAAAAATCATTTTCCACTTTCTCTGGCTGCAAGCCTGATTCCCAGACACGATCCAACACTAAGTGCCATCCAAATGCCTGCCGGCGAGATGGTCATTATGGACCCTGGCGTGGAGTATTGAGGCGGTCTTGGGCAATGTTATTATGGCATTATGTTGTAATTACACCAGGCCTTGTTTCCTGCACATCTCGCAGATGCTTATCCACCAGCAGGGTGTTAGCTGACAAGCACAACAAGCCTGGACAACAGAAATAATAGCGGTAACCTGAGGAACTGCTGAAGGAATACACAGCTAAGGTTCGAGAATGCTCAGTCAGTTCAAGACAAACGTCAGGCAACGGCTCGACCTTTTCCTGCTCTTTGACCTCTCTGGGCTCTCCTGTCCCGTCTAGCTGAATGTCACATCATCCTAAAACATGTTGAATCAAAACACGAGGCACAGAAGTTGTTAGAATTCCTTAGCCCTGCAGCCCCCTGCCAATTCCATCCCACCTCACAAGGGGACTGAAGTACTTGGGGTCCCAGAGGCACCAAGGGCAGGTCCCTTGAGAGGGAAGGAGGGCCGTGCTGCGTGCCTAGCCACTGTGGCCACAGCCATACCCGACTGGATTCTGGGAAAATGTTCCCACTGAACTGCAGGGAAGTAGTGACAAGAAAGTTGAGTTTCTGAAGGAACAATCTAGGTGGTGGTCAGTGTGGTTTACATTCCAGTCAGTGTTTGAAGAGATTTCCAAAGCAGGTTCTAAGGAACTGCCAGCAGAAACTCGCTAAACAAGTTTTGCAATCCAAGTTATTGTGTTGGTATTTTTCCGGGTTTATTGTCCTAGGTTTGAATTTCATGAAATTTATTATTCTTTCTAATGACAACTCCATGGGAAAGAGCCAAGTGTGCCTTTTAAAATGCAGGTATTTCCTGCTAGTGACTTGTAGGAAAGAATGATAGTACCAGAAAACTTAGACCAAGCAAATAAATGAGAATTTAGAGGTGATGTTCACAAATGGATTACAAAAAAAAAATTCCTCAAAAGAATAAGGCTTCCTTCAAACAAAAGACACGCAAACTTTTTGTTCAGGTGGTAATTATTTGATATTTATCTTTTAGAACAATTCCTTTGCTTTCCTGTGCTGCCAGCCCATACAAGACAAGTAAGAACAGTTTCTTCCTAGTCTATTCCATCAAGTCATGCCTTTTAGAGAGAACCTGGAGGGAGCACCACAGGATCTATCTGGAACAATGACCTCTGAATAAAATCATTCTGGAAGCCATCACTGTGGCACAGCATATCAGCTTGTTGCTTGGGATGCCAGCACCCCTTACTGGACTGCACTGGCCTGTGAATAAATCTTTTTTTAGTCACTCTGAGGCCATACACAGTGTTTTTTGTTTGTTTTTTTATTGCAAAGTCAGACTTACAAAGAGGAGGAGAGACAGAGAGGAAGCTCTTCTGTCCAATGATTCACTCCCTAAGTGGTCGCAACGGCCTGAACTGAAGCCAGGAGCCAGGAGCCTCCTCTGGGTCTCCCACATGGATGCAGGGTCCCAAGGCCTTGGGCCTTCCTTGACTGCTTTCCCAGGCCACAAGCAGGGAGCTGGATGGGAAGCGGGCCCCCCAGGATTAGAACTGGCGCCCATATGGGATCATGGTGTGTACGAGGCAAGGGCTTTAGCTGCTAGGCTATGGTGCCAGGCCCCACACAGTGTTTTAGGAAGCTAATCTTTGGACTACATCCCTTTGGGGCTCCAGTTTGTGTCCCATCTACTCCACTTTCCAACCAGCTCCCTGACTGTAGCCTGGGAAAGCAGTCAAGGATGGCCCAAAACCTTGCTATCCTGCAACCATGTGGGAGACCCGAACAGGTCCCTGGCTCCTGGCTTCAGATTGGCTCAGCTTCGGCCATTGCAGACATTTGAGGAGTGAACCAAAGAATGGAAGACCTTTCTCTCTCTGTCTCTCCTTCTCTCTGTAAATTTGAATTTCCAATAAAAACAAATAAACCTTTAAAAACAAAATAACGCTGTTCCTGTCAGAGGAGTCATTTAGCTGAGTGGGTCTGTTGGCCAAGGGGCTGAAAGCTGGGATGCCTTTTCTCACCCATCATGAGGGTCATATTTGTATAACAAAAGACGGGTTAAGAACAGAATAGCATGGCAAACTCAAAGAAAGTTTTATGTGCTAGAAAAGCCTTTAGAAGTGAAGCCAAAGACCCAAGGGAAATCAGTTTTATGGTTAGGTTGAATGAGGTGTGGTCAGTCATATAGAACCACAACTGTACAAAGGCTATGAGCGAATGGAACAGCTCATGAACTCCACAAGCGCTGCGTGCTCACAGTGTGCTCCCCCTCCCTGCGTCGCCATCCTCCTGGCAGAGGATAGGGCCACACTCCGGGCGAGAGGGTCCCATGATCTCACACAAAACACAGCGGATTTCTCCGCAGTGGTCTCTTACACAAAGAGGTAGGTGAAGCTAAGTAGGATTTCTAGGTTATATGCTTGGCTTGGGGAAGAGGAATGCTACTTTCTAGGGCCCACCTTAAAGGAAGGAGAAGGCTACCTTGCTTCTGAGGCCCTTTTGGTATCCTTCTGTTCAAAGTATTCTCAGCCAGTCAAGCCACACTTGGCGGAATCCCTTGCTGAGCCCCCAGAGCAGGAACTCAGAGATGTTAGACGCTGCTGCAGGGGCCTTGTCTCCCAGTCCTCAGAATAACCATCGCACATGCCCTCTGATATGTCAATCGCCAGATTGATTTCTACAAGTCTGGGCTCTCTCTAAAGCACGCAGGAGTCTATGGCTGTGGGTCATCCTACAGCTGTCTTCTGGGGTCTACAAGAACTTCGCAGGGAACGGACTCTCAAAGGACTTGCGTTCCAAACCTCAACTTCCATATTTAGTCTTTCTCAATGGCTCCTGAGGTTAAGAGGTCACACCTTCGTTCCTTTTGGCCATCTCCCCTTTCCTAACTCTCTTCTCCCACTTCCCTATGTGGGAGATCCGCAGTGGGGGCGAGTAGACAGTTAAGCCACTCCATGCAACACGAGCATCCCATAGGAGCAACGGCTGAGTCTCAACTGTTCCACTTCCGATCCAGTTCCCTGCTAATGCACCTGGGAAAGCAGTGGAGGATGGCACAAGCACTTGGGCCCCTGCACCCACATGGGAGAATCAAATGGTGTTCTAGGCTCCTAGCTTTGACCTGGCCATCTGTGGAGTAAAGCAACAAATGGAAGACTCCTCCGTCTCTGTCTCTGATTCTCTGTCTCTTTCTCTCATAACTCTGCCTTTCAAATAAATAAGTACCTTTAAAATATATATATATAAAGATATAATTCTCACCCAGCCTGAATCTCAGCTTCTCAGAGAATTTAGGAGGATGCCAGTTCTTCAAAGGGCTCATGGAAAATGTATAGCATAAAACAACTATGCACGGATTTCCATTTTTTTGCATCACAATAAACTTATTTTTTAATTCCATGAACTTTCTAAAGAATCTTCACACTTGTTTCAAACACTTGAGCAAGTCAAACCAAAGATTGTTCTCATGCTAGAAATATAAGACTTAAAGGATATCAGCAGTCAGCCCATTAGGAGGCAATCACAATGTTCTAAAAAAGGATTATGCAAGAACTTTATTGGGACTGTCAATTACCTCCCCAAATAGGATGCAAATTACATGACATAAAAGCTCCATTACACACTAGCTTTGGGACAATCATCTTTTTCAACACCTAAAAAAGCAGAATTTTGGTTAAGAAAAAAATGGCAGGGGGCCCAGTGCTATAGCCTAGCAGCTATAGTCCTCACCTCATACATTCTAGGATACCATATGGGCACCGGTTCTAATTACAGTGGTCCTGCTTCCCATCCAGCTCCCTGCTTGTGGCTGGAGAAAGCAGTCTAGGACAGCCCAAAGCCTTGGGACCCTGCACCCATGTGGGAAACCCAGGAGAGGCTCAGGGCTCCTGGCTTTGGATCTGTGCAGCTCTGGCCGTTGGGGCCACTTGGGGAGTGAATCATCGGACAGAAGAGCTTCCTTTCTGTCTTTCCTTCCTTAAATAAATCTTTAAAAAAAAATCCCAGCAGGTTGATGGTTGGCACAACCCAGAGCACAACACAGAGGCTCACAGAAATGCATATTATGAAAAACCTATGCACGGAGCTCAACTTTTTACGCCAAAATCAACTTACACTTTAATTTCATTTTTCCATAATGTTTTTAAAATACTCCCACAGTATACCAGCAATTGCACTCCTTGTACCTATTTAACATATGATTTTTTTTAACATATTATGATTTTACAAATAGAAGTTGTCTACTCGAAATACAGGAGACGGGGCAGCCATTTGGTCTAGCAGTGAAGTCCCCAGTTAGGGCTCCTGCATCCCACATGACAGCACTCTCCATTCCAGCTTCCTGCTGACCTGTGCCCTGAGAGGCACAGCAGGCAATGGTTCAAGGGCTGGGTGCCTGCCACTCACGTGGGAGACCTGTAATGCGTTCCCAGCCCAGGCTGGACAAAAGCCAGTCCTGAACATTGTGGGCATTTGGGCGATGAACAGGGGCTGGCAACTCTATCTCTCTGTATCTCTTCTTCTTGAATAATAATAAAAAAACTAAGACCCATCAGATAGCTTGTCCTTCAATTGTTTTTCATTAAATATAATTTCTTGGCACAGCACCATTCTTCTTTGAAGATCTCCATTCCCCTGCATCTAATTAACTCTCAGCTTAATGTCACTTTCTGGGACTTCTAAGCAAAGTGCTCATTTTCTACAAAAGGAAAAGAGGAAGGCAGAAGGTGAAAAAACATCTTTTCTTAAAAAGCCTAGTCCTTTTCTGTAATTCTAAAGAAAGCCATCTTCAAGCACTTGTACCTACACTTCATTGGCTGGAATGTAGCACAAGGCAAGCCCTAGGCATGAAGAAGTCTGGGAAGGCGAGCATTTTGCTTTCTAGTTTTCTCTAGTAGACAGAGTCATGGTCTTTCTCTCCTTCTCTCTCATTCTCCTCCTCCTTCCCTCTCCAACTCTTTCAAATAAATCCTAAAAAACAAAAGCAAACTCCTATAAAACCTTTCACACTGTGTAAACCTAGGCAACTTTCTACTTGGAGTACCAAAAAAACCAGTTCACCAAAATGCAAACACTCAAAAACTAAAAAGTAGTACACATGATCTGACATCTGGTTCTTAAAAGTTTTCTAGTGATTTCTCTCCCCACTTCCCATTTTAGTGCCTTATTTCAAAGCGTCAGATGATGGTGATTACATGTTTGCTAACCAACATGTAAGTCAGAAATGCTTCAAATGCATTTTATTTTTTAAATTTTTATTGGGGCTGGTGCTATGATGCAGTGGGTAAAGCTACTGACATAACACTGGCATCCCATATGGGCACTGGTTCGTGTCCTGGGTGCTCTACTTCTGATCCAACTCCTTGCCTGTGGCCTGGGAAACTAGTGGAGGATGGTCCAAGTGCTTAGGCCCCTGCACCCCATGGGAGAAGTTAATGAAGCTCCTGTCTTCTGGCTTTGGCCTAGCCTTTGAGGCCACCTGGAGAATGAACGAGCGGATAGAAGACATCTCCCCTTTTCCCCTAACTTTGCTTTTCAAATAAATAAATCTTTAAAATAAATAAAACAAATAAATACGGTTTTAAAAAAGGAGATTAGCTGGTGCGGCTGCAGGCTGGTACAGCCTCTATGGAAATCAGTATGGAGAACATTCAAACAACTCAAAATCAACATACCGTATGATCCAGCAATAGCACTCCTAGGAATATACCCAAAATACCTGTTTTAGGAGAAACCAACATGCACTCCTATGTTCATAGCAGCACAATCAGTAATTGCAAAAACATGGAAGCAACCAAAATGCCCATCAACAGAGGATTGGATAAGAAAGCTATGGTTCATCTACTCCATGGAATACTACTCAGCTATTAAAAAAAACAAAATGCAGTTCTTTGTGGCCAAATGGGCCAAACTGGAAACCATAATGCTAAGGGAAATGAGCCAATCCCAAAAGGTTAAATACCACATGTTTGCCTTAATTTAAGATGATATGATGTTATGTATAACATGTTATGTTATGTATGTTATATGTCATGTATAAACTAAAATTGAAATGTCAATGAGGTGGTCACAGAAGGTGGTTAAGAACTTGCATTTACTTTAAAAAAAAAAAAAAAAGGAGATTAGCAAAGAAACATCTCTTAACCACAGTTTCATCTCCTAATCCTTAAATGCCCACAATGGTCAAGGTTACTCCAGGGCTGGAAGCAGGAGCCAGGAACTCAATCCCGATTCCTCAGTGTATGTAAAAACTCAGTTACTTGAGCCATCATTGCTGCCTCCCACGGACTACACTGACAGGAAACTGGAGCCAACACTGCCACTCGGGCACAGGACACAGGCATCCTAACTGCTAACACATGCCTTTATTATTATTATTATTATTATTATTATTATTATTATTTATTTGAAAGGCAGAGTTACAGGGGCGGGGAGGGAAGGAACTTCCATCTGCTGGTTTATTCTCCAAATGGCTACAGGCCAGGGGTGAGCTACGAGCCTCTTTTGGGTCTCCCAGGAGGGTGCAGGGTCCCAAAGACTTGAGCCATCCTCTGCTTTTTTTCCAGGTCATTAGCAGGCAGTGCTGGATCAAAAGTAGAGCAGCCGGGACATGAACCACAGCCTATATGGATGCCAGTGTTTGCAGGTGGAGGCTTAGCCTGTGGTGCTGGCCCCATGACAGGCTCTTAAAATAATTTTAAATGAAGATTTCTTAAAAAAAAAAAAAAAAACTAGAAATAGAACTGTCATATGAGCCAGCAATCCCACTAGCAGATATACATGCAGAAGACATGAAGTCATCAAAGCAAAGAGATATCTTCACCACCATTTGTAGTGCCATCTTACTTGCAATCGCCAAGATATGAAATCAAGAAACATTCCATCCATGGATTACCAGAATAAAACAGCTGCAATACAGACACACTACAGACTATTATTGAACTATAAAAAACGAATGAAATCTTGACATTTGCTGCAAAGCGGATGAAAATGGAGGTCATTTTACTGAGTGAAATAAGACAGACACAGAAAGACAAATAGCACCTACTCTCCCTCATCCGTAGACGCCAAAGGCTTAACTGAACAGTGATGATCAGTAGACGATGGAGAGAATGGACATTGAGGCAGGTTGGAGAATGGGCACCAAACCCCAGCAACACCAAAGTAACAAGTTCCCAGTGCTACACAGCATACAAGGCTGATTCTAGTTCCTGTAACACAGTACATGGTCTCTGAGCAGAAAGTACAAAGGAACTGCAAGGCTTCAATCATAAAGGAAGGAAAAAGAGGGAAAAGTGCTAATCACTTTGATTTGATCCATATACATTGTTTGCATATATTAAAATATTGCACTGAAATCTATAAACATGTACAATTATTGTTAATAAAAAACACTCAATTTTTAAAAATTTCAGATAAGAAAATTCTGGATAATTCCATCATATGACCTTGTCTACAAATAACTTGACTTTTGAAAAACAACTTAATTTTTTGAAAGATTTACTTTTATTTGACAGGCAGATTCAATGACATAGGAAGAGACAGAGAAATATCTTCCATCTGCTGGTTCACTTCCCATATGACTACAATGGCCACAGCTGAGCTGAGCTGAAGCCAGGAGCTCCTATATGGGTAGAGCATCCCAAGGCTTTGGGCCATCCTCCACTGCTTTCCCAGGCCATAAACAGGAAGCTGGATGGGAAGTGGAGCAGCCAGAACAACAGCCAGCGCCCATTTAGGATATCTATGCTTGAAGGTGGAGGATTAGCTTACTGAGCTACTATGCTAGACCCAATAATTTAATATTTAAATTACTTATGCACAAATGTTCAATTGATTATACATAGATCGATTTCTTGTAGCAAATCACAATTTGTTCATCAAATCAGATTTATTTTTGTGCTTTGGATAACTCTGACAGTTTTATTTCCTGTTAAAGAAACAGAACGTTCAGAAATGAGATAAATCTTTGCCTGTACTATATGAGTACTGGACATTAACTAAGGCCATAAAAACACACGTATATTTGGGAAACATGGGGGGATATTTCAAAAAGTGTATGGCATATGGAATTAAAAAGTATTTATCTTGGTATAAATGATTTTGAAATCCATGTAGGTTTTTTTGAAGGTTTATTTATTTTGATTGGAAAATGAGATACACAGAGAGGCAGATCTTCGTCCCATGATTCATTCCCCAAGCAGCCCCAATGGCCAGAGCTGCACAGATGTGAAGCCAGGAGCCAGGAGCTTCTTCCAGGTCTCCCATGTGGGTTCAGGGTCCCAAGGCTTTGGGCTGTCCTCGACTGCTTTCCCAGGCCACAAGCAGGGAGCTGGATGGGAAGTGGAGCAACCAGGACACGAAACAGCATATGTGATCCTGGCACTTGTAGGCAAAGAATTAGCCAGTTGAACCACTGCACGAGCCCTTCTCTCCATAGGGTTCTAAACTGCGTGCTAGCAGATCACACAGTGGTGTTTTCTGCCTCCCATTTGTATAGTATAGGACTGGCAGGCAGGATACCAGGTTAAGACTTACTCAAGGGCCCGGCAGTGTGGCCTAGCGGCTAAAGTCCTTGCCCTGAATGCGCCGGGATCCCATATGGGCGCCAGTTCTAATCCCAGCAGCTCCACTTCCCATCTAGCTCCCTGCTTGTGGCCTGGGAAAGCAGTCGAGGATGGTCCAAAGCTTTGGGTTGCTACACCCGTGTGGGAGACCTAGAGGAGGTTCCAGGTTCCTGGCTTCAGATTGGCGCAGCACTGGCCATTGCGCTCTCTTGGGGAGTGAATCATCAGATGGAAGATCTTCCTCTCTGTCTCTCCTCCTCTATGTATATCTGCCTTTCCAATAAAAATAAATAAATCTTAAAAAAAAGACACTAAATCTGATTCTCTTGTTATGATAAACTATAAGAAATTAGAATGTTCTTCTAATACATGATCACACAGGTGACTACTTAAGGAACAACATTTACTGTGCATAGTTGACATTATAGCATTTAATCTGCACAACACACATGAGGAAGACAGATGTTTAAGTTTATGATCATGGAATTTTGAACTAGATTGCAAACTGAAATCAAGTACCTCTAACTCAAAACTGCACATAATAAAATCACTGTCTGGGCCCAGTGTGATGGCTCTGTGGTTAAATCCTTAGCTTGTATGTGTCGGGATCCCATGTGGGGACCAGTTTGTGTCCCTGCTGCTCTACTTTCCTTAGGATCCTGCACCTGTGTGGGTGATCCCGAAGAAGCTCCTGACTCCTGGCTTCAGATCAGCTTGGTTCCTGCCACTGTGATCATTTGGGGAATGAACCAGCAGATAGATCTTTCTCTGTCTCTTTTTCTCTCTGTTAATCTGCCTTTCCAATAAAAAACAATGACTTTCAAATAAGAAAAAATAAATCTTAAAAAAAAAGCAAAGCACCGCCCACACCTCTTCTTCACCCTTCCCACCAACCAACACCCTTTTACTCTATTTCTGTATTCAGAATCGCAAGAATGGAGGACATTCAAGGACAAGATCTTACATGCAAAATAAACTTCTGTCAAGTACATTTCCAAAGCAGCCAAATATGTGATTCAGCCTAGGAAAAGCTAAAAACTGGCACAGACAGCGCCAGACCATGCTTAATAATCCCGTCTAAGAAGGAGAGGCCTCCATTATGGGGGCAGAAGGAAGGAACACAGCCAGTTGTTGAATTAGAACCTTCTAGAACCACAGCTGCAGCTCATAACAGGACAAGCTGACCCGGGCCTTTGATTTGCTTTGATTTCATTTCGTGTTTAATTCCAAAGTTGGAAATAACAGGAAATGAACCACAATGTTAGTCAGTTAACATCAAAGGTAGTAAGAGACTGGGAGGTTCTTTAAATACAGACTATTAAAAGAATTACAGGGGCAAATATTCTAATGAGTCACAGGCATTCAATACTCACTAGAACCATTAGAGCAAAATTACATGAGAGGGGCCAGCACTGTAGCAGAGTGGGTAAAGCCACCTCCTGAAATGCTGGCATCCCATGTGGACATGGGTTCTAGTCCTGGCTGCCTCACTTCTGATCCAGCCAATGACCTGGGAAAGCATTGGAGTACGGCACAAGTTCTTGTACCCCTGCCACCCACACAGGAATCCAAGATGGAATTCCAGGCTTCTGACTTCAGCCTGGCCCAGCCCCAGCTGTTGCAGCCATCTGGGAACTGAACCAATGCATGGAGAAGCTTTTCTGTTTCTTCTTCACTGCAACTCAGACCTTCATATAAATAATCTTTTTTTTAAATAATCTTTTTTTTTTTAAAAATAAGAGAATGGAATTCTATATATAGGTGAGAAATAATACAAAAAGCCACGCTGAGGACAAAAAGATGGGAAATGATTCTGTTCATGAACTAATTTGTACATATATTTCACATGCAAAGTTTTCACTGACATGTAATTTTACAAATTTACCAGGTACACAGTAATATTTAAATAAGTGGGTACTTGAAAAAGTCCACGGGGAGCAGAATTAAAGGTAAATTCAGCAACGAGCATTGGGCCTAGCTAGGTTGCCTCAGTATCTCCAGCTTTAGGAGCTACCAGTGGTGCTGCAAGCAGTTCCAAGCACTCAGGCTCCTGTTCCCCAGGTGACAGGCCTGCATTGTCTCCAGCTCCGCTAAGTTTCTCTCTCCACTCTCTCTTGGTCTCAGCTGCGCGCACTCTCTCCCTCTCTCAAATAAATAGACAGTTTATTTGGATGTAAAAAAAATTCTGAACTCCATGAAATGAGTGATCTCCTAAAACTGTGGGAGATACATCGTATGAGAAAACTGTGCAAGGATTTCAAAATTCTTTGCATCAAAAGAAACATTTTTAAATTTCATTTTCCATGAAGTTTTTAAAACCCACAGTGATTGTATAAAATGTGTAATGATCAGATCAGGATATTCATCACCACAGACATTTATCATTTGTTTCCTTGGGAATATTTAAAGTAGTCTCTACTAGTTATTTTGGAAAAAAGAATTAATTATTGTCAATACAACACATGTCTTTTATCCACTTCTGTTGTAGCATCAATGATCTTGGAGGTATCCTTGCTGTTACACTTGTTAGGGCAAAAATGTCACAGATCTCATCACACTTCAACTTTGAAATGAAAGTTTGTATTATTCTTTAATAAAAATGCTAAATTACAAAATCCTGAATCTGGGGGGTGGGGGGCAGTTGCCATCTGCTCTTTGTCTCAGACACACACACACACTGCTGCCCGGCCCTGCCCCTTCCCTGAGGCTGATGCCACTGGTTGGCGGTGGCTACCTGGCCAAGGTGACTTTTTTTATTACCCCAGGTGATTCAATTGGGCAGCTAGAAGCAAGAACCACCATCCTGTGGACTGCTCTGAATGCAAGGTAACAGCTGGCCAATGGAACCAACTTTAATGAGGCAGGCAGCCTCCCCAGGCCTGATTCTACCCTCCACCCAAGGATGTGTCCTCAGAGGGTTTCCACTGAAAGAAATCTGCACATCACACAGCATTGTTCAATCTTCCTGGCTATTTCAGGGCAAGATTTAGAGGCAACTTTCACAGTTGACACCTGCTATGCTGGTTCTGAAACTTCCACTACTTAGGTTAAGAAATTCAAAGAAAATGGGCAAATTACATTTTTCCAGAGATCAAGTCCTCCTCTGCATGTGCGTGCATATGTTTGTGTGTGTGTATGTGTATGTCTGTGTGCACATAGATGGAGTTACAATTGTGTGAAGGTGTGGCCCAGCAGTGTTTGATATAAAAATTTTTAAAGATTTTTTTATTGGAAAGTCAGATTTACAGACAGCAGATGAGACATAAAGATCTTCCAACAACTGGCTCACTGCCCAAATGGCCACAATGGCTGGAGCTGAGCCAGTCAAAAGCTAGGAGCCCAGAGCCCCTCTGTGCCTCTTGTGCAGGTACAGAGTCCCAAGGCTTTAAGCCATCTTCCATTGCTTTTCCAGACTGGATGGAAAATGCAGCTGGGACACAAACCAGCAAACACACAGGATGCCAGTGCAAGCAGGTGGAGGATTAGCCAATTGAGCCATTCTGCCGTCAACTGAGCCATACTGCCAGCCCTAATGTGAAACTTCTGGATGACAACATCTGAACAAAAGCAACAGAATTTTACTCATAAAAATATTGGTGCACTTGTAGAGTATGCCAGGGCTTTGCCTATTATATAGCTTTATTTTACCCAAGTGAGCTCAGAGAGAGAGAAAAAGTAGACCTGTAACTTCTCTGAGAACTCATTCATCAAGGAGAGAAAATAAGGTTGAATTAGAAGAGGTCAAAGAGCAGACAGAAGTGAAAATCACAGATTAAAAAGGGAAAGGAAGATAGGAGTAGGTGTTGCCATGCCGTGCCTTAAGTTGCTCCCTGCATCCCCAAATCTCGTATCAAAGTGCCATGCTTGACTCCTGGGTACCTGCAGTTCCCATCCAGCTCCCTGCTAATGCACCCAGGAGGCAGCAGACGATAGCCCAAGTGCTTCTCTTCCTGCCACCCACATCTGACAGCCAGATGGAGTTCCCTGGTCCTGGCTTCAGCTTGGTCTACTCCTGGTTGTGGCAGCCATTTGGGAAATGAACCAGAGGATGGAAGATACCTCTCTCTGTCTCCACCTCTCTCTTGGTCTGCCTGTTTCCAGGTCGCTCTCTGCTTCTGTCTGCTGCTTCCCCGTGTCACTCTACCTTTCAAATAAATAAATAAATAAATATTCCTTTCTTAAATGGAGACCAATTTAAAGAAGTCTGATCTCAAAATGAAACACCCACTGCCAGGACTTTGCTACAATTTTATTTTGTAATGACAGCATGATAGAAATTCAGCATCACCCTTGTTTTCCCCATTGCCAAACAGTGTTAACGGTTTCTGATATGCAAACACATTAGAATTTTTCTATTTCTTGATTAAAATCAAAAGAGGAAAACAGCAAATTAATTCCTCAAAATAGAGGCAGGCATTTGACGCAGGGGTTGGGATGATTGGCTCAAGTCCCAGCCCCTCTGCTTCGGATCCAACTTCTGGGGAACGCACTCCCTGGGAGGCTGGAGTTCATGACCCAAATACTCAGGTTCCTTGTGCCCACGAAGACACGTGGATGGCACGTGGCTTTGACCTGCTCCAACCCAGCTGCTGCGGCTATTTGAGAAGCGAAGCGAAGCAGCACATGTTAGCTGTGTGTATGTGCCCCTGTCTTTCAAATAAAATGAAAATGAGTAAAAGGCAAAAACATTAACACTAGAAATAGCAGATGATCTAGCAATTCCACTCCCACAGGTAAACAAGAACTGGATCTCAAAAAAGAGTTTGCATACCCATAATTAATTCACAACAGCAAAGAGATGGAGTGGGGCCAACACCATGGTGTAGCAGTCTAGGCCTCTGCCTTAGCGCCAGCATCTCGTATGGGTGCTGGTTCATATCCTTGCTGCTCCTGCTCCCAGCCTGTGGTCTGGGAAAGCAGTGGAGAATGGCCCAAGCCCTTGGAATCCTGCATTTGTACAGGAGATACAGAAGAAGCTCCTGGCTCCTTGCTTTGGATTGGTTCAGTTCCTACCATTGTGGCCATTTAGGCAGTGAACTAGCAGATGGAAGATTTTCCTGTCTCCGTCTCTCCTTCTCTCTGTAAATGTGTCTTTCCAATTAAAAAGTTTGAAAAAAAAAAAAGAGGTAGACGCATCCCAAATATCTGTGGATGGATGAATGAATGAAGAACCGTGACAGATTCTTCTAATGGAACATTATTCCACCTTGAAAGGGAAGAAACTCCTGACACATGCCCCAGCATGAAGGACACTTGAGGACCTTATGCTAGTGAAATAAAAGAGTCACAGAAAGACAAATGTTGTCTGATTCTACATATATGAAGTATGTAGGGTAGTCAAACTCATCACGACAGAAAACAGAAGGGCAGATGCCGGAATCTGGGGGAAGGGGAGATAATGGGGAAGTTGGTTAATGGGTACGAGTCTCAGTTTTGCAAGATAGGAAAGTTTCAGAGATTTGTTTCACAACAATGTGTACAATGTTCGTACACATCTGTCCAATAAACGTGTGAAATGTTAAGGATGTTAACTTTGATGCTCTGTGTTTTCTGCTTGATTTCAAATGTCAGAATCAGAATCTGGGTAACTTAAGAAAATTCTGAAAAACAATCTGATGGCTCACGGGATCTCTGGGAAGGCTAAAGACTCAAATTATGAGACCCACACTATGACAAGGAAGACTGGGAATCATGAAATGGAGTATTCCCTGGGCGTTTGGAATGTTTGTATATACCCTTGATCAGGAAGCATCCAGTAATAAATCACAGCTTTGCAAATATCATGCACAAAAAAGAAAAATACAAACAAGGAAGCCGGAACTAAAAGTCAAAGGAAGTCAAAGGGTTTAGGCAGCAGGTGCAGTCCATTCTAAATGAAGGACAGGAAGTCATGCAATTGCAGACTGTGAAACAATAAAGGCAGAGGAGTCAACAGCGCTGTTAAAAGCTGCTCGGTGGTGACGCAGGTATTTTGATGGAAATTTGAGTCTTTCCTCATTGTATTTTTACAACGTCTCTGGTGAGAGCCAAAAACAAAATCTGATTCATATTATTTTTTTTCCCAAAAGTTATACAAAGGAAAGTGATGATGCC
Organism: Ochotona princeps; assembly: GCF_030435755.1. Classification (NCBI taxonomy): domain Eukaryota; kingdom Metazoa; phylum Chordata; class Mammalia; order Lagomorpha; family Ochotonidae; genus Ochotona; species Ochotona princeps. Next base: position 27,941,613 of record NC_080865.1, on the reverse strand, counting down.
GACTGTGAGAAGTGAACTGAAAATCAGATCTCAGCCCAACCAGAACCACCAATGGTAACAATACACAATAACTGTGACTCGAGCAAAAATTCACTTCTCAGCTGAAGGCACTGCGCTGGTGTGGTTCTTACTCTATTCTTAGCATCACATCAGCCTTTTTCCCTTTCAGAGGGAAACAACAGATTTTCACACGCCTGCCATATTTTCTGGCTTCTTGCACTGTCAACAATGTCATGATCTCCACCCATTCCCCACAAGACATGAGGGAGATGTCCCATGGGTAAGGAGTGCACCGTGTTTTAAGGACGCAAGAGTGTAGGGCCAGAGCAGGCAAAAAGAATGTCCCATGGAGCAAGGGCAGCACTGACAAAGTGAGGCAAGGCCCATATTGGAGGAATATCTAAGAGCTGCCAGAAAGTCTCAAAGGTTAACATGAAAATTGATGTGCCCAGTGTGGTAGCCTAGTAGTTATAGTCCTTGCCTTCCATGTACCAGGATTTCATATGGGCGCCAGTTCATACCCCAGCTGCTCTACTTCCCTTCTAGCTTCATGCTTGTGTCCCGGGAAAGCAGTAGAGGATACCCAAAGCCTTGGGACCCTGCACCTGCATGGGAGACCTGGAGGAAATTCCTGTGACTTCAGCTCAGCTCAGCTCCGGCTGTTGTGGCTACTTGAGGAGTGAACCAGTGGCTGGGAGATCTTTCTCTCTGCCTCTCCTCCTTTCTCTATATCTGACTTTCCAATAAACAAATAAATAAATCTTAAAAAATAAACAAGATGGGATTTGATGACATGGGGAGGCAAAGACATGACACCTTAAGTTCTTTGTAGGGCAACTTCCACCTTGTGGAGAATAACTTAAATAGAATGTGTGATTGAAAATGACAGGAACCAATTCCAAGCAGCCTAAGTGACTGGGAAATGAAGCTGGAGCTGCCTTTGCTCGTGACTAGCTGGACATAAGGGGAACCAGTCATCCTGATGTTCTGTCCCTAGACTCTGGAGGAGCAGTAGGGTGAAACTCGCTCCAAGCACGCAGAATGCACTTCTCACTTTCTTTTTATCACATGAAGCAGGGAGTCTTCAGAAGACCAAATCAACGGAAATCCATTCAGCAGTGAAATGTTGAAGGTCAAAAACTATGCCTTGAGGCCAGTGCTGTGCCTCAGCAAATCAAGCCACCGCCTGTGACACCAGCATCCTATATGAATGCCACTTCAGGTCCCTGCTGCTGCTCCACTTTTGATCCAGTTCCCTGCTAATGCATCTGGGAAAGTAGTGGAAAATGGCCTAAGTGTGGGAGACTCGGAAGAAGCTCCTAGCTCCTGGCTTTGACCTGGCCCAATCTTAGCTGTTGCTGGCATTTTGGGGAATGAACCTGCAGATAGAATCTCTCTTTCTGTAACTCTTTCAAATAAATCAATCAAACCATAAAAGCCATACACACAAAACCCTGCTACTTACTCATCACCTTTAACACTACACCTGCTGCTTGTTGACATTTAGTAAATGTCAACAAACAGAGTATATTTGGTATTTTCATAAACAGCACATTAGAATGAGCTTAGTTTCTTTAATCGAGATTTATTTATTTTTTATTGGAGAAACAGATTTACAGAGAGAAGGACAAAGACCTTCCATCCCCGGTTCACTTTTCAAATGACAACAATGGCCAAAGCTGAGCCAATCCAAAGCCAGGAGCCAGGAGCTTCGTACAGGTCTCCCATATGGCTGGCAGGAGACCTAAGCATTTGGGCCAGCTTCTGCTGTTTTCCCAGGCCATTAGCAGGGAGCTCGACCTGAAGAGAAGCAGCTGGGACTTCACCAATGCCCATTAAGGAATGCTGGCATTGTAGGCAGAAGCTTTACCCATTACACCACAACACTGGTGCCTCAGTTTCTCCACTTGGCATATTGCTTCCCAGGTAAAAAAGACCCCACTCTAGGGAGGTTAAGGCATAGTGAATGAATAACATTTGGGTAGAACTTTGGGGAAATCTTGGAAGGCGGGTGGCATGTACTCCATTCTCTCATTTCATTATGTTGCTTAGAACTATGAAATGATGGCTGGAGCTCAGCACCTATTTTAGAACTTAAAGGCCCATACCCTAAGGCTAACACTGTGCCAAACTATAAAGATCCTGGGTCCACTACCCATGAAGCTGCCACACCAGCTGTGAACTGCTTACTATTCCAAGCACTTTTATTTCAGAAACAAATTCCTGCCTCATCAGCCATTAGTGTTAACATCTCTACTAGCCACTCAACATGTCAATTCAATCCTGATAGAGCTGTGGCCTCAAAAAGTATGAAGTGAGGAGGAGGTCTGACTCCATGGTCTCTCTCTCCTGCCGTAAACCTCAAGTCATTTAAACTCTCAGTCTCAGAAGAATAGCAGACCTCTACTTCCCAAAGTCCAGCCAGCCACAGATTGCTTTCATGATCATGTTCCCATTGGCCCAGTGATCTGTCTGTCAGTGTCCAAGTGCCCGAGCCCTCTCCTCTGCTTCTAGCAGCCTGCACGGAGTCATGGTGCTGAGCAAAGATTCCCTTTGCCCCATATCCCTGCTTCACTTCTCATCTATCCAACGTGTGTCTTCTCATAAGCCCAAATTGTCCAATAGTCCCTTGTAATCCAACTAGACAAACTCATAAGGGTCCTAATCTGGGGAGCGGGTGGGAAAGCAGACGTTCTCCAAGGGAATTGCTCAAGATGCGCCCGTAACAGGAAGAATGGGGATATGTTGGTGGTGTGTGACAGTGGAACATGGGAGTAAAATGAGTCATCAAGGCGACAGGGGCAGTGAGCTGCAGGCCAGGACCTGAACCCAGGCCTCCACACGCCTGAGTCAGCAGTGCTTCCTTTAAGGCAGACGGCCTGGGACCTTGGACTTTGCTGCGCTTCAGAACAGGTATTATCAAGTGCGACAGTGGCCACGGAGAGCATGGCTGGCTGCTTCTGGACTCTGCAGAGCTGGAACGTGTTAGCAGAGCCAAAGCTGTAGGAAGCCATGGCAGGCATGGGAGGTGAGGGGCAGGAGAGGAGGCTCCGAGGGCTGAACTTTAGACCCAAAAGCTCCAGACAGCACATGCTGAGAAAGGGAAGTGGTTGCATGCTTTTCACGGAAGTCTGCCCAGGGAGAGATGCAAAGCCTTCTAGAAAGCATCTCTAGAAGTAATAGATTATCCAGGACCCGGGACTTGTTTCTGTACCTTTCCCATCCCCTATACCTCTAAGCATACACTGCATAAACAAGGTGGGACACCCTCACCTCAAAAACTGTTCGTCCAACCTAAACGGAAACCTGGCACCCCTTAAATGAGCCGCGTGTTGCCTCTGCCCTTCCTGGAAGCCTCCCTTTTATTTCTATCTCTGAACTTGACTGCTGCACCTAAACAGAAGCACAGTATTTACCTTGCTGCAACTGGCACGTCTTCAGGGTTACTTCCTGTTGCACCATGTGCCAGAATTTCTCTCCTTTTTAAGGCTGCGTAACAGCCACTGTGTGTGTGCCTGGACAGGAAAAGCTGCACACGTGCCCATGTGTGCATACATGTACCCAAAGCCACTGCAGACGGACTGTACAGGGCCATGGGGGTGGTGGACTCTGAATCTATGATTCCTGTGGGAGAAGCTGTTGGCCCTGTCACTGCTCAGGCATCAGTGGTGAGAAGAACACTACAGTGTGGGCATTCCCCTAAAGAGTTGCCCAGGAGAGCAGAGGAAGGTCACTTGAACACAAGCTGCCCAATGCCACGTCAGCACCCAGCAGAACCAGACGGAGTCTCCCTACAAGGCCTTTGACCAGACGTCTAAAACCAGTGCACATGGGGGTTCCCAGACAACTGACTTCGATGCCCAGGCCAGAACTCTCCCCAGAGGAAGGTGGGTGTTCCAGGCATTCCAGCTGCCCAGCAAACAACCCCTGACCTTGGAGGCAGATCACAGTCAATAATAGCAGGACAAAATCTCAGCTGGAACACTCAAAGGCTGGGGGCCACAATCCCTCTGGAGGGTCACACGGCTCGTGGGGGAATGGCAGCATTACTGGCTGCCAGGAGAACACCTGCCTGTGGCCTTGACAGTGGCCTCCTCACAACATGGTGGCAGGTGTACCAGAGACACAGCAGCGGAAGGTCATGCCGACCCCTGAAATCACCAAGTGTGGCTCCTGCTCCAGCCAACTAGTTGGGAGGAACTCACTGAGCTCAGCCTGCTTTCAACGAAACAACCTGGCAGGAGTGGTGGCAAGGTTCTGCCAGAACATGTGGAGCCAGAAATACTGCTGCGGCCATTTGGGATCACAGCAGGTTCGGCTGTGTACATCTGAGGCTGGAACTGCCTGGGCAAGCACAGGGGTGCTCGGGGATAACGGACGAGACCGTGAATACATACCATCAATAGGAGCATACAGAGTATACCACCACTCAGCCCTTGCAGCAATTCATTTTCAGAAGCAACCAGGTAAGTAACGTTATGTCTGAACCCATTCAGACTTAGTAAAACCTGGGGTGATATTTTTCCATAAAATACATATTTTTTTTATTTCTTTTTAAAAAAGATGTGGGCCCAGCGGCGTGGCCTAGCGGCTAAAGTCCTCGCCTTGAAAGCCCCGGGATCCCATATGGGCGCCGGTTCTAATCTCGGCAGCTCCACTTCCCATCCAGCTCCCTGCTTGTGGCCTGGGAAAGCAGTCGAGGACGGCCCAGTGCTTTGGGTTCCTGCACCCGCGTGGGAGACCTGGAAGAGGTTCCTGGTTCCCGGCTTCGGATCGGCACGTACCGGCCCATTGCAGCTCACTTGGGGAGTGAATCATCGGATGGAAGATCTTCCTCTCTGTCTCTCCTCCTCTGTGTATATCCGGCTTTCCAATAATAATAAATCTTTAAAAAAAAAAAGATGTATTTATTTTTATTGGAAAGGAGATTTACAGAAGGAGCGAAAGAAATAGAGATCTTCCGTTTGCTGGTTCACTCCCCAAGTGGCCAAAATGGCTGGAGCCAGGAGCCAGGAGCTTCCTTGGGGTTTCCCATACATGTTCAGGGTCCCAAGGCTTTGAGCCATCCTCCACTGTTTTCCCAGGCCACAAGCAGGGATCTGGATGGGAAGTGGAGCAGCCAGGACATGAACCGGTACCCATGTGGGATCCCGGCACATGCAAGGTGAGGATTTAGCCACTAGGCTATTGAGCAAGGCCCTATAAAATACATATTGAATTTGAGAGGCAGAAAGACTGGGAGACAAAGAGAAGGTTCACATATCTTGGTTCACTTCCCATATATCTGTAGCAGCAGAAGCTGGACCAGGCCAGAGCTGAATCAGGAGCTCTGCTCAGGTGGGCTGGGTGGGTGGCCTGTACCCAACTGCTTCAGCCATTGCCTGCTGCCTCCACGAGCTGTCCATCGCTCCTGATGGCTGCACTACCTCAACCAACCTTGCTGCCTATGAAGCAAAGAGAAAACTAAAATCAAGGGATGGGCCCAGCATGGTAGCTTAGTGGCTAAACTCCTTGCCTTGCACATGTTCTGGGATCCCATATGAACGCTGGTTCTAATCCCAGAAGCCCTGTTTGTGGCATGGGAAAGCAGTCAAGCTTGGCCCAAAGCCTTGCGACCCTGCACCTGCATGGGAGACTAGGAAGAGGCTCCTGGCTCCTGGCTTCAGGTCAGCACAGCTTTGGCTATTGCGGCCGCTTGGGGATTGAAATATTGGCCAGAAGATATTCCTCCATGCCTTTCCTCTTCTCTGTATATCTGACTTTCCAATAAAAAAAAATCCTTAAAAAAACAAGGGAAATTAGCTAAATAATCCTTGTTGCCTTGCTTACTACTGGTAGTCTCAGGCATATAAATGCTTTTGTCACAGGAGAACAAGAACTTTGATTCCAACCATCTCTGCTAACAGAATCCAGTCAGCCACAAAGTGGTGAACAGTTGACCTACACACCCACTCCTAGTTTGATCACTTCAAGAGAATCGATCTCTTATCAGAAACTACACACCACACTGTGTGGGTCAGAAAGCGTGTCTGGGAGAGTTCAGATAAGATAATGCAGACATACCACCTTCTTTTTTTCATATTTGTATTATGGTAAAAAAAAAAAAAACCACATACACTTGGCAATCTTCCTCCCCTTAGGTTCGGTGGTGACTAGTACATTCACACCACTGGAAAAGAACCTCCCAAAGCTGCTCATCTTTCCACTGAACGGCAGCTCCCCTGATCCCCTCCCACCCCGGGGAACCGCCCCGGACTGTGACTACTTTAGCTCCCTCCTCGATTCTACTTAGCACAACGTCTGCACAGCTCAGCTGTGTTGGAGTCCTGGAGAGGATGCCATTTTTTAAAAGTTTATTTTATTTTTATTAGAAAGTCAGATACACAGAGAGAAGGAGAGACAGAGAGGAAGATCTTCCATCCAATGATTCACTCCCCAAGCAGCCACAAAGGCTAGAGCTATGCAGATCCGAAGCCAGGAGCCAGGAGTTCCTCCGATTTTCCCATGCGGGTGCAGGGTCCCAAGGCTTTGGGCCGTCCTCGACTGCTTTCCCAGGCGACAAGCAGGGAGGTGAATGGGAAGTGGGGCCGCCAGGATTAGAACAGCACCTATATGGGATCCTAGTGTGTGCAAGGCGAGGACTTTAGCCACTGGGCCCAGGATGGCATTTTTTTTTTTTAAAGCCAGATGATAATCCTCTGCGGGTCCACATGTCATATTCTGCAATCAGTACTCAGATGAACATTCAGGGTGTTTTCGTGTCTTGGTCACTGATTAGTGCCATTATGAACGGGGATGTGCAACTGTGCAGCCTTTTTTACATATCTTTACTGGTATACAATTCCCAGACCATACGCTTTCCCCATGTAAAGCACACAGTAGCATTCAGCATAAAGTGGTGCAACCATTTCCAAAAAGAAAATTACTGGAAGTCACTTGGCATCCAGTCCTGCCCATGACCAGTTTCTCTGTTCATGTGACAAGTGTTGGGCACTCACAGACTGACTTAGGCACTGCAGCGAGGGATCCCTTGGAGATCTGACTGCAGCCTATAATCTGCTGACTTTATCTCTGCGGGCCCTAGAACTGAGGCTGCCCTGAAGAGGAAATTCCCCCCTGTGCACTATAACTCCAGCCCCACGCTGCCCTCTCTGCCCGCCCGGTGGATGTCAGACGTGTCTAGCTGCCCCCACAATCACCGCTCTGCATTCCTGACAATATACCTCTCAATACACATCTCCTACTTTTTCTCTTTCTCTGTCTCAACTGATACACTCTGTCCTCACTCACCCTAGAGTCTGAAACAACCACAAATCTGTTTTCTGTTTCTATGAGTTTGCCGATTCTGGACATTTCAAATAACTGCAATTGCACAATTTGTGTTTTGCGATTGGCATGTTTTCAAGTGTTATCCACGTGGCATGTATCATCAGTGTTCTTTTTTCTGGCTGAGTAACATTCCATTGTAAGGAAATTTGCTCTAGCCCTTGGCTACAATAAATGGTACTGCTGTGGGCACCTGGCTCCAAGCTTCTGTGGGGCCCTGTCTGCATTTGTGCTGGCACACAGGGGAGTAGAAGTGCCTAGGCACAGCATTTTGAAGAACTGCTGGACGCGTTCCCTCACCATCTTCAACAGTCGTGGAGGTCTTTCTACCTTCAGCCACCCATCTCCATATCACTGTGGCCTTCATGCACATTTCTCTGGTGATGACTAATGACATGGAACATCATTTCATGTGTTTACTGGACACCTGTGTATTTTTTTAAAAAATGCCAGTTCAAACTCTTTGCTCAGTTTTAGGTTATTACGGTTATTTACTTTTAAACTCTAAAATTTCTTTATATATACTGGATGTGCCTCTTATCAGACAGATGACTTGCAAATATTTTTCCTGTATTTCATGGTCTGTCTCAGTTTGCTAGAATAATTCATAGTACAAAAGAAAAAAACTTCAGTAGTCCTTTTTTTTTTTTTTTTTGGTCATTTGTGCTTTTGGTGCTGTAGCTAAGAAACCAACTAAGCCAAGATCACGATTTATTTCTACGTTGCTTTCTGAGAGTCTCAGGGATTTAGTTCTGACATTTAGGTGGTCTGATCCCACAGACTTCTACAAGTCTTACTATTTGGTGGTGGTTTCCCAGGGAATTATTTATGGCATCATCAAAAACAATTAGACTATTGTATTTTAGACAAAACGTGCTATGTGTGCTCCTTAGCATTCTGATCTAGGCTGAGAACCATATTTGAAATTAGCCAGGGCTCTCTGTAGGACAAATAAATGCTTTCATAAAGATGTCACTTTTGAATGGAGTGCAGTTTATGACCTATTTGCTGATGACCCAGCCCAAACAGCTTGCCTCCATAGAGTGAGGGAAGGAAAAAAGACGCCACTGTTAGAATGAGAAAAAACAAAACCCAATCACTAATTTGATCTAAACAAGGGAGGTTCAGAGCTTTCTGTGGCTTTCAAACACTACTTTTCCTTTTCCTGTAGAAGATGAATAAAGACTGTTTTGTAATGTCTTGTGACCTGGAAATACTTAATGTAAATATAACAGTCCTTCTATTTGTTTCTGCTCCAAAACTTGAGGGGGAAAACGGCATAGAGTACATAAAACAGATGCCATCTTAATAGGCTCTTTTTCAGAGGCGGGGGTGGTTCATCACAATGTGTTCACCACAACTTCACGGGAGAGCACATGGTTGGGCTCACGGCTCAGGCTCACTATGGCAGAGGGTTACACAACAGGGCAGCAACGGGCAGACCACAGGCTATGGGCGCTGTGCAGCTCCCAGCCTGGGAGGGGATGCCATTGGTACGTTTCTCGTCACTGTGGCAGCAGCACCGCCACATGGGTGCCAGGCCTCCACTCAGGGACGCCAGCTAGAGACTCAGACTGGAGATCTTGCTTGGGCGCTGCTCACGTAGGCATTGTCTCCCCTCACAGCTACCCAAACGTCCAACCCTCGGAAGGAAGCCAGGCACTTGCCACAACTCACATCACTTGTACCTGCAAGCTTCGTGACCTGCCACAGCAGGTTTGGGTGTCCAGGCCTGCTGAGCACAGGCACTTCCAGGAAGCGGTGTTTCCTGGAGCCAAGCCTGGAGGCAGGCCTTCTGGAAGACTGCAGGCGTAGGCCTACCATGCAAACACCCTTCTGCACAGAGCCCAGGTCTCTCAGGCTAGCTGGAATTCCACACTGACTTCAGGAAACACTGACATTTGATGTTTCTTAATATTTTGAACTTGTAATCATTTTCAGTGAGTTCAAGTTTACCCCATTTATGAATCTACAAATTTAAGCATATTACTATCATAAATATTGTATGGTAGTATATGCTATTAAGTGGTATATTTCAAGGAAAGTGATTTATGTAATTTTGTAAATCAATATTCTCCAAATTAAACATTTATCTGTTAAAGTAGGACATGCAGGCTCCTAAATGGTCTCACTTTTGACCAAATGTTCAAATTCTTATTTATATGAAAAAGTAATAAGTATAAAATAAGTAATATTTTCTACATACAGTAGGATAAATGGATGAACTAAACCAGCAGTAGGCTGTCTTTTTTCTAAGCACCATTTGCATATTTATAATGTTTACAGGCCATACAAAATTATCAGCTGAAAAATTAGCCTGCTATAGATTTACTAAATTTCGAGTTGCACCTGCTGTTGTCCTGGCAGAGCCAGACCAAATGATCTCACTGATCTTATTTAGACTGTGGGCTTGACATTTCCAACCCCTGAGCTGGAAGGATCCATCAAGGGTTGCCCCCAAAGCCCAACCCTAGGCTAACCATGGCTGGGCCAGCTGTGACCAGAGGTAGCCCAAAGGAGCCACCACAGTACAGCTAAGCCCTCATCATTCACTGGAAAGCAGCAGTCCCTGTTTTACCAGGCTGCTCTCACCTGATCACATTATCCTTTGCTGCTTTTTTGCACAAGACAAATATACAAAGACTACCATCATAGGTAATTATTTTGTACATAATGACAACGCTATTCCAATTATTCTGACTGCTTGAGGCACTTACTCTGTCTTAAGATTGGAATCATTTCCAGCCACCACATACGGTGAGTTGTCCCCAGGCCTGCCAGAGCTCCAGAGGCTGCTCCCTTTATGATGAGTACACTGAGGGGGGAAGTCGGGAGAACAGGGTGAGCCTGGGCCCCACCCACCGCCAACATTGCATGGTGGATGGGATTGGGGAGGGGGCAACCTTGGGGTGTAGGGGTTAAAACTTCCAGCAGCCTATTGGCTGCTGGTGGGTGCCAGGCCAGGTCCATCTTCATGCTCAGAGCCCCGATTCCAGCCACCACGTACATGCAGTGAGCTGTCCCCCGGCAGCAAGCTCTGGGGTTTGGGGGCTTTAAATTGCTGCTTAGGTAGCTCCATGTCAAGCCCACTGTGCTTCTGTGTTTCAAATCAATCCTGAAGACTTCCAACAACACAGTAACTTTTCCTTTGAAGGTAAGCAAGGGTACTGAGACCTGCTAGGTTGGAGGAGAGGGACCAGATGATCTTTATGGATAAGACTGACATACCAGCCTCCTTTGAGTCTAGTGTAGACCTTGTTATCACTGAACGATGCTGACCACCAAACACCAGTCCATACAAAAGCTAAGGCTTGGGGCTTGTCTAGCAGGACCATATTCTATTACCTGACATAATGATGGATCAAGAGACAGGTCACATCTGGCAGGGACATAACATTAACAGCACACGAGATAACCATTTCCGGGGGTAGATTCTGTGGGGGATGTGTGGGCCAAACCCTGTGGAATACTAGTCCCACTGGTTAGCTCAAGAGTTGGAGTGGTGATGGACTAACCTAGGTGTGACCAAGGAGCCTGCCATCACTCACGGGCAAAGGAACCAACAACAGTCTGGACTGGTCAAGGCAGCAGCACCCGAATATGCATCCTGAATAGGGTGTGGGGTGGGCCGGGCTGCAATGTTCACCAGCTCATACAAGGCCAAATGGAAGGCCAGACTATGCCGGACACTGACCTAAAACCCACTGGCATGTATGAGAACTGGGTCTGGGAGTGGATCAAGTGGAGGAACTTGGGAAACTCCCCTAGTGCGTCATAGCTCTCGCTGGTGAACACATGGTCCAGACTTGGAGGCCGGACAAGCTAGGCAAAGTAGCTCCAATGGCTGGCCAATGTGTGGGTTGGTAATGGAACGGGGTGGACCGGGTAGGACTGAGCAAACCTTAGCTCACAAGCAAAATTAGAAATCAGGATGGAGCAAGGTCATGCTGAGCTAGGCTCTTACACCTACTGGTCTACATGAGTCAGGGATGCTGAGCCACAGCATCTAAGGCAGGGGCCCGGACAGGTGAGGGGCTGTGCCAAGCTGAGTCAGAGCAACCACTGGCATACTTGGGATCTATGGCTGGAAACAGGCCTGGTTGGGGAGCTAAGGGGACACCCCAGCTGGGTTGAGGTTCCCACTGAGGAGCGCGGGGGTAGGAATGGGGGCTGTGTTCTGATCTGGATATGATTGTAGTCTCCATTGGCAAAAGTGTGGACTGGGACTGGACGCACCAAGCTGGGCTAGACTCCAACACCATCTGGTGCTCTGGAGGACCACGGTAGATGTGGGATGGACTAGGCTAGGTCTCAGCCCCTACTGAACCATGTGTGAGCTGTATGTGGGTATGGACGAGCCTTGGCTGGGCTGAAACATCCAACAGAGAACCAGATTGGGTTGAAGGCCAGTAAGGAAAGGCCACTGTTCCTACTAGGACAGGAGGTGAACTGAGTAGGGCTGGCTCATGGACCTACTGGTATGAGTGAAATCTGGCATTGGGAGAGGTTCTGAAGGAGGAGCCTGGGCAACTCCTCTGGCAGGACACGGTCCCTGCAGGTAAGTGCAAGAAGCGTGATAGGAAACAGCCCAGAACAGGCCATGGAAAGTTACCCACTGGCATATTTTTTGGCACAGGTTGGGGGCATACCACGCTGAACCAATTCACATTACCCACTGGCAAATCCAAGCACCAGAACAGAGTGTGGGTTGAGCCAGGTTCGGTCATGACAAAAAGCAGTGCACATTACGGAATGCCAAGGTGAGGTGACTGGTACCAGATGTAGCTGCAGCACTCAACCAGCACATGTGAGAACCAGGGAGGGAGAGGGCAGAGCTGGCAGGGGGAATGTGGAGGGCTCCCCTGCTGGACGGTCACTCTCACTGGAGATTGTGGGTGAAGATGGGGCAGACCAGTCCAGACAGGGCTACAATACCCGTGGGCTTCATGTGAACTAGATCAGGGAGGAGCTGGGTTGGGCTGACTGCTTTGACTGGTGCAAGCAGGAATTGCAGTAGGTGAGGGATGGTTGGGCTCAGCCGCAGCATCAGCTGGCAGAGGCTGGCACTGGAGGGTAAATCTGTCAAGTTGAATCCCAGAACCACCTGGAGAGTGCATAATCCGGGAGTGGGAATGGCCTAGAAGGGAAATAGTGGGCTCCTCCCTCTTGGGTTACCACTCCCACTGGAGAGCACGAAAACCAGGACAGGGGCAGGGGTGGCTAGACAGAAAGGCACCCAACAGCATGTGTATGGGCTGGATAGTGGAGCTGGTTAGGTTGAACTAGGATTCAATGCCCATTGACATGTATGAGAGCTGAATGGGATGTGGGACAGACTGGACTAGTCTGCTGCACATATTGGCAAGCACGGGAACTAGGGCAGAGGGCAGGCCTGGTGGGGGTTATTGCTCCAACTAGGCTGCAGCTCCCACTGGTTTATGTGAGGGCTGAGTATGTGCTGGGCAGAACCAGGCTGGACTGTAAACACCCATTGGTTCCAGTGGAAGTAGGGGCTGAAGACAGAACCAACCCAGCAATTGCAACCACCAGCTGATTGGGGCGATGGACTGTGCCGGACCCTGTGCTTGCTAGAATATACAAGAATCTGGTCTGGGAATACCTCAAAGTTTCTTTGGGGATCTCCCCAATTGAAATGCCATACTCAGAACCCTAGCCAAGAAAAGACAGAAGACAGAACAAGTCAATCAACCACCTCAGCTATATGTTGGCAGCGAAATACTGGGCAAATGGAGACTCTATGATGGACTATGTCAATCAGTGGATTCTTCAACCTCATCGTGCTTGGAGTGGCGAGATTGGCAGCGATTCATAACTGGTGAACTATCAAAACTACTTGAGCAAGTATCTCAGAGCATGCCCCACATCTGGGACCTGGGGTGGGAGGGAGACTAGGTGGGGCTTCGCCCTTTACCTCCCCCTTTACCCTAGATACAGGAAAAAAAAGTGGAAATAATAGTCTTACCCACTTTGCTGTAGCCGTTGAACCTTTGTGTTCTAATAAACTATGTAAAGATTGTCAAAAATACAGAAAAAAAAAAGATTGGAATCATTCAGGACATTTCTCCTCTCTGCCCACCATGACAGAGTATCTAGATTATGCATACAGTGGGTGCTTCATAAATCGAAGTGAAGTCACAAGCTGGAAAGCCTTTACACAGCACCTAAGCAGACCTCCTCCACAATTCCAAGGTCAGGAACACAGGAACACACACTCTGAGACTGGTGACAAGCAGACAAACCAAACACCTAAGGAGACCCTCCAAAGGCTTCAATGGCAGCAGCATTGGCATGCATTTCTGCACTGTCAAGAAGTTACTCTGCACACGTTTGCAATGATAGGCACTGTGAATAGGATGGAAACTTGCCCTGAACTCAGGAAGATTACAGTACACTAGAGATCAGCTCTGACTCCCATGCATGGGAGTTTAGCAAAAAAAAAGGCTTTCAAGGCTGGAAAGGCAGTTGTTCAGAAGGTGTGGGCAACAGTAAATTGGATAGAATTATAGCTAAGTGTAAATTGTGCAAGCTTTTCCTAAATTTTACATGCTACCTATACCTGACTAACAGGGGGGATTGGCAGTGTGGTCTACCAGGTAAAGCCACCACCAGCGAAACTGGCATTCCATATGGGCACTGGTTCCTGTCCCGGATGCTCCACTTCTCCAGCTCCCTGCTAAAGGCCTGGGGAAAACAGAGGAAGATGGCCAAGTGATTGGGCCCCTCTGACCCATGCATTAGACCCAGATTAAGTTTCTGGCTCCTGGCCATTGTGGCCATCTGGAGTGTGAACCAGCAGATGGAAGACTGCTTTTTCTTTCTCATTTTCAAAACAAATAAATTTTTTTTTTAAGTAAGTGTCAAAGGCTATGGTGTCCCAGGAGAGTAAAGAATAATCATGCCAGGAATTATGCTAATCACCAAAGTTTTCAGATGAGCAGGACCACAAAGACGTAGCCAAACAGAAGGAGAGACAACAACTGTGCATTCGCTAACATGGAGGGGAGGTGCAGGGAGGAGACATGTCCCTCCTCACCCTTGCCAACAGAGCCAAGTGAGGGCAGAAGAGGCAGGAGCAGCACAGCCACTGGTGGCTGTGAAGAGCTCCAGTAACAACACAGCTGAGCACACGATGGGTATCGGGCCTGGAGGTGAAGGCAACATGTGGGACGCCTACCTGCTGTCTCTGGACGCCTGAATCTCAGCTCCTTGCTCATGTAGATCTTGATGGTTCAAGCAGTTCAGCCCCTGCCTCCACATGGGAAATCTGGTCTGAGTTCCTGGCTCCCAGGTTTGGGCTGGCACAGCAAAAAAAAAAAAAAAAAAAAAAAAAAAGCTTCGGTCTTCAAATGTGGGACCCAGGCATCCCAACCCATGTCTTAACTGCTGGGCCAAACACCCATCCCCATCTAAATATCTGAAGGCTCATTACAGTAGGACTTGACTTTTGAGCATGGAGGTCAGTCTTTGAAACCTGTATTTTTGTGTATCTTTGCATTTTACTCTTTTCCTATCTGCACTCTACACGCCAATGAGCAAGTCAGTATTGAAGGGGGAGTCTCACAAGGCAAGGAGGGTGAATGATCTGAGCAGACAGATATTTAGGTAACACAACTTCATGGGATGGAGGTGCACAGGGGGAAAATCCACTCCTTGGCTATTCTTCTGCCTTCCAGAGTCACAGCTAAAGTCCAGCAACAAAGCTCTATTACTTGGTAAAGAAGATAAAGGCCTCTAAATGTGAAATACAGGTGACTTAGCACCAGTAAGTGAAAGAAAAGTAAAGTCATAAAACGCTTTTCTCCCATCTAGAAATTTCTTTGGCTATCATCTCATAACATAAATAAACCTGGGGCCCGGCAGCGTGGCCTAGCGGCTAAAGTCCTCGCCTTGAACGCACCGGGATCCCATATGGGCGCCGGTTCTAATCCAGGCACCTCCACTTCCCATCCAGCTCCCTGCTTGTAGCCTGGGTAAGCAGTTGAGGACGGCCCAATGCATTGGGACCCTGCACCCGCGTCGGAGACCCGGAAGAGGTTCCAGGTTCCTGGCTTCTGATCGGCGTGCACCGGCCCGTTGTGGCTCACTTGGGGAGTGAATCATCGGACGGAAGATCTTCCTCTCTGTCTCTCCTCCTCTCTGTATATCTGGCTGTAATAAAATGAATAAATCTTAAAAAAAAAAAACATAAATAAACCTGTACTTTGGTCACTTCTGGAATTTGACCTACTTATACCTTTAGTACTCTGTATTGGCTGATTACTGACTTGAAACTTGAACAGAACAACAAAACACCAGACAGGCAGTTTTCTAAGGTGAAACCTAAAACAGCAAACCAGCTGTTTTCAGCCAGTGAGGAAGTCATTATTTCAAATATTTGCCTTTCATGAAAATTAAGCCTTGAAATTTAGTTCCAAAACATGCAACAGTAGTATTGCATTAGACCATTGAACTTCAAAAGCAAAGGCATTGCTACAAAATATCATTGTGGTCCCACAATAAGTGTGGGTACTGCTGGTCCCAGAGAAAGGTGCTCTCTAATGACTCTCGAAGTCTTGCCCGTAAGATGACTGCAAAGCACAATCCTGAAGACGAGATAATGCCAACACCACCCCACCCTAAATTTTTTTTCTGAATTCAAAAATTTTGAGATGTTTTACCCTAATACAAATCAGCAATATTCACTGCAAGTGCTAACTTTAACTGTTACCAATTTCATGTTTAACCTCAAGCAAGTCCCACTGTTGTAGTTGTTCATGTGATTACAAGCATTTTGCTTATACTTTCAATCTCCTTTAGTCTATTTGCCTGTAACAGCTGCGACTCCAGGCAGGCAAGTGCTTTGCCGTTTGGAGGATGCAGCACAGCCCTTCGGCCAATGGCACAGACCCAGCAGCCCAAGCCTCGGTATGCCATTGCCCGAACAGTGCTGCCCAGGGTTCCTCTATAGATGACTATTTCAATTTTGTTCCAAAGGGTGCTAGAGGTAATGAAGGCATTCTTTAGTGACTGCACAGTCCCCATTTTTTCCTACTGAAGCAATTACTTTCAAATCCTGACGTGCTAACAAGCCATTTCTCTTAGAAATCCATTATCAAAGAATAAACCATACCATATTTACCTCTTACAAGGAGATGAAGTCACTCCAGAAGGCAGAGAATTTTCTCACCAAAGTCCCTAAGACCATTGAAACAGAAATGGTGATTAAGTGGCAGACAGACTGAATGGAAATTGTTCATCTTATTACAAGACACCAGGGAGAAGAGAGAAAACGGCACCTTAAAGAACCAGAGAAACACAGGACAGTAAAACATGCGTATGTTGGACCTGGCAGCCCAGTAGCTAAATCCCCACCTTGCAAGCACCAGGATCCCATAGGAATACCAGTTTGTATTCAGCTGCTCCACTTCCCATCCAGCTCCCTGTTTGTGGCCTGGGAAAGCAGTGGAAGATGGCCCAAAGCCTTGGGACTCTGCACCTGCATAGGAGACCTGGAGGAAGCTTCTGGCTCCTGCTTCAGATAGGCTCAGATCTAGCTGTTGTGGCCATTTGGGGAGTGAACCAGGGGATGCAAGATGTTTCTATGTCTCTCTTTAACTTTGTAAATCTGATCTGCCTTTCCAATAAAAAGAAATGAATCTTTTTTTCCAAAATGCTTATTTTTTTAAAAGATTTATTTTCATTACAAAGTCAGATATACAGAGAGGAGGAGAGACAGAGAGGAGGAGAGACAGAGAGGAGGAGAGACAGAGAGGAAGATCTTCTGTCTGATGATTCACTCCCCAAGTGAGCTGCAACGGGCCGGTGCGTGCAGATCCGAAGCCAGGAACCAGGAACCTCTTCCAGGTCTCCCATGCGGGTGCAGGGTCCCAAAGCTTTGGGCTGTCCTCGACTGCTTTCCCAGGCCACAAGCAGAGAGCTGGATGGGAAGTGGAGCTGCCGGGATTAGAACCGGCGCCCATATGGGATCCCGGTGCGTTCAAGGCGAGGACTTTAGCCGCTAGGCCACGCTGCCGGGCCCCAAAATGCTTATTTTAAAATCTTTACAGTTCAGGGTGTACACAAGGTGTGTCAAAATAAAAGTGTTACATACAGAAAGACCCTCCTAGACACTAGCTTTGTGACACCTAAGCCCACCGCCTATACGAAGCTGTTAGGCAGTTTTAAAGCAACATTTTAATATTGACAAGTGGCTTAAAATTGGGAAGGGATATGTTAGGAGACACTCAAATACCTACCCTAGAACAAGCTGAGGTATGAGCCGTTCTGCTTGGTCTTCTCAGGACATAGCAACGGAACAACTTGGAATTTCTACTTTCTGGAGGTGGTGCAGGAAACCAAGCCAAATGGAGAAAGCCTAAAACAATCATAGCACATTATCATGACACAGCTACAATTTGTCTACACTGGGACACTAACACAAAAACACTTCAGCGTTAAAGCAAAAAAGATATCTGGATGAACCTTGACATTCTTTGAGGGACACATGTGCTTCATCAATGGTTCTAGAACCATTCACACCATTTGGGCCCTGTTATACGTCTGCACATCAGTATGTATGTGTTCCTATGTTGGGCATTTCACCCACAGATCTCAAGTCTAGAAGGTCAACAATTAACAAAAACTGCTGATCCTGGGTTTGGCATGGTAGCCTAGCGTCTAAAGTTCTTGCCTTGTACAGCCTGAGATCCCATAAGGGTGCCAGCTCGTGTCCCAGCACCCCACTTCCCACCCAGCTCCCTGCTTGAGGCCTGGGAAAGCAACTGAGGAGAGTCCAAAGCCTTGAGACCCTGAACCCACGTGGGAGACCCAGAAGCAGCTGTTGGCTCCTGGCTTCAGATCAGGTCAGCTCCGGTCCTTGCGGCCGCTTGGGGAGTGAATCAGTGGACGGAACATCTTCCTCTCTGTCTCTCCTCCTCTGTGTGTATCTGACTTTGCAATAAAAATAAATAAAATCTTTTAAAAAAAACCTGATGATCCAAGGAGTACAAAGACCTGAGCTTCCAAATTACGCATAAATTGGGACACTCTATGCTCTTCTCCACATACTGTGCCCCTGCTAGCCTTCCCAGCTAGCTGCCCAGTCAAGAGGCTCCTGCAGCTCCCACTAGCACCTGGAGTGCAGAGCTCAATGAACTGTGTATTCAGCAGTTGCAAAGCAGGAGGACGCAAGCCAAGTACACCAAGACCAATACATACGTACCACATCCCAGCCACCCACTGGCAGAGGACACATACAGCTGCATCCTGAGTCTCCTACTGGAATTCAAGAACTGGGATACCTGTGCAAACTAGGAGGCCACAGTCAAACAGGGTTCACTGTTACTGTTTTCTTTTGTATGTCCTCTACCCAGTGTCAGGCCAACCACTGCTTCCAGCTTTGGTCCTTGCACTCTCAGACACAAAGCCAGTCTTCTTGACTCCAGCTTATGAGGCTTAGATTCTGTACTCTCTAGCAAGTGCCCCAGGGAAGGCTGACAAGTCCCCAACACTCATACACATATACCACGTGCACTGCACTCCTGTATGCACTCACAGCATGCATACACACACACCATGCACATGGTACCAGATTCGCTTCTACCACCACTTGATAATATCAGGTAAAAAAAAAAAGCAGGACATCTTTTCAATTGAGATTTTAATTCTGTATATAAAGAGCAATATGAGAACGAGATGTTCTAAGGCCTGTACAGTCTCTTTAGGTAAAGGGAATTTGATTAGTCTGCTTGCTGTGTGCCGTTCCCAAGATAACAGAGTCTAGTATAGTTTTTCCTGAAGAAGAAAGTCGATTTACTACATTCAATGCTGACTCCTCTGTATTTGTCTGTAGAAATACTGATTTATGGTGTGTTGTTTCCTGATTACCTAAAACTAAAAGGAAAGAGAAATGTAAGTAAATTGTACCAGAAAAATTAAAATAATGCTAAATTTTGCATTATGAAAATTCTTTAGAAAGAGTAACCATAAAAAAATCTGTATTTGAAAAACAGAGTGACAGAATTAACTGATTCAACATAGTACATATAGCATCAACTAAGACATAGTCTTATTAAAAACAGTGAATCTAGGGGCCAAAGGAATGGATTAATTAACCAATCCTCCAAGTCTAAGTGCTGGCATCTGATATGGGCACAGGTTCAAGTCCCAGCTGTTCCACTTCCCATCTAGCTCCTTGAATGTGGCCTGGAAACCAGTAGAGGACAGCCCAAGGCCTTGGGACCCTGCACCCACGTGGGAGACCTAGAAGAAACTCCTGGCTCGTGGCTTGAGATCAGCTCAATTCCAGCTGTTGTGGCTTCTTGGGGAGTGAATCAGTGGATAGATCTTTCTCTTTTTCTGTCTCTCCTCTCTGTAAATCTGCCTTTCCAATATAAACAAATAAATCTTAAAAAAAAAAAGATACATATCAGCCAAATGTAATGGGACAGACCTTGTTTGGATCCTGCTTCCAATAAACAAATTGGAAACTGTTAGCAATGAGAGTGGCCGTTGGGTGCAGTGGTCACCACACTGCCCAGGAGGCTTGTACCCCATACTGGAGTACCTAGACTGGAGCCCTGGTTCTGCTACACAGCCCCTTACACATGCACACCCCGGGTGGCAGCAGACGACGGCTCAAGTACTTAGGTCTTTGCCACACATGTGGGAGATGCACATGGAGTTCTCAACTCTTGGCTTTGGTTTGATCCAAGTTTGGCTATTATTTGCATTTGAAGACTAAACCAGCACATAGAAGATTTGTTTTTTCTCTTTCTGATTTTCCAATAAAAATACATAGTTTTTTAAGATTTTATTTTTATTGGAAAATCAGATATGCAGAGAGGAAGAGAGACAGAGAAGATGATCTGTCTGTTGATTCACTCCCCAAGTGGCCGCAGTGGCTGGAGCTCTGCTGATTCGAAGCCAGGAGCTTCTGCGGCAACCTCCCATGCAGGTGTAGGGGCTCAGGGACTTCAGTCGTCCTCCAGTGTTTTCTTAGGCCATAAGCAGGGAGCTAGATCAATAGTGGAGTAGCAGGGTCTCAAACTGGAGTCCATATGAGATCCCAGTATGACAGGCAGAGGCTTATCCTAATATGCCATGGTGCCAAAATAATTTTTTTAAGATTTATTTATTTTCATTGGAAAGGCAGATTTACAGACAGAAGGAGAGACAGAATGATATTCCAACTGCTGAATTACTACCCAAGTGACTGTGACAACTGGAACCAAGCTGATCCAAAGCCAGGAGTCAGGATCTCCCTCTGAGACTATCATGTGGATGCAGGGTCCCAAGGCTTTGGGCCATCCTCGACTGCTTTCTCAAGCCACAATCAGGGAGCTAGATAGATGGGAAGTGGAGCTTCCAGGACATGAACTGGCACCCATATGGGATCCTGGTGCATGCAAGGCGAGGACTTTAGCTACTAGACTATCATGCTGGGCCCCCCAAAATAATTTTTTTTTTAAATTCCAATTTGAAAACATTATTGGGGCTGGCATAGTGGCTCAATAGACTAATTCTCTGCCTGTGGCACCAACAACCTATATGAGTGCTGGTTTAAGTACTGGCTGCTCCACTTCCAATGTAGTTGCCTGCTTGTGGACTGGGAAGGCAGCAGAGGATGGCTCAGGTCCTTGGCCCCTGTGCCCATGTAGGAGACCTGGAGGAAGCTCCCAGCTTCAGACTGGCCTAACACTGACCACTGTGGCCATTTCAGTAGAACAGCAGATAAAGGATCCTTCTGTCTCTCCTTCTCTCTGTAAATTTGCCTTTCCCATATAAATACATAAATCTAAAAAAAATAATGAAATATTCAGGAAAATGAGCACACTGACTCAACATTAGATAACATTAGGGAATTAGTTGCTTTTAAGTATGAGAATAAAATTATGATGACAATCATGTGCTTTCAGGGAGATGTCCACACATCTGTAGGACAGTTTAGAGAGTATGATATCAATTATCAAAAAAATAAAAATCAGGGGCAAGTTTTGTGGTGCAGTGAGTTAAGCTACCACTTGGGAGTTTTGCTTCCTACATCAAATGGCAAGTTTGGGTCCTAACTGTTCTGCTTCCAATCCAATTTCCTGCTAATGCAGCTTGGGAGGCAAAGGATGATTAGCCAAGTACTCCCAACCCCATGGGAGAATCAGATGGACTTTCTGGTTCTTGGCTGCGGCCTGGCCCAGCCTCAGCTATTGTCAATTTGTAAAGTGAGCCAGTTTATGGAAGGTCTGTCACTGTGCTCTATTTCTGCCTGAGGCTGCCTTCTCACAAGTTGCCAGCTGAGCTGTTGCCATGGTACCTGAGAAGTCCTGACTTTAGTCTACTGCACGGAGGGCTCTGATGTGGACGAGATTTGCTTACTGTGATGACCCTCGGGCCACTGCACAGCACTCACAGAGAAATGTCTTGGTGCTTAATGTAAGCGTTGGCTTCCTAACAAACTGCCCAAAGATGGCTAGGCCTGTGCAGTGAATTCCCTATGGTGGAGGGAGTAAAAGGGCAGGGCTCCAGGGATTCCACATGAGGCTTGGAGTTGGGCCAGATGATCTCTCTCAGATCCTAAGTTGATCTGACTCTCCAAACATATGGAGACAACTGCAGAAGGAAACACCACTTGAAGCCCAG
Source organism: Ochotona princeps (assembly GCF_030435755.1). NCBI lineage: Eukaryota > Metazoa > Chordata > Mammalia > Lagomorpha > Ochotonidae > Ochotona > Ochotona princeps. Next base: position 27,919,653 of record NC_080865.1, on the reverse strand, counting down.
GTTTTCATCAATTTTTAACACTGCTCAGGATTTATAATAAATATGGACTTAATTTTTTTCAGGTGATAAAATTTATAATCACAGAAAGTTTAAAATATGCAGAAAGTAATAAAAAATGTAAGAAAAAGTTTCCTATTACCAACACGCACAGTGAAATTTTCTGTCACATACCATGATCTTTTTCCTCTAAAAACATGTCATTCTACCTTTTTCTATTTAACAATAATTTTACACATGCTGACATTCAATTAAGTATCAATGAAATTGACTACTATTCCTCATCATGGATATACTAACATTAAATCGTTTTCCTGTAGTTTAATGTCAGCTATATTCCAAATAATCCTTTTAATGCCAGAAAATCAAATGCACTATACAGTCTTCTATATAAACACAAAATAATATTAATGTAACTAGTATATTTGCATTTTGCAGGTGCTTAATAAGTGAGTATTCAACAAACAAAAACAAATGATGAATAGAGAACCAGATCAGAAGAAATCTCAATGACTGGGGCTAGTGGTGTGGCATAGTGGGTTAAGCTGCTGCTGTGGCACTTCAACCATTAAAGGAAGAAATTAACATACTGCCTTTGCACTTTCGTATCAAGGTAAAACTGCTATATTAATTTAAAAAAATCATTTCAGCCAGCATTGACAATAGTGATGATAACCATTTTTCTCGTTCCTTACCTCAATAAAATGAACAGAGCACGGAGTTTTCTACTTGTCCTCAGATGAATTCTTCATATTTCCTGGCTTATAAAACAAAAATAAGAGCTTTTAAGTACACTTGAAAAGGAACAGTGACAGCTATATGTTGGCAATGAAAATGCTGGGCAAACAGAGACTCTATGATGGACTGTGTCAATCAGTGGATTCTCCAACGACTTCATTGTGCTTGGAGTGGTGAGAGTGGCAGCAATTCAGATCTGTTGAAATATCAAAAACACTCTGCCAGCTGTACCTTCAGACCAGAGATGGTCTCCCCAAGAAACTGATGAACTTATCTGGACAATAAGATGCTGGACTTTATGCCTGGTAGATGTTTGCAATGAAAGAATGTCAACTGAATTTGAACTGTGGTAATGCAACAAGGTGGAGGAATCCACCATGGGGAGGGGGAGGGTTTGGGGAAGGGTGAGGGGAATCTCAGTGCCTATAAAACTGTGTCACATAATGCAATGTAATTAATAAAAAAAAAAGGGGGGGGAAGGAATAGTGAAACTCTTCAAAGTGCCTCCAGTATTTGGCTAAACGCAATTTGACTAACACTCAATGCTATGATTACTTTCTAGAATGGGGTGTCAAACCATCTTATTGGGGGAGGGGCTAAGAACAGCTGAGAAGGGCAATGACATCTGATGTTTACAATCTTGCAGTCACAACCACTAAACATTATTACAACACAGAGCACCCCAGTTTTCAGTAAACTTAAAGAATCCCTTGGGCTCCCGGAAGATCTGCAGCACAGGAAACAGGAAATAGAGTTCTATTAGCCCTCATTACACAGATTGAGTTGAGCAGTTGGTTCCATTAAAAAACAACCCTCAAAGCAACAGTGACAAAATTGCTAGTTTCCCACAGAAGCATGCTTTACTCCTTAACACTGCCCTCATTGCAGAAGACTTAACATCCACAGGTAGCCAGCCACAGGTCAGACATCCTGACCCACCACAGAGGCCAGCTCACCAGACAAATATGTGCAGAGAAAGATGAGAAGGGGAAACACCCATCCTGCCTGGCTGCCCTCCGGGAATGTGCAATGACGCCATGTCATCCCTGGGCAAAGTTAAGGCCTTCCATTCTTCCCTGTGTGTCTGGAGGTCTTTGACTTAAAAAAATACATGACTAAGGCCTGTGGAATGTCACAGATCTGAATGGGTTCAGGGGGGGAGAGCAGGTAGGGATTCTATGCTTGGGACTTGGCATGGCTCCCCTGGGGACCCTTGTGGGGATTCAGGGCTGATAGGGAGGCAGTGGAGGTGAGAGCAGGAACACATGACTGACCCTGACATTTCACAGCAGCAGGCTTCTAGGGGGCTCTGGGACTGCCTGGATTGGTGGACAACTGGTCTGTAGGTACTACTTTGTACCTCTGGCCCAGAACAAGACCGACCCCTCTCATTCTGCAGTGCAAAGGCTCAAATGATCAATTATAGGGGCGGTTCTACCTGCAGACCATACCCACTGGATGGTGGAATTGTGCGGGGGGAGGGGGGAAGGCCATGTGACTTGCTTGATGGATTACCACACAATATTTAGGTCTACCTGACACAGAGTGAAGACTGCAGGATTTGGCACCTGCATCCCCTCCTCCAGCGCCACGTGTTACCCTTGCTCCCACATGTGCCTACAAGGGCACTGACAGACATACACATGCACGCACACACACACACACACACACAGCCCCAGAGACCTCCTTGCTGCTGCTCAAACTTGTCAAGCTCCTTCTTAGAACAGAGACTTTTACAAAATATACCTCTTGATCAAGACTGGTAACCCAATTTTTGCTTTGCCAAATGCTAACCATTCTTTTAGGTCACAGCTTTCTTGGCACCCTGCCAAAAAATATTTTATTTTTATTGTTTTTACTTTTTAAAATAAATTTATTTATTTGAAAGAGTTACAAAGAGAGAGGAAGAGACAGAGCAAGAAAGAGAAAGAGCGAGACATTGTCCATCGACTGGCTTGCTCACCAAATGGCTACAACGGCTGGAACTGGGCTGGTCCAAATCAAGGAGCCAGAAGCTTTTTCTAGCTGTACCACATAGGTGCCTGAGGACTTGAGCCATCTTCCACAGATTTCACAGGCACATTAGCAGAGAGCTGGATGGGAAGTGGAGTAGCTGAAACTTGAACTGGATTCTATATGGGATCCCAGCATGGCAGGAAGTAGCATTACATGCTATGCCACAATGCCAGCCCCAAAAGTTAAAACCTTCCACTCTTCAAATACCCATAAACCTCCTAAACTGTATAAATATCTCATGTTTGAATCCATTAATCTTGGCACTAACTTACAAAGTACCAAAAAATTTGTACCACAAATGTGCTGGCATTGTACCACAGCAAGTAAAACCTCTGCCTACAATATCAGCATCCCATACGTGTTAAGTCCCAGCTGCTCTACTTTCAATTCAGCTCCCTGCTAACAACCTGGGAAAACGGTGCAGGATGGTCCAATTCCCTGAGTCCCTGCACTCATGTGGGAGATCTGAAAGAAGATCCCAGCACCCAGCTTTGGCCTGGCCCAGCCCCAGTAGCCATTGTTGTCATCTGGGGAGTGAACAAGCAGACAGATCTCTTTCTCTCTCCTTCTCTGTAACTCTGTAATTCAAATAAATACATCAATCTCTTTTTAAAAAATAAATATTTGTTGAATATGCAAAGGGGTAGAACCTAGACAGCTGAATGTGACAAAAACCACGTGTGTGACTAATGAAGGATAAGCGAGAATGAGCTGTAGGGAAAGTCAGAGAACCATCTCCGAAACAACAGCATTCTCCTGCTAGCGACGTTCACTTGGGGTGTGAATTAATATTGTGGGTCCCAAGTACTTCTAAGGACCTACACTAGCTGTACTAGCCTGTACCTTAATCTCAGAAAAATAAGAAGGTAAACTCATTAGCTTTTTTTTTTTTTTTAAATCTTTCAGACAGTAAGAAAATGAGCCCAGAAAAACATTCTTCTGATCAAGGAAAACAATTCTATTGCTAGGACATTTTCTTGTTGGGTTACATATCACTGGTTGTCTAAAAACATGACAGTCAACTATCTCACTAAAAACATACCAATCCTGTCCACCCACTGCATCACAAACCAGACCTCTCTGGGAAGACAGTGCCATGACCTCAGAGGGAACATTCTGATTTCAAAGCGCAGCTTGTGGCTTCACACAAGCCAGAAATCAATTTGCTTTTCGCATTTTTGGAGCAAAAATGGCCTTACTTAAATGTGTAATGAATCAATCATTATCCTTGTAATCTAACTTTATTGCATTTCTGTTTTCGCTTCTAAACTTGTTTTCTTAAAAAAAAAAAAAAAAGATTTATTGGGCCTGGTGGGATAGCGCAGTGGCTAAATCCTCACCTTATAACCTCTGGGATCCCATATGGGATGGAAGATCTTTCTCTCTGTTTCTCCTTCTCTGTATATCTGCCTTTTCAAAAATATAAAATAAATCTTTAAAAAATAGCTATATATTGTTATTGAAAAGACAGATGGATGGAGAGAAGGAGAAACAGAAAGATTTCCTGTTTTCTGGTTCACTCCCCAAGTGGCCTCAACAGCTGGAACTGAGCCGATCCGAAGCCAGGAGCCTCTTCCAGGTCTCCCACACGGGTGCAGGGTCCCAAGGCTTTGGGCCATGCTTGACTGCTCACCTAGGCCATAAGCACACAGCTAGATGGGAAGTGGAGCAGCCGGGACAGGAACCGGTGCCCATATAGGATTCTGGCACTTGGAGGTGGATCAGGCAGTGCTGCCACCAGGCTGGCCCCCCTGCAATTGTTTTCTTACCTCTTCTACCACTAAGAACAGTAATTCCTATCAGCAAAACTGAAACCGTCATCTTCGATCAAAATGATGCTTTCTAATCAGTCCATGCTGCCACAAGAAGGGGGATAGCAGCCAGACTTTTGAGGTATAGCAGATGGCTGGCATGCTTGAGTCCCTCTCCCACTGAACTGCTTTAATGCACTGTTGAACTTATTCAAAAAGCTTAACAATAGAACCTGCCACAGGCTTTGTGCAAAGGGCCAAGCCCACAGAGAGTGCTCAGTAAATGTGACCCTTTATTACAGTGGGAAAAAAAAAGTTAAGTATAAATGACCTGCTAAAGACCCCAGCAAAATTCCAGGTCATTAGATGTGGTAGACAATACTGTCCCTCCCGGCCACGGTACCCGCATTTAAACCCCAGAACGTGGGCCTGGCACTGTAGCCTGGCAGCTAAAGTCCTCGCCTTGCACAGTCAGGATCCCATATAGGCGCTGGTTCTAATCCTGGCAGCCCCGCTTCCCATTCAGCTCCCTGCTTATGGCCCGAGAAAGCAGTCAAGGACAGCCCAAAGCCTTGGGACACCTGCACCTGCGTGGGAAACCCGGAGGAAGGTCCTGGCTCCTGGCTTCGGATCAGCACAGCACCGGCCATTGTGGTCACTTGGGAAATAAATCATCGGACAGAAGATCTTCCTCTCTGTATACCTGACTTTGCAATAAAAATAAATAAATCTTTTAAAAAAAAATAAACCCCAGAACCTGTGTCTATGTGCCTTCATATGACAAAGGGAAACTAAAGCTACCCCAAGGATGATCGTGAGGTATCTGGGTGGGCCCAGTTGAAAGCACTACAGGCTTGTGCAGTCTAAGAGTGCTAGAAGGAGGTATCAGAGAAAGGGGTCTTGAAAAAGACTCCACCTGCTGCCACTGGCTTTGAAGGAAGTGGGAGGCGACCAGTGTGAAGGCAGGCTGCGGCCTACAGAAGCTGGGACTAGTTCTCAGCGCCAGCCAACAAAACAGATCTTGGTGCTTTCAACTAAGGAACTGGCTTCTGTCAGCAAGCTCCAAGAGCAGGAAATTCTCCCTGCAAGCCTCCAGAAAGGAATGCAACCTTGCCAGCACCGGGACTGCACTTCCGACCTAGAGAGCAAAGATAATAAATGTGTACTGCTTTCGGCCTCTAAATGTGCAGCCACTTATTTCAGTAGCTACAGGAAAATAGAACGACAACAGAAGGACTCCTTACTATGGGACACAAGCCTGGCAAGAGCATTATCTATTAGTAAACATTATCTGTTCAGGCAGAAATGAAAATGAGCATTTTCCCAAGAACAGTGGTTGCTAGCTTTTGTACATTAGGGTCCACGCACTGTATGTATGCCTCACATGGACATACTGCGGGGGTAGGGGAGGAGCCTGAGAGTTAAAGGCCCAAGGCCTTGAGCCATCTTCCCCTACTTTCCCAGGCCATAAGCAGGGAGCAGGACTGGAGTAGCCAGGACACAAACAAGTGCCCACATGGGATGCTAGTACTCAGGCAGAGGCTTAGTTTACTACACCACAGTGCTAGCCCCTCTTTTTCCTTTAAAGATTTATTTGAGAGGAAGATAAAAGAGGGACACAGAGCAAAAGCTATCTTCCACCCACTGACTTTGGGTCAGTTCAGTTCCGGCCGTGTGGCCACTTGGGGAATTAACCAGAGGATGGGAGATCTTTCTCTCTGTCTCTCCTTCTCTCTGTATCTGACTTTCCAATAAAAACAAACAAATCTTTCAAAAAAGAAAATCATTGCTTATTTATCTGAATTTCCTAGAATTCTAGACAGCAAAATACTAGAAAGGGCACAAGTTCAGAACAACTTTGGTTTTATCAAAAACCTACTAAATTGCCCTTTACAATTTCCTATAATGTTAAGGGCACTTCACATGAAATTGATCAAATTTATCTCAACATATTTTTAGAATGTATTTATTTGAGAGGGGAAGTGGCTAGGAGAGAGAGGAGAGAAGGAACGGAGGGAGGGAGAGAAATAGCTAAGGAGTTGCTGCCTGCTGATTCACCCCCAAATGCCTCCAACAGTTAGGGATGGCTGAGGTGGAGGCTGGAGCTGGGACTTCAATGGAAGCCTCCCAGGTAAAGTGAAGCCCCAACCTGCCACAGCCCAAGATCTGCAGCAGCAGGAAGCTGGAGGCAGACGCCAGAGCTGGGAATGGAATCCAGGCCCTCTTGTACGGGATGCAGGCATTTAACTGCTAGGTTAAGTGCCTGCCCCTTCTCTGCACACTTGTCTGTGTATAATCTGGTACTGTTATTCGTAAGTTTAAATGTTGTTTGTACAACAGATTTCTAGAACTTACCCACCATCTTGTCTAACTGAAACTTTATAACTATTTATTAGCAACTCCACACTTTTGCCACCCTGGGACCCTGGCAACCATCATTCTATGCTCTGCTTCTATCCATCTATTTTATGTACCTCATTTAAGTAGAATTATGCAACATTTGTCCTGTCATTGGTTTTTTTCAAGGACAGACATTTAGAAGATTACCTAACTTCCTGTTAGCCAAACACTCCTGCATTTAGAGAGCTGAGGAATTCTGAGGGCAGGGAGAGAAAGCAGGGCATGTTTACTCAGGGCGGTGCTGCCGCTTCCCTTCCATTTCCCTGCGGAGTCAGCAGCGGCCTGACAAAGCTATGAAAGGCTCAATTTCAAAAGTTCTGCTCAGTTTTCATGTGGGGAACTGGTTTGTGTTTCCTTATGTATTTTCCTATCCTTTAAATAATTCATTAGTTTTGGCCTTTAATAGTCATTCTGTAATCTTTAATGATAACTTGAATCTTTTTTTAAATTACTGACAAATGAAAATGTGCTTTTCATTGAGACACACTGCTGTGTTTCATTATAAGGTAACCCCAGGAGCCGTCCCTGGCTCTGAGGACTGACACCTGCAACTGACCTCCAACTGCGGCTGGGATTATCCTGACAATTTCAGATTAGGAGTTAGAATCAGAGCCCTAAACGATCAATCAATCAGTTACAAGAAGAACTTCTGGTCATCAGCAAAAATAAGCCCCTGCTTGAGAGACAATATCCACAAACCTGCGCTCCAAAATGTTATTATCTAGAGAAACAACAAAGACCCCCTTCTAAATCAGTAAGGGACAAAAGAGCCATACAGAAACTGGCCAAAAAACAGGAACAAGTATTTCAAGAAGAAATCAACAAGCATGTGAAAAGAAGTTCAGCTGAATCAAAAAGGAAGAAAATGTAAACTCAACCTGCGAAGATGAGACATTCTGGGAACAGCCTGCCACATCAGTTACTGAACAAGCCATCCAAGACTGACTGCTGGAGGCACATCAAAAGGATGCAGAGACAACAACCAGCAAAAGGAGACAATGGTACTTCAGTACGCATAAGAGGAGGCCAGTGGTGTGTCACAGTAGGTTAAGCCACCATATGACTAGCAGTTCAGGTCCTGACTGCTTCAAGTCCTTGGTCCCTACACCCATGTGGGAGATCCAGAAAGAAGCTCCTGGCTCCCACCTTTGGACCAACCCACCTCTGGCCGTTGTGGCCATTTGGGGATAGAACCAGACTGTGGCAGATCTCTGTCTCTGTGTCTCCTCTTCTCTCTCTGAAATTGCCTTTGCAATAAGAATAAATCAATCTTTTGAAAAAAACTCTTAAAAAAAGAAACAACAAAGAATCTAAAGGTATAGAAGTCAAATTATGGGTAAATACTAAGGTGATAAAGCTATAAGACAAGGTTATTATAGTAAAAGGACATCAGTTATTTTGGGTTTGTCCTGGTCTAACTCTAGTTGTGGCAAGATTTGGGGAATAATCCAGTAGGTGAAGGGGTGTGAGTGTGTGTGTGTGTGAGAGAGAGACAGAGTGTGTGTGCGTGTGTGTGCGTGTCTGGCTCTGCCCTTCTCCTTGTTGTTCTCTACCTTTCAAACAAATATAAGACAAGTTTATTTTGGTGCAAACTATTTTGAAATGCCTATTGTTCTTTTTTTCCATATCACACATGGTACAATGAATGTACCATTCCTGTAGACTCACTAATTAGCAGTTTAAAACCCATTTAATCCTCAAATGGTTCAGAAAAATAAGGATACATATAACAAATGGAACACTGACCTATAGTTTTAAAATAAAAATTATGGCATAAAGTTGTATATTCACACACTCTTAACAAGGAAAGATGATTTAAAGACAGTACGCTGGCCAAAATAAAAAGCAATCACTTCACATCATCTGGTAGAGCTAAAGAAATACAGACCCCTATGAACCATAAATCCCTAGCTAGAGAACTCACAACTGGGAAGCAACACCCAAATGCTCACAGCGACGTGGGTAATAGCAACGTCCTGAAAACCAGCCAACTAGCCGCTCCCCCACAGCAACGAAAACCAATAAACTATTGTCTTCCAGGGCCCATAAATGCAATGGCAAGGAAATGAAGCTTGCTGCAACATAATACATATATATGCAAGATTCCACTTCAACTCTACTTATATTCAAATCTGGCACATTTATTTGTTACAAAGGCAAAAACCAGACAAGTCCAACTACAGTGCTTTCAATGAATATCTATTTAAACTAAAAGAAATTATTAAAAACAAGGAAATGAAAAACAGAGAATTCCAAAGAGTGGTTCCTTCTGGGGAAATGGACAGGCTAATGGAGGATGGAGAGAAGTCACTGGTAATTTCCTATTTTTAAAGGTAGGTGGTTGGATGTTATATGTTCAGTTAGAACACTGTAGGATTTTAAACTGTGTATGTTTGCTACATATTCTTCCTAAAAAATATTTTCAGGGCCCAGAGCAGTAGCCTAGCGGCTAAAGTCCTCACCTTGGACGCCCTGGGATCCCATATGGGGGCTGCTTCTAATCCCATCCGCCCTGCTTCTCATCCAGCTCCCTGTTCGTGGCCTGAGAAAGCAGCAGAAGACAGCCCAAAGTCTTGGGACCCTGCACCCGTGTGGGAGACCAGTAAGAGGCTGCTGGCTTTGAATCGGCTCAGCTCTAGCCATTGCAGCCACTTGGGGAATGAATCAGCAGGTAGAAGATCTTTGTCCTGTCTATCTGACTTTCCAACAAAAATAAATAGATAAATCTTATAAAAATATATTTCATTCAGGGCCAACGCAGCCATGTAGTATGCTAAGCCTTTGCCTGTGGCATCAGTATTCCATATGGCACCAGTTCCATATGAGATTCTTCACTTGCAATCCACTGCCCTACTTATGCCCTGGGAAAGTAATAGAGGATGGCCCAAGCCCTTGGGAGTGGCTCCTGGCTCCTGCCTTCAGACCAACCCAACTCTGGCTGCTGCAACCATCTGGGGTGTGAAGTAGAGGATGGAAGATATTTTTCTCTCTCTTTTCTTTTCTCTGTATCTCTGCCTTCCCAATAAAAACAAATAAAACTTAAAAAAAACCATATTCACATTTTACTTGAAAGAAGATAGACATAAGCATATAGAGAGAGAGAACTTCCATCTGCTCTTCATTCCCAAATACCATGGCAATCGGCAGGACCAGGCCAACAGCAGAAATTCCAATCTCAATCTATGTCTCTCACATGGATGGATGGCAAGGACCCAAGTACTTGAGCCACCATTTGCTGCCAGAAGGAAGTGGAACTTGAACTTGAATCCAGGTACTCTGATATGGGATATGGGCATCCCATGTAGTTTCTTAAATGCTATGCCAAATACCTTCTCCTGTATATTCTAGGCCCTAGACCACACAACAATGACACTCTTTCTGGACACACGTATCTTTGCCTCACAGTTCTGACAGAGTTCATTTTAGCTGAAGCAGATAAATTTCAGACATTACTGGTAGAAGACTCAGCACAAAGATTTATAATCAAGTCCTAAAAATGAGAAGGCATGCAGCAGGACAGGAAAATGTCACAGACCTGAGTGGGTAATTGAGAGTACTACAGTCTCACAGGAAAACAATACAATTAAGAGTTGAGCCATCTGGGACTGGGGGCAAGTCCTGTAGAGCTAGACTGCAAAACTACCTAGAGAGTGGGTAGGGAGTGTGTCCAGTAAAGAAATTGTGGGCATTTCTCTGATAGGCTGTAGCTCCGACCAGTGAAAAGGATAACCCAGGACTGAAGGCAGGTCTGGCTAGAAAGGCGGTGGCTCCCACTGACATGAGTGAAGGCTGAGGGTGGAGTTGGTTGGGTTCAGTTAGGCTTCAATGCTCAATGATGTGTATGAGAGCCAAATGGGAGGTGGGACAGACCTGACCAGTCCACTGCACATGTTGGCAGGCACAGAAACCAGGACTGGCAGCCGACACAGTGGGGATTATTGGCGGTTGCTCTGACTGGGCTGCAGCTCCCAATGGTGTACATGGGGGCTGAGTGTGTGGAGGGCAGGGTTGGCTGGGCTGCAGCACCCATTGGTTTGCATAAGAGATGGGGCTGGAAATAGATCTGATCCAGCAATTGCAACTATCATTGCTTGTGTAGGCTGATGTGGATGACAGAATGAGCTGGACCCCATACTGGCGGGTATACATGAAAGTCAGGTCTGGAATCACCTCAGAAGAGATTTCTTTGAGGATCCCTGCAACTAAACTGCTGGGCTCAGAACTCCAACCATGGGGAGAGTGACAGGACCTGTGATCCGACAGTGGAGTGTAAGTGTCTCAACTGGGCCACCTCAGTTACTGCAGATGGTGCAGTGGACAGCACGTCCAGATGCACATGGAGGATCAGGCAGTTCACTGGGGCCTGCAGAGGACATCTGGTGCCATAGCAGAGGAAGGAGCGCAGAACAAATTGGACAACTACCCCAGAGAAGCATGACAGCAAATTTCTGGGGTGAATGGAGACTCTGGGATGGACTGTGTCAGCCATGGACCTTGGAAAGATTTCCTCATCCTTGGATCTGCGAGATTGACAGCATGTCAGAACTACTGAAACCACTTGAACAGAACCCTGAGAACATGCTCCACATTGGGGACCCTGGGATGACATCGGGTAGCTGTTCCCCTTCCCTGGGTACTGGGGCAGTTGGGAGACTGGGTGTGGATATTACCTTGTTTCCCCACTCCCCCAAGATATAGAAGATTTAGTCCCTGACCCTTCCCACCCTAATCAACTGTGTAAACATCATCAAAAATAAAATGTTAAAAAAGAAAAAATAAAACAAAAAATAATTGAGCCATCACACACCTTTTAAATTTTCAAAGCTCTGTTTTTTTTTCAAAGAGTAAGTTCAAGTATTCTTTAAAATATATCTTCATCTTACTTGAAAGAGTGAGAGGCAGAGAGAGAGAGAGAGAGAGAGAGAGAGAGAGACAGGGTTCCCATCCACTGATTCACTCCCCAAATGCTCCAAACAGCCAGGGCGGGGCCAGACTGAAGCCAACAGTCTGAAATGCATCCAAATTGCTCACGTGGGTAGCAGAGGCCCAACTGTTTTAAGGCACCACTTGTTGCATCTGCAAGAAGCAGCAAGGGGAAGTGAAACTGGGACTCAAACCCAGGCACGCTGATAAGGGATTCTTCAGGCACCTCAAGCAGCAATTTAATCACGATGCCAAATGCCCACCCACAGGGCCCTGCTTAAGCATCATATCCACACTTTTTTTTTTTTGCCAATGTATGACAAAAGGTTCAGAGAATTGTTACATGCTTAAAGTACAAACACCTAGGAATCAGATGGCATCTGACACTGGTAACCAAAGCCAGCCTTGAAAAGCATCTTCCAAATAGGCTAAATAACAACTCAATCTCTCTCATGAAATGTCCCTCAATGCCCCTCATGAGACAGGCTCTCCTCATCCAAAAATCTTACATTTTTCTCCTGCTATTACCTTTCAGTCCTGACTTTAAAAAAAATATTTATTGGGCCCGGCGGCGTGGCCTAGCAGCTAAAGTCCTCGCCTTGAAAGCCCCAGGATCCCATATGGGCGCCGGTTCTAATCTCGGCAGCTCCACTTCCCATCCAGCTCCCTGCTTGTGGCCTGGGAAAGCAGTCGAGAACAGCCCAAAGCTTTGGGACACTGCACCCGCGTGGCAGACCTGGAAGAGGTTCCTGGTTCCCAGCTTCGGATCGACGCAGCACCGGCCGTTGCGGCTCACTTGGGGAGTGAATCATCGGACGGAAAATCTTCCTCTCTGTCTCTCCTCCTCTCTGTATATCTGACTTTGTAATAAAATAAATAAATCTTTAAAAAAATATTTATTTATTTATATTTGAAAGGCAGGTTAACAGAGAGGAGAAGAGATAGAGGTCTTTCATCTGCTGGTTCACTTCCCAGATGATTGCAAAGGCCAGAGCTGAGCCAATCCAAAGCCAGAAGCCAGGAGCTTCTTCCAGGTCTCCCACGTGGGTGCAGGGCCCCAAGGCTTTGAGCCATCCTTAACTGCATTCTCAGGCCACAAGCAGAGAGCTGGATCACGAAATGGAGCAGCTGGGACACAAACTGGTATCCATACAGGATGCCAGCACTGGCAGGTGGGTGATTATCAGCTTCTTGAGCCATTGTGTCAGCCCTCCAGACTCATTCTGCCTTAAATTTTCAGTGCTTTTTATCTCTTTTACTAAATTATTAATTATTTTATAGTCTGTGAATAGAAGATACTCATCTCCAGGTCTCTAAAAAAAAAAGATTTCTGTTTCAAGTAGCTGAAATCCTAGCTCTCATAAAAAAAAAAAAAAAACAAACCCTAAAATCTACAAAATCCGACAAAGTAGGAAGTACAAGTGATGAAGAAAGACACTTCAGGAACAAATAATTGTTGAAATAAAAGTGTATGGGATCTTGAATTAATAGTCTTCTGCTATTTTCCATTTGAAGATACTTGTAGCAAACAGGTGCTTGGATGGCAACTAAGCTGCTGCTTGGGACTCCGCATTGTATGTCGGAGTGCCTGGGACTCTGCGTTCCTTGTCGGAGTGCCTGGTTTCAAGTCCAGCTCCACTGGTGATTTCACCAAGGAGCAGGTGATGGTGACTCAAGCAGCGGTGTCTGAGTCCTGGGCTCCCGGCTTTGGCATGGCCTGATCCTGGCTGTTGCAGGCACGTGGGGTTGAACCAGCAGATGGGAACTGTCTGTCCCTGTCACTCTGCCTTTCAAATAAAAAATGAAAACTTTTTCAAACTTGTAGTAAAGGTTTAATGTAGTCAATATCAAATTTATCACCTTCCTCTGAGGACAGAGAAATGAGGAAAATCACACTTGCTGCGCAAGCAAATGGAAGGGTACACAAAGTTATTAACGATTCTAAACAGGGCCAATGTAAGGAAGAACAGAGAAAGAAATGCAAACTAAGCACCAGCTCATTAGAAATCTTTACCATTCAACTCCCAAAAGGCCTGCATGTAAATTCGGTCAGGTTGAATCCCCAATGTTGCCAAGTCTTCACAAAGTGCTGGCCTAGTCCAATCACAGTTCCACTGGTCCCACTCTCGGTTGAACTCTCTAAACTGTGAGGTGAGCTGAGCAGCAGCAGCCTCCCTGCCTGCAGGTGTCTTCGCAGACCCCACCAAGACCTCCGAGGGTACCTGGGGCTCACCTCTGGCCCTGGTGCACCTCAGGCCCGTCAGACACGGCAGGGAGCAGCTGGGAGCCAAGGACGACTTGGCCTCATCTTCCATGCTTCCTTCTCAGGTCATGCAGTTTTCCTGACATTTTATTTCCTTTTCCATATAAAACTCAGTGGGGACTTAAGCAAGTTTTCAAACAGGAAAGAAAGCTTCCAAAGAAAAGGTCAGAGAAATGAAAATAAAGCTGTGTTTATTCTTTAAAGGGGGTTGCCAAGGGATGCTTGATACTGATACTGAACATCAACTCAAGAGCTGGATTTAACAGGCTCCTTAGGGACTCGTTCCTTTAGAAAGCACGGATCCAAAAATCGCTGTTAATCACTGGAGGAGGATTTCTGTAAACAATGAGGAGGGCTTATAATTTAAGCCATAATATTACTTCCAAATTCTGGATTGCAATTTTGAGAACATCATTATTTAGAATATTTTTTAAAGATTTATTTCTTTTTATTGGAAAGTGAGATTTACAGAGGAGACAGAGAAGGATCTTCCATTTGCTGGTTCACTCCCCAAATGGCTGTCATAGCTGGAGCTCAGCTAATTCAAAGCCAGGAGCCAGGAACTTCTTCCAGGTCTCCCACATGGTTGCAGTGTCCCAAGGCTTTGGGCTGTCCTCTATTGCTTTTCCAGGCCACAAACAGGGAGCTGAATGGGAAGTGGAGCAGTCTGTATACAAACTGGCACCCACATGGGATCCCACCATTTGCAAGTTGAGGATTAACCAATTGAGCCACCAACGCCAGGACTCTGTATTTTCAAAGGTAGGCATTTGGCTGTGGTTGAGTCTGGTTAGGACTTGCACATCCACTACCAAAACGCCTGCATTCAAGCCCAGGAGCCACTCCTGATTTCAGAAGTCAGAAGTCAGCAGCGACAGCTCAAGTTACCGGGTCCCTGCCACTAGTGACTCAGGTCTCAGCTCCTGCCAATTGTGGGCATCTAGGGCAAGAAACAGCAGGTGGGAAATAGCCCCAGCCCTTGCAACCTGTCAAACAAACAAATTTTTAAAAACAAGCAAAAAAAACAGAGAAAGTAAACAGGTCTATGCAATATTTCATGTAATATTTTACAAAACCCTACAGAAACCCTGTATTTAAACCAAAAGGATGATAATGTAAATCATGTTTCTTACCTTTTGAAAGTTCTCCTTCCACAAATCTTCTACAACAATGTACCCTCGTAAGCCCCAGTCATACAATTTATCACCACTGACCTTGAAACAGAATTGAAAATATGTTGTTATCCCGTGTACGTGATAAGGAAGAGGATTAGTCTTGGGACACACACAATAAAACTGTAAAATATAACCAACTAAACAGATACTAAGGCTAAGCAGAAAAATGATTCTGGTTGGATGCAGTTAAATTTTTTTAAAAGGTGTATTTATTTCAGAAGTAGAGTTACAGAGAGGTCTTCCACTCACTGGTTCACTTCCCAACTGGCTCCATGACGGAGCTGGGCCATACTGAAGCCAGGGGCTTCATCTTGCTGTTCCATCTGGGCACAAGCATTGAGGCCATCTTCTGCTGTTTTCCCAGGCACACTGCAGGGAGCTGGAGCAGCCAGGACTCAAAGCAGTGCCCACAAGGGATGCCAGCACGACAGGCTACAGGTTAACCACTGCACCATATAGGTGTCAGTACATATCCTGATTCTCCACTTTTGATCTAGCTCCTTATTAGCCTGGGAAAGCAGTACCTCAATGGGACCATATGGGATGCCAGCACAGCAGGCTGAGCACTAGCCTACTAATTCGCTTTGTTGGCCCCAGTATCAACAAACATCTTTCAATTGTTGATTTTTTATTGCTTCTTTTAAAATTGTTTTTGTTAAATATTTATTATTTATTTTTATTGGAAAGTCAGATTTACAGAGAGAAGGAGATGCAGAAAGATCTTCCATCTGCTGCTTCACTCCCTAAGTGGCTGCAATGGCCAGAGCTGAGCTGATCCAAAGCTAGGAGCTTCTTCTGGGTCTCCCACATGGGTGGCAGGGTCCCAAGACTTGGGCCATCCGTGATGGCTTTCCCAGGCCACAAGCAGGGAGCCAGAAGGGAAGTGGAACAGTTGGAATATGAACTGGAGCTTATATGGGATCCCAGTGAATGTAAGGTGAGGACTTTAGCCACTAGGCTACCATGTCGAGTCATATCGCTTGGTTTTACTTGGTAAAACCGTTGTTGAATTTATTGGGTTAACATACATATATAAAACAAATTTTACCATTTTTATCCATTTACACAGTTCAGTGGCCGTACGTATATTCAAAGTATTATAAAATCATGATCAGCATCTATATCCAGAATATTTCTGCCACCTCAAATGTACCGGTAATGTTTCACAAGGTTACTTCAGAAAATTCATGGAAGGGCTATCCTAGCTGCTCCATTTCCAATCCAGCTCCCTGTTAACGTGCCTGGGAACACAGTAGATGATGACCCACCTGCTTGGGGACCTGCCAGCCATGTGGAAGGCCTGGATGGAGTTCCGGACCCTTGCCAACAGCCTGAATAGCCCCCCAAAGGCAGCCATTTGGGGAGTAAATTGACAGAGGCTTACTCTCATCTTCTCTTTCATTCTGCCTTTTAAATACACAAATGTTTATAATATAAAAGTTCATGAAATATGTATCTCAAGAAAAAATTACACCTGGATCTCAAACTTTTTTTGCTATATGAAAATAAACTTTATCTGTCAGTTCCATTTTCCGTGAACTCTTTGAAGTACCCTCCTATATCTAATGAAAACAGTACACATCCGATGTGCAAACTAACTCTTTTGCAGTAACCTTACAACTTAAATTTGCATTCACTATCTTGGTTGTGAACACAGAGATGCTTTATGGAGCCAACATCAGGGTGCAGTGAGTTAAGTAACTGCCTTCAAGGTCAGCATCCCACATGGGAACACTGGCACAAATCCTGGCTGCTCCAATTCTGATCTAGTTTCTATTATTTTGCCTGGGAAAGCAACAGAGGAGGGAACCAGGTACTTGAGCCCTCGCCACACATGGAAGACCATATGGAGTTCCTGGCTTCAGTCTTGCAGCTGCTGCAGTCATCTGGAGAGTAAACCAGCAAACAGATCTCTTTCTCTCTTTCTTCCTATTTCACTTTCCTTTTTCAAATAAATACGCTTTTTTAAAAGATATGTTCTGCAACAAATGCTGTGGTATTTAACACAAAAAAGACCCTCCCTCCCCAGCACACACAGGGCGGCCATATCTTTTTCTTTTTTTTTTTTTTTAAAGATTTATTTATTTTATTACAAAGTCAGATATACAGAGAGGAGGAGAGACAGAGAGGAAGATCTTCCGCCCGATGTTTCACTCCCCAAGTGAGCCGCAACGGCCAGTGCGCGCCGATCCGAAGCTGGGAACCAGGAACCTCTTCCGGGTCTCCCACGCAGGTGCAGTGTCCCAATGCATTGGGCTGTCCTCGACTGCTTTCCCAGGCCACAGGCAGGGAGCTAGATGGGAAGTGGAGCTGCCGGGATTAGAACCGGCGCCCATATGGGATCCTGGGGCGTTCAAGGTGAGGACTTTAGCCGCTAGGCCACGCTGCCTGGCCCATCTTTTTTTTTCTTAACATTTATTTATTTTACTTGGAAAGTCTTGGAAAGAGTTACACAGAGAAGGGAAAGACAGAGAAAGAAATCTTCCACCTGCTAGCTCAACTCTCTAAATGGCTGCAATGGCCAGAGCAGGGCCATTCTAAAACTGGGAGTCAGCAGATCCTTCCAGGTCTCCCATGTGGGTGCAGAGGCCCAAGGACTTAAGCCATCTTCTGCTGCTTTCCTAGGCCATAGCAGAGAGCTGTAGTGGGAAGTAAGCAGCCACTACATGAACCAGTATCCACACGGGATGCTGGTGCCAGCAGGCAGAGGATTAGCATGTTAGACCACTGTGCTGGCTACAATATCGCCTTTCTTTTTCTAATTTATTACTCCATTATACAGTTCCATAGGCAACACCTCCCTCTAAAAACATTTATTTGTTTGTTTCCACCATTATGGCATAGCAAGTTAAGCCATGGCATGCAATGCCAGCATAAGTCTTGGCTATTCCACTTCTGATTCAGCTCCTTGCTGGTATGCAAGGGAAGGCAGCAGAGAATGGCCAAAGTGCTTAGGATCCTGTACTCATGTGAGAAAACCAGAAAAAGTTCTAGGCTCCTGGCTTGGGTTTGGCACATCCCTGGCCATTGTGGCAATTTAGGAAGTGAAGCATCAGATGCAAGATCGCTCTCTTGCTCTTAAGCTCTGCTCTCTAAATAAAATTGTTTTAAGATTTATTTTTTTACTTATTTGAAAGGCAGAGTTACAGAGAGAGAGAGAGAGAGAGAGAAAGGCAAGAAACAAAGTCCTTCATTTGTTGGTTCATTGCCCAGATGGCCTCAACAGCTAGGGCTGGGCCAGGAGCCAGTAGCTTCATCTGGGTCACCCACATAGGTGGCTTGGGCCATCTTCCATTGCTTTCCCCAGGCCATTGGCTGAGAGGAGGATCAGAAGTGGAGCAGCTAGGACATAAATCACTGCCCATATGAGAAGCTGGCATTACAGCGGCAGCTTTACCCACTACGCCAACACCACCCCTCCAAACAGCATTTCAATTGGCAGCCTAGCCCCACACTTCCAACACCAGCAATTTAATAAATCACAATAGACCGATATGAACAGTTACTCATTGTTCCAGAGTTGGGGCTGGAACAGGGACAAGAACATTAGCTATCTGCCTCCAGGTTTGTTACAAGCAATGCCATGGCCATGCTGGGAAGATCTTTCCCATTGTTTAAGTTTGTTCTTCTCTTAGCTTTAAAATTTAACAATTTTGGGCCTGGCACAATGGCTCAAATGGCTATTCCTCTGCCCTCAGGACACTGGTTCATGTCCCAGCTGCTCCACTTGTCATCCAGCTCTCTGCTTGTGGCCTGGCAAAGCAACAGAGGATGGCTCAATGTCTTGGGACCCTGCACCTGCATAGGTGATCCAGTTCTTGGCTCCTGGTTTCAGATCAGTTCAATTCTAGCTGCTGTGGTCACTTGGGCAGTGAATCAGAAGCTAGAAACAAATTTCCCTTTCCAATAGAAATAATCTTTTAAAAAATTTAACAATTTTCAACATTCTGTCACATTTACTTCATATGTAGATATCCACAGATATACATATATTATTTTTTTTCTTAAAAACAGATTTTCACAAAGTGAGGGATTTTTGACAACGATAATATCATGGGTAAAGAAGGGCATACTTTTGGGCCCGGCGGCGTTGCCTAGCAGCTAAAGTCCTCGCCTTGAACGCCCCGGGATCCCATATGGGCGCCGGTTCTAATCCCGGCAGCTCCACTTCCCATCCAGCTCCCTGCCTGTGGCCTGGGAAAGCAGTCGAGGACGGCCCAATGCTTTGGGACACTGCACCCGCGTGGGAGACCTGGAAGAGGTTCCTGGTTCCCGGCTTCGGATCGGCGCAGCACTGGCCATTGCGGCTCACTTGGGGAGTGAATCATCGGATGGAAGATCTTCCTCTCTGTCTCTCCTCCTCTCTGTATATCTGACTTTGTAATAAAATAAACAAATCTTAAAAAAAAAGAAGGGCATACTTTTATGTACATGATGATTCAGGGGAGTAATATTTATAACTTTGTATCAAATGATATGACACCCAATTTTCCCATGCTATACTAACTTCTACAAATAAGAGAAAATGTGTGACACTCCTCATTCTGGGTCTCACTGTTCCCACTTAGCATAATAATCTCAATCCAACCATTTTGCTGATGCCGGAAAGATCTTAGTAACAACTGCCAGCAAAGCGAGCAATTTTACAACTGAGTCCCTTAGGCTGTCATATAAAACCAGAGCCTTCTCCCAGAGTTTGGAGTCAAGAAAGCTAGGGAGCTCAAGTCCTCAGAGCACAATCCTGGAAGGTACACTGCTGTCCCCTCCCGGGACTCGGTCTCCTTGTGACAGGGTAATTCTGACAACCAGGTCCCCAGCTCCAAAGCCACCCAGAACCTGCTCTGCTCTCATCGGTTTTGCGAGGGACTCTATGCTCCAAAGTCAGGGAGTCCAGTCTACTGCTAAGGCAAGCCGACCTTCAGCAGCAGGTTTTCAAACACCCGCTGATAATAAGATACTCTGAAGGGCTTGGCTGCCACCCTCCTCACACGCTGTGTTCAAGCCAGTCAATCTGGGTTGGGGCCTGAGAATCTGCATCCCTAACAAGCTCCCAAGTGGTGCCGTTTCTGCTGTCCAGGAGCCCACAGCTTTTAAGAACTGCTGCTACAGAGTTACTCAAGCTGCCTACTTCCTTGTCAGGACACCACCAAGCAGGGGTCTAAAGAGTGAGGAAGACACAGGAGATTGAGATCCCTAAGCAGGGCATTCCCAGTACATGGGGGTACATGCCCCAAAGCCCACAGCAAGAAAAGCAAGGCCAGCACCAGTACCAGGGAGAAGCCCTAGAGGCCACAGCATAGTGCACCTGCAACCCTAGAGAGAAGAGGCTGTGAGCAGACCTGCCGGAGCTAAGTGAGCCACAAAGGTCAGCTTTAGAATCTGAGTCTTCAGACTTATAAGTAGGCAAAAAATGGTATCAGCAACTTTCTTTGATTTTCAACTCAGCATTCTCTGAATACTGGCATGACTGGAAGAAAAACCAAAACCGAGCACACCATCTTTTACTCACTCAGAACAATACTTATACTTGCTAAACAGATTTTAGTCTAGTATTAGAAAAACTGCAAAATAGGAGCAGCCATTTGGTGCCATGGTCAGCATTCCATATTATACTCCCTGGATTCAATTCCAGCTCCAACTCAGATCACAACAGCAGATGACAGGTTAAGTACTTGGGACCCTGCTACCCACATGGGAGATCTGAACTGAGTTCCAGGCTCTTGGCTTTGCCCTGGCCCAATCTTACCCATTGCATATACCTGAGGTGTGAACCAGCAAATGGAAGCTGTCTTTTGTTTCTGCTTTTTAAATAAATAAGTATTGGGGCTGCATCATGGCTCAACAGGTTAACCTTCCACTCTCTGTTGCTGGCACATAGTACATACGTACTAGTTTGTGTCCCAACTGCTCCATTTCCAATCCAGCTCTCTGCTTATACCTAAAAAAGCAGTGGGGAATGTCCCACAGCTTTGGGAACCTGTATACATGTGGGAGACCCAGAAGAGGCTCCTGACTCCCGGCTTCAGAACAGCTCAGCTCTGGCCATTGCGGCTGTTTGGGGAATGAACGAGCAGATGGAAGACCTTCTCTCTATATCTCTCCTCTCTGTAAATCTGCCTTTCCAATAAAAACTAACTTAATAAATAGATAAATCATTAAATATATTTTTATACAAACTGCAAAATAAAATAAAATTCGGCAGCAAATGCATGGCAATCACAGGAAGAATGAGGGACACCCTAGCTGGCTGGCTTTAACTCACCTGGGCGAATGCAATGGCTTGCTGTGGATAATAGACAGAGGCAGCTAGTCCCATGAAGCCAGCAGGATACACGAGCTTCTTTATTCTTGAACCTAATAAATAAAAGGTCGGAAATATCATCACACGACTTGTTGGCCTTACTACCACAATTTTACTTCACACATTTAATATTGAGTAACACTGCTTTGGTCCTAACTTGAGAAAGTTGTCTAATGACACTATTATACCTAAAAGAACCACTATGGTTTCACAACCTTATGGAGAGAGAACTCACACATCTAACCCATGTAAAGTATACAACAGCTTTCTTTCAGCTTGTTCCAGGTGAAGAAATCATCACGAGTCAATAAAAAACACTGGGGTCCACTGACAGTCACTGCCCAGTGTCCCTACTCCACTGCCATCCTAGGCCACCACTAATGTTTTTCTGTTGATGATGAACTTGCCTACTTTGGATCTTTCTTGTAAATGCAATCATATAACATGCTTTTTTGTGATTAGCTTCCTTTACTCCATAAATGTTTTCAATAGAAGCAATTCTTGTACAGAAACACACACACAAAATATTGCTTTGAAAATAAACAGCAAACCAGTATTTTTGTTTCTACAGCTTCCCAGTTAAATACTAAACATAAGTTCCTGTCTTCCTCTCCTTCCTGAAACTCTATTAAAACAACAGTAAAAAATGGAGTCCAGATGCAGAAACCCACAACGCTGAGAAAAGGTGCGGAGAGGCCAGTAGCAGGTAAGAAATTTCACACACACACACAAGCATGTACAGGAAAAATGCCAGGAAGTTTTGAGGAGAGGCTGCAACAGAGAAAGAGACCCATCCCAGCAGCAGGGGTGGTAGGGACTTCAGGGAGCAGAGTTGGCAACCAGGGATCGAGAGAGGGACAAGTGCAAGGCCCAGGCACAGACCATACCATGCCAGTACACAACTGTCCACAGCCAGGAAGTCACTGGAAACCAAAATTCATTTATTTACTTTTAGTTTTTATTTATTTCAAAGGTAGACACATACACTAAAAGAGAAAAATACTGAGCTTCCGTCTTCCAAATGCCTAAAACAGCTGTAGCAGAAACACAGCAAAGCCAGGAGCCCGGGACTCAATGTAAGTCTCTCACATGGGTGACAGGAACCCAAGGACTTAAGCTACCACCTGCTGCCTCACTGTGGATACAACAGCAGGAAGCTGGAATGAGAACCATAGAGAGGAGGTAAACTCAAGCATTCTGACTTAGAGCGTCGACATCTCAAGCAGCACCTTAACCACTGTGCCAAATGCCTGTAGCACGGCCCAATTCTCTGAAGATGGTAGGGCACCACTAGAGCAACACCACAGAATTTCTGCTGAGAACACAGGGAGTGAGCTGGGCAGAAGCAGCGCTTGTGGTGGTACCACAGCGTGAGGCCCTCCTCAGGCTAGCGCTGGCCATCCACTCTCCTGTAGAAGCTCTGCATTTTTGCTTTTCCAATTAAAAAAAAAATCTTTTTTTTTTTTTTAAACAAGGTGACTTGAGGCAGGGAACTTGCCTATCAGCAAAGTACCACTCCCACCTCCTCCTATCCCCATGTGTACAGACTTCCTCTCAGTATTTCAGTTGCTCCATTCTGAAACATGACCGGACGAACAAGGACCAGCAGTCACATCTGAGGAAAATATGCAAGATAAAAGAAAAGACCAAGATGAGCAAGAATTTTAAAATGACCCCTACAGGAAAGAGAACTTCAAAACAAAGCTAAGCCTGTTATTAAGTATCATTAAATAAATTCAAGAAATTGCTATATTTGAAGAAAAATAAAGTCTATAGCAAAGGAACATTCAGAGAACAAGAATGAGCTTGGAAATCAGTAAAGTAAAAAAAAGGTTGAAAGGAACAAAATAATAATCAAGAAAAAAAGACAAATAGGGTCATTTAAAATGAGCAAACTACTAATTCATCTAAGTTCAGCAAACAAAAAGAATGACAGTGAACTTTCAGAGACATTAGATTCTCTTCCTTTCCAGCAAAGGGCTGCGATCCATCAAAATGTCCAACCAAGCAGTGAAAACATTTGTATCTCCCCACATCATCATGGAAATTCAGAATAACTATGAATAAAAGATTCTCAAGGTTTCCAGGAAGAGAAGAAATGAATCATTTCAGCAGCAACCAAACACCCAGACGGACTCTCCCAGCTATGCTGGATGCTAGAAGATACTGCCTTCAAAGTTCTGATAAAAACAAATTCAACGCCCAGCCAAACTAACACTTGATAGGAGGGGAGAAAGTTGGTTTTCTTTTTTTCCATACATGCAAGGTCTTTTTTTTTTTTAAGATTTTATTATTATTGGAAAGCCGGATATACAGAGAGGAGGAGAGACAGAGAGGAAGATCTTCCATCCGAGGTTTCACTCCCCACGTGAGCCACAACGGGCCGGTACGCGCTGGTCCGATGCCAGGAACCAGGAACCTCTTCCAGGTCTCCCACACGGGTGCAGGGTCCCAATGCATTGGGCCGTCCTCAACTGCTTTCCCAGGCCACAAGCAGGGAGCTGGATGGGAAGTGGAGCTGCCGGGATTAGAACCGGCGCCCATATGGGATCCCGGGGCATTCAAGGCGAGGACTTTAGCCGCTAGGCCACGCCACCGGGCCCACATGCAAGGTCTTAACAAGCTTGCCTCCATGTGTGTTTCCATGAAAGTAACTTAAGCATGTAGTTCAACAGCATGGCAGAAAGGACATGGAAATCAAGAAAAGGGGCTCAAATCTAAGAAGCGGAAAGAAGACAAGTTCTTTGAACACAGCAATGGCTCTGCTGCAGGCTCAGGCCAGATGGTAGGATGCTGCGGAGCTACGGAAGAAGGGAATCGAAACAACAGCCGGCTGTGGAGCTTGCAGAAACCTGACAATGAGGTTCAGAAACTGGTAGCAGAGGGAACAGGAAGACACATAGATTTGACATTGAAAATCAGTTAGTAAAAGCACACTGCACACTCATATGCTAGCACAGCATATGTTCATAATATTTACACAGTTCCAATCAGATAAGCACTGTTTATTGGCTTCAAACTTTAAACAAATATCCAAGCATAGAATTGGGTTTACAGAAGAGAATACAAATACTATCAACCTAGACTGACAATGGCCCTGTCCTGGTGCTACTGCCTGAATTGATACCTAGAGGAGAAAAGCCTTTCCCACCCCTGGAATGCCCCTTTATGCACACAGGTGGGGAGCAGGTGAAGAGAAGCAAACCTGCCATCCAGTTATTTTTTGTTCCTCTAGACGAGGCTACTGAGGGGCAGCCCATAGGTCTTTACCACCTCTCATTCACACGGTGAGTTGGGGACCCCAGAACGTCAGGAAGGAGGTGAGATCATTTGCCCCACGCCTCCTAAGAAGCCAGTGGTAGGGGGCTGTAGCTATCAGCATTGCCACAGGAAATTAACTTGACCGTCAGTGCTGGGGGGCAGTCACTGCAAGGTAACAGTGGCAACGTTCAGTGGTCCAGCTGAACCTACCTGCCCTGGGAGTCTCTTGTCACCACCATGCTCATAGCCATCTTCATTAACTAAGACTACATTATAGATGTGCTCAAGAAATCCTCCCAGGAGGGACCTGAGCTCACTGTGCTACTTGCCAGCACCTGCTCCATCCACCTCGTAGCATCAGCAACCCACTCTGATCCATAAACTTACCTCGCACCTACTCATCTTGCCCAATGGGCCCCTCTGACACTGCTCACTCAAACCCCCTTGTGAAGGTACTTCAAAATGTTTGTGGAAGGGCCCGGCGGCGTGGCCTAGTGGCTAAAGTCCTCACCTTGAATGCGTTGGGATCCCATATGGGCGCCAGTTCTAATCCCGGCAGCTCCACTTCCCATCCAGCTCCCTGTCTGTGGTCTGGGAAAGCAGTCGAGGACAGCCCAAAGGCTTGGGAACCTGCACCCGCGTGGGAGACCCAGAAGAGGTTCCTGGTTCCTGGCTTCAGTTTGGCGCGGTGCCGGCCATTGTGGTCACTTGGGGAGTGAATAATCGGATGGAAGATCTTCTTCTCTGTCTCTCCTTCTCTCTGTATATCTGACTTTGCGATAAAAATAAATAAATCTTTAAAAAATGTTTGTGGAAAATGAAATTAAATGGTAAGCTGATTTCAGTGAAATCTAGGTCTAGTTTTTTCATTATATGCAGTTCCCAAACTTTATCAACTACCCATATCTCTCTAGCAGCCATGGGAAAAGATCTTTCATGTGTATGAACATTGTGAATTAGGATGTCAAGTCATTTTAATGCTACCAAGTCCCTTTATGAAAAAGACAGAAACAAACAAGCAGTAGGAATAGGAATGCACAGTAATGGCATTCCCATGCTGCTGTTCTGCCAAGGACAGCATGGTCCCCAACATTCTTCAGGATGGTCACCCTGGTGGACGTGCAGGGGACCAACACTCGACATTACACCCACAGCACAGAGAGCTGGCTTTGCGCCTGTGCAACTCTTCCAAGTGTCTTCCCCAAGGGTAAGCTCGCTGGGTCGCACATTCCTGCCTCCCTAACAACAGCCCCTGGCCTTGGGATGTTCACTTGTAGCAAATACTATTTAAATAAGACTATAACACTTCTCTAAATAACTTTTTAAACCAAGAGTAAACAATTTCAATATATGCTTAAAACCAAATATAATGGAACAATTAAGCATATTAAGCATGCCATATTTAGAATTCCCTCATTCTGAAAATCAGTAAATGAAAATAATGATCCAAACTCTTCTATAAAAAGGGCACAAAATTTTACCTACCTCTAGCCAAAACAAGTCCAACAAGGCCGGCAAAACCAATAACACCAAGTCTTGGAAAAAATCCAGGAGGTGCATTTTGGAGATATTCATAGCTGTCTACAATAGAATCAGATGAAAAAAATTTCATAAATGGCTCATTAAAACACTCAAAAAAGTCATATATATTTAGTATACACAGTATCAACCCATGTATTCATTACTTCTGCTAATATATTTTTAACGCTTCCATTTTACATGATATTCAGATATGATTTACCACACACAAAGCAAGTATCCAATTTTCAAGCACTTTTGCTTTGACAGGCTATTGACACTATTAGATTATGTGAAGGAAACATATTTGACTCAACCATTTGCCCAGGAAGAAACATAAATACAGAGATCCCTGGCTGTGTAAATTGTTATCCAAATAGCAACGCAGAGGAGACGTAGACAAATCTTTGCATAGATCTGTCACTATCTTCAAATGCTGTTTGCTCCCTGAAACCTAGAAACCAAACCCAGTAGCATTAAAGAAAACAAGTATGCTTGCCATCAATTCATCATCTGAACTTAAGAGCAGAATAAATTTGGATAATGACGGAAACTTGTAGTACTCACAAAAATCATGTGGAAAATAGTTGCTGTAGACAGTGACATCAATAAACACAAATATAACCAAGGAGTTTACTTCCATGCCACAACAGGCTTTACAACTTAGTTTGTAGGATGACTTCTGCTCCATCCAGACGCTCCCACCAAATAAGTCAGCTGGAGTCCTACCTCCTCTGTGACGCCGTTCCTAAACTCATCAGCCCAGACTGCTCCTCTTCTTCTAAGGTCCCATCACAGTTATTCTCTATAGCATCACTTGGTATGTAAGCTCATAGCACCTTGTGTTCAATCATTCAGGTGTGTACCTTATGTCTCCTTAATGATGGACTGGTTAGATTGCTGGGTCCTCTTCTCTTAGCAGTAATAGCAGAGAATAATTCAACAGACATTTATCAAGAACTCAGCTGGAAGTTGATAACTATTGGAGGAATTCGCAAACAACTTTCAGCTAGAAGATGACTCAGCAAAGCACTCTTTCTCTCAACTTCATCTTCAGCACTTCCCATGAGCTTATGGTTTCCCAAACCCTGAACACCCAGTCACAACTCTAAGCCTTGATCATGCTCTCCATATCCACTGTGTAAAAAGCCAGCTGCAGTCCAGCACCACAACCTGATATGCTTAGCACTGCTCCCTCAAGACTCAACTCAGAGATCCTTCTTAACTGTGTCCATCTCCCAAATTTCTGCTAAACAATCTCCTTCCTCTGGATCTTCATTAGTAATCTATGATTACCTCCATGTTTATATTAGCAGTAAAAACATAATTACATTCTTGTTGTTGTGCCCCTGGTCTTATCAACCTTAATCTTCAATGCTTGGCATGACTGTCACTTAATAAACATGCTTGAATAGGACTAATAAACTAGACTAGTCAATAATTCCCTCCCCTAGGTGGTATCACATACATGCCAATTTTCCCTTCCTGGGTTCTTTGGGAAATGTTGACGACTGCAAGTACTATTATAGGGCTTGTGACCCATCTGCATTCATTTCCATCTGGGCTTTTAGCTATTTTGCCTTTAACCTAATTTTTCCTTTCCATTCTGCTGTCTGGGTCATTTGAGGCAATTTTTTACTTCCCTTTATTTTTGCCTACCAGCACAGTGTTGCTCAATTCTAGACATGTACACAGCAGTTGACAGCAGGACACCCAGATGGCTCTGGTGAGCTGAGCCCAAGTGGGTAAACCACAAAGGAATTGGAAAGAAGATATGTTCTAAGACTGCACTGAAGCCAAAGCCCAGTTTCTGGCAGCATGCCTTGGTCATGACTGCTGGACAACGGATTCATCATCTTCACAGCCAGCCCAGCTCATGAGGAAGCATTTGTTCTGAAAGCCTCTGCAGTAACAGTGAGACCAGAGGACAAGACAAATATCACAAATAATGCTACAGCTATGAGTGACTGGGAAATAATAGGTAACATTTATTTATTTTGTTACGCCATGGAAATGAAATCTTGCAAAAACAAGATTTTGGTTTGCAAAGATGCCCACTAAGTGGAATGAAACATGATCAGTGTCTCTATTACTTTAATTAGTTCTTGACTGAGATTAAGTCAGAACACAGACAGTGAACAGTTCGTGGGGGTATACAAATGGTTCACATACAATAAACTGTTAAGGACAAAAAAGGCAAATGAGAACATGTGATACTACTAGTCACGCAGTAAGCTTGTTCCTGGGCACATCAGCTCAGCTCCTTTCCACCTCCAGGCTTCTAAGGCATGTAGTAATTAATAGCAAATGATCTATTCTAATTCTGAAAATCTATTAATGAGATGATATGCTGTTCTATATTGCATCTGGAAATCTATTTTTTTTATTATTTCAGTGTATCTGCACTTGCAAGCCTAACAATCCTAGTAACCCAGAAGTCACATGACTCTGTGGGTAAACCAGTCCTCTGAAACCCAGTGGAAACAGATCCTCTTTCTAGAAAAACCCACACAGTGCTAAAATTCTGCATACAACTTAAGAGTAACTTACAGACCTCTTAGAGTTCATTCATGGAACCCCCAGTAAAGAGTCCAATATCACTGAAATAAACGCTTGTATCTATTTGTAGATAGCAACTTACCTAATCCCCACTGAACCACACTTTGCATCTTGGGCTTAGCCTGAGAGTACATTTCCTACAAAGGTAAAAAGAAACTGAATGAGTAGGATTCACTGATTAGAAAGCAATAATAAACATACTTGTCTTTGCTGGATAAATCGTCTTACTAACACTTTAAATAAATATTTAGAAAAAAAAATGTATTTAAAAGGTAGAATGACAGTGGTAAAGACACAGAGGGGCGGGGAGAGGAAAAGAGAGGGAGAGCTTGAGCTTCCATGCATTGGTTTACTTCCCAAGTCATTGCAATGGCCTGGTCAGGGCAAAGGTGGAACCAGGAGCCAGGAACTCCAGTGAGGTCTCCCACATACATGGCAGTGAAGAGCCTTAGCATGAGTTCTACCATCTTAAGATAAAGGCATCATCCTGTCAGTTATGGGAAGCATTTTGTTTCTGGAAAGCATTGCAAACAGACAGCCAACAGACTAACAGCCTATAAGACAGCAGCAGGACATTTCCCAAGTTCCCTTATCTTAGTTAGGTTCCACTTGCTTTATCGCCCATTAATAAGAAAATGCCAAGCTGTACTTTTTGAAGTGTCAACCAATCACAAGGATTTAAAACTGGAAATCCCCTAAACTGTAATAAAAACTTTGCCCGTTCTGCTTGGGGCGCTCAATTCTTATCTGCGGCATTGATGATGGTTGGGGCCCAGGCTTGAGTTTGAATAAACTGCCACCATGTGCTAGCATTGGAATGGGTCTCCTGGTGGTCTTCGGAGACTTCGAGATCTGGTCATACAGCAGGAGGCTCATCTGGGATCCCCAAGGTCTCCAGGAACTCCGACCCCAAGCGCAGCAGTGGTGAGGTTTTTTTGTTTGTTTGTTTCTGGCTAGATGTGTTCTTGGGGTTTTGGAAGACTGACTAAGGGTCAAGGGGATGCACTGGGGGTCCATCAGTCAGGGGTCCTGTGAGACATCCTGGGTTCCCACTAGAAGGGGAGTTAAACACCTGAAAGAGGGTCCTGCCCGAGCATTGGAGAGAGTTAAAGATCTGAAATAGGGTCCATTCTCCATTTTGGTTTTTCTTTTGGTGATTGCTTGTAGTGTGTATGATCATTAGACAGACAAAATGGGACAGATTTTGACTAACCCCCTTTCCCTTCTGACCAGTAATTTTAAGGAAGTAAAGACAAGGGCACGTCACTTGAGTTTAGATACCAAAAAAGGAAAGCTAATTATCTTTTGTTCCACAGAGTGGCAAACGTTTGATGTAGGCCAGCCAGTGGAGGGCACATTCGATCTATCTGTTAAAGGTGCTGTCCTTCGCCCCCGAACAGGACGCCCTGACCAGGCACCCTACACAGCTGTCTGGGAAGATTTAGTCAGGACCCCACTTGGATGGATAAAGCCTTTCTTGTCCCCACAGAGACAGCTCCCGACGACAGCGTTGGTGGTCCGGGAATACCCGGAATGGAAACACAAGTGAAACCAAACCTTTGGCACCACTTTACCCGATCCTGGGAGAGTGGGGTGGATGAAGAATTAATTTTCCCTCTCCCCTACGAGTTCCCCACTCCAGCCAACCCAGCATCTGCCCCTGCGGGTGCTGGGCCAGATCCGGCCGGCAGTGAGCACGCGGAGCAGGGCGCAGCGAGCTGCACCGACCTCCCCAGGACCGCTGATTGAAGCCTGCTGCCGCTCCGTGCATTAGGACCCGCTGATGGGGCGGGGAATCATTCGCATCACAACTGGTCCTTTCCTACCAGTGACCTGTATGATTGGAAAATGCAAAAGGCTAAGTTTTCTGATAATTCTAGGGGCCTCTTAGATTCTAGTCTGTTTACCCATTTGCCAATCTGGGACGACTGGCAGCAGCTCCTTCAGATTCTCTTGACTACCGAGGAACATAAGAGAATGCAAGTGGAGGCTCGAAAACTGGCGCCGGGCGCTAATGGGGAGCCCACTACTGATCTGGATGTTATCAGTGAATGTTTCCCTCTCTCTCGTCCAGCATGGGACTTTAGCATGGCTGAAGGTAAGGAGAGGCTCCGAGTCTACCACTAGACTCTGTTGGGGAGTCTCAAAGCCACTGCTTGCAAGCCCGCTAATCTGGCCAAGGTCAAGGTAGGTGATGTACAGCAGGGTCGAGAAGAGAGTGTAGCTGCATTTTTAAAGAGAATCACGGTGGCCTTCAGATAGTATACGCCCATGGATGCAGAGGTGCCAGAGACCAAAGCAGCTGTGATCATGGCATTTGTTAACCAGGCAGCTCCAGACATTAAACAAAAGTTACAGAGAGTAGAAAGGTTGGGAGAAAAAAACGTATTCAAGTTGCTGAAAAGGTTTTTAATAATAGAGAGAGCCCAGAAGAAAAACAGGTTAAGGCTAGTGATCAGCAGACCTGCAATTTAGCAAAGATATTGTTAGCTACTGCAACAGGGGATGCTAAGGAAAGGGAACAAAGGACAAGACAAGGCGGAATACAAATCTAAGGCCAGGCAAATACAAATCAGTGTGCTTATTGTAAAGAAGAGGGACATTGGAAAAGGGAATGCCCAGATTTAAAACCGCAGTGAAGTACCAGTCCTGGCAACAGAAGAATTGAGTGACTAGGGGCGTCGGGGTTTGGACACTGTCGCCGAGCCCAGGGTAACCCTTAAGGTGGAGGGGACTCAATAAATTTCTTAGTGGTCACTGGAATACAACATTCAGTATTACTAGAGCCTCAAGATAAATTATCTAGTAAAACTTCTTGGGTCCAGGGGGCCACAGGAATGAGCCAATACTCATGGATTACCCAAAGAACATAGGCATGGGCCGGGTATCCCACTCATTCATGGTTATTCCTGAATGCCCTTACCCGCTGTTAGGAAGAGACTTGCTTACAAAGATGGGGTCCCAAATCTGTTTCCAACAGGAGGGGCCTCAGGTCCTCAATCATGAGGGACAGCCAATCCATGTCTTAACCATGCAACTTGAAGATGAACAGCAGCTACATCAGCGGCCTTCCTCCCCAGGCCCCTGAAATAGATGAATGGCTGCTGGCTTCCTCCCCGCCACGCCCATGTGTGGGCAGAAACTGGGGACATGGGACTGGCAAAACTTCAAACACCAGTTTTCGTGGTGTTAAAACCTAGGGCCGACCCAGTGTGGGTCCGTCAATATCCCATGCCCATGGAGGTTCGTAGAGTAACGCCACATTTTAAATGATTGCTAGACCTTGGCATATTGAGACTCCGCCAGTTGGCCTGGAATACTCCCTTGCTGCCAGATGCATTAGCAGGGAGCTCGATAGGAAGCAGAGTGCCTGGGACTGAAATCAGCACTTGGACATAGGATGCCCGCATCACAAGCATCAGCTTAACCCAGTGCCCCATGCTACCAGCCCCTTAGTAACACTTGTTGAACACAGGAATAATACGCTGTTTCCCTAGGTTTTGTCTTTTTCTTTTTGTACTTTTCCCTTTCTGCATGTTGCTAGGCACAGTGACTCTACTTAGCACCACAAAGCAGAGATTCCAAGTGGAAGGCTGCAATGTTGGTTGTGAAAACTAAAGCATAATGGCCTCATTTAGGGTTTTCCAGCATCCGACAATGCAGCCATCTTATTCTTCCTTTAAAGTGAGAGAAAAGAGGCAACAAATTAATCTCCTTGCTAATTACAGCAGTTCTTTCCTCCATGAGACTATATCTGCCTTTCACATTAATGCTGTTTCCCGATTTGGTGTTATTTTTGAGGTTATATCTGGAAACTACTCCTTTGATGCCAAAATGAGAAGTTTCAATAAGACCAGGGAGTCTGCAGTTCGGTACAGACACACACTTGAAATAAGCGAATTGCCAGCATTCTCCTAGCAACAAAAAGGCAGCTTCCTACAGGAACATCAGGTGATAAGACAAAGGAACAGCTAGAAGGTACCTGCCTTCAAGAAGTCTACAGTGCAGAAGGTGCCCAAACTAGCCGCTCCTTAAAGAAGGATTTCTTTTGTGGCTTTCAGTTCATCCGAACAAGGATGCTCGGTGTAGCAACTGAGTTGCTGCTTACTAGACCTGCACAGCGGAGTCCCTGTGTTCAAGTTCTGGCTCTGTCTCAGATTCCAACTTCCTGCTAATGTGCATGCCAGGAGGCAGCAGGTAATACCTCTTTTATAATTCTGTGATAAGCTCTTGGATCCCTGCCACCTACGTGGACAATCCAGATTGAGTTTCAGGTTCCTAATTTCAGTTTGGCTTGGCCCTGACTGTTGCAGTCATTT
The DNA here is from genome assembly GCF_030435755.1 of Ochotona princeps. NCBI lineage: Eukaryota > Metazoa > Chordata > Mammalia > Lagomorpha > Ochotonidae > Ochotona > Ochotona princeps. The sequence goes on along the minus strand of NC_080865.1, from coordinate 27,886,432 downwards.
GCAGAGTGAGTCAGTGTTTGGAAAATCTCTCCCCACTCTCCACCTATCACATTTCCCCATAAAATTAAAATATATTTTAAAAATTTATCAAAAACATAATTATGAAAGCACTTTTTGATTTATTTATTTGGAAGGCAGAGTGACACAGAGAGATCAAGCTTCCATCCACTGGTTCACTCCAAAATGCCCACAGCCAGTGCCGAGCCAGGTCAAAGCCAGAAGCCACGAAGGAAGCAGGAAGGAACAGAAGCACCCAGGCCATCACCAGCTACCTCCCAGGCACATTAGAGGGAAGACGGATTGGAAGCAGTGCTAGGATTTAGTTTCAGGCACTCAGATATGGGGTGCAGGTTCCCAAGTGGCAGCTTAGCCTATCGCCATTTCCAAATATAACTTCAAAGATACTGGCAAATCAGGAAACAGCCATTACTGTTTAGTGTGGTACAGGCTAAGTAACCCTTTCATGAAAAACCTGGAACCAGAAAAGTTTCTGATTTAGGAATTTTTCAGATTTTGGAATAGTTGAATTCCTAAGCCAAAAATCCAAAATCTGAAGTATTCCAAAATCCAAACCGTTATGAGCATCAAGTGAGTGCTATGTTGCATATTTTCAAGCATTCTGCACCTTGGAGTTTTGAATTAGAAATGCTCAATCCATACTAATTTATAAAATCTTTAGGAAGGGGGAAAAACAATTTTGATATAACTGCTTACAACATATCCTTTTCCTTGATGAGAGTTCCAGCACCGGATCCTCCCTTGGTAGACAATATTTTCATAACCAAAACCAATAAGATAGTTAGCATTACTTTGGCTCAAAAGTGCAGCAACTGGAACTCGAACCTGTGCTCACATAGGATGTCAAGGTCACAGGCACTGGCTGAACATGTTACACTTCCCCCTGCTACCAGCCATCCACTCATGAGTCAGATGCTGTTCACTGCCCAGCAAGCGGAAGTACTTTCTGAGACCATGGTGACAGCTCCCACCAGGATGAAAGAGCATCTCTGTACCTTGGCCTCAAATGACACTGATGAATGTTGGAATCATCTTACCTGGGGCCCTTCATCAGCCCCTCTCCCAGAAACACACAGGCAACACTCCCTTTTCAGCACTGCCTCCAGACAAAAATGCATTTTCAGAAGAGCCGTTACCTGACACCACCTTGTATATGGCTCACAATGATGTCGAAGCTGTGAGATGCTTTCTTCAAGTTGGGTCCTGGGCTCCTCCACATACTTAGACTGACCCTCAGGAACAGAGTAGAGTGAAAGCTGCACACATTAAAACCAAACCAAGAAACATGTAAGAGATAATAGAGAAAGGAAACCACCACATAACGCATAATCAAATCTGCAAGTAAAATATTTGTAGTAATTAATGAATCACACTGACCCTAGAGGTTATAGGCAAACTGAACCTTACTTCAGATGATCTTTTGCACCTTAATTTCCTAATCAACAAGGCCAAGGCCAATAGCACAGGGCTATAGAGTATCCGATCCCTCTCCCTATTCACTGATCACAAAGCAACTTACACTTTATCTGTGTTACATACTGGCATTTGGTGTTACGTACTGGTATTTGATATTCCACCTTACATTTAATTTGGAAAAAGAACTCCATTACTCCAAAGGGTGCTGGAGAGGTAAACATGCAGCTTACAGCAACTAAAGGGCATGTTACTTAGTGCAAATGATCAGTCTGGTGCTGATCCAAAAGCAGCAGTTGGTGGGTTTGCCCCCACCCAGAGAGGCAGCTTTCCGTGCCCACTACGGGCTGCCCTCTTCACTGAAAAACATCACTGTCCCAAGGCCTGAGAAGACATTAAATGAGAAAAGATAACCTAATTAGCTTTATGCAAGGGCTAACCTTGCCCCAGACTGAAGGGAGGACTTTATATCACTGTACTCAGAGACAACAGAAACCCAATCTCCCAATAATTGGGGGGAAGTACAACAAATGGAATGTAAATAATGGGGCAAAGATTTTTTTCTTTTATTTACTCAGTCTATTAAATATCTACTTAGGGGCCTCTAATCCAGCCACCAAGCAGAAACAAGTCAAGGCTGTCACACTTAGAAAGGGAGAAGAAATATCTTGGCAGAATAAACAGCCCAGAATAGGGCAGAGAGCTTAGAAAACCAAGTTGGGTTTATAATCTCCTAGGACAGTGCAGAGTCTCCATTAAAAAGTCTACAAAATATCCCTTAAATATACTGGAGTGGAGTACTATTAAAGCTTATCTACTGAAAAAATTACAGCTGAGCAATTTCCCACAAAGATAATGGAGTCTAAGGACACATAATTCTTTCTTTCTTTCTTTTAGACATCTTCCAGTCACTTCTTTCTGATAGGCAACTGATAGAAACTCCTCGTCAGTAAGTGAGCCACATGTTCACAGCAGCATGTTACCTCATCGACCTTCACGGAGCTTTTGTGAGGCGAGTCTTTTTTCGGTGCTGCGTAGACTCTGAAAGGGAGCAGACCCAGGCTGGCAGGCCCCACAGACCTCTGAAGTACCTGAAACACAAAAGCCACCATCACCGTTTCTCCACACCGCGAAGCAAACCTGCAACACATGCGCTCTGCAGCCACTCCTGCCCTGACCGCTTGGATTCAGTGTTCCTGACCTTCCTCCTTGTTTGATGTATTGCTTCCGGTGGATCTTCCTAGTTCTCATTTCCAGCTTTCAATCCTTGACCTGATCTACTTATTAATGCATTTTTTTCAGATTCACTTATCTGACAGAAGTCAAGAGGAAGAGAGTGAGAGATCTTCCATCAGTTGGCTCACTCCCCAAATGACCACAAAATCCAGGGTTAGAACAGACAAAAGTCAGGAGTGGCAGGGGCCCAACAATTTGGGTCAGGTTCTGTTGCTTTCCCAGGCACATTAGCAGGGACCTGAGGACTTGAATCAGTTTTCAAATGGGATGTTGGCATCACAGGTAGTATCTTAACCCACTGTGCCACAAGGCCACCCCCTACATTTCGCATAGCTTTCTCGTTCAATTCCTATTTCCATTTTTATGGTATCAATCTCACCCACTTTCACCTTTGATTTTAAATGTCAACTTGATTTAAAATACAACATTTGATCGGATTCTTAGTAATTCTCCTCTATCGCCCTCTCTTCATTCATTGTTCAAGCTTATTGATTTTTAAATTATTTTCTTTTCCTTTGAAAGACACCGAGCCAGAGAGCCTCCTGAGAAGTGAGCTCTCACCTGCTCCTTTCCTGATGGGCACTAGACCTTGGAACTGGTGTGTACCCATGGCCTGGCCATTCCCTGTCCCAGGTACCAAACCTTGAGAGTCCGTTTTGCAGGATTGCTCCATGCCCAGGGCAGATGACTTGCCTCAACAGATGGGTGCGTATGCACCTTCCAAGAACTGAACAGATATGCTCCACAATGTGTTAGATGAGTTTGGCTTGCTACAAAGTCAAGTCCAATGTGTTAGGAGCCACATCTGCAACAAGCCTAGACAAAAGGGCTATGTTTCTTTCCAGGGGTGAGGAGAGGGCCCGCGGTTGGGGAGGAGCGTGCAGCCCCTGGGCCACCTAAGGCCTGTGAAATCATTTAGTCTGGCCCTACTAGACAATTGAAAGTAGGACTTGAAATTCAAGAAATCTACAGCAGTCTAATTTGTAAGTTATTAATTTTGTATGGCCCATGATTCATGTTTATAATATAAATACCCCATTCCTACTTTTTACATATATTGAAAGATTTATTTACCTGGAAGATGGAGCTAAAGAGAGAAGGAAAGACAGAGATCTTCTATTTGCTGCTTTACTGCCCACATGGCTGCCAATGGCTAGAGCTGGCTAGGCCAAAGTCAGGCTTCAGGAGCTCCATTAGGCCTCCCCCATGAGTGCAGAGGCCCAAGGACTTGGACCATCTTCCACCACTTTCCCAAGCACATTAGCAGGGAGTGGAACTGGAAGTGGAGCAGTCGGGACTTGAACCAGCACTCATATAGGATACTGGAATCACAGGCAGTGGCCTAACGCACTGTGCCACAACACGAGCCCCCTATCCCTGCTTTAGGTCTAGGGACTCTGGAGTACACCTCTCAGTTCCTAGATGCCTCTCCCAAAGTAAGGAATCCAATGTGTTGCCTTGGCTCAGATTTTGAATATAGCTACAATATTCACAGCCTTTGTGGTGATTAAAATTTGGCTTAGATAAAGGAGACTTGGTGTTTGAAAACATTTCCAGACCTCAGAGTTGAGCATGTTGACTCTCGTGGCTAGACCTTCTTTCTACTCTGATTCTATTCTCCAGCAAGATATCTTATACTTACCCTGTCGAGGAACATCCTCACTATGAGATCTTACACTCTCAGCTCTTGCTTTACATGGCTTAACTGTTGATGGCAACAGAACCACCAGGATTGGAGCTGAGATAGACGGTGCCCTTCCCCCACCAAAAAAAAAAAATGGCATAAAAGGGAAGGTAGCCAGTATCCGAAAACATACATTCACTCCCTTCTCCTGCCACGATGACCCAGGGACAGATGATTTGACTGCACAACAGTCAGAAGAGGTCAACCGCTTCAAAAACAAGTATTCACTGCATCCCTGTGACCCCACGTCAGTCACAGTGCTAAACAGGACACAGCATTCCAGCAGACATGTGGTCTGCCCTTACTGCAGAGTTAAGCTTGAGTTTATCCACAAAGTTTCTAACTATGGTTTATAAAAAATAAGCTGGGCCCAGCGCCGTGGCCTAGTGGCTAAAGTCCTTGCCTTGAACATGCCGGGATCCCATGTGGGCGCCAGTTCTAATTCCAGCAGTCCCACTTCCCATCCAGCTCCCTGCTTGTGGCCTGGGACAGCAGTCAAGGACGGCCCAAAGCCTTGGGACCCTGCACCTGTGTGGGAGACCTGGAAGAGCTCCTGGTTCCCGGCTTCGGATCGGCACGCACCGACCATTGCGGTCACTTGGGGAGTGAACCATCAGTAGGAAGATCTTCCTCTCTGTCTCTCCTCCTCTCTATATGTATCTGACTTTCCAATAAAAATAAATCTTTTTAAAAGTAAGCTAATATTCTAAAGAAGATTTGGGTGAGACTGTGTTGATCTTTCAGGTGCAGCACGAAGGCAGACTGTCAGCCATGGTTGAAGACAACATGAACCTGGCCATCAGCACTAAGCTACTCAGAAAGCTGACCTATTCTACCTTTTGCGCATAAAAGCACACTGCAAAAAAAAAAAAATCTGCAGGTCCGGGACAACATTCTGATTATGTCCCATTAAATCTGCTTTAAAGACATCTAAAAAATACAATCTAAACAAATACCCGGTGTAGTCACTTGGCACAACAGTGAAGTCACTACTCAGGACAGTCACATACTATCTCGGAGTGCCTGGTTGGAGTCCTGGCAGCTCTACTTCCAATCCAGCTCCCAGCCAATGCATATCCTGAGAGGAGGCAGGTGATGGCTCAAGTGCTTGGGTCCATGACACCTAGCTGGGAGACCCAAGTGGGATTCTAGACTCCCGCCTTCAGCCTGGCCTAACCCCAGCATTTGGGGAGTAAGTCAGCTGAAGGAAGATTCTCCTTCTCTCTCTGTCTCACTTCTGCCTTTCAAATAAAAATGGAATAATAAGTAAAAATACAATGCCCTAAGGTTTTTTTTTTTTTAAAGAGATGAATAGTAAACCTCAAATCCCTGAAAAATTTCTTTTTAAATTCTATGGAGAATCCAGTGTGTGGTGTGTGGTATCTCTAAGAGGGGCCTAAGGATTTTTCCCACAATGGGCCAAGTTTAGAAAGTCACTCTTTCACAAGCGGATGCTTAGGAAATAGCCCATTGATGTTTATATAATATAAACACAAATTTACTTCCGAGTTTGAAGACCAAAACGGAAATTGTCTTAAACATAAAAATCAAAAAGACTGACCACCTGCTGGAGCAACAATGGGATTTAATGAATTCAAGAAAATCTCTCTGCTGTGGGCTTTGGTCTTGGTGACAACTCTCAGAAACCCCAACAGAGAGCCTGAGTTCAGCTCCTCACTCTAATTCTTGATGCAGATCCTGGAAGGCAGCGAGCGGCAACTCCAGTAGCCGGGTCCCCACCACCCACGTGGGAGGACTGGACTAAACGCCAAGCCCCTGCCGTGTGGCAGCCGCAGCCATGTGGGTGACAGTGCGTGCTTGTGTGCGTGCACGCCCTCACTGCTCTCTCCATTTTTTTAAAAAAAGAAAACCTCTCCCAATTCTAAGGAAGCCCCAACTCCACTCCAATTCTGAAATTACTACTTCATCCTTCTACCTCCTTCCATGGACAAACTGATTCTACAAATAGACTGTGGTTAGCAGGCAGAACGGGGGATGCCTTAGCAGCTCAGGGAGTGGGTGTGACTGTACAAAATACTTGCCTGTATATATAGTTCAACACAGAAAGATACTGTTCCTCTAAACTTGATCTCCTCCTCTGTTCACAATTCAAGGACCTCCAACTGTTCTTCTCCAGGTCACCAGGGCATCCCAGCTGCTAAGCCCCGTGCACCCTGAGACTGATGGGCACCCCACTATCTTCAAACTCATTCCTTGGCTGCTAAGAATCTACTCTGCCCCATTCTACAAGCTTCCTGGGCACTGCCCTGCTCTCTTTGTGGGCCGTCTCACCCTCTGCTCAGCTCATCAAGGTTGATAGCTCCCTGCCTTCTCCCTGGAAGGATGGTTCATTTAGACCCAACACTTGTCTTGCTTGTATGAAGTCCTTACTTTCATCCATTTGAAAGGCAGAGAGACAGAGACAGACAGTGATTTCTTACCCAGCACTTCACTCGCCCAAACGCCACCAACGGCGTAAGCTGGGCCAGGCTCAAACTGGAAGTTAGAAATTCAATCCCGGTCTCTCATATTCATGACAGGAACGCAATACTTGAGCCCTCATCTGCTGCTTTCTGGGGTACACTCAGAAGTGGAGCCAGAACTTGAACTCTAGCACCCAGTGGCGGCATGGGCACGGCAGGGGAGGAGGCTTAAATGTTTCCTACAAATGTAAGTCCTTACGTGACTGCTAGAGGCTAAGAATGCAGGAAACGGTGGGATAGACCAAAGGTACAAATTTCCATGACACAGAATGTGTGGGTTCTGGTATAGAACAGCACTGCAGGGCGACAAAAGTTCACAAGAACCTATTATCTGTTTTGTGAATAATTTGAAATCAGCCTGATTTGATCAGTGCACAATATGTACTGATACACCTGACTTCAGAAAAATGTTCAATTATTATGTGTTAATCAAAACACGATTTAAATGTTTAAGGATGTGAAACTGCTAACCGAATTCAAGTATGTTATACATGTTTTGAAATACCAAGCTATACAGCACAGAATATACAGCTAAAATTTACAACCAAATACATGAATTTCACTCTCTAAGATGCACAAACAAGCTGCGAAGTCCAGGTCAGGATGGCCAGCTGCGGCTTCGAGCCGAGCCTCGGGCTGTAGGTGTACCGTCCTGGAGGACGGCTGCACAAGGCTTTTCCACTGCCACTCACTACAGCATTCTCTCCCAAAGCCTACCTTTCCAATTGTTTCCTTCTTCTACTTCTTTAATGTGAAAGAAAATAGAATTTAACCCTATTACCACCAAGGTCAAATAAATGATGTGATTTTCTCAGCCACCAGACGTGATAACCTCAGGCAACAAGCCCTGCTGTTGGGACTCATGCTACTGATTATCCAAGCGTGAGTCACTTAAGAGCCAGATCAGCAGCCAGATTCTAAATCAATTAAAGAGGACAAAACACTCTCCTAATGGCATCGCTGGATGCAGGCTCCGTTTGGGATCTGCCACAAGCAGTCCCTGAGAGCAGGGTTCGAGCACCAGCAGCGCCAGCACTGTGGCTAACTGGGGCTCCAGCCCTGCTGAGGTCAGAGTCGTCCCAGAGGCCGGAGAGCCCGGGCCCTGTCAGCCCTCGGGTGGGAGTCGCGTGTCACTACACCAGCACCCACCAGCCTTGGGAGGAGGGCTGCTCCGCAGCAAGTGCAGCTACTTCTCCTGTCCAGCCTCCCCCGCACAAGGGATCTTCCCCAGAAGAAGCTCACAGGCTAAGTGATGCAGGTGCTGGCACCTGGAAGTTGAACCTACGTGCCCTGCGCTGATAAGGTCAAGGTACTGTGGACACGGCACCCACTGGGTCTGACCCCAACACATGTTTTCTCAAAACATTTTTCTTCAACCATTATGAAATGTAACCTTTTTTTGTGTTAGCATAGAGTAAAAAACAATGCAGAAGCTATTGCACAGTATTTTCCAAGAACGGTGATTCTAACCAGGTCTTGGAATGTCCATCACTCCTGTTGTCACCTGTATCTTCATAAAGTGCCGGATACAGAACTATGCTGGTGAGCAGCAAAGCGCTTCAACTGACAGCTCTCAGAAGAAATAAAAACAACCAACAAGCATACGAAAAAATGTTCATGACTAGCCACCACGGACGTGAAAATCAAAACCACGAGGAGTTATCGCTTGACCCCTCTCAGAATGGCTTCTAGATCTTCTTAGCATTTATTCTTAGGCACATCTTAGAAATATGGTCATTTTCAAATGTATTCCAAAATAAATCAATAAAACTTAAAAAAAAACCTGACTAAATCTTTCCTCCAAAAGAAAATTCTTTAGTATTTCTCTGGTTCCTAAACTTCTTACAACAAATACTGATTTGTCTTGGGACATGCAAAGAACAAAACCAAATGGCTGGCTCCAGAGGTGATTCTAAAGATTTTCTTACAAAGCATGAAAATAGTTCTGAACCGGAGAGGAGTAAAAATGTTTTTGATTGATGATGCTAATTCTCGACAAATACAATGATCAGTAGTGGAATTTGGGGAATAAATATATTGAGGAGATAATTCGATCTATCATGTCAAGATGATGGTTTTTTCAGACCCTTGCTGGCATGTGTAGATTCGGGAGCACTCAGACTTTAACAACCATGCAAACCACATCATTTGCACCTGACTCACCAGAAAGGGGAGGACAGATCCAGCATTTTCAGATTCAGATTTGAAGCAAGACTGTCTTCCCACCAAGACAAACAAAGAACAATTTCATGAGAAAATTCCAAAGCTGATCCACAGTAGACTAACTGATATTTTCTAGTTCTTTCTCATCCATTGCAAACAGACTATAATCTAAACAGATAAGCACAGAAACAACTGAGGCTCTCAGGATTAATATTATCTTTTGCTCATGGGACCCCAGCTTTGCTTTCTATCGGAAGGGCAGAACGTACCACACAATTCTATCAGCAAGGCAAAGTCAACATGTCACCAGCATTATTTCATTTTTTGTTTTTTTTTAAAAAAAAAAAAACAAAACAGTGATCAGGGTGAGCTTTGAGCCTGTGGGTTACAATGCCACTAAAGACAACCATGTCTTCCCTCAGTGAGCCTGCGCTCACTTCCAGCCTGGGAATGAGTGGGCTGCTGCCAACCAGAGGAGACCCACATCCTGCCTTCAGCCCGGCCCAGCCCCAGCCATGTGGGCATCCAGGGAGTGAAGCCCCACAGGGGAGCTCTCTGGGTCTCTCTGCCTCTGAAACAAGTTTTTAAAAAGCTATGAAATTTTATAAAACTCACACAGAAAAATACTAACTTTAATAATCCATAAGGGGACCTGACACGGTAGCCTAGTAGTTCAAATCCTTGCCTTGCATGTGCCAGGATCCCATATGGGTGCCAGTTTATGTCCTGGTTGCTCCACTTCCCATCCAGCTCCCTGCTTGTGGCCTGGGAAAGCAGTCAAGGACGGCCCAAAGCCTTGGGACCCTGCACCTGCGTTGGGAGTCCCAGAAGAGGCTCCCGGCTTCAGATCAGCTCAGCTCCAGCCACTGTGGTGACTTGGGGAGTGAAGAAGCAGGTAGAAGATCTTTCTCTCTGTCTGTCCTCTCTGTATTTTCCAATAAAAATAAATACATCTTTTTAAAAGAGTTAAATAAACAGGAAGGTACTCTCACTTGATCTTAGCCAAAAGGCTGAGAAGCGACAGGAAGGTATTCTCAAGAACAAAGAATGAAATAACCTCATTGAGGCAATTCTTGAGCGACCCAGTTGGGCTATGCTAACTTCTCAGCCTTGGAGCACACATGACATGTGATTTACCAGGTTGCAAATTCATTCCGAACTTCCTCACCCAGATAGCAATGTACTGCCGCTTGCCTAAAACAACAACAACAACAAGCATCTTTTTCTTCCTCACAGGATGGCATCCTGAGTCTACTCATCTTTTGAGCTAACGGACTACAGGCAGAAAAATACTACAGGGAAATATTTACTTCTCATCTGGTTTTTCTTCTTTTTTATTTTTTTTATCAGAAAGATAGATTTACAGAGAGAAGGAGAGACAGAGAGAAAGATCTTCCATGGCTACTTCACGTCCCAAACGCCTGCAATGACCAGGACTGGAGCCAGGACAAAGCCAGAAATAGGGAACCCCAGAGGCCAGAGGTAAAGCCGCCACCTGTGACGGCCAGCATCCCATGTCGGTGCTGGTCCGAGTCCTCGGTGCTCTACCCGCAACCCTGCACTGCACTAATGTGCCTGGGAAAGCAGCAGAGGCTGGCTGAAGTGCTTGTGCCCCTGCATCCAAACAGGAGATCCAGAAGAAGCCTTTGTGGTCATTTGGGGAGCGAACCAGTGGAAGAAAGATCTTTCACTCTCTCTTTTCCCCCCTCTTTTTTTCAACCTAGCTTTAAAATAAAAATGAATAAATTTTTAAAAAGAACACGAAAGGGGATGGCACCTTGGCATAGTAGGCTAAGCCTCCACCTGCTGCACCAGCACTGCATATAGCTGCCAGTTCTAGTCCCAAGTGTTCTACTTCTAATCCTGCTCCCTACTTAAGGACTGGGAAAACAACAAAGGATGGCTGCAGTCCTTGGAACCCTGCACCCACATGGGAGACCTGGAAGAAGCTCCTGACTCCTGGCTTCAGACTGGCTTCGTTCTGACTGTTGCAGCCATTCGGGAAATGAATCAGCAGATGGAAGAGCTTTCTCTTGATCTCTCCTTTTCTCTGTGTAACTCCACGTTTCAAACAAAAATAAATTTATTAATACTATAAATATATCGATTCTGAACTTTTTGAAATATCTTTGCTATAGTTTTCTTACATATGTAATTCACTTATATGAAGTGATTTTAAACGCACCGTTCCAATAAACAGTGAGGGTCATTTCCTAGACTCTAGGGCATTCCAGTCTAGCCTAGAAAGGACATGGGTGTGGAACACATGTACATAGATTAAAAATTAAACCTTTATGTCCTGCAGGTCTCCAAACATGAGGCGGCCTCAGAGGGTCATAAAATCATTTTTCACGAATGTTCAAGTTCCTTGTACTTTTCTTCCCCATTTTCTGACCGCCCCATTCTTGCCAGGTCTCATTCATCTACTTACTTCTCCTTGGCAGTGCTAGCTGCCAGCAGGAAGCTGCCTGTGTTTTAGAAGTACAGGGAAGAAGGCTACAGCATCCCAGGTGGAGTTTTCTTCTGCACAGGTGACAGACGCAACCGGCGAAAGTGCAGCAAGGCCTGAGAGTGCTCAGGGTCACAGCGTGCCCGGCCACGCCACCACACCTGCCCCTGGGCTCCCCCCGGGAGAGGCAGCCAGGCATGCTAGCAGCTCTGCAGTACTGTGGTCAAGGGACCCTGAGAGACTACACCACCTCGGGGAGGCCACTGAGGCAGGAACAGAACAACCAGAACCCGAGCCTGAACTTGCAGCCGGTGGTTGGTTTGTTCTGCTGTCTAACTTCTGGAAAAGGTAAGAAAGGGAAAAGAAAAAATTCTGCCCACAAAAGCTGTGTTTACGCAAGTCTAAGTCTGTTCCTCGTAATTCCCCAAGCGCTCCCTGGCAGGTGCTCAGGTAGGACCTTTCAGAATGCACGGATGTGAGATCATGTTCAGATGTGAAAGAGAACGTCACAGCACTGAGCTCTTGACTCAGCTGGCATGATTAAGGCACTAGAACACGGAAAAGCTGGGCCTGGCAGGAGGGCAGACAGGCCACTCGGGCATCACACCAAGCCACAAAGGCCATGGGAGGCCACCTTGGGCCACGTCCCCTGGGGCGCCAAAGGAACAAGCCACAGCTCGGCCCTGCAGAAGTAACTGACTCACAGTAACTTTTACCGGGCCCTCTTCTCGGCCATAGGCCTCTGTTAGCACAGCACCAGCTGAGTTCCCCAGCCCAGGCCCACAGCTCCCCAGAAGACCCCACACCCTTGGTTTCCATGTCAACTGGCGGCCATCTCTCCAAGCCCATAGCCACTTCACCAAGTCTAACCTGTTAAAAAACAATCTACCACCTCCCTCCAACCCAAATTCTGCCTTCTTCCTCTTCCTCATTTCAATGAATGGTTTAGACAGCCACTCCATCTTGGCCTGGGCAGGGCCTGACCTTTGGAGGAGACATCGCTTGAATACACGCCCTATCTGGGAGTGCCTGGGTCCTAAGGTCCCGGCTCTGCTCCAGGTCCCAGCTTCCTGCTCCTGCACACCGTGGGGGCTTGTGGTGGTGGCTCAGGACTTTGGTCCCTGCCACTCACATGGGAGGCTCAAGCTGAGGTCCCAGCCCTGCCTTCAGCTTGACCCAGCCCGAGCTCTTGCGGACATTTGGGGAGTGAACCAGCAGAAGGAAGATCTGTGTCTCTTTACCTTTGGAATAGCTAAAGAAAGAGCCTGGGACACATCCCTGAGCTCTTCTCCCTGTTCTGCCACATGCGATCACCTACCAAGTTTGGAAATAAAAACACACTTTTGCAGATCCCCAGGTACCACAACACTACTTTGGCAGCCTTTTACAAGAAGATGATGAAAATGTAATGACAGCTCACATTTCTTGAGTACTTAGTGCCGAACAGAGGTCTACGCTTTGGGCATGAGTGCACTCAACACTGATCTTGACCTAGCAGCAGAGGCCAGAGCCCTGGGGCATCTGCCCCAAGGGGACACGCTGAAGCTCAAGGTCACAACACTGCCAACTTGCTCATCTCTGTCCTGCACCCAGTTTTCCACTTCAATTTGGAAGATTTTTTTAACCTTGTCTGCCTAGCTTTGAAAGGTCAAGCAGGTTTTCCTTCTACAAAGTCTTCTGATGCCCCCTGCTGGTGCTCTTGCCTCAAAGCCAGTCATTCTTTTTTTTTTTTTTTTTTTTTAAGTCAGTCATTCTTAAGGTTGGCTGCTGGCTATAGAAAACCCAATGCTTGGATGCACCGGCTAGACTCTGATGGCAGAGGGCCAGGCTCAGGGCTGGCCACCAGGACTTTCAAGGCTCCCCCTGTCTCTCTAACACACAGTCAAGGTTGAGACTCAATGCAGCAGGGTGGACTTTTCAGGTCCATGGTCATAATCACATCATGAGCTTTTAAAAGCAGTCTCACAATCACCAGGGGTTCCCCCCTCCAAAAGAAATTAAAGATTCCTTCCTCACAAATAAAATTCAAACAGGAACCACAGGCAGGGTCCTGGAAACGACTGGTCTTCTTGAGGAATGTGAGTGGCCGGATCTGGGGATTCTTTCCCACAGAAGCGCTGGCCCTTCTCATTTTTTTTTTCTTTTTTAAGATTTACTTCATTTTACTGGAAAGTCAGATATACAGAGAGGAGGAGAGGCAGGAAGGAAGATCTTCTGTCCAATATTTCACTCCCCAAGCAGCCACAATAGCCAAAGCTGCGCTGATCTGAAGCCAGGAGCCAGGAGCCTCTTCCAGGTCTCCCACTTGGGTGCAGGATCCCAAGGCTTTGGGCCGTCCTCGACTGCTTTCCCAGGCCACAAGCAGGACAGCCGGGATTAGAACCAGCATCCATATGGAATCCTGGCGCATGCAAGATGAGGATTCTAGCCACTCTAGTCCTTCTCATTTCTAACCCCCAAAGTCTAACATGATGCCCAGTCCATAGTTGAACTGTCAAAAAATTTGTGTTGAGGATGAAATCTAGCAATGTGAATGTGAGAACTAGGTGTACCAACATTCAGACTTTCTGCAACAGCACAGGAAAAACTGCCTGCTACAATGCAATGCAAATACAGAAGTGAGCAGCTGCTCAAATGATTTGTTATCCAATGGTGACCCCTACTGGCCATAAGAGGAATAGCTAACTCAATGGTTACCATTCACATTCTGAACTAGCCACACATACTTTTTGTATCAACATATAGAGTACAGTTCCTTTGTTTTCCAGTCTTACTTGACCCAAATTGTTACTATCCAAGCCCAGGTCAATCATACACTTGTTCTGCTCCCACTCAGCGGACCTGTGATTGCAGTAATCTTTCCTGGTTAAATACCTCAGCCTCCTAGATATATTTTATTCCTTGGTCAGTGCCTCTTACATTCAATCATCCATTTTGAAAATGTAAAAGCCTCGATTCTTGTTATTAACTGTGTGATGGTGGACCCCTGAAATTTATAGAACCCAGCAGTTCATTTCCAAATGGCAAATCTGAAGCTGGAATCCACAGGTTAGGAAGAGCTGCACGTACGTTAAAAGTTTCACAAGCTCTAATCCTCATATATTAGACCAAACACTACCATTTAAGGCAAGAGGTATATTTATTTGAAAAGCAGAGAGACATGAGGGGTGGGGGGAAAGCAAAGAAACGAGAGCGAGCTCATCGGCAGGCAGCCGGGTCGGAAGCAGAGCAGCTGGAACTCCAATGAGCACTCTGCTAGCCACAGGAACCACAGCCCACCGCACCGTGGCAGCTCCCACTGGCTTATGACAAATATTTTGCAGCATTCCTTTGCTACCCAGATAGGAAATTTATGACCAACATGCACACCTTCCAGCTCCCCAGAGACAAGGATCAGCATACTGATTCTATAGTAAAATAAAGGTGAATAAAAAGAAAGACTTCCATGAATTCTATTCCAGTATACAAATGTCCAATGTAACTAAATTGAAGACATAAACGACAGCCCAAGAATGTACAACTCTAAGCTTCAGGGGTTGGTGAGAGCCACTGGGTTACAATCACTACCACGCCCTCCATTCCTTCCACCTCACGGCAAGGAACCTTCTCCCCCTTTGAGAGCTGAGGGATTCTCTTGCAGAAGCTCCCAGGGCTACACATACTGTCAGCAGTTGCACAGTGTAACCAGCGCAAGCTCCGTTCCCTTCATTTCCACATTCTCCTTCGCTTAACAGCCAGCTTTGTACGCAGCGCTCAGGCACCAAACACGACAGACCCGTGTCCACTCACATCCCCAAGCACACAGACAAGATTATGCCTCCGGTCCCTCTCTTCCTTGACAAAAACCACACTGTGTTCCAGCACTCCACTCCTCTCCATGGAAGGAAGCCCGTCCCAAGTCAGTCTGTCTCAGCAGAGCATTCCCCTGGCAACTGCTACCGGGTCATGTAAGTTTTGCCCAATAAGACTACACAGGAAGGGTGTAACTTGAGCGTTCCTGTGTCAGTGAATGAGAACATGCATCTGTTTCTGAGTCATGCTGCAGCCCTACAGGAAGCCAACCCACAGTGGAAGTGGAGATCCAGGGTCCTGAGTGACAGTCACCAAACCAGGGGCCCGTGTTTCCCCTGAACTCTGGGAGCTGCTGCTTCAGTCTCACCAACTGTCCTGGCAAAGCCGCAGCTGCTTCCAACTTCGCACCCTGACCTAGACACTGCGCTGTGCTCTGCCTAGTGTGGCCTTCCCAACACTGCTTCTCCTCTTTCTACTCCTTTCATTTTGTGTCCCCCATGGTTCAAAGTCCCTATTCTTTTTTTAAAGATTTATTTATTTTTACTGGAAAGGCAGATTTACAGGGGAAAGCATATAGAGAAAGATCTTCTGTCCACTGATTCACTCCCCAAATGGCCGCAATGGCCAGAGCTGAGCCCATCCGAAGCCAGGAGCTTCTTCTAGGTCTCCCACGCGGGTGCAGGATCCCAAGGCTTTGGGCCGTCCTCCACTGCTTTCCCAGGCCTCAAGCAGGGAGTTGGATGGGAAGCGGAGCAGCCAGGACACAAACTGGTGTCCAGATGGGATCCTGATGCATGCCAAGGTGAGGACTTCAGCTACTAGGCTACCGCACCAGCCCCCAGGGGTCCATTCCTAAGGTAAGAACCACTCTGGCAGTCTGTGAGCACTGTGGACCCCCTGCCAAAATGACGACTCTAACTGCATAAGATCAAATGCCAACTGCATTGAAGTAACTCTAACAATATTTTACGGCACTGTTGTGCCTCAGGACAAGCTGCTGCCTGCAACACCAACATCCCACATCAGAGAACAGGCTCTGCTTCTGATCCAGCTCCCCGCTAATGCGCCTGGGAAAGTAGATGAGGTGGCCCACGCACCTGGTCCCCTGCCACACATGTGGGAGGCCAGAGAGTTGTGGCTTCAGCCTGAACCAATTTCCGCTGTTGTAGATATTCAGGGAGTGAACGAGCAGATGGAAGATATTCTCATTCTTTTTCTCTCTCCCTTAACAAGTATATCTTTTTTAAAATGCCCAGATCCAGGGTCCTGAGTGACACTCCGTGACCAAATCAGGGGCCTGTGTTCCCTCAAATTTCTGATATGCAGGGTCAGCACTGTGACAAAGTGGGTGAAGCTATGACCCGCGACAATGGCATCCCAGTTAGGTACTGTTTCATGTCCTGGTTGCTCCACTTCCAATCCAATCTCCAAAAAATGTTTCTGATAGTATTATGTGCTTCATCAATCCATTAATTTAAAACATCTGATGGTGAGTTTAAGTACTCTAATTTCATAATATTTTGATATCTGCCTCAACAGTCATGTGATACGAAAACGTCTGTGACTTGCACTGCTACTGTGACTATTTAAAAAAAAAGATCCTTTTTTTTTTTTTTTTTAGTTCAAAGCCAGAGTTACAGAGAATTACAGGTATTGTAGCTGCTGGATCACTCCCCAGATGGCTACTATAGCTGGTGCAGGGCCAGACCAAAGAACAGTAGCAGGCAACTGGATCTGAAGTGCAGCAGAAGGACTTCAATGCGGTGCTGGCATCACAGATCGCAGCTTAACCATTTGTACAACACCAGCCCGGGCAAGTGTCTAGTGCGCTTGTCTAGTTCCCTCCCTTCTCTACACAAACTTGGCCATGTAGCTTGTTTAAAAAGCACCAAGTGTGACAGTGTTTGCACGTTGGGACATGTCCTCTTGGACTCCATTAGCCACGAAGAAGATACACAGAGGGAAACTAAGCCCCCAAACCTGGAAGTACCTGCCTGTCAATCCAGCTGCTGAAAGGAAGCACCAGCAGAATGACTCAAACAACGCAGACTGAGGGGTGCTAGAAATGCCACTTCAACCTACTGGCTTGCAGTGCTTTGCTTCCCATGTACTTCCCAACAGAAGGAGGTGCTTGAGCTCACCGCAGATGAGCAAGAGTTTTCCCCTTCAGACTTTGGGCACAGAGGCCCTTTGTAGGATGGAGGAGCCCAGGTTAACAACTCCGCGTTGCACAAAAAGGACCTGCTCTGCTCTTCACCACAGGACTATATACTAGGACTGCTACGGTTCAACAGGATCACAGCATCCTCTTCATTATTAACCCTAGAAGGCAGCTGAGGCGCTAGCACAGAACTTTCAACTTATCAAAGGAATTTATATCGCTTTCGTGTGTCAAGACGTTTCCCAAGCAGTCTGCAGATGCCAACCTCCTCAGGACAACTACAAGGCAGATGCTATTGTCTGGGTTAAATGACTTGTCCAAGGTCACGCAACAGGCAAAGCCAGGACTGGCAGGTGGAATCCATGTTCTGCTTTTTTATGGCCATTATCACTGTGCTCAGAGCACATGATGGGAGCTCCATAAAGGTCCAGTGGGCAGCACAATTCCAAGATGCCTTTATGGTTAAAACTAGGAATTTTTGACATAAAGTCTTCACTGACTGTAAAAATCAGTTTCTTTTTAAAGGACACATGCTCATGTACAGTAAGGAAGCCAATACGACTGCACCAAATAGGGATAGCGGGCACAGGAGCGTGCAGCAAACCCAGCTCCCCGGTCCACGCTAGCCTCCTCCACCCCGCGAACCTCCCCCACCCACAAACCAGGTTCTTGAAATCTGATGCCCATCAACTCAAGTCGCCAAGCACGCACTGCCCGGAACTGGCCTCACCCTACCCACGATTCCAAGAAGGCACGCCGGGGCGGGGGGAGTACTTTGGGGAACTTATTTTAACTTTTCCAACCGTTTTATTCACAAGAGCACGATCCGCAGGGCCCCGAGTGTCACGCCTCCTCCCGGCAGCCGCTCGCCCAAAGCTGACTCCGTGCATGAACCGGTCAGAGGCGGGAAAAGCCTCGGGGCGAACAGTGCCTAGTCCCCGGAAAATCCCACGACAGCGCGGGGAGGGCTCCGGGTAGCCGGGAGGGGGCGATGGTAACTGTGAACCGACTCCATGCTCTCACCTTGAACATGTTGCTAGCAGCGGTGATTCCGGCAGGGTCACCCCGGCCTTGGCCCCGCCTACTACAGAAAGGCGACTACGGGGGCCTGATAGGGCCTTGACTGGCCCAACCGCAGGCGCGCCGCGATGCGGGTGATGACTGTACAGGCAACTAGATCAGGCTCAACCATCCTGGACTGCAGCAACGTCACTTAGCTGCGGCACATAAAGCCCCGCCCTCCATGACGCTCCGCCCCTGCGCCGCTGGTTGCTAGGTGACAAGAAAGCCCCCCCTCCCCGCCTGAGTTGGCGGGGCGGCAAAAGGAAGCACCCGGAGGGAGGCGCGTAGAGGGAGGCGCCAGGCGCCTTTTGGCCCTGAGAATCGCCCTTGGCCTTCAGGATTGGACGCCCGGTGGTGCGCGCTGGGAAACCTGTCCTCAGAGGCTTCCAGGTGGGGGCGCTCAGCGGACTTCGGGTTTCTTGGAAAGCCTCGCATTCGGAAGTCGCCGATCGGAGGCCTACGTTTATCTCTCAAAAGGTTATTAGGGCTAAAAAAAAAAAAAAAAAGGTTATTAGGGCTTTCTTAAAAATAAGATTTATCTATTTATTTTGAAAGTCAGATTTACAGAAATACAGATATCTTCCACCTGCTGATCCATTCCCCCAGATAGTTACAAAGGCCTTCACTGCACCTGGGAGAAGCCAGAAGCTAGCAGCTTCATCCAGGTCTCCCACATAAGTGCAGGGTTTCCCAAACCACGAGCAGGGAACTGGATCGAAACTGCAGCCCCTTCCTGAACTCAAACTGGCGCCCCACATGGCATGCATTGGCCATACCCGTTATGTCACAATGCTGCTGCGGTTTTAGCTTTTTTACCATTCACTAAAGGTTTCTCAGGCTGTAAATTTAAACTAATTTCTCATATTCTTGAGTTGCCCAAGGCTTTTGTCTCTTTAAAACACTGACACATAACCACCTCACTAGAAATCAAATGTTTGTCCATTAGAAGTAACCGGTAATGACAATAATTATTTACAAGCACTGAATATTGCATTTGTTGTATGCACACATCTGACCTCAATGCATTTACATAAATTCACCTAATCTTTGACACAATCTAAGGAGGTGGGCACAATCATTGCCCCCAATCATCAGATGAAAGAAAGGCAGAGAAAGTAAGTCACTCATACAAGGTCACACAGAAAGTGAGAAGCAAGAATCCAATCCTAGAAGTCACCCGTGGCGCTGTGTGCAAGCCTCAAGTGTTGCACCAGGTCTTACACATTTCAGTCTGTGTTTCTGAACAAATCCCAGCCAGGTAGGCGTAGGGAGAACTTCGGGATCTGTGTGGTGGTCTGTCCCTGCCCTCCCGTGGGCCAGTACTGGGAACACAGCTGTGGTTGAAGAAGTGGCTTTCTCATTGCTGTCAGAAAAATGTACCCCTGGAGATAGAGTGGGGCATGGCCAGAAGTGCATGTAAGGAAGACCCATCAGAGGATCTGGGCTTTGCATGCTTGGGGACAGTTCAGGGAAGCAGAGCTTCGTTTTAGATTGCGTGTTAGCAATCAGGTGTTGGCCTGAACTGCTTTGGCCTGAACTCCTGGCTGCTTTGCTTTTGCTCCAGAGAACTGCATATTCCAAGCCATGCCCAGCCCTGGGGAGAAGTACTGACTGCACGCTGATGGTAATGTGACTTCACACTTACACAAAAGTGCAAAGCCCGGTGATAAGTGAGGGCAGGAGTTCATGATTCGGGGAGTATGTGAACTTGATTGGGGGAAAATAGCTTCATTTTTACTCACCTCTAATTGAACTTTAGCATTTCTTTCAGTTACCATGCTTGCAGACGACAGATCACAATAGTGTGAGCAATATCACTGTCATGGAAATAAAGCATGAGTGTTTCATGACACCCAGGAAAGGTATCTCGAAACAACATTTGTGTTAATTACTTCAAAACCACACTAGTTATCAGCTCTCATTTTTAATGCATAAAGACGACACTACTGCAATTTGCTTTTTAAAACATTTTGACAATTTCAATATAATTGAAGACCTTTATCGTCCGATGTATCTTAGGTTAAGCCTCTTAACAACATAGTTACCCAATGGACCTGTCCATAGGAGTCTCTTCTCCCAAAAGAGAAGATAAAGACCCCTAGTTTAGTAGAAAGACTAAAGAATTTGGGAGCCACATCTACTTCAGAGTCATGCTTCAAAGACTAGTAAGAAACGCAGAGGAGCCAGTAGGTCATTTAACATCCTCTCTCACTAGGTTTGCCAAGGCAGCAACTGAACTGTAGAGAGGGTAGGTGATTTGCCCAAAGTCTTACAGAAATTTGATTTAAAAAAAATGGAAGGCCAGCAAATAAAAGCAAACCCTGTACTCTACTGGACACTGGTGACTGATTCCATAGTTAGCCAGACACCTGCCCTCAGCAAGCTTGTTGGGGTAATTCTGGGGAAATGGTAAGACTGAACTAGTGTGCTAAAGCGTTCATTCCGGCAGTAATGGAAAGATGAATGGGAGAGACTAGAAACAGAGCAGCTAGAATGCAATGGAGAGGTCGCTTGTCTTTCCTACATACCACATATTATGTTTAGGACACAAAGAGTCTTAACTAACCAACATTAGGAAAGGCACAGGGCCTTCCCTTTAAAAAAGGCTTCTGGGATTGGCACAACAATCATATGGTGTTCCAGTATAATCCCAACAGTGTTATTAGATTATGTCTTCAAAAGCTGAATTTATGTGCTTGCAGAGAGCTCCATCATGAGGAAAACATATGGTTCCCCAATTGTTAAAGGGACGGCTATTCGCAAAGCAGATAAGAGCACTCCCAAAAAAAAAGTCCATTTTGCTGCTACTGTCGAGACCAGGATCTTTCTACCGTAAGTGCCTCTTCACCTATATGCCTTGTATCACTCTTCATAATTGTACAGTTCGTAAATGCTGCTTACAGAGGTGATACCCAACACCTCTTGCATAAACGAGAGGCATTTTGAGTTTTAAAAATTACTTTCCAATTGAATAACAATATTGTAAATGTAGCATTTTATGATGTGCAAAAGCTTGTTAATACACATCTGTTTGATCTGATGCTACCATGTGACATAGTTCTCCTGAGTATTACTATCTTTTCTAAATGAAGCCAGGACTGGGAGAAGGTAAGTGACTCATGGGGTAGGCAGCTTGTAAAATGCTATCAGGTGAGATCCAAAGCTTGGCTTCTGCGCTTCAGAGCGGAGAGAGGAATTCCAAAAGCGGTATTACACAGCATCGAGCTAGTACTTCTCTTGCACGTAGCTCTGAGAAGACTGATGGGCAAGAGGATGTTGCAGAGGGGGACCCCAGCAATCTTTCAGTGCTGGGCCATAATCAGAAGCAGAAGAATTCTCTGACCTGTCAGGAATGAGCCTGGTTCAAGGCAAAATCTAGAGAAGGGAGATTCTTTTTCTAGGGCATAGTCCTCAGCCCCCAGAACAGAACTGGGCCTCCAGTAACTGACTATTCCACATTCCATTTTCATTGCACTTGAGCTAGTTGGACCATGTTTTTAAGAAACAACTGTAACAGAACCCTTTTAGGCCTTGGATGTTTCAAAAAGCAACTTATCTCCTCATACTTTTATTTACAACATGTGTGCCTCTTAATAATTAATTTATAATATGTAATCCTCTTCATGATAAAGCTCTAGCCAGTACATTTTTTTAACCTCAAAGGGAATATTCTTTATCCTCATTCTGACTTCATTCTGTAAGTGACCAGTTCCAATTCCCACATCCAAGTGTTCCTCATTAGGTCAGCCTTAGCACAAGAGGTGGGGCGGTACGGAAAGAGGATGCAGAAACAGAGTTCTCCAGGATTTGGGGGAAATGAAAACACTTCATACAAATTAACCTCTTTTCTTCCCCCAGATTTAATAAAGAGACATCCATTGGAATCATACAGAGAGCCTGGTTAACCTACATGGACAGGATGCTGTTCCGACTGTTAAAGCATACCATTTGTGCAGCGGTAGGAATTGTCCTTTTTGTTTTCTCCCAACAATTTAATTACTTATCAAGCTAAGAGATCTTTTAATTCAAGATAGGCTAGATATCTTTCTTTATCATTTCTATTTGAGTCTAATAATATTGCACTGTTATTAGATTGAAGGAATATTTCTGGATTAATTTTTAACGTGGATGACTTTTTTCATTTTTATTTATTTATGTTATTTATTTGGAATGCAAAAAGGAAAGAGACAGACATTTCCCATCTGCAGACTTACTTTCCAAAAGCCCACACGAGCTGAGCAGGGCTGAGCCAGGCTGAAGCCAAGAACTGCAAACTCAGTCCAAGTCTTCCACATGAGTGGCAGGGAGCCAAGTACTTGAGCCATCACCTGCTGCCTAGAACTGAAACTAGAGCTGGAAATCAAACCCAGGCACTCTGATGGGATTGGATGTCAGTGGCATCTTAACCCTGCCTGTAATGTAAATGATTCTCATTTCTTTGGCTGAAATTAATATATTGCTGAGGTTTGTAAATTTTATTTTATTCCTTATGTGAAAATGTGAGATACTGATCTCCCAACATAAAATCTCTGGATTGCAAATGCCATTACTGCCAGCATTGTGGCACAGTGGGTTAAGCTTGTATCTGTGATGCCAGTATCCCATGTGGGTGTAAGCTCAAGTCCCAGCTGCTCTACCTCCAGTCCTGCTTTCTGCTGATACACCGGGGAAAAGCAGTGGAAGACAGCCCAAGTGTTTGGGCTACTGCCACCCATGTGGGAGACCTGGATCAAATTCCAGGCTCCTAGCTTTGGCCTGGCCCAGCCCCAGCTGTTGAGGCCACTTGGAGAGTAAACCAACAATTGGAAAATTTCTCCATATCTCCTTCTCTTTTAAATAGATGAAACAAATCTTTTTAAAAAGTAACTTTTACAGACCTGGCGCAGTAGTCTAGTGGCTAAAGTCCTCGCTTTGTGCATGCTATGATCCCATATGAGCACTGGTTGTAATCCCAGCTGCTCCACTTCCCATCCAGCTCCCTGCTTGTGACCTGCGAAAGCAGTCAAGGACAGCCCAAAGCCTTGGGACCCTACACCCACGTGGGAGACCCAGAAGAAGCTCCTGGCTCCTGGCTACGGATCAGTTCAGCTGTTGCAGCTGCTTGGGGAATGAACGAGTGGATGGAAGATCTTTCTCTCTGTATATCTGCCTTTCCAATAAAAATAAAGCTTTTTTAAAAAGTAACTTTACCTCTTCCCACCGAAGCAATTGCAATCTAGTGCTCCATTCTATAATATATGTCCAATTTCCTTGCAGCATTGTTTGCGACAGCAGAGTAAATGACACAGCATCTGCTGATGAGATGCTGGCTAAATAAGTGTCGATGCTTTCACAGCATTCAACTTTGTCACATTGTCCCAGAAAGCTCATTTGTGAAGAAGGCAGATACAGAACAATGTGAAGATAAAGATTCTATTTGAGTGAAAAACAAGACCCATAACAGAAGCATGTCTTCTCTCTTCCCATGAAACTGATCCTGGCAATCCCAGCAGAGTAATCAGCCTCCCTTGGTAGAGTACCAAACAGTCGCCTAATAAAAGAACCCATAGTGTCAGAGCCTGTTCTACAGAGCAGCACATTACGGGAATTTTAGCAGCTCTGCAAAATCACCAAGTCTGAGCAATGTGTACCCTTCTTCACCACCTGCCCCACAGAGCCATTTCTGATGTCAGAACAGAATGCCTCCAAGTAACCCACTCCCCAGGGAACCCACGACACTTTAGGCCCATTGGCCATTACCTTCACATAGGGTACTTGTATTTAATTATTATAAAATACTAGTCTTGTACTTTTAGACTTATAGTAATGGGAAGAAATTAAATTTTTCTACTATCCTATTGTTTCAAGTAAATATTTTACATAAAAAAACCTTCACCCATTTTCTTCATTGAAACATTGGTTATTCAGTAGCATGTTATTTAACTCCATGGTCGTGTAATTTTTTAAACTTTGTTCCCATTGTTGATTTTGTTTTATAGCTTCTCATTTTAAGGAATGTATAGTAACTGTGTAATAGAGACTATCATATCCAGATGTGAAGATGTAGTGCAGTATGCATCTCTACTTCCAAATCAAAGATGGACTCCCAATGAAACTTGACAATAGGATGTTGGACTCTCTGCCATTGTCCATACCTATAATGTCAGGATACACTTAAATAGCAGAATGATGGACTTAATGACTGTTTATGAAGAACTATACTACTGTAATAATATGGGGGAAAACAGTTGGGGGGAGGGAATTTAGGAAGGGGTTAAGGGCCTATGGAATTGTATTATACAATTAAAAATAAAATAGAAGAAAAACCAAAAAACCTTTAACCAGATTTTTATATGATTAACAGTAGCACAAAGATCGGTTGAGGGCATTTGGGGAAAACATAGGAACTTTAGGATCACACAGATCCAAGTTTGAATCCTGTTTTCCTTTACCAGTATGCTTTTGTATAAGTTAGAAAAACTCCCTGAGTTTCAACCTTTTCTTCGGTAAAATGGGAATGATAATATTCTAAAACTATTGCAGTTGTATGAATTAAATGAGATTATTGTGTAAGGCGCCTAACACGGTGTGCAGCACATCAAGGTGCTTCAAAGCTGGTAACTGACTATTCTTATTATCATACCCACGTTACAGTAATTCCTTCAGCATCAGCATCAGACACTTGTTTAGCATGTGCTGTTTCTCAGGCACTATGCTAGATGCTAGGAGTGTAGTGGTAAAGAAGAAAGACGCTGTTCCTAGTTTCATGAAGCTTACCGTCTAGTGGCCTAGCAATGTGGTCAGACACATTTCTCGGTAATTATCACCCACTGTAAGAAGCAGAGCCTGCCATCTGTGGAAGGGACAGATATTTAAACTTAGAGACCAACAAGATGAAGTAACTAACTGAAGGCTGCGAAGCCGGCAAGTGCAAGAGCCTAGAGGAGAAGTGAGCCTGGTCGAGCATACTCTACCATCACCGCTCCTGTTCAGGTCAGGAAATTCCATCTGGGCAGGTTCTACTTTGCATTTACGGGACTCTCCTCTATTTTAGGAATATCATGTGACACATGAAATACTGAAGCAAGTGAGCCCCTTGGAGGCTAAACTTGTTAAAGATCCAAGCATGAAGTGCAAAGTCAGATTCAGGTAATGTGTCTGTGCTGATTTATTTCAAGAAGTACCTAGGTAATATGAAGAAGTCCTAGAAATTCACTTTTCTAGATCTAAGATGCTTCTCAGGATAGGGTTACAAAATGCACATGTGCTCTTTAGTTACATGGGTGCAGGGTCCCAAGACTCTGGGCCTTTCTCGACTGTTTTCCCAGGCCACAAGCAGGGAGTTGGATGGGAAATGGAGCAGCCAGGATACAAAACGGTGCCAATATGGGGAACCATGGCACATGCAAGGCGAGAATTTAGCCACTAGGCTATCACACTGGACCCTTCTTTTCTTTCTTTGTTTCTTTGAAAGGCAATGATGGAGCTGGCATTGCATTGTAGCAGTAAAACTGTCACCTGCAGTGCCAGCATCCCATATGGGTACTGATTTGAGAGCCAGCTGCTCCACTTCTGATCCAGCTCCCTGCTAACACAACTGGTAGAGCAGTGGAGGATGGCCCAGTGCTTGGGCCCATATCCATGTGAGAGTCCTGGAAGAAGTTCCAGGTTGCTGGCTTTGCCTGCCCAGCCCCAGCCATTGCAGCAATTTGAGAACTGAACTATCAGAAGAAAGGGGTGTGTGTGTGTGTGTGTGTGTGTGTGTGTGTGAGAGAGAGAGAGAGAGAGAGAGAGAGAGAGAGAGACTCTGTTTTTCAAATAAATAAGTAAATCTTAGGGGTTAAAAAAAAAAGCACAATAACAGAGATCTTCCATCTGCTGTTTCATTCCCCAAATGCCTAAAAAAGCCAGATCCAGGCCAGGCCAGTTTCAGGAACCAGAGGCTCCATCCTGGTCTCCCATGTGGGTGGCAGGGGCCATCATGTGTCATTTTTCCAGGCACATTAGCAGGAAGCCAGATTGGAAGCAGAACAGCCAGGACTGGAACCTTAACTGGCATTCTGATATGGAATGCTGGTGTTGCAGGTGGTAGCTTACCCACTAAGTTTCATTGCTGGCTGCTCACCACCAGTTCTTTATATGTTCTGGGCATAGCCTTAACCTTGTGCACAAGAAAGACCTGAGTTATTTTAAGTACAAAGGGGGAGAAAAAACTGAGCTCAAAACTTCAAGCCTAATGTTTCCTTTTTTGGTCTTTATTCCAGATTTAGTGGCGAAAAATTTCCACCTTTCATCGTGTTTAAAATTTTTCTTCAAACTGAAGGCCATGGATACAAATATCTTAGTGGGAAAAATATGCTAAAGCCATGCAGTGAGGTAACATTTCATAATGTACATTTTATGTTAATTTACCTCCTTCGCATCTAGGTATGATCTGAATTACCTTCACAGTCTACAGAGCAGGTTGTTTCATCATTAAACAGCTCACTAGGCAGGTTGTGCTTTTTTAAGCACTGTGTTGCCAAGTGTCTCCATTTATTAGCTAAAAAGCATTTGGAATGAATTACTTAATAAGATCCTACGGAAAAAAAATCCATCCGTTTTCTTTGTATTAAATTTTTGGTTTGTTAATAATAAACTAAAGCAGCAGAGTGGTTGATCAGGGCTTTTAAATTATGCAGAACATCTGAGGCAATTTCATTTGTCTTATTGGAATTTTGCTGTTGTGTGATTCTGGTAGAATATTTAAGGAAAAAATATGTCCTGGAGTATGCTACTGAAAAGAACCTGCAAAATCTTTATCTCTGCATACCTGTGATCTTGTCATACTTTTCAGTTCCATGAATATTCACCATAATTGTGTGTTCAGCACAGGACTCACTTGGGGATCTTGTTAAATGCTGTCCCTGCCCCTGCTGCCACTGGTCCATGAGCCACACTTTGAATAGCAGGGATCTCCAGCAGAGATTTTACTCCTTTGGGCCTTATTCCTGACTATAATGGAGTTTTAAAGGTGAACATTCTCATATTTAGCCTTTTATAAATCATACTTCAAAAGTTATTTTCTCGTAACCACAGGAAGGTCTCCTGCTGCAAATATTTACACAAAAGTGCAGCTCATTGGAAGCCATGAGATGTAGCATTTTCTCAGGAGAGTGGACCACCCAGCCTGGTGGCTTCTGAGCAGGTCCAAGCAGTCGGTGCACCGACTCCCAAGAGCATTTGAGAAACAGCATGGGCTGCTCCTCTCTGCATGCTCAACCAAGGGAGGAGAGCACTGAGCTCTGCTTCAGAAATGCGTCACACAGACGACATGTTTGCCTTATGGACCATGGTGTTTCCAAAACACTATTGCTTGTTCATTTATGTATATTGGTTTCCAATGTGAAAGTGTATGAAAATGTATGGAAGTCTGCTCTGAATAAGCTCATTGTTGTCCCTGTTTTGAGGTTGTATAATGGAGCTGTTCCAGGAATTGAAATGCCCAGGATTGAGGGGATGACAACCTTGGAGGCACTGGCCAGAAATCATTGTACTTGAGTATACTTAAAAGGCTCACAGAAAAATAGAATTAAAAGATAATATACAGGGAGATGTTGTGGCACATTAGGTTAAGCTATCACTTAGGGTGACCCCCCTACATCAGAGTGCTTGGCAGGGAGTCCCACTTCTATTTCTAATTTAGTTTCTTGCTGCAGTTGATGGTCCAAGGACTTGCTCCTACCCACCCATGTGGAAAACCAGGTTGGAATTCCAGGCTCCTGGTTTTGGCTAGCTCCAACCATAGCTGCTGTGGGCATTTGGGGAGTGACTCAATCGATGAAAGATCATCCATCTACTGGTCCACTTCCCACATGCCCACTGCAGCCATGGCTGGGCTACACCAAAGCCAGGAGCCACAAAGGAACTCCATCTGGGTCTGTCACATGAGTAGCAACAGCCTGAGCACTTGGGCCATCTTCTGTTGGCAGGTCCATGAGCAAAAAGTTGAATCATAAGTGGAATAGCCACAACAAAACCAAAACAAAACAAAACAACTAAGTGAAGCAGCCAGGACTTGAGCCAGCATTCAGATGTTGGATGCCAATATTCCAAGTGGCACCCTAACCCACGCTACTACAATCCTAACTCCAAATAAATCTGGAGAAGGTAATATGTATCTTTTATGGATTTTGCAAAGACTTCTTCATGTATTAAAACATCCAAATACTATATAATAACTTAAAGTCTACTGAACTTATGAAGTAACTGTAGAATATAGAAAAATAGCCTAGATATAACATGAAAATATGCTTTGTGCGTTTCTTTTCTATGCTGCAACTTTCACTCTCCTGGGGTATCACTGTAATAGTCGCCATGCATCCTTAGTTTTTTTCCCATGCAGATAT
Source organism: Ochotona princeps (assembly GCF_030435755.1). NCBI lineage: Eukaryota > Metazoa > Chordata > Mammalia > Lagomorpha > Ochotonidae > Ochotona > Ochotona princeps. Next base: position 27,857,604 of record NC_080865.1, on the reverse strand, counting down.
GTACACAGTGGAAATTTGGTTTGTTCTTACTATAAAAATATAAGCATACTGTCCAGCTTGAATGTTTCTCTAAAGTTTTTTTATGGATTTTTAATGATGCGAGCATTCCAAACTTGAAAAGAACAGTTAGGGATTCATTCTCCCTTTTGTTCAGCTTCAAAACAAACTCTGATAACATTTGAATTTATGGCTGACAGAAAATTTGTAGAAGTGGAATTTCTTGCACATTAAGCTTACACACTGCTCTTTGAACAAAGGGATTGTGTCTTCAGCTAGCACATCCAATTTTTCCCAAGTTTACTTACTTCTTAATATTAAGTGAATGAGTCAGTTTTAGTCCATTCAGATGTTTAGTCTAAGTTCACTTATAAGTGAGGGAGAACGTCACAGATCTTTTCGTTAGTGTTCCATCTTTTCCTTCCTTCTAGGTACCACAATTCCATTTCCATAGCACTTTTCAACTGCACTCTTTATGTGCTCATTTATAAAAACAAGTGGAAGGATGTGGAATAGCCTCAACCCCTCTGGGGGAGAACAGGATTGATACTGATTGGCCACGGTGCCAGAGCTACAGTAATCACAACAGTGAGCGCATATAGCTCAGTAGCAGACAACAGAGAATTTCGAACCATGCATAGATTATCAGTTGATCTTCATCGAAGGTGCCAAGGCAGTTCAAGTGGTGCTAGAACAATTGGCTAGCAATGTGTTAAAAAAGAGATCTTGTTAAGCCAAGCACAGACAGGACTGACTGCATCATCTCACTTATATGTGGAATCTAAAAAAGTCACTCTTATAGAAGTTGAAAATAAAATGGTGGTTAACAGAGACTTGAGAATAGCAGGGGTGAGTGAGGATGAAAAAAGGTTATTTAACAGGTGCTAGCTGATAGCTGGCCAGAAATACACAGCTCTGGTGTTCTCTCGCACAGCAGAGTGACTGTAATGTAGTATGTATTTTATGAAGAGTTTGAAGGAAAAATTGGGAGTTTCCATGTTGAAGAAATGTTAAATATTTGAGGAGATATATTTACCTTCATTGAACATTACATAGAATGTATAAATGTATTGAAACATCACATGGCATCCCCTAGATATGTACAATTTCATGCATCTGACATAAATTTTTAAAGATTTTTAAATGACAAAAAAGGATGACATAAAAAGATCGTGTTTTAGCTGAGCACTCTAGTGATGTATCTTCTGAATGATGATTGTCCACCTCTGGTCCACCAGAGATTACTTTAAAGCCTTGCTATTCACAGTGTAATCCACAGCCCTACAGCACTGGGTGCCTCATAGGAATCCAGAGTCTCAGGCCCCACCACTGCTGTCCCCTCCCACCAAATCAACATCTGCATTAAGGCCCATACCATTTGAAATCACTGTTCCAAAGGTGCCCTCCCCGTACCCTGGAACACCTCTAGTTGATTGACAGGGTTTTGTTTTGTTCTGTTTTTAAAGATTTATTTAATTGAAAGGCAGAGTTACAAAGAGAGAGAGGGGGAGAGAAGAGGTCCTCCATCCACTGCACCACTCTGCAAGTGGTTGCAATGGCCAGGGCTGGACCAGGCCAAAGACAGAAGCCCAGAGATTTTTCTGGGTCTCCAACGTGGGTAGCACAGGCCCAAATACCTGGGATATCATCCATTGCTTTTTCTAAACTATTAGCAGGGAGCTGAATTGGAAGTGGAATAGCCAGCATATGAACCAGTGCCCATATGGGATGCTAACACTGCAGATTTTGGTTTCACTCACTAAGCCACAATGTTGGTCCCAATTGGCAGTTCATAATGCATAACATCCAGTAACTTACTGAAAATCCCTGCCCTGGGGTGGGCATCTTTTACAGCAGTCAAGCTGCCATTTGAGATACCTGTATTTTCTATAAGAGTGTTAGGATTCAAACCCCAGCTCTACTCTGATTCTAGCTTCTTGCTCTTGGACACCCTAGAAGGCAGCATACAATGCCTTAAGTCCTTGAGTCTTTGCCACCCACATGGGAGACTTGTATTAAATTTCTGGTTCCTGGCTTCCACCAGCCCAGCCTTGGCTGCTGTAGGCATTTGGAAAGTGAACCAGTGGATAGAAAATCTCTGTCTCTCTACCTTCCAAATAAAATTAGTAAATATTTCTTAAAATCCCTAACCTTTTGAGACTTGAGGATTTTTTTAAATAAAAGGAATGTTATTGCTACCAATAGGTACCCTTAGTGAACATATTTCTATCAAGTATGATCTTACTCTATGTGGTATTTCACTGAATTCTCATAAAAACTCTAACATTTGAGGGGCTTAAGAAATTCCATTAAAATGCATATTATGAGAAAACTATGCATACATGAAATATTGAAAGTTTTTGCACCAAAATAAATGTGAATTTTAATTTTCCACAAGCTGTGAAGTACTCTCACGTGATCTCATGTTATCTTCATCTTATTTATGAAGCAGAGACAGAGACAAATCTCCCATCCACTCATTCTCTCAGGTACATTTGAGGAATGCAGATCAGAAGCAGAGCAGGCAGGACTCAGTCCCCGGCACTCTGATAGGAATGCAGGCATCATGGGTAATGGTTTAACTGACTGTACCGCAAGAACTACCACTGTCTTTATGCTTGACATACTAATTTTCCAGTGCCCTTGCTGTGGCACACTGGGTAAAGCTGGTGTCTCTGAGGCCAGCATCCCATCTGGATGCCCATTCGAGTTCTGCGTTTTCCACTTCCCATCCAGCTGCCTGCCTGTGGCCTGGGAAAGCAGCAGAAGATGAGCCAAGTTTTTGAGACCCTGCACCTATGTGGGAGACCCAAAAGAATCTCTTGGCTCTTGGCTTCTGTCTGGCCCAGCCCTGGCCATTGCAGCCACTAGGAAAGATGGAAGACTCTAGCTCTTTCTCTCCACCTCTTCCTCACTCTGTAACTCTTTCAAATAAATAAATCTTACAAAACATTTTTAGAAACTAACTTGCCTACAGTCTGACAGTTACAAGGTGAAGGAGCCCAACTCTGAAGCCCACAGAAGTTGAACCAATCCTAAGAGTCAGAAGTCAGGCTAAGCAGCAGCACACACATCCTCCTTGAGGACCCTGTGGTCACTCTGCCGATGAGTAACTCAGAACCTAGGGACTTGTTCAACCCCGAGACTTGAATGCTCATCTCTGCTATCTGTACATATTTTGAAGCTAAAACAACCTCAAAAGTTTTGGCTTTGTTTATTTTGCAACTGTACTTAAGTGAACCGTAATAGTAATAGTAACTATTAAAATAATAACTGATGGTTGTTATTCTTGTTCTAAATCAAGAAGCCTGTTTCAGTGCCGGGATACCAGTTACTACTCACCCTCATGACGAAATTTCCAGTAGGAATGAGAAAATGACTTTAGATAGTGAAGTAACTTTACAGGAATTCCCAGCAGGGGTAGGGAAGTGACTTTACAAATTTAAGTGGGAATCTAGGCCAACAGGTAGCCCCAGGGCAGTTGGGGGTGGGGGGAGGCTCAGGATCAGTGTTATGAATATCCTGGGAAGTGTCTGCTTTAGAAATCTCTCCTCCTGGACCCTTGGAGTCACCCACCAGGAACAGAACCTACCTCTTGGCCTCGCTCCGATGGGCTACTATGCTGGATCTTATCTGTCTGCCTCCCCTTTGGGGACCAGGCTCTTCTTTGCCTTCTCCTCCTGTCCAGGACTTGCCTGAGCCTGGGTGTACATGGTGGGTGTCTGAGAATCAACATCGTGACCACTGGATGGCAAACATTGCTCAGACACCATCTCACATAGGCAGAAATAAGCCAGACATAGCTGAGAACTGAGACTTGGAGAGACTGCTGGTGGTGACCGAGGGGGCCAGTGTAGGAAGGAACTGACAATGAAGACTTTTCTAAGTAACTGGAGTTAAAGTAACTTATAATTATGCCTAAAGAAATTCCTACAGCAGCAATGTACAATTATTTGCTTTTACCTTTGGTGTCACTGTGGGTCTGGTTAATTAGTACCCACAGGAAATGAATAGGAGAAAGCATAATGGAGAGATGGTCCAATATTGGTTTGTTTGTTTGTTTGTTTGTTTCATTTTTTTAGAGATTTATTTATGGGGCTGGAGTTGTAGCATACTGGGTTAAGTCACCACCTGCAACACTGGCTCTCTGTCTCTCCCTCTTTTTCTGTGTTACTCTCACTTCAACCTGGCCTTATTTGGAGAGTGAACCTTCAGAAGGAAGTGCAGTGTGTGTGTGTGTGTGTGAGTGTGTGTGTGTATGCACCCTTCTGTAACTCTTATGAGAGAGAGGGAGAGAGAGAGCGAGCGAGCGCTTGCATCTACTGGTTCACTCTCCCAATGGCTGCAATGGTTAGGGCTAGACCAGGCCAAAGGCAGGATCCTGGAACTCCATCCTGGCCTCCCACATGGGCACCAGGGGCCAAGCACTTAAACCATCTTCTACTGCTTTCCCAGATGCATTAGCAGGGAGCTGGATCAAAAATGGAACAGAAGCCCAGCACGGTAGCCTAGTGGTTAAAGTCCTTGCCTTGCACATGCCAGAATCCTACATGGGTGCCAGATCGTGTTCTAGCTGACCCACTTCCATCCAGTTCCCTGTCCGTGACCTGGGAAAGCAGCCTTTGGGACCCTCCCACCCATGTGGGAGACCTGGAAGATGCTTCTGGCTCCTGGTTTCAGATTGGCTCAATTCCCATTATTGCAGCCACTTGAGGAGTGAATGAGCAGATGGAAGATCTTTCTTTCTGTCTCTCCTTCTCTCTTTATATCTGCCTTTCCAATAAAAAATGAATAAATGTTAAATAAAAAGTGGAGCAGCCAAGACTCAAACTAGTGTTCCTATGCAGTGCCAGGGTCAGCAGCTTAGCCTGTCATTAATTACAATGCCACCTCAAATACTGTTTTTACATAGATAGTGTACAGAAACTAACAAAGCAAAAAACAAAAACTATATACCTTTGAGAAGGTTCCATGCCACCATTGCTGTCCCTTCAATTTAGTACATTTACCTAGTTTTCCCTTTTGCACTTTCCATATGTATCTGTGGAAGCTTTTATATTTCAAAGAATAAATAAAAGAGAAACAGTCTTGATAACAAGAGGGAGACTTTGGCATAGAGGAAGCGAATTGTGAACCTGTCTCCAGCATTCTTCTAAAGCCTGGAATCAGCATTGTAACCTCCATTTCCCCCTTTCACTGATGATCACATTCTGACATGTTGTGGGCTGTGGAGCTGATTTACATTGCTTTAGCTGAGCACTCAGGAATCAGGCCTAAGGCAGTAGCACCTGGCCTTTGCAGACTCATTGACGTCCTATTGTCCTGTTAATGGACTTGGGGGGAAGAGGAGATAATATGTAATAAGGAGGCTTTGGAGCAGACGGCTCCCAGCACTTCTACCACCACCATGGTCTCCGTGTGCTTTTCACTTGGACATTCCCCGTGCCTACTATGCCAGCTCAGCTGAAGAATTCTAATCTGTCCAGGCATTTTCATTATTGTGAGACTGGCTTTTTACACAATGTGAACTTGGAGGTTAATGTCAATGATAATGTCTTACAAAAGGGCCTTCTATTATTCCTACTGTTTTGGGTGTCCCCATTGACCTTATGCTAATCAAGGGACCTGTGTTTAGGGTTTCATCCTTTCCTTAATCTTTAGGTTCTCCTTTTCTTTGTAATACAAGATTAGGCTGTAGGATAAGAATTGTAGCAGGAATTTCTATTGTTTTTGGATAAAGCAGATGGCATGGTTGTCCTTAGAAACACCCACTTGACCATGACGTGGAAAGTCTGAGCCAGAGTTTAACTGATTCTGTATAAATAAAGCAGACGGCTTTATTGCCGTGTCCACTATCATCATGGAATCCTAGTGGTCCGTCTCTTTCTTTCTGCGCCTCGTCCACGCACCCTTCCCGAGTTCCGAAACCCAGGCTGGAGCTGGACTCCGGCACTGACATATGAAGGGACAGAAAACACTGACCTGGAATCAAGAGGTGGAAATTTTCTTCCACGCCAGCCACCCTCCACATCAGCATATCCCTGGTGGCCAGAAACACACGTCCATAATAGAAAGGCGAGCTAGCAGGGTCTGCCGGTGCCTACAGGGGGTGCAGAGGAGCGCAGTGTCCACTCAGCAGCCTGTGTCGCTCTCAACACAAGGTTAGGTAGAGATGAAAGGAGATGGCGCAAGTAGGGCTGGGCAGGCTTTGAGCCTCTTTATTTTCTCAGATTCTTCTCTTTCTGATTTTTTGGGTGCTTTCCTTGAAAACAAAATATTGACAATGAGGAGAGAAGTGGAGGAAAGCAAAACACCTTTATCTGCTACTCTTTACCTAGTGAATGAAGTCCAAAGCGGGGCACTGAGGCTTGAGCATTGTGAAATGTTTCCAACTGGGGGTGCTGTACTAAGAAACACAAAAAAGGGAGTGTCCTCACCAGAATATCTTTCATGTGATTCCTGAGACAACTTTCATCACCACATAAGTTTCCTGTGCATCCGCAGCACAAATGATGTTACAGGAAAAGTATGTCTCAGGCAGAAAAAAAAAAAAAATCTTTTAAAAAACTACTGTCCACTAAGTATTGTAGGCTCAACTAGTCTCCAGCTACATTTTAAAACGATGTAGGCAAAGCTGTGGGAACACATTTTAAGTGGTGTAAAAGTCTCTATAAAATCTCTTTGTAAATGTAGCCTTCGTATTAAATAGCAATATTCCTGAACAAAGGATATTTGACATATTTTTCAGGAAAATTATATCTTAATTATCAGTGTGTGCTGATAATTAATGCTATTGTGCTACTATTTTAAAGTCTATTTCCTATGCTCTTTATAGGGAGTAAGTGATGCTTGCAAAATGATGGGAATAAGGAAATTCTATGAACAACTTCTGGAAGATGAACGTCGCTTCCAGAAATTCAAAGTAACTGAAAAAGTTGATATTGTTACCATGAAGGATTATATACAGGTAAGGGATTTATATGCAGATGTTCAAAAACACACCAAAAGAGCCCTTCCTGACTCTGTTCTTCAAAAAGAATCATGTGTTTCATTTCTTGTGGTCAAATGTGCATAACATGAAATTGACATGTTGGCCACTTTAAAGTATACAATTTGGAGACCTCGGGCACAGCCACGGTGCTGTGCAGTCAACACCGTCTGCTTCCAGGATCTTCTCACTGTCCCTAAAGGAAACCTCACAACCCGTGATCAACCATCCCCCTCACCCAGTTCTTCCATCACTCCAGCCTGTGAACTACCCATCCAAACCCATCGTGAATATACTAAACCCCACTGAGTTATATACTTTAAATGGGTTGAAATGGTAAATTTATATTGTGGGAACTTCATCTCAATAAAAAAATAAAAGTCAAAAATGACCACAATGGTGATAAACAAGTACACAACAGCATTTGACTTAGTAAAGAAGGGTTCTTTTATTTTCATATTGTCTGCTACCAGTAACATAATACTCCAAACGACAAAAAGTTTAAAGTAACCAGGCAGGTGGTGCCTCAACTAGCTAATTCAGCAGCCCAAGAACTTCAGTGCTCAGGCCAGAGTCTCTCCACTCCACTCCTCAGCTCCATTCAAAGGCAAGAAAAAGAAAACTCCTAGCATCTTTCCTGTTCTCTCTTCAAAAACTTTTAATTTCTTTTTTTATTTATTTGCAACACAGAAAGACACAATCTGCCATCAGCTCACTTTCCAGACGCCCACAACAGCTAGGACTGAGCTAGGCTGAGCCAGAAGCCAGGAACTCCATTCAGTTCCCCCATATGGGTGGCAGGGAGCCAACTACTTGAGCAATAGGTGCTGCCTCCCAGGGTGCAAATTAGCAGGGAACTGGAATGGGAAGCAGGCCTGGAACTCAAACCCAGGCACTCTGTGGATGTCCCAAGCACATCTGAACTAGGGCACCAAAGCCTAGTTTATCTTTCTCGTTGTCTCTGGAAGAAAAAAATTCCCAGAAGCTATTAAAAGACCACCCTTCAGACACATTTGATCAGAACTAGGTCACATGCTCCCCTTAAGTCAGTCACTAATAAAAAGATCCCTTCCCTCACCTGAATGAGAACAATCGTGGTTCAAGGGCTTGGCCCTCCTTCCCTGAGCACACTCTTGTTCCACACATTGTTTTTACAAGTCTCCCTTGAACAATGGTTGTTGGGCAGGCCATAGGTGAAGTGTGTCATAGCCTCCCAGAGGCAGTGTTGCTAAGGTGTGTGTGGAGGGTGACGGGTGACGCTACTCAGACCCTGGTTCTGGGGCGGGAGTTGCTGCAGGAACTGTGAGAAGGTTTGTGGACTTGAAGAAGAGCATGTAGGAGACTGTGGCGTGCCATCAGCCTGGGAAGAGATCAGCAGACAGGGCTGCAGACCAGAGGCAGATATTTTTTTTTCTTTATTCTGTGCACAGAGAGAATATGGTGCAGTGTTTCAAGAAATAAGCTGGGCCCGGCGCAATAGCGTAGTGGTTAAGGTCCTCGCCTTGCACGCGCCGGGATCCCATATGGTTGCTGGTTCTAATCCCGGTGGCCCTGCTTCCCATCCAGCTCCCTGCTTGTGGCCTGGGAAAGCAGTCTAGGACGGCCCAAAGCCTTGAGACCCTGAACCCGTGTAGGAGACCCAGAAGAGCTCCTGGCTCCTGATCGGCTAAGCTCCAGCCGTTGTGGCCACTTGGGGAGTGAACCATCGGACAGAAGATCTTCCTCTCTGTCTCTCCTCCTCTCTGTATATTCGCCTTTCCAATCAAAATAAATAAATCTTAAAAAAAAGAAGAAGAAGAAAGAAAGAAGCTGACCCGAATGAGGGAGTGAAGAGCTCCTTGTGGCTGCCATGTGAAGAACAGGTTAGAGGGCAGCAGCGGTCCTCTGCTACTATGAGGTGCTGGGGGGTGACGGGATAAACAGCTTACTTTAGGGCCGTGAGTTTGGACACACAATAGATAGTGAAGAAAGCAGTGGTTCCAGATAGCAGACTGAAATGGAAGGTGGCCTGCATGGCTTGTGTCTCCTAGGTTTCTGCTTTGCATAACTATATGCATAGCAGTGCTGACTCAAAGAACTTAATTGAGCTAGATACCTAAAGAAGAAAAAGAAGCACGCTTCTGAAATCCCATCTCCTTTTACTCTCTTGGTAACACAATGAGGCTGGTACTATCATAACTCTTGTTTTGCAAGATCTAAAGAAACAAGAAATCCTAACATTCTACCTCAAAATTAAAAATTCATATGGTTTGCTATTCACTCAGTTGCTCCAATGTGAAACATGGCATTTATAAGACTACCACCAGTGTTTGGGGTTGGTTTTTTTGTTTTTTTTTTTAAGAGCCTAAATTTACAAGATTAGGGAATGGAACGAGGAAATAAGTAGACCCAGAGATTCTCACGATCCTTGCTGAGGACATGGGTCATATCCTTACAGGCTGTGGATATGTCAGGGGTTCATGTCACAGAGAGGAGTCCCAAGAGAGACCTAATGGAGGGGTGACGGGGGGCATTAATTATTGCTGGCATTTATTGGGTTCTTGTATAGTCAAGTCACCATTTTTAGCTCTGCATGTGCATATTCTCAAAACCTTTCCCAAGATCACACAGCTAATAAGTAGCAGAGTCAATCACTGACAGGCCTGAGACCACGATGCATTTACTACTCCACTCTTAGGAAATAAAATACATAGAGGCAAGCTCAGCGTGTGCAGGAGTGCAGGATCAGAAAGGGCCGTGGAAGCCAGAATTCTGCAAAGCACACTTAATGGGCAGAGCTGTGGCTGTCCCGTGACCTTTAAACGTTTTTGCTGAAACACGCAAAGCTCTCTTACTGTGTGTGTTTTAGATATATGAGAGTACTTCACAGGGGTTGTGGAAAGTGGAATTAAAAGATAAGGTATTTTGCTGCAACAAATTTTGAAATCCATGAATACACAGTGAATGCAGAAAGTTTGTGAAAAATGAAGATTATGGGAAAATTATGCATGAATTGAAACATTTTTTGCAACAAAATAAACTTATCTTTTCATTCCATTTTCCAAAGATTTTGAAAAGTATCACCATATAGGAAAAATGAAAGGGGAAAAAAACCCACATGTATCACACTGTAATTTAGAACATTACAATCATTAAGAATTAAAGTGTTTTGTTTCTTTGTAGAAAAAAAAACTTACCCACTGTGAATATACTCAAAATCATTTAATTCTGTACTTTAAATGGGTGAATTGTATAATATGTGAATCCCAAATCTGTGGAACAAACTTACCAAGAGGGGTTTGAATTGACTCTTGTCTTCTTGCTCTTATGTAACTTATGCAAAGGAGCAAGCACCTTTGCTTTGTCTGGGCAAATTGGCATACTCCTCTGTGAATGTGGATCCACTGCTGGCACTGGATGCCTTGCACTTTAAATGTTGTCAAATTTCTCAACATTCCTTTAATGGGACGTGGCTGTTGGTCGGCATCCTTCTTCTGGGACTGCTCCATCGCTTTCATCATGGCCATTTTGCTCACTTCTGTTGATAAACTCACCTTCCCCACGTTCCTCTTGCTGTACACCTGCAGTCTCTTTAGTGATAGCCAGGTCAGCGCTCCTACGGTTCCTTATTTCTTCTGGAACTCCATTTGCATTTGATTCCAGTTTCACTGACAGTATTAACTCTTCTTATCTCTTTGCTGACCAAGTCTGTCCTTTGATTATCCATTTTTGCAAAATGCCACGTTACTTTTCCACCAGAAGACAAAGAGGTAATGCAATCATAAACCCTACTGTGTTTTGAACCAAATAACACATCTGCAGTGATGAATCACTGTCAGACTTTGAAAGACATGGCATGATTTGTCACTAACTGTTAGGCACATCTGTCATTTATGTAGTGCTCCACAGCCTAAAGGGCTTCAACTTGCCTATGCTTAAATGCTGCTTACTGAAATTGAACCACATTCTTGGGACACTCGTACTATTTAACTAAATGGTGGTGATTATAATTCATGCATGCCTAAATGGTACAGAGTGCGGAATGCCTGTCTGTGTGTGTTGAACCATGGGAGAGCTTGTGAGTGTTTGTGTGTGTATAACATAACCTAAAGGCTTCAATATTATTCTATGTCTCAGCGCTATAACTCTTTCTGCCCAATCCCAATCTCTTAAATCCACATTAATAATGTTAAAGTAATTATATATGCCTGTATTTTCTAAGTCCCTGAATCAATATCATTTTTTACAAATTTAATTTTACTTGATAAGCAGGTTTACAGAGAGAAGGAAAGACAGGATAGAGGTCTTCCATCTGCTGGTTCAGTCCCCAAATGGCCACAACGGCTGGAGTTAAGCCAATCCAAATCCAGGAACAAGGAACTTCCTCCAGGTCTCCGATCTGGGGGCAGAGACCCAAGGACATGAACCATCCTTCACTGCTTTCCCAGGCCATAAGCAGGGATTGCAAGTGGAGCCACTGGGACTTAAACCAGTATGCATGTGGGATGCTGGTGCCACAGGCAGAGGCTTAACCAGCTATACCATGGCTCTGGCCCCTCAATATCATTTTAAATTGGATAAAAAGAAAAATGGGCTTTCTACATATATTCCAAATGAGAATAGAAAAGTTCTCCATTTAGCACCAGAGATGAGCTCATCATTTCTGAAAAGATTTTGCACAAATGTCCCATCAACTCAAGCATGTCATGAATAAGCCCTACTCACTATGCAGAACACTTAGCTATTATCAGTTTTTGGGCTTATCCTAGGTTTAATCTATCTTATTATGTTTGCCATAAAAATGCTGATGCATTTGGGCCTGGTGCAGCAGCCTAGCAGCTAGAGTCCTCACCTTCCACAAGCGCCAATATCCCATATGGATGCTGGTTCGTGTCCTGGCAGCCCTTCTAGCTCTTTGCTTGTGGCCTGGGAAAGCAATAGAAGGCAGCCCAAAACCTTGGGACCCTGCAGCCACATGGGAAACCCCAAAGAAGCTCCTGGCTCCTGGCTTCAGTTCTGCCCAGTTCCAGCCATTGTGGTCACTTGGGGAGTGAATCAACAGATGGAAGATCTTCCTCTCCATCTCTCCTCCTCTCTGTATATCTGACTTTCCAATAAAAATTAAAAAACAAATCTTTAAAAAATGTTGATGCATTTAGTAAGTATTTAATGATGTGGTACTATGTGGATGATACTATGTGACATCATCCCTGCTTTCCAATAAGAAATCTAAGATATACGCAGAAAACTAAAACATTTAGAGTCATATAGTCATAGAAAAGAGATGTCAGTCAAGTTCAGAGATGGCATCAAGGAATCTCCTTTGTTTTAACAATTTATTTATTTTGGGCCTGGTGCCATAACCTAGTGACTAAATCCTCACCCTGCATGCGCTGAGATCCCATATGGGCACCAGTTCCTCTCGCAGTTGCTCTACTTCCCATATAGCTCCCTGCTTGTGGACAGGGAAAGCAGCAGAGAAAAGCCCAAGGCCTTAAGACTCTGCACCCATATGGGAGACCGGGAAGAAGCTCCTGGCTCATGGCTTCAGATCACCTCAGCACTGGGTGCTGTGGCCAATTGGACAGTGAACCAGAAGATGGAAGCTCTTTCTGTCTCTCCTTCTCTATATCTGCCTTTCCAATAAAAATAAGTAAGTCCTTAAAAAAGTTTTTTTTTTAAGAACAATGACAGAGATCTTCCATGCACTGGTTCACTCCAGAAATGGCCTAACAGCCAGGGTTGGGCCAGACTGAAGCCAAGAGCCAAGAGTTTTATCAAGTCTCCCACATGACTGGCAGGGGCATAAATACCTTAACTATCGTCCACTGCTCTTTCCAGGCCAATAGTAGGGAGCTGGATCCGAAATGGAGCAGTTGGGACTAGAACTGGCATCCTTATTGGATGCCAGAGTTGCAAGCAGTGATTTTACCACCACAACCAAATGCTGGCCCTGCAATCATCCTTTTTTAAAAGATTTAGTTTTGGGCCTGGCGGCGTGGCCTAGCGGCTAGAGTCCTCGCCTTGAAAGCCCCGGGATCCCATATGGGCGCCGGTTCTAATCCCGGCAGCTCCACTTCCCTTCCAGCTCCCTGCTTGTGGCCTGGGAAAGCAGTCAAGGACGGCCCAATGCATTGGGACACTGCACCCGCGTGGGAGACCCGGAAGAGGTTCCAGGTTCCCGGCTTCGGATCGGCGTGCATCGGCCCGTTGCGGCTCACTTGGGGAGTGAATCATCGGACGGAAGATCTTCCTCTCTGTCCTCCTCTGTTTATATCTGGCTGTAATAAAATGAATAAATCTTTAAAAAAAAAAGATTTAGTTTTACTGGAAAGGCACATTTACAGAGAGAATGAAAGACAGAGAGAGAGAGAGAGAGAGAGAAAGTTCCTCCATCCACTGTTTTACTCCCTAGATGGCCACAATGGCCAGAGCTGAGCCAATCTGAAGCCAAGGAGCCCCCTCTGGGTCTTCCACATGGGTGCAGGATCTCAAAGGTTTGGGCCATTCTCCACTGCTTTCTCAGTGCTTAGGAAGGAAGCTGGGTTGGAAGTGGAGCAGCCAGGATGCAAACAAGTGCCCATATGGAATCCTGGCACTTGCAGGCAGAGAATTAGCAAGTTGAGTCATTGCAATGCCCCACCCCACCACCCACCCCGCAATCATTCTTTTTTTTTTTTTTATTAATTTCATTGCATTATGTGACACACATTTTTTTCATGCACTGGAATTCCCCCCGCCCCTCCCCAAACCCTCCCCCCCCACGGTGGATTGCTCCACCCCACTGTATTTCCATAGTTCAAACTCAGCCCGCAATCATTCTTTTTTTTTTTTTTATAAATAGTGAAGTATATATCTTTTTTTTTAAAGATTTTTTATTATTATTATTATTGGAAAGCCGGATATACAGAGAGGAGGAGAGACAGAAAGGAAGATCTTCCATCCGATGTTTCACTCCCCAAGTGAGCCGCAACGCGCTGATGCGCGCCAATCCGATGCCGGGACCAGGAACCTATTCCGGGTCTCCCACGCGGGTGCAGGGTCCCAAAGCTTTGGGCCGTCCTCGACTGCTTTCCCAGGCCACAAGCAGGGAGCTGGATGGGAAATGGAGCTGCCGGGATTAGAACCGGCGCCCATATGGGATCCCGGGGCTTTCAAGGCGAGGACTGTAGCCGCTAGCCATGCCGCCGGGCCCCGCAATCATTCTTAATCATTTTTTTTTCATATAGTATTCCAGCCTCCTGGATGAAACCCCCGCATCTTCTGGTGGCAAAAACAACTATTGGCGAAAATTAAACCTTGAAAACATCCCCAGAACAATGATGATATATGACATAGTCGAATACGCACAAACTAAAGTCATCTCAGACCGCCTACAAAAAGAAATGAAGTATCTGACACAGAGACCACAAACAGAAGAAATGCGCCAGCACCAGCTACAGATTGTTTCTGAAATTAGGTAAAAGAGATTCTTCATTGGTTACAACACTAGGTGCCTTTCTGAAAATGTTCACATTCTGCCAAATAACTAAGTGAAGACAATACAAGGGCACATGGGGGACAAATTGAGTTAGGGCTGATTGGTCAAAATTCAAGCAACTTTGTAAATGGCACACTAACCAAAAAAAACACAGTTGGCACATGGGAAGGTTACTTGTGCCATCAGAGAGGCAGCTCAGTGTGGCTAGAGGTTGCCACAGCAAATACTAAGAATGTGCCACAGAGAAGAACTAGCAGCGACTATGTGATTAGAGCAGCTAGCAGACATACATTGCGGGTGGAAGTGGGGCCCCGGCCTGCCTGGCTGCCTCGGGAGGAGTCAAGAGGGAAGACACACTGCACAGGGCCAAGAGCTCTCCCAGGTGGGGAGGAAGGTGCAGGGCAGTAACGGTGGCTTCGACTGAGGTGTGAAGGAGGGGCGCCTTTCTGAGAGAGCCCTGGGTAGAAGGACAAATTTTTGTTTTCAAAACTGCAGTCAAAAGGGCTCCCACTGTCCACACAGCACAGAGCTGAGGGCTTTCTTCCTTTTCTACTGCAGCTCAAAATGCTATTCTTGCTATTCTGGCTCCCCTTGCCTCAGATAAATTGCACAGAAATTACAGTGACATTATTTCCTCCTTTACCAATAGCATGTGAGCCTATTCACATTACAGAAACACACATTGTAGCAAAATAGATGTATTATGATCTGAAACAACATGGGCAGACTGTGACTACTCCAATTATAATTCTTTTTTCTTTCCATTACTAAGTCTCACCTAGCCCATCTGATTTACAAATTAAACTGGTTTCTTAAGGAAAAAAAGAAAAGACATAGTAACACCGAAAGGGCCTAGTGGTGGTCTATTTTCAGTCATATTTGAAATGAAACAGTCTCCTTTAACACATGGGAAAAAAACAACCACTGAAGGCCTAGCATCAAGCAGACATACTGTGTGTTTTTTTTTTCCCAAGGAATGGAGATGAGTGATGCTGACCCAATAACGAAATTTAAACCACTTATTATATGATCAGGGCTATACATTTGCCAGACAGATGGCACAGTCTGTCATCACGAGATAGATTTTCTCTAACTCATCCACATGAGCACTGAATGTAGAATTTAACCCTATTACCACCAAGGTCAAATAAATGATGTGATTTTCTCAGCCACCAGACGTGATAACCTCAGGCAACAAGCCCTGCTGTTGGGACTCATGCTACTGATTATCCAAGCGTGAGTCACTTAAGAGCCAGATCGGCAGCCAGATTCTAAATCAATTAAAGAGGACAAAACACTCTCCTAATGGCATCGCTGGATGCAGGCTCCGTTTGGGATCTGCCACAAGCAGTCCCTGAGAGCAGGGTTCGAGCACCAGCAGCGCCAGCACTGTGGCTAACTGGGGCTCCAGCCCTGCTGAGGTCAGAGTCGTCCCAGAGGCCGGAGAGCCCGGGCCCTGTCAGCCCTCGGGTGGGAGTCGCGTGTCACTACACCAGCACCCACCAGCCTTGGGAGGAGGGCTGCTCCGCAGCAAGTGCAGCTACTTCTCCTGTCCAGCCTCCCCCGCACAAGGGATCTTCCCCAGAAGAAGCTCACAGGCTAAGTGATGCAGGTGCTGGCACCTGGAAGTTGAACCCACGTGCCCTGCGCTGATAAGGTCAAGGTACTGTGGACACGGCACCCACTGGGTCTGACCCCAACACATGTTTTTTTCAAAACATTTTTCTTCAGGCCAGGCACGATAGCCTAGCGGCTAAATCTTTGCCTTGGTTCCGCTGGGATCCCATATAGATGCCAGTTCGTGTCCCGGCTGCTTCACTTCCTATCCAACTCCCTGCTTGTGGCCTGGGAAACCACTAGAGGACAGCCCAAAGCCTTAGGATCCTGCACCCACATGGGAGATCCTGAAGAAGCTCCTGGCTCCTGGCTTCAGATCACCTCAGCTCTGGCCGTTATGGCCGCTTGTGGAGTAAATCAGCAAACGGAAGATCTTCCTCTCTGTCTCTCCTACTCCCTGTATATTTGACTTTCCAATAAAAAAAAAGAATTGGGGCCTGGCGGCGTGGCCTAGCGGCTACAGTCCTTACCTTGAACGCCCCGGGATCCCATATGGGCGCCGGTTCTAATCCCGGCAGCTCCACTTCCCATCCAGCTCCCTGCTTGTGGCCTGGGAAAGCAGCTGAGGACGGCCCAAGGCATTGGGACCCTGCACCCGCGTGGGAGACCTGGAAGAGGTTCCAGGTTCCCGGCTTCGGATGGGTGCGCATCGGCCCGTTGCGGCTCACTTGGGGAGTGAATCATCGGACGGAAGATCTTCCTCTCTGTCTCTCCTCTGTGTATATCTGGCTGTAATAAAATGAATAAATCTTTAAAAAAAAAAAAAAAAGAATTGGGCCTAGTGGCGTGACCTAGCAGCTAAAGTCCTCGCCTTGAACGCGCCGGGATCCCATATGGGCATTGGTTCTAGTCCTGGCAGCTCCACTTCCCAACCAGCTCCTTGCTTGTGGCCTGGGAAAGCAGACGAGGACAGTCCAAAGCTTTGGGACACTGCATCCGTGGGGAGACCAGGAAGAGGTTCCAGGTTCCCGGCTTCGGATCAGCACAGCACCGGCCATTGTGGTCACTTGGGGAGTGAATCATCAGACGGAGGATCTTCCTCTCTGTCTTTCCTCCTCTCTGTATATCTGACTTTGTAATAAAAATAAATAAATTTTTTTAAAAAGAACTTAAAAAAATCCTTATTCTGTCAACCATTACGAACTGTAATCTTCTTTGTGCTAGCATAGAGTGAAAAACAATGCAGGTAGCTACAATGCAGTATTTTCCGGAAATGCTCATTCTAAATTGATCCTAGATTTTGTAATTTTCACCACCCTCGTTAGCAGCATCACCTATATACCTTCATAAAATGCCAGATAAAGAACTATGCTGTGGGGCCCGGCGGCGTGGCCTAGCAACTAAAGTCCTCGCCTTGAACGCACCAGGATCCCATATGGGCGCTGGTTCTAATCCTAGCAGCTCCACTTCCCACCCATCTCCCTGCTTGTGGCCTGGGAAAGCAGTCGAGGACAGCCCAAAGCCTTGGGACCCTGCACCTGCATGGGAGACCCGGAAGAGTTTCCTGGCTCCCGGCTTCAGATCGGTGCAGCACCGGCCGTTGCGGTCACTTGGGGAGTGAATCATTGGATGGAAGATCTTCCTCTCTGTCTCTCCTCTCTGTATATCTGACTTTGTAATAATAAATAAATAAATAAATCTTAAAAAAAAAGAACTATGCTGTGTAAACTTAGGCAGAAATAAGTCTAAGCTGAAATCTTACATGCAATATGACTAATTACACATATAATATGAAAAGCACATATTGTAAAATTTGGAACTTGTTTCACATTTAAATTTGATTTTGTGTGATATTTTTGTCTGTAAATCAAATATTTTCTAGATATCCTACATCCTCTGTGAATATCCGATCTTCCTATCGACCCTCCTACCATCCAGGCCAGTGTAAACATCTGGGACGTCGGTCCAAGCAAGCTCAACTGAAAGTTAAAAAAATGAAGAAAGTTTACAAGGCGGCTAAAGAAAAACCTACTCCTGAGGTGACTACAAATTGTATTCCATTCATTGTTGTAGACTGTAATGAAATAGCTTGTAAGTAATTTGATTTGTGTGAAATATTTCTATCTACAAGTTCAAGGCTGGAACATCTTTGGCAAATTATTCCTGCGGTAACACAAGGCTACTTCCACACTGAACATATGTATTTTAAAAATTATTTGGGCAAGCTAATCCTGCACCCTGTGGCACTGGCACCCCTCTGGGTGCTGGTTTGAGTCCCAGCTGCTCCACTTCCCATCCAGCTCCCTGCATTTGGCCTGGGAAAGCAATGGAGGATGGCTCAAGTCCTTGGGCACCTGCTCCTGTGTGGGAGAGTAGAGGAAGACCGCCTGGCTCCTGGCTCCTGGCTCCTGACTTTGAATCAGCTCAGCTCTGGCCCTTGGCTGCCATCTGAGCAGTGATCCAGCAGGTGGAAGCACGCTCTCTTGCTCTCTCACTCTCTTTAATCTGCTTCTTACATTAAAAAATAAATAAATAATAAATATTTTAAAAATCAGTTCGAGTAAATACAAATAAATAAGTAAAAATTCCCAATAGTTTTTCTAACAGACAACAGCTGTTTTACGTCCACATCAACAAGAGTTAGCACCCCACTCTAGCCAGCTCCCGCTGAAAAAAATAAAAACAAAAACTACATGTCATCTCCTTATGGGTGTGGAATCAGCATGTCTCTGATGGTGCTTTCTTCAAAATGGAAGTCACTTCTCAGTAAACATAGTAAAAACTGTACAGTATACTTTTATATGGTGGGGACATTTACAGTAAACATATATGCATATATTACTTTCTAGTCTTTAAAAGACCTGCAGTAAATAGTTAGGGGATGAAGATAATTATGTAAAGAATCAAATCTTAAAATATACAATAATAAAAACAAATATTAAAAACTCTCTGCTTTTCTTTACAATTCTACCTAGGAACTGAAAACAGAAAAACCAACTAAAAAACCACAAGAAACAATCATCTTCTCCACACCAACTTTTGACATTGTGGAGGTTCAAGAATCTCTGTCAGATATCGATTTGGAGAAAGAAGAAAAGGAATTATTCACCTGGTGTGAAAGCTTGGGCATTGATAAATCTGCATCATATTAATGCAAAGCTAACTGGCAGCTTAACAATGTGCTAGTGTGTAATGATCCAGAAAGGAAAATAAAATAGAACAAAGTCCTCAGTTTGCTCTCTTAAGTGTGTGACATATTTGTTAGCCTGTTTGGACTGCCACAGGGGCAATCATTTTTTACCAACAGAATTTTAATCTAAAAAATTTGGATTAGTTGCCTTTGAATTAGCAGTATACTGCTTTGTTCAAGAAATGGTGAGAAAATTGGTCGCTGGGACCTTTATTCCGTTTTGATTTTTGCTTCATTTAAAAAAATATCTGAACAGGCCATGCTTAGCATGAATATTAGAATTCGTGGAATAAAAGCAGCTCTGAGTGAGGCTCCAATGTTCTTTTTTCTAGTTGCATGTTGTTTTTACAGAACAGCTTGTGAATGACTTACTCTGAATTATAATACAAATAATAATGGATTTGTTGCTGCAGTAGGCATGACACGGCATACCTAATCATTATTGAGCAGTGTAAGCACCTGGGGCAGAGTGCTGCATCTGCTTTCATGTTGTACTTAGGTTATTTTTCAAGTATAAAGACTGTTGTGAGTAATACATATTTCAATTTCATTTTGAATTGATAAAATTCTTATTCCTGATACAGTGCAAATTATTGATTTCTTTTGTGATCCAGGCTGGATTATATTAAACCTTACCAGAGACTGTGGTAACTAAACAAAGTGCCATTATTTATTGAGCTTTAAAGGTACAGTTTTTTATTTTGCTTAACATTTAAAACTGGTTGATTTAAAATTGGTACATTGATTGCTGATCTAACTCAAGCATAGAAACCTACAAAAGGATCATATCCTCTGCTAAAATAGTCTTTGAAATGCAAAGAATATTGGAATAGCTATGTATGATTCCCACTAGAATTCATTTAACATAAATGTGCACTCTTTAATATTAACACATCCTTGTCTTAGATCCAGAAAAGGAGGGATAATCCCCTTGTTTCCAGAGCTTGTACTGGACGCTGATTGAATAGAAAAACACTTGTCCTCATGAGTCACACATATTCTCATTCACTAATTGGATAAGCAGTTCCTTCCTCGGATCAAATGCATGTCAGACTCAGTCTGCTCATGGCTCATGTAATAAACACAGCTAAGGCAGAGTTCAGTGGCAAGATAGAGGAGAAGGAGAAAGGAAAGGTGCACTGCTTTCTGGGTACTCCCTTCTCACATTTCATTAGCCATAACTTCATCTCATTACGACACCTAGCTACAAGGGAGACTGGAAATGTGCTTTCACTTGGGACAGTTATGTACCCAGCTGAAACTGCACTGCTAGAAATGAAGACACCACAGGTATAAAGGTAGAACTAGCATCTGCTGCTACATAGAGATCATGGCTTCTGTTGATTCTCTCAATTCATATTAAACCATTTACAAGTGTGCTTAAATCCCATCACTGTCATGTAACAGTGTTTGCATTTGCCTTTCTATTTCTGATCTACCTAAGGCATACATTGTGCTCACATGGTTGTGATCACAGGTAACACAGATCAAGTTTACACTAAATATTGTATCTTTAGCACATTTCCCTTTGTTAAAGCCCATTGGATCCACAAGGCATACTTAATTATGGCTATGTCATTGGCTATTTCAGTTGTTCCTAGTATTTCACTACAGTACATTATTAATAACAGAACATCTCCATATACAGCTTGGTTTAAAATATTTATTTTTAATAACAGAGAAGGGGAGAGACAGAGAGGAGGAGCTAGACAAAGACATTTCAACCACTGATTTATTCCCCAAATGGCAGTAATAGCCAGGCCTGGGCCAGATCAAAGAAGTCATGAGCCAAGAGCCCGGGCCTTAGAGCATCTTCCGCTGGTTTGCCTGGCACATTAGAAGGGAGCTGGATTAGAAGCAGAGCACATCAGACTCAACCAGTGCTCTGATGTGAAATACCATTATCATAAGTGGTGACTTACCCCTCTGTGCCAAAACACAGGCCCTACTTTTTTTCTTTTGGTTACCTTCCTGTTATTTATTTTTAACCTGATTATATTGTAATCAGAGAACATGATTTGTATGATATTGATTCTGCGATATTTGTTAAGGCTTGCTTTATAGCCAAGTACACGGTCAGTTTTCACAAATTTTTCATGCACTCAGGAAAACCATGCAGGGCCTGGTATAGCATGCTAATCCTCTACCCATGGCACAGATATTCCTTATGGTTACCAGTTCCTACCCTGGCTGCTCCACTTCTGATGCAACTCCCTATAATGGCCTGTGAAAGCAACAGAGGATAGCTCAAGTCTTTGGGACCCTGCACCCATATGGGAGATCTGGAAGAAGTTTCTGGCTTCCAGATTCAGACTGGCCCCGTTCCAGCCCTTGTGGTCATTTGGGGAGTGAATCAATGGATGGAAGATTTCTTTCTTCCTCTTGATCTCCCCCCAACACCCCTTCATGACTCTCAAGTAATTCTTTCAAGGAAAAATAAGTAAATTTTTTTTAAAAATGAAGGAATAAAGAAGAAACAAAGAAATTCATTTCCTATAACTGAATAAAAAATTCTACACATTTACTTTTGTTCAAGCTTATTAATTGTACTCTTTATGTTTTTCATATGCCAATATTCAATCTATGTGACGTCAGTTACTAAAACATATATTGCTATATATGTCCTATTATGCTAGTGGGCTTGTCAGTTTCTCATAATTTTGTCAATTTTGCTTTATGCTATTTAAAGGCATCATTAGGTACATACTAGGATTCAAAATGTTTCTGGGAAAGATGAAAGAAAAAGTAATATGAATTTCCCATGGATGTTTTGAAGCCCCTTGTATAATAATTTCAGAATTAGCATCTCTTCCTTGTAGTCACATCTGTTGCCATCATGTAATTATTCTCTTTGTTCTCAATCATGCATTTTCCCTTAAAGATTACTTTAGCCAATATGAACAGAGCTGCTCTAGGTTTTTCTGCTTGCTGTCTGCATGGCACATCCTTTTCCATCTTATTTTACTTTTAAGCTTTTTATATGTCAGAGACTGGCTAGATGCTCACTGATTCCATTTTCTCTTCATGGGAACCCAGGACAAAATTTATCAATTGTTTTAAGCTTATGTGGGGATCATGTGGATTGAGTTTTGGCCCAAAGGAATATGAGCAAAAGTGATGAAGTGATGTATACCATTTCCAAGCTGGGCCCTAAAATGCTGTACATTTTAAATTCTCTCTCTCTCTCTCTCTCTCTCTCTCTCTCTCTTTCTCTCTCTCTCTCTCTCCTACCTTCCCTCCATTTCTCCATTTCTCCTCTGTTCACATGGCTTTATGCAAAGAACTCCAAGGTGGTAGATGCAGGATTGGAAGACCCCACATTCCTGTGTCACTATTGAGAGAAACACAGCAGGAGAGCATTCTGACACGATGAATTAAGACGTGAGAAAAAGTAGACTTTTTTGTTTCAAGCCCCCAAAATCTTAGAGGTTGTCACAATACCTGCTGTTAATTGCTCTGATAACCCTTGTTCTTGTATCTTAGGTTTTCTCTAGGAAAACAGTAAACATTTGAATTTCTTTTTGTTTTAATCCCATCTGAGAACATCTTCCTTTTTTCATTTACTTTCTATTTGAGAAACAGAAAGACACAGAGAGACAGACAGATACAGTTCCCGTCAACTATTTCACAGCCAGGGCTGGCCCAGAGCTGCAACCAGGAGATGGGAACTCAATCTAGACCCTTTACATGGGTGGCAGGACCCATGTACTGGAGCCATGACCTACTGCTTCTCAGGGTCTGCATTGGCAGGAAGCTGGACTCAGCAACCATACCTAGGAATCAAACTCAAGCACTTCAGTGTGGCACCAAGGTGTCTTAAGAGCTAGACCAAACAAATGTTCACACCAACATCTTCCTTTTAACTAGTGACTTTTGTTCATTTATATTTCATTGCAATTTTAATTCACTGTTGATATATTTAGGATATTTTTACCATTTTAGTCTGTGTTATCTATTCTGCATTTCCTTTTTTTATATTTTCCTTTTTTCTATCAAAAAAAATTTTTTTAAGAAAATTATTTGCGAGGCAGACAAACAGAGAGAACTGTCTCCCCAATTCCAGCAGTAGCTGAGGCGGGGCCAGGGCCGAAGCCAAAAGCTGGACATTCATTCTAGGTTTCTTGCATGAGTGGTGAGGTCTAATCACCTGAGTCATCACCAATACCTCTCAGGGTCTGCCGTTAGCAGGAAGCCGGAGTCAGGAAGCCCATGCAGGACTCGGACTCAGGTACTCTCAAAAGGTACGCAAGTGTCTCAACCAGTGTCTTAACTGCTGGGCCAAACCCCTGCCCCCCCCAGACTGTTCTTTTGTTTCCGCTGTATTCCATCTGCTATGATGGGAGTTTAAGACTTCATTGCCATTCTTCACTACTCTTGAATTGTAGCATGTGTACTTAAACCCTAAAGTTAATCAATATCCATGTTCCTCCAAAACTTATAATGCTAACCACTATCCTCTTATCTGACCAGTTATTACATCCAGTATTGTAGCATTAGCTTGATTTTTGCTTCCACAATAGACATTATTTTTGTTCTATAAATCTCAGACTTCGATCTAGTAACATTTCTTTAATCCTGATGTATTCTCTTAGAAGCTCCTTTCTTGAGTATCTCATTACTTTGATTCTGGTTTTCTGAAAGTGTGCTCATTCACTGTATTTGGTTTTTTATTATTTATTTATTAAGATTTTTTTTATTGAAAAAGCAGATTTACAGAGAAGAGGAGAGACAGAGGAAGATCTTCTGTTCGCTGATTCACTCCCAAAGTGGCCACAACAGTCAAAGCTTAGCCAATCCAAAGCCAGGAGCCAGGAGCTTCTTCCAGGTCTCCCAGGCAAGGGCAGGGCCCCAAGGATTAGAACCGGCGCCCATATGGGATCCTGGCACGTGCAAGGCAAGGACTAGCCACTAGTGTATTGTGTCGTGCCTTTAATTATTTAAAAAAAAATATTTATTTTTATTGGAAAGGCAGATGCACAGAGAGGATAGACAGACAGATCTTCCATCCACTGGTTCACCCCCCAAGTAGCCACAACAGCCAGAGCTGAGCTAATCCAAGGCCAGGAGCCAAAAGTTTCTTCTGGGTCTTCTACACAGGTACAGGGTCCCAAAGCTTTGCTCCATCCTCTACTGCTCTCCCAGGCCACAAGCAGGGAGCTGAATGGGAAGTGGAGCACCTGGGACACTACCTGGTGCCCATATGGGGGCTTCTGGCCCACTCAAGGAGAAGATTTAGCCACTAGGCTATCACACCAGAATCTGCACAGTGTTTTTTTCTTAGCTATAGCCGCTGCCTGCTTTATAGATAATCTCTCTTTTCACTCTGACAGCCTTGAAAATGTTCTCTCCATATTTTGCATTCTTCTGCTATGATGAAGATCACTCTCCTGCAATCTCGCTTTTCTCTATTTATTTTGGCTGGACTATCCTTTGAGATTCTGACCGTATGCAGAAGTTTTAGTCCCAACTCCCCATCCTCCCAAGCCCAAGACCTTGCCTGCACACAGGTGGCTCTGAAAACCTGAACCTTGTAGTTCCTTGTGTAACCTAACATGGTCAAGGCATCAACCACTTACTATGTCAGGATGTAGCTCCATCTTTTTTCACACTCCTGTGAATTTTCCTTCCTACAAGCTCAACTATGCCTTTAAAAAGATGTTTTTGCAATCAAGGAACAAGTCTGCATAGGAAGTGCTTAGACAAGAGGGTAAACGAATACCCTAAATAGGTCATTACAGATGGAATTAAGTTACAGAGGCCATACTCAAGTAGAGTGGACCTTCGTCCAGAATGGCTGGTGTCCCTCTGAAAAGGGGAAGTGAGGGCACAGGGATGCAGGGAGAACGCCTGGGTGACAAGGGAGGGGACTGCCCTGAGCTAAGGGCTTAAGCACGTTCTTCCCTGCAGTACATGCTGCCACCTGGATCTCAGATCGTCAGCCTCCAGGACTGGGACACAGTACATTTCTATTCTAAGCCATCTAATTAGTGGCGCTTTGTTAATGACAGCTGCAGGAAACTAATTCATGACTTTACTAACACGATCTGAGTATCTGACCCATGTTCATTCTCTTGAATTAAAAAAAAAAACCAGAAAAAGATGTTTTGCATTTTATCTAGGATTTCTATGGCTTTTACAGTGGAATATTTTCCATATTATTCAGTCCACCATTTGTTAGCCAAAGTTCACACTATGACTTCATTCTGTTCAATTATATCCCTTGGATAAAATCTTGAGAGCAGTACTCCTTTACATCAGAGATTTTAAACATCTTTTCATATAACTGTTTATGTGCCTTGTCATATTAATTTCCAGCTGTTCATCCTCTGAGTGGTGAGTGCTGGATTGATGTGTGTTTATACACTTCAAGGAGGAAACATGCTATCATAGAGAGTAGGGGATCAGAATTAGCCAAGCTGGGTTTTCTCTCTTCCAATCCCCATTGTTCTTCCATTATTCACATCTATAAGATTAGAGAAATTCTTTTCTCTAGAAAAAAAAGTTTTGTTGTGGTTTGACATGCGAGCAAATTCAGAAAGCACAATTGAGCCTGACACTTGAGATGCCCAAGTCCCACACTGCAGTGTCCTTGGCTTCCACACCTGGCTCCCGTTCCTAAGCCCAACCTCCCTCACACGCAGACCTGGGCAGCGGTGAAGACTTCCATGACTGGGTCCCTGCCAGCCTCGTGGGCACCTGGATTTTGTTTCTAGTTCCCAGGTGCAGCCTGGAGTAACCCTGGCTTTGGGGCATTTGAGGAGTGAACCAATAGTCTTTTTCCCTTTCCTCCTCTCCTCCCCACCTCCAAATAAAAAACAAATAGCTAATGAAGGCGCCATTTGAGAGGGAGAGACCAAAGATAAATGTAGGAGAATTTTTGGCTAAAAATGCTGGCTTGAACATCTAAGACTCTGCTCCCCACTTAAAACCTTCTAAAATAACAAGAAAGAGGTATGTTTTTTGTTTCTTGTGTTTTTAATAGCATAAGTCTTCAATGATAGAGATCAGAGAAAAAAGTGGTAACATTTCATCAGTTGGGAAGCTTGTGAATGAGTGGTGTTGACGTAGCAGATTCAAGAAAACAGACCCTTCAATTAATCTTAAATAAAGCTAGGAAGCAAACAGTGAGAAATTCCCCCACCCACCCACCCCAGAAGACTCAGAACTGGCAACAGCAGGCTACCTTTGGAAGTAAGGGATGAAGAAGAAGGGATTGTTTGAAAATCTGTTTAAGAAGCAACTGGAAAAACAATTCCCTTCCTAGTTGTCATGGGTTGAATTGTGACAATATTGTAATGGCAACAGGATTGTTGTGGATGTAATTAGGTAAAATGAAGTGACACTACAGTATGATAGGCCTCTAGTATGATAAGGCTATTTAGTCTTTTTAAGAAGACAGATATGTGTTGGGGCTAGCATTGTGGATAAAGTCACCATCTGTGGTGCCAGCATCCCATACGGGTGTTGGTTCATGTCCTGGCTGCTCCAATGTTCCAGCTCCTGCTTACGAGCCTAGGAAAGCAGCATAGGGTGGCTCAAGTATTTAGGTCCCTGCCACCCACAAGGGAGATGCAGATGAAGCTCCTGGCTCCCAGGTTTGGCCTGGCCCAGCCCCAGCCACTATGGTCATATGGAGAGCGAGCCAGCATATGGAAGAACTGTCTGTTTCTATCTCTGTGTGTGTAATTCTGACTTTTAAATTAACAAATACAGCTTTAAAAAAAAAGTGCAAGAAGACAGGCAGAAGCTGAGACCCAGAGAGAGGTCCCCATGTAATAGCAGAGACAGCATTACGCAGCCGCAATTCAAGAGTTGTCCAAGATAGCCAGCCAATCACCCTAGCAGATGGAAGATCTCTCTCTCTCTCTCTCTCTCTCTCTTTCTGTAACTGCCTTTCAAATAAAAATATTTCTATTAAAAAAAATCCCATTTCATGACAACTCCAATTCCCTCACTAATTTACCTCCACAGGCCCCACCTCCTAAAACCATCACACCAGGGGTTTAGCATTTTAACAAATGAATTTGGGGAGAAGGAGGTGCAAATAGTCATTCTATAGAAATACACAGAACTGAAAATCAAGAAGCATCCAATTTAGAGATATGGAGGAAAATACCAAAACAATCTATTAAAATATTTGAAATGGTTGACTTTGAGGATCAGAAAATGGAAGATGAGCATGGTCCAGTGGCTTTGCTAACAATCACTGTGGAACTATTGTTGTTGTTTAAAACCCTGCGCAAGTAGGCACTTGATTTTTGAAACCCATTTGTTTCTAAATGGAAGAAAGCAAAGGAACGGTTAGGCTGCAGCCAGAAGTGTGCTGGAGCGCTTTGTGTTTAGCTGGCTCAAGCTGATTCTTAAGTTGTCAGAAATTTTGTGAGCCGATTATTAGGTACAGCCATTATTAAAAACAAAATTGTATAAATTTACAATGAAGTAAACTATTACAAGCACAAATGTAATCAGTTTTGAAAGATAAAAAGCACATTGCTCCCTAGGAAGATGGATCTGAAGCAGAGTACCTGGGACTTATATGAAATGTAAGCATTCCAACTAGTAGCTTAGCCCACAGTGCCACAATGCCCACCCCAACAGTCTTTTTGGCTGACAGATTGTTATAGTGCACTCTGTAACTTTTGCTTGCTTGCCAACTCAAGAGATCTCCAAAAATATTAGGCCTTATATATGCAATACATAGCACTGACAAAGGAACTCCTGAAAATAGCACAGAAATAGAACAGCAATGTTTTCCTAAAGAAATTATTAACTTGGGGGGGAGCAACATTGTGGCATAGCAAGTTAAGACACCACCTACAATGTTGACATCCCATATAGACTTGAGTTCAAGATCCATCGGCCCCACTTCTGATCAAGATTCCTGCTGATGTGCTTGGGAAAGCAGCAGCAGATGAACCAAATTCTTGGGCCCCTGTACCCATATCCAGGAAGAAGCTCTGGACTCTTGTCTGTGGCCTGGCACAGCCCCAGACATTATGGACATTTGAAGAGTAAACCAGCAAATACAAAATATCTCTCTTTCTTCTTCCATGTAATTCTATCTTTGAAATAAATAAGTAAATTTTTTTAAGATTTATTTATTTCTTTTATTGGAAAGCAGATTTACAGAGAGAAGGAGAGACAGAAAGATCTTCCATCCTCTGGTTCACTCCCCAAATGGGAGCAATGACCAGAGCTGAGCCAATCCAAAGCCAGGAGCCAGAAGCTTCTTCTGGGTCTCCCATGCAGGTGCAGGGTCCCAAGGCATTGGGCCGTCCTCAACTACTTTCCCAGGCCACAAGCAGGGAGCTGGATGGGAAGTGGAGCAGCCAGGATACAAACCAGCACCCATATGGGATCCCAGCACATGTAGGTGAGGACCTCAGCCATTAGGCTACCGTGCTGGGCCCATAAATCTTTTTTAAAGAAATTATGTTTTTGGGCCCGGCAGCATGGTCTAGTGGCTAAAGTCCTCGCCTTGAGCGCCCCGGAATCCCATATGGGCGCCGGTTCTAATCCCGGCAGCTCCATATCCCATCCAGCTCTCTGCTTGTGGCCTGGGAAAGCAGTTGAGGACGGCCCAAAGCCTTGGGACCCTGCACCCGCATGGGAGACCTGGAAGAGGTTCCAGGTTCCCAGCTTCGGATCGGCGCGCACCGGCCCATTGCGGCTTACTTGGGGAGTGAAACATCGGACGGAAGATCTTCCTCTCTGTCTCTCCTCTCTGTATATCTGACTTTGTAATAAAAAATAAATAAATCTTTAAAAAAAAAAAGAAATTATGTTTTTTTATATTTATTTTATTTTTATTGGAAAGTCAGATATACAGAGAGGAGGAGAGACAGAGAGGAAGAGCTTCAATCCACTGATTTACTCCCCAAGCACCACAAAGGCCGGAGCTGCGCTGATCCAAAACCAGGAGCCTGGAGCCTCTTCCAGGTCTCCCATGCAGGTGCAGGGTCCCAAGGCTTCGGGCTGTCCTTGACTGCTTTCCCAGGTCACAAGCAGGGAGCTGGATGGGAAGTGGGGCCGCTGCGATACGAACCGACGCCCATATGGGATCCTGGTGCATGCAAGGCAAGGAGAACTTTAGCTGCTAGGCTAACGTGCTGGGCCCAAGAAACTGCAAACCACTTGATAGAAGCTGTTATCTGTTTTTCTAGGCTTTTTTGTTTTTCTTACAAATTTTTAACAAGAGTTGTACAGATTTATGAGCAACCATGGGACGTCCATGTATGCAATATATATTGATCAAATCAGGGTAGTCAACATTCCACCTGTTTGTCATTCAAATTCATGATTTGGAGCCTTGGAACTCCTTTCTTGTACTTGTTCAGAAAACACACACTAGGTTGCAGTGAACTATGGTCACCATACTGTGCTGTACAACACTATTCCTTTGGCCTAACTCTAATTTGGTACCCATTATCCAGTCTCCTTTTATCTGCCCCCCACTCTCTCAGTCCTGAGTAATCACCATTCTGTGTTCAGACTGAGATTTTTTTTTTAGCTCCCACATATTAGAGAAAACACGTAGTATTTGTTTTTCTGTGACTGGCTTATTTCCCTTAACATAATGTCCTCCAGTTAAATCCCTTTTGCAGCAAATGACAGGATTTCATTCTTTTTAAATGGATGAATAATATTCCATTGTGTATAGGTATATTTATATGACATTTTCTTTATTCACTTATCTAATGATGAACACCTTGGTTGATCCCATATCTTGGCTACTGTGGCTAGTACTGCTATAAGCAATGGTGAAACAGGTATTTCTTCTTGATACAGCAACTTCATGTCTTTTGGATATATAACATAGTGGGATTGCTGGATCATATGACAATTCTTTCTAGTTTTTAAAGAAATCTCCATATTGTCTCTCCATAATGGTTGTGCTAATTTACATTGCCACAAACAGTGGCTTCTTTTAACAACGGTACATTTGACCAAACACTACTGACAACAACTGCAAATTTCATAGGAACAATTTCCTGGAACTCAGTAATCAAAGCTTTTCTAAAAGCAGAGGAAGAAATTTCATTACATGTTTCTAAGTAACCAGAACCTTAAGTAAAACACAGAATAGTAAGATCCTGCAATATGAAACTCTCTATGATGTTTTACTATGGTGAATCAATACTATAGCCTCCCCAACTAAAGCTAATAATTTGTAGAATAATGTCAATCACTAAAGAAATGTTAATTTGCTTTTTAAAATCTAACATCAAGAATTCCTTCTCATGAACATGGTAAATTTCATAATTTGACTAAATTATTTTAACTGAGTTAATTCAATGTTTTGTCATTTATTTGCATATAATATATTGGTGAATGTATTTGCTGAGTTTACAAAATTAATGGGGTTTTAGTAATATGAGAACTTAGTTCCTCTCCACTACCAAATCTTTGCTTGGAAGTAAGGTGAGATGCTGGGGTCTGTGGGCCAAAAAGACGTGAAAAAAAGAGCTTGTCCAAAATTCAAAAATGTTCAGCCCTAGTCTATAAATTTACAGTATTACATTCAGCTATGATTCACAGAAATGACATTAAGTTTAAAATATTCATGTGTATCATTTTTTTAGTTTTCTAAAACTAAATCATTTCCTTCTGTATTTTTGGAAAAGTGAATATTCATTTCTCTCTGGTAATACTAAATTATGACAATCTTTGGCATTCAATTAACCTGTCAAACTGCGTTCTAAAGAGTTCTCCATCATCTGCAGGGATATCACAAACTTCTAAAAATGAAAATATCAAGATATGATCATTATGAGTCAGAGTTTAAAAAATAAATACCAAAAATTATACCATTCCATCATAGAATATTAAGAAAGAATCAAATACAGCCTAGGCATATTTTGGATCAATAATTATTACAGATTTCTATAAATAAAAAACCTCTAGTGTTCAGAGATGTTGGGTCAGCATTTCCAGAAATCTATGACTAATGCTATTGTACTGTTTGTCCTGGGGAGTTTTATCATGATGTCATCTCTTTTTGTTTTTGAAATTTTCTTTTTTAAAAAAAAATTTATTTTTTTATAATGATTACATGGTGGATCAGGGTGGGAAGGATCGAGGTTTAGGGAAAATTAGGTGCACTTATTGCTTCCAAATTTGCTATTTCTTCTTGTTTCTGAGGGAAGAGGAGAGACAAAGGGGGAAACCACTCATGACTTTCCACACATCCCAGTCCCCAGGGATGAGGAACCGCCACCTCACGTCAACCCAGAGTCTCAACATGTACATATTCCGAGGGTTCTGTCCAGGTGGTTTGGATAGTTCTGGAATGCTGACTTCACCGATCTAAGGATGATGTCACCCCCCCCCCCAACGTCCATTGGCTCCATTCACCGAAATTATTTGCTGTCATCGTTTGTTTGCGGTAGTTGTCCAGCTAGTTCTGTTCTTCTACTGCTACAGCACCAAATGAGCTGCTGTAATCTCATTTTACAACATGGCCTATGTGCAGTGTTCTGCCTTTTTTATTAAGTAGGACATGTTCTTGCAGGCAAGTCCAAGGACCCAAGCCAGTTGTCCCAAGCATCGCCAGATCCCCCACCCCTGGGTCTCATGAACCCAACACCCACCTAGTAGGCAGGCTCCAAGACCCAATCATCCCGAACATCACCAGATCCCCGACCCCTGGGGCTCATAAACCTGACACCCACCTCTGAGGCAGGCCCCAGGACCTGGCCAGGTGACCCAAGCTCAGAGGAATCCCCCACCCCTGGGGCTCACAAACCCGGCACCCACCTAGTAGGAGGGTGCCGGGACCCAGGCCAGGCAACCCAAGCCCCCGTTGGATCTCCTGCTCCCAGGGTTCACGAACCAGACATCCACCTCACAGGCAGATCCCAGGGTATGGGCTAGGCAACCCAACCCCACCGATTCCCCTGTCCCTGGAGCTCAGGAAACCAGTCCCCACCATGCAGATGGACCCTAGGTCCTGAACCAAGCTACCCAAGCCCTGTCGGATCCCCTGTCCCTGGGACTCATGAACCCAGCTCCCGCTGGGCCCAGGCTGGCATGACTCGTCTCACCTCAGCATCTACAATCTTATTGCACAGTCTGGCCTAGTCTAGTCTGCCCTCTGTTCCAGCTCCTGCTGGTGGGTGCTGCAGCCTGTCCCAACTCAGTATGATTGCTGTCTCGGT
Organism: Ochotona princeps; assembly: GCF_030435755.1. NCBI lineage: Eukaryota > Metazoa > Chordata > Mammalia > Lagomorpha > Ochotonidae > Ochotona > Ochotona princeps. The sequence goes on along the minus strand of NC_080865.1, from coordinate 27,825,256 downwards.
CCTAATGTGAACTGGCTGGTGTTGCGGCCGGATCTGGTTCCTCCTGCCCCTGACCATGGTTCTCAGATCTGCTAGCGGGTGGTATGTGCTGGCCCAGATTGGTCTGTCCCCAGACCTGACCCATATGTATGTTGGCAGGTACTGTAGCCTGGTGTTGTTTCGGCTGCTCTTTGCTTTGCTTCTTGTGTTCACCTGCAGGGACTGTGTCCCAATGAAGGAGTTATGACATCATCTCTTAAGAAACTAAATAATACATAGGTTATTCTCAGCATGCAATCCATTACCTTTTGCTTTTTCTCAATTGAGATACTTTCTCATTTAGCACAAAGAAGTTAATATAATACTCAAAACACCATAATGATTATATTTAGGTTCACATTAATTTAAACTGAATCAATACTGTCTCTTGTCAGTCTTTTTTGCGTTGATAGATTATTTCTGAGGGCACAGCATAAAGGAGTATTACTTTTCACAAAAATTGTACAGTCACCCCAGGAACATAAAAGTATAATTTAATTTTGTATTTTCCTTCTATACTCATAGAAGTCTATCTCCAGAAGATAGTTTCTCTGTGTCCAAATTATAATCCTCTTACCCTGCTGTAGTAGGTGCTGTCAGTGAGTACCCAGTTCTGCCCGATCCTCTTGCCCATACGGCTTCGGTGCACAAAGCCTGACATCCCACTTAACAAACTGCTGTGTAAAAACCCCAGCTCTGTTTGCCCTAGGTAGAATAACTGAGGGGTAGGGGTGTGTATATGTGTTTGTGTGTGTTATCAGTCTTCAAAACTTCCCCAGCACATTAAGCGACAGGCACCTCCAATGGTAATGGAATTGGTTATATACCCTCTACTGCTCACCTATCCTGCCTTGTCTAATTCCTCCCAGTAACTTCTCTATTTTCCAATTAAGGTATTCTCTGTTTGTGGTTTTTACATCTTCTAAATGAATGATCTCTGCCCCCAAGGTCAATTTTTGGGTAACTAACTTGAGATTCATCAGCTCTTACTGTTCTACATTATTGCCTCAATATTTGAATTCATTGTCATTTCCTAGCTTTAGAGTGCACTGAAGAGAACAAATGTCAACTTTGTTAGGGAATGGCTTTTCAGCTACTTCTGAACATACTGTCTTCTTTGTATTGTGTGTCAAAAATAATCACTTTATCCCTTTGCTAACCCTCCAACATACGGAAATTCACAATTCATTTTTGCTGCATGGAGAATGGGGTCCCCTTGGCTCTCAATGGTCAAATCAAGGTACCATCAGTACTAGTGATTGCGAGGGTGTCTTTCAGCTTTAAAACACTATGAGTTTTACCATCAGTTCTAAAGAGACTATTTCCAGATCATCAAAGAGGATAGACTACTTCCCAATTCATTTTGTGAGGGCCACATTTCTGCAACACTAAAACAAAAACAAAGGCAGCACAAAAAGGAAAACTGCAAAGCAATATAACTCATGAACTTAAATACAAAATTCCTCAAAAAAATTAACAAATCAAATTCAGCAAACTATATAAAAATAATTACACACCATGATCAACTGGGGTTTATTCCAGTACAGAGTAACTCTAAATTTAAAAAGCTTTAAAAAGCTGCCGTATGGTCCTGTACAGTGCCTGGCTCCTGGCTTTGAATCAGCTTAGCTCTGGCCATTGCAGCCACTTGGGGAGTGAACCAGTAGACAGAAGATTTTTCTTTCTGTCTCTCCACTCTGTAAATCTGACTTTCCAAGAAAAATAAATAAATCTTTAAAAAAAATAGGTGCTAGATTCCATCATAGTCACAGGCTAATGTAGAATAATCATGATATTATAGCTGATGCATAAAAAAGCAAAATATTTGACAAAACTCAATATCCTATTCATGAAAAACACTTAACAAATAAGAAACACAGAGGAATTTCCTCAACCTGATAAATTACATCTACTTTGTCTGCCTACAAGTGCCAGTATCCCATATGGATGCTGGTTCGTGTCCCAGCTGCTCCACGTCCCATCTAGCTCCCTGCTTGTGGCCTGGGAATGCAGCAGATGGCCCAAAGCCTTAGGACCCTGTACCCACACGGGAGGCATGGAAGAAGCTTCTGGCTCCTAGCTCCTGGCTTTGGATTGGCTCAGCTCTGGCCATTGCATCTATTTAGGGAATGAACCAAAAAATGGAAGAGCTTTCTCTTTGTCTCTCCTTTTCTCTGTAAATCTGCTTTCCAATAAAAATGAATATGTTTTTTTAAAATCAGATATACTGAAGTAAAAAAAAACTATAGGAAGAAAATGACTTAAGATGCACACGGATGGGCATGTGTTGTGACGCAGTGAGCAAAGCCTCCTTTTGAGATACCTGTATTCTGGCTTGACTCAGGGCTACATTGCTTCTGATGCAGCATCCTGCTAATCAACCTGGGAGGCAGGGGGTCCAGGTATTTGGGTTCCAGCAATCCATGTGGGAGAGCTCTTTGGAGTTCCTCGCTCCTAGTCTCCAGCTCCTGCTTTGGCCTGATCCAGTCCTAGCCAATACAGGAATTTAGGGATTAAACTTGTGAATGGAAAATATCTTTGTGTCCCTTTGTTGATAAGCCTTTCAAGTAGATATAGACTGGAGAAAAAAAAACTGTCTCTATTTGCAAATGACATGATAATCTACATAGGAAATTCCAGGGGGGACTGAAATAACACAGCAGGTTAAGCCAGCACCTGGCTGACAGCATTTCATTTCATATGACAACATTTCATATGAGGACCATTTTGAGTTTTGGCTGCTCCACTTCTAAACAGCTCCCAGCTAATGTATCTCATTACATCCAGGAGCCAGGAGCTTCTTCCATGCCTCCCACATGGGTGCAGGGTCCTAAAGCTTTGGGCCATCTTCTACTGCTTTCCCAGGCCACAACAGCAGCAAAAGATGGCCCAAGTGCTTGGGCCCCTGCATTCACATGCAAGAATGGGATGGAATCCCGGGCTTCAGCTTCACCCAGCCCCAGCTGTTATAGTCATTTCGGAGGGAAGGGAGTGTGAACAAGCAGATGGAAAGTTTTTTTCCCTCTTTGTCATTCTACCTTTTAAACAAATAAATAAATCACTGTTAAAAAATAAAGAAAATCCTTAGGAATGCACAAACACTCATAGAATTAACAAGTTCAACAACATTACAGTATACAAGAAAAACACAAAAGCAATCATATTCCCATCTAGTTAGCAAGAAATGTGAAAACAACAATTTAGAATGGTATCATTGGGCTGGCACTGTTGTGTTTCAGGCAAAGCCACTGCTTACAGTGCCAGAATCCCATATGGGCACTGGTTCGAGTCCCAGCTGTTCCACTTCTGATCTAGCTCCCTGCTAAATGTTTGGGAAAGCAGCAGAAAATAACCCAAATGTTTGGACCCCTGTACCTATGTGGGAGACCCAAGGAAAACTCCAGGCTTTTGCCTTCAACCTGGCCCAGCCCTGGCCATTGCAGCCATTAGGAGAGTGAACTAGTGGATGGAAGAATCTCTCTCTCTCTCTTTCTCTCTGTCTCTCTCTCTCTCTCTCTCTCTCTCTCTCTCTCTCTAACTCTGCTTTTCAAATCAATCAAAAAGGTATCATTTTAAGTTGCTATTAAAGCATATTCTCTCTTCCATGTAAGAGCTAACATTTTTTTAATTATTTATTATTTAACTTCATTAATTACATTGTATTATGTGACACAGTTACATAGATACTTGGGTTCTCCCCACCCCTCCCCAAACCCTCCCACCATGATGGATTTCTCCACCTTGTTGCATAACCACAAGAGCTAACATTTTTTAAAAATCAAAAACATAGAAAGGCCTATGTGTATCAGTATTACTACAAATATATTTTTGTAAAACTTTGATTTATCTCTTTGTCAAACCAGTGGTTAAGAATGTTACACCTGGAGCGGCAAATCAACAACTCAGAACTATCAAAACCACTTGAGCAGAACCCTCAGAACACGCTCCACCCCGGGGACCCTGGGATGACATCAGGTACTGAAGCAGTTGGGAAGCTGGGTGTGGTCTCTCCCGTTGTATCCCCCTCCTCCAGATACAGGAAGAATAAAAAGAAAATGCATAAACAGTGGTCTCGCCACTTTCCCCGATCCCCTACCCTTCCCAGCCTGATTAACTATGTAACATCATCAAAAATAAAAATAAAATTAAAAAAAATGTTATACAACTAAATGACCTGTGATTATTTTTAAATTTATTGGATAGGGCTGAAATGGTCCAGCTTTCCACTCGATTAGTGTTTGTAGCCCTTAAATATGTTATCACTGAATTTGGGTCTTTTTACTTTATACTTGTTGATCTTTTTATTTAATGGAACAATAAATGCTTGACTGTAAACATTAATTACAAACACGCTACCTCCATTGTGGTTGAAGTCCTCGCCGCTTGGGGAGTGAATCATCGGATGGAAGATCTTCCTCTCTGTCTGTCCTCCTCTCCGTATATCCGCCTATCCAACAAAAATAAATAAATCTTTAAAAAAAAACATGCTATCTCAAAAACTAAAAAAGGAAAGGAAGAGGAGAATGGAGAGAGATAAAGAAGAAAGAAGAGGTGCCCCTGAGTGGTAGCCTAGTGGCTAAAGTCCTCGCCTTGCACATGCTGGGATCCTATATGGGCGCTGGTTCATGTCCCATCTAGCTCCCTGCTTGTGACCTGGGAAAGCAGTCAAGGATGGCCCAAAGACTTGGGACCATGTACTCGTGTGGGAGACCCGGAAGAAGCTCCTGGCTGCTACTTTCGGATCGGCTCAGCTCCAACCCTATCTTAAAAAAGGTGGGGGGAAGGAAATATTATTACACTCTTAGAACTACAACTACAATCTTCAACTACATTGAATCTGTTCTCTTTGCATTAATATACATTAACATTAAAAGTAAAGTATTAGGGCCCGGCGGCATGGCCTAGCGGCTAAAGTCCTCGCCTTGAACGCCCTGGGATCCCATATGGGCGCCGGTTCTAATCCCGGCAGCTCCACTTCCCATCCAGCTCCCTGCTTGTGGCCTGGGAAAGCAGTCAAGGACGGCCCAATGCATTGGGACCCTGCATCCGTGTGGGAGACCCGGAAGAGGTTCCTGGTTCCCGGCATCGGATTGGCGCGCACCCGCCCGTTGCAGCTCACTTGGGGAGTGAAACATCGGATGGAAGATTTTCCTCTCTGTCTCTCCTCTCTGTATATCCGGCTTTCCAATAATAATAAAATCTTTAAAAAAAAAAAAAGTAAAGTATTAGGAAAAAATTAGTAAAATTTTTATTAAGAACAGCTGCCAAGCTATAAATCTAACAAAACAAAAAAATATGTACACCGGTTCTACATTTTGAAAACATTTTTAAAGACTTATTTATTTGAAATAGTTACACACAGAGAGAAAGAATCTTCCATTCCCTGGTTCACCACACAGATGGCCACAACAGACAGGGCTGAGCCAAGCTGACAGACCCATCTGGGTCTCCCCCATGGGTCACAGGGCCCTCTTCCAGCATTTTCCCAAGTCATTAGCAGGGAACTGGATTGGAAGTGGAGAAGCCATGGCACAAACCAGCACCCATATGGGATGCCAGCATCATGAGCAAAAGCCTCACCCACTTTGTCATAACACTAGCCCTCTGAATATTTTTAACTGACAATGAAAGAGATCAAAAAAGATTTAAGTTGAAGGTTTAATAAGAGTTGGAGAAACATGCAGAACCAGTGTAATGAGATGTCAGTTTTGCCCACTGACATACAAATTCAACATCATTCCTATCAGAATCTCAGCAAGCCTTTTTCATGGATGTAGGCAAGATTATTCTAAAAGTTACTTGGAAAGGCAAAGCAACCAGAACAACTAAAACTATTTTGAAAAACAGAAATGGGAATAACCATTTTATCTAGTGTCAGCATAGTATTCAGCTACAGTAATCATGACAGTGTGGTATTGATAAAGGAATACACATATATATTAATGGAACAGAACACAGAAATGAATAAAGATAAGCAAAATAGATTTTTGACAAAAATACAAAGTAAATTAAATGACTGAAAAAACACTATTTTCAACAAACCACACTTGACTGAGTAAGACAACTAGAGGCAATCTTCCCCCCACAAACAACACTAAAAACAAATGAGTTGGGTACAAAATCTAACAAGGTAGACATAAATTTTTTTTTAAGATTTCCATGGGCAAAATCAGTTTTTTCACAGTCATCATTTCCATTAACGTTTTGAAGTCTTTTTTTTTTATTGGAAAGTCAGATATACAGAGAGGAGGAGAGACAGAGAGGAAGATCTTCCATCCACTGATTCACTCCCCAAGTGGCCGCAATGGCTGGAGCTGAGCCAATCCAAAGCCAGGAGCCAGGAGCTCTTCTGGGTCTCCCACTCGGGTGGGTGCAGGGTCGCAAGGTTTTGGGCCATTCTCCACTGCATTCCCAGATCACAGGCAGGGAGCTGGATGGGAAGTGGAGCTGCCAGAACTAGAACTGGGGCCCATATGGGAATCCCAGTGTGTTCAAGGCGAGGACTTTAACTGCTACGCTATCGCGCTGGACCGGTAGACTATACATTTCAATGTAAAATATTATGAAATTTTTAGAAGAAAATGTAACAGGGTGCTGGCTCGATGGCTCAATGGCTAAATCCTCACCTGCAAGTGCCAGCATCCCATAAGGGCCCAGTTCATGCCCCAGTTGTTCCACTGCCCATCCAACTCCCTGCTCCTGTCCTTGGAACCCTACAACTATGTGAGAGATGCAGAAGAAGCTCCTGGCTCCTGGCTTTGAATCATCTCAGCTCTGGCTATAGCAGCCATTTGAAGAGTGAACCAGTGAATGAAAGATCTTTCCCTCCTTCTCTCTGTAAATCTGATCTGCCTTTCCAATAAAAATAAATAAATCTTATAAAAAGAAAAAGAAAACAACAGAAAATCACTAGGAGCTAGAGTCGGCAGAATTCTTCTACCATCCCCCTAACCCCGGCTCCCAATTATTTATTTGTTTGTTTTATTTGAAAAGCAAAGTGACAGAGACAAACAGAAAAATCTTCCTTCTACTAGTTCACTCCCAAAATAGCCACAGTAGCCAGCACTGGGAGCTTGGAACTGCATCTGAGTCTCCCACACAAGTAACAGAGGCTCAAGCACCTCAGGCACCTTTCTCAGGTACATTATCAGCCAAGACTTAAACCGGAAATCAAATATGGGACACTTTTGCCACAAGTGGTGGCTCAGCCCACTGTGCCACAATGCTAATCTCCAGGCAGAGTTCTTAAACATGATACCAAAAGTATAGTCCATAAAAGACAGTTAAGTTGGCTCCATAAAAATTAACTTTTACACAGTGAATTAATGTGTTGTGGTGATAAAAAAAAAAAGACAAACTACATTCTAGGAGAAAATGTTTGCAAAGCATATTTAACAGAATCTATATCTTGAACATATAAGGAACTCTCAATACTCAGCAATAGAAAAATATAGAGCCAATTAGAAAATGTACAATCAATACTTCAATGATGAGAATTTATACAGGGCAAATAAGCACAGAAAAAGATATTTAGGGAAGGTGTCTCATGCAGTGGAATAAGCTATTGCTTGAGTTACCTGCATCCCATATCAGAGAACTTGGGCTTGAGTTGTAACTCAGTTCTCCATTCCAGCTTCCTGCTAATGTGTGCCCTGAGAGGCAGCAAGAGATAAAACAAGTACTTGGGTCCCTGACCCCTTTGTGAGAGATCCAGACCTGAGTTCCCAACTCCTGGTTTTGGTCTGGCTGGCCCAGTCCTAACTATTGTGGGCATGTGGAGAGCGAAACGGCAGATAAAAGATATCTGTACCTCTCTTCCCTTTTCAGAAAAATAAAAAAAATAAATAAAAAATTTTAAAAGCTATTCATTATTATTGGCCAAATTCAAATCATACTAAAACATCATCATGCAACTATTAGAATGAGTGAAATACAAATTAGTAATAATACCAAATGCCGATGAGCATAGGAAAATACTGAAATTATTACTCATACATTACTTCTAGGAATGGAAAATGGTCCAGCCACTCTGCGAAACAGTGTTGCATTTTTGTGAAAACCTAAATATGCACTAACCATGCAGCCAAATAATCACACTGTTGGACATTTATCATACAGAAATGGAAACTTATGTCCAGAAAAACTATGTATACAAATGTTTATAGTAGCTCTATTCATGATAATATTACAAACAACCTAAATGCCCTTCAGTGAGAGACTAGCTGAACAAACTCGGGTACATCCATCCAATGAGAAATAAATTATTTAGCGATAAAAAGAAATTATTTATATTTGCAAAAACCTGCATGGAACTCAAGGCATTATTCTTAAGGGAAAAAAGTCAATCTCAGAAGGTTACATACTGCACAATTCCATCTATATAATATGCTTGAAATAACAAAACTGTAGAGGTAGAGAACAAATTAGTGGTTGCTAGGCAACAAGGATGAGGGAGAGAATGAGGACTGAGTACAAATACAGAAAAGTAGTGTGAGGCAGTTCCTTGGTGGTGATGAAACAATTTTTCATCATGGATGAAGTGGTTTAATACAGAAGTCTACATGTGGAATAAAATCACACAGAACTGTATGCTCACATTCACACACACAGAGCTGAATGTAGGTGAAAAAATGGCGAAAGTGTGTTATGGGGAACAGCAATTTAGCAATGTCATTCTGGCTTTGATATTACATTATGGCTAGGCAAGAAATCACCCAAGAGGGAAGCTGGGGAAGAGAATATGGGGGCATTTTATACTATTTTTGCAACTTCTTATAAGTCTATCATTATTTCAAAGTAAATTTGTCAAAATTCCAAGTTTATGTGATCATAACAGAAGGGGGACAAGGCACAATAGGTACTGACTTAGGATTCTTGGTTGCTACCTTTTCTGAGTGATAACGGGAAATCCCTGGAGCCAATAAAGCTGGATATGGCCTGACTCGGGGTTGGGAGCACAAGGGAGAACAGTTGCTTCTACTCTGCTGTTTATTGTTGTTAACCACATCACAGTGCCTCATTATTATTGCTGCAAAGGAATGAGTGTAACGGAGAGGCAAAAGGGCCAGGGCCAGTGTGTTCTACGATCCTTTTTGATCTTGCCTCACTAGGCGCCATCACAGACTACAGCAGGTGTACTTGCAGGACACACTGCATCCTTGCCCTGCCTTCCCCCAGCTCACTGCTTTGAGGAAAGGTCTTTAATCAGAGAAAGAATCTTTAACCTACAATTAGAAATTATATATTGTAAGATATAAACTCCTAGGGTGGTAAGAACTTTGATGTGAATAAATATCTGTCAAAATGTAAATTACCCATCCTCTTAAAAAGCTTTCATACAGCCGTCTTGAAGCACAAAGAAGGTTTTTTTCAGTCCTCTGGAATGAAGACAGTCACAGCACAGGACATTCTTGGCTTTTTTCTACTGCTGAACCTTTGTGTTTCTAACCAACTGAGCTAACCGGCCAACTCTACCTTCGTGTTTATATCTGCTCCACCATCTGGATTTTATAAGGTCCATAAATAATACATTATAAAATTACAAAATACCTGTCTATCAAATGTTTGCTGCTTTCAATCCTACTATTATAATTTTTACATAGCATTCCTGTTACCAGAATTCTCATGTTTTTTAAAAAGTTATTTATTTGTTATTTCATTTGAAGTGGAAAAGCAGAGGGCCAGATGCTGGTTCATTCCCCAAACGTCCAGGGCTGGCCTAGGCCAAAGCAAGGAGCCTGTAATTCCATCTGGGTCTCCGACATGGCTGGCAGCAGCCTTATCAGAGCCAACACCTGTTGATTTCCAGGGTGTGCATTCGCAGGATGCTGCGTGAGAAGAGAAACTGGGATTTGAAGCAGGAAGTCTGAAATGAGATGCAGGTGTCCCAAGTGTCAACCTACGCATTGAGTCAAATGTCGTTCACTAAAATTTTCTTGATATGATTTTACAAAGCTTTTAACTTTTGCTTGCCATTCATGTGTGCCTTTCATAAACAGCATATAACTACACTGCATTTTGTTTTACTGGCCTGACATGAAAGTCATTAGCCTTTTAAAGAAGAAACCTAACTTGGGATGCATATTGAGACCACTTCATTCCGTTCTTATTGACATGATTTTATATTCTGTGCTTTCTATGTGCCCTTAAAGCTTCATTTCTTTCTCCTTTGTTAGTTTTTTGCTAAAGTGGCCAGGTATTCACTGATATCTATTTTTCCTCTAACGAGCTGTAAGATTTGTATGTTATTTTTATCTTACTAATACTTTCCTTAATTTCTAATTTTGATTCCATGTTTGAAACTATGTGCCACTTAATTATGAGAAGTAAAAATAATCTACATTGGGCCCGGCGCCGTGGCCTAGCAGTTAAAGTCCTCGCCTTGAATGCCCCGGGATCCCATACGAGCGCCGGTTCTAATCCCAGCAGTCCCACTTCCCATCCAGCTCCCTGCTTGTGACCTGGGAAAGTAGTTGAGGACGGCCCAAGGCCTTGGGACCCTGTACCTGCATGGGAGACCAGGAGGAAGTTCCTGGCTCCTGGCTTTGGATTGGCTCAGCACCAGCCGTTGCTGGAGATTTAATAAAATAAAATAAAATAAATCTTATTTATTTATTGGAAAGTCAGATTTACACAGAGGAGAGACAGAGAAAAAGATCCTCCATCTGCTGGTTCACTCCCCAAGTGTTTGCCACAGCCAGAGCTGAGCCAATCCGAAGCCAAGAGCCAGGAGCTTCTTCCAGGTTTCCCACACAGAGATGCAGGGTCCCAAGGCTCTGAGCCAGCCTTTACTACTTTCCCAGGCCACAAGCAGGGAACTGGATGGGAAATGGAGCAGCCAGGACACTAACTGATGCCCATATGGGATGGGATCCTGGCACATGCAAGGAGAGGATTTAGCCACTAGGCTATAGCGCTGGGCACAGTTACCACAATGTAACCCTACTCTTATACCTAATATGGACTTTCATTTTTTAATCTTTCTCTTTATTTCTAAATTGTGCCTTTTGTCACAGTCATGGCATGAAAAATTATGTGTATTTAATTGCTGCTTTTGTTGGATTCATTGCTTGCCCAGGGTCCTCATTTGTGCAGCCTGACTCATCCTGATTAATTTTCTGATGGCAGTATTATTGCTTCCAGTCATCTTTTCAGAAAGCGACATCATCCTGCAAGGTCTGAGAATGTCTCTTTGCACATGAACAGCTAGGACAGGTCCTAAATTATTCAGCCATGTTTCTTTTCCAACAGAACCCCATTTTCCCCATCATTTGTTTCCAGACTTTCGGCTCCACACTAATTCATTAACCATTCATAGTATTTTTGGTGAGATTAACAATGATAGCAGACAAAGCAGTATGACAGAATTTTCTAACTTAAGCGTTATGCTTTCTTACCGTTCATGTATTTCCTTCCTGTCTTTACAAAAAAACACTCTACATCGCTGCATATTGACTGAAGACATTTAATCCTGGTAGTTAAAGGGTGAATAATGATTTTCAAAGAGGAGAGAGCCAATTTTTTTAAAAGATTTACTCATTTTATTACAGTCAGATATACACAGAGGAGGAGAGACAGAGAGGAAGAGCTTCCGTCCGATGATGCACTCCCCAAGTGAGCCGCAACGGGCCAGTGCTGCGCCGATCCGAAGCTGGGAACCTGGAACCTCTTCCGGGTCTCCCACGCGGTTGCAGGGTCCCAATGCATTGGGCCGTCCTCAACTGCTTTCCCAGGTCACAAGCAGGGAGCTGGATGGGAAGTGGAGCTTCCGGGATTAGAACCGGGGCCCATATGGGATCCCGGGGCTTTCAAGGTGAGGACTTTTAGCCACTAGGCCATGCCACAGGGCCCGAGAGAGCCAATTTAATCCCTGAACTCCTATCTTTCTGTTTCTAATAATCAATAAATGAGGGAGGTGCCCAGTCAAGCATGACTACAATTATAATCTTCACTTAGAAAATTGGGCTAGAGAAAAATGTTTGCAATACATGGCGATCATTTTTAAAGTAAAAAATTTTAATTTGACTGATTTATTGACACACATTAAATTGCACATATAGAAGGAGGACGCTTGGGTAAGTTCTGACATCTGAACTTTCATGAAACCATCACCACAAGCAAGATAGTGAGTATACCCTCCACAGCTCCAAAGTTTGCTTCCCAATTCCTTTCATCTCTCCCTCTGGCTTTCTGCATCCCCATCTCCAAGCCATCATTCATCTACCTTTTTACAGTATGAATTACTTTGTTTTTTCTAGAGTTCTATAAAAAGTAGATTCAAATCGTACAGGCTTTTTTTTCTGGTCTGGCTTTTTCAGTCACCACATAAATATTTGAGATGTGTCAATATCGTTGCCTGTATCAATAGTTCTAGTACAGACGCAGGCAAAACTATTGTTCTGTTTCTGTGTATCTCACTTTGTCCATTCCTTCATCTGTTGATGGACAATTGGGTTATTTCCAGTCTTGAGAATTAAACTATCTTAAACATTTATGTACAGTCCTTGTTTGAAAATAGATGTTCAGGGCTCGGCAGCATGGCCTAGTGGCTAAGGTCCTCGCCTTGATCCCATATGGCTGCTGGTTCTAATCCCGGCAGCTACACTTTCTCTCTAATCTCTCCTCCTCTCAGTATATCTGACTTTGTAATAAAAATAAAATAAATCTTAAAAAAAAAGAAAAAAGAAAATAGATGTTCAAGTCCCTTGATATTATCAACCTTTTTCCTTTTAGCAAATAGGTACAAAATGACATCTCACTGTGGTTTAATATGCATTTCCTTAATGACTAATACTGTTAAACACCTTTTCATATATGTATTTTCCATTTGTATATCTTCTTTGGTAAAGATGTTGAAATATTGGGCCCGGCGGCATGGCCTAGTGGCTGAAGTCCTCGCCTTGAAAGCCCCGGGATCCCATATGGGCGCCGGTTCTAATCCCGGCAGCTCCACTTCCCATCCAGCTCCCTGCTTGTGGCCTGGGAAAGCAGTCAAGGACGGCCCAATGCATTGGGACCCTGCAACCGCGTGGGAGACCCAGAGGAGGTTCCAAGTTCCCGGCTTCGGATCGGCACAGCACTGGCCCGTTGCGGCTCACTTAGGGAGTGAATCATCGGATGGAAGATCTTCCTCTCTGTCTCTCCTCCTCTGTGTATATCTGACTGTGATAAAATGAATAAATCTTTAAAAAAAAAAGATGTTGAAATATTTTGTACATTTTTGTTCAGGTTGTTTGTGCTCTTACTAACAACTCTTGAGAGTGCTCTATGTAGTCTACTTACAATTCCTTTATCAGACATGCATTTAAAAAATATTCTTCTCAGATTCTAGTTTGTCTCCTTTTCCTACCAGCATTTTTGAAAAGGAAGGTTTTAACTTTGATGAATCCAACTTAATGTTTTGGGGTTACCGTTTTATGTTAGAAATAAAAAGTCTTGGGGCTGGCACTGTGGTTCAACAGGCTCTTTCACCTTCAAGTGCAAGTATCCCATATGGATACCGGTTCATGTCACATCTGCTCCACTTCCCATCCAGCTCCCTGCTTATAGCCTGGGAAAGCAGCAGAGAATTACCCAAAGCCTTGGGACCTTGCACTTGTGTGGAAGATCTGGAAGAAGCTACTGGCTCCTGACTTTGGATCAGTTCATCTCAGCCATTGTAGTCACTTGGGGAGTGAACCAGCAGATATAAGATCTTTCTCTTGTCTCTCTTTCTCTGTATAAATCTGTCTTGCAAATAAAAATAAATAAATCTTTTAAAAAATAAATAAATAAATAAACCAAAAAAGAGGAAACAAAAATTGTGAGGCAGGTACTGTGACACAGCATGTTAAGCTGATGTTTGGGATGTCTACATGCCATACTGGAGTCCCTGGAATAGAGTCCTGGTTCTTCCTCTTCCGATCCAGCTTCCTGATAATATACCTAAAGGCAACAGATGATGGCCCAAGTGCTTGGGCTCTTGATACCCATGTGGGAGGCTCAGACTGCATTCCTACCTACTGGCTTTGGCCTGGCCCAGCCCCAGCTCCCAGCTCTAAGCTCCAGCTGCTGTGGATATTTAGGGAAGAGCTGTCTCTATCTGTCTCTATCTCCCTCTCTCACCAAAAATACTATGTCATTTAAATGAGAGAGAGAGAGAGAAAGAGAGAGTGAGTGAAAGAGAGATAGAGAAAGGGTGAGAGAGATTTTCCATCCTTTGGTTCTCTCTCCAAATGCCACAACAGCTGGAGCTGGGCAAGGTACAAGCCAGGATCCAGGCATTCCATCAAGGTCTCCCACATGAGTGGCAGGGGTTCAAGCACTTGAGCCATCATCTGTCACTTCCCAGGATGCCTTAGCAGGAATAGAGATTGAAAGCCGAGTAGCACTTTGTCAAATAAGCACTTTGCTATGGGATGCTGATGTCCAAGCCCTGGCTTAACCTGCTGTACCACAATCTCATCCCCTCCCCCAAATCTGTCTGAAGAAAAGGTCTTTGTCCAACCTTAGTCATAGAGATATACTTCTGCGTTTTTTCCCAGAAGTTTCACTGTTTTAAGTTTCATATTTAGGCCCATTTTTAGCTTATTTTTGTAGATGAGGCTTTCAACAAGGCTCTTTCTTCAGTAGCCCAGCAGTATTCTTTAAGGAATGATCTTTCTAAAAATTGCCTTTTCATTTTGGTCAAAAATCAATTGAACATGTATGTGTGGGCCTATTCCTAGACACTCTGTTCCATTTGATGTACCTATGAGTCTATCCTTTTGCTATTATCATTCTGTCTCAATTATCTAGTTATACAGTACATTTTAAATCCAGTACTGTGGGTCCTCCAAAACTGGTTGGCTATTCTGGTTCCTTTGCTTTATTGTATAAATGTAGTCAGCTGGACAATTTCTACAAGAAATCACTGTGGGATTTTGATTGGAGTTGCCCTGAATTTCTTGATCTGTTTGGGGAAGACCTGATACTATATTATCTATTACTACATTACAAATTAGCCCAACATTTAGAGACCTACAAATATTCTCACAGATCCTATGGGTCAAGAATCTGGCTGCATCTTAGCTTGGTCCTCTGCCTCGAGTCTCTCGCAATGTTGCAATAAAATTGTCAGCAAGGGCCGAGCTGAAGGCTCAGCTGTAGTAGGTTCTGCTTCCAAAGTCACTCCAGTAACTGTGGGCAAGTTTCAGTTCCTGGCTGGCTGGAGGCCTCCCTCAGCCTACAACATGATAGCTGGCTTCCCTGAGAGCAAGAGAGGGAGCCCTCAAGACAAAAGCTACCTCTGCAACTTAATACAGAGGTGACATCTGATTAGGTCCAGCTCACACTCAAGAGAAGGGCAGGACAAGGGCATCAGTGCCAGAAGTCAGGGAGTATTCAGAGCCATCTTAAAGTCTACCTGGCACAGAACTCCTGACAATGAATTCTTAAAGGGGGAGAGGGTAGCAGGTTTTGTAGCACAGAAGGTTAAAGTTGGGATGTCAACACCTTACCTTGGAATGCCTGGTTCTAGTCCCTGCTCCTCTGCTTCTGATCCACCTTCCTGATGATGTGCCTGAGAGGCAAACAGACAATGACCTAAGTGCTTGTATTCCTGCCATCCATACAGGAGACCTATATATGCCATGCTTTGAAGTCTCGGCTGTTGCAGGTGTCATAGGAGTGAACTAACATGTGGAAAATGACTCCCCCCTTTCAAACAAATACATGAATCTATTTTGCAAAATGAGTCTTCCAATTTAGGAGCACCATATATCATCATTAATTTAGGTCATCTTATTTATTTGCTTATTTTATGTAAAAGGCAGAGAGACAAAGACAGACAGAAATCACCTGTCAGCTGGTTTACTTTCTAGATGCCTGCAACAGCTGAGGCTTGGACAGGGAGAAGCCAGGAGCCCAAACTGCAACGCTTTCTGGGTCTGCCAGGGGGGTGGCAGAGATCCAATTACTTGACACATGACCTGCTGCCCCCATGGTGTGCACTGGCAGGAACCTGGAATGGTAACCTAAGCCAGGACTTAAGTGCAGGACTCCAATATGGGATGAGAGAGTCCCAACGAGTGTCTTAACTTCTGTACCAAATGCCAACCTCTTGGTCATCTTTTATTTTTGTTCATTGATGTTTTGTAGTTTTTAGTATACAAACTTTACACATTTTTTAAAGAATCAACCTGAAGTTATGATGTTGCTGTTATTGTGAACAGTGCTTTTTAAAGTTTTGGTCCCCGGTTGTTTATTGCCAGTATATACAGAAAAACATTTGATTTTTGCAGACTGATCTCATTTGCTGAGACCTTAATAAACCCACTTGTTAGTTCCGTTAGCTTTTTTCGTGGACTACTGGTTTTTATACATTGACAGTGGTCAATGGAAATGGTCTTATTTCATCACTGCCGATTTGTATTCCTTTATTTCATTTTCTAGACTTATTTCACTAACTAGGATTTTTAGTGTAATGTTGAATTTTGATCACTGATCTTTCCTATGCTTCTAAAGTTCCTTCTAGAATAATTTTCATCTCTCTGTGGCATATTCTTTAAAAATCCATTTAGAAGCCAGTATTGTGATACAGTGATTTAAGTCTCCCTAAGACACAAGCACTCCACTTTAGCATCAGTTTAAGTCCCAGTTGCTCCACTTCAAATCCAGATTCCTGCTAATGGCCTGGGAAAGCAGTGGAAGATGGTTTAAGTGCTTGGACCCCTGCACCCACGTGGGAGACCCAAATGTAGCTCCTGGCTCCAGCCTGGCCTTGCCCTGGCTGTTGTGACCATTTGGAGAATGAGGCAATGATACAAGATCTCTGACTCTCTCCCTGTAACTCTGCCTTTCAAACAGATAAATAATCTTTTTAAAAAGCTATTTAATGATGTTTATTTACGGCTAAAATATTTTCATAATACTTCATGGTAATACTCATAAAAGTTTATTTGCTGGATATAAAATTCTAGATTATTACTTCTTTTGCCATTTCAAAGTTAGTTGTCATTATTTTCTAGTTAACATTATTAGAAGGTTTTCCACTTTGGCATTCTGAAGTTTTATCACTCTGTGTCTAAGTGTGAATTTGTTTTTCACTTATCTTTTTACATTGTTTTTTTTTCTTTTTTGCCTTTCTTCCTTCTGGAACTGCAATTGAAATATAAAATGGACTTTCTCACACTATGCTCCATTTTTCTTAATGTCTAATTTTATCTATCATTATTTTTGTCCTATATTGATAATTTATTTGGGTCTATCTTCTAATTCTCTAATTTTCTCTATGGTTTGGCATTATGTGTTCTGAACTGGAATGAGTCTCTCTGAATCTCTGTTCCAGAGGAAGGCCTATAGCACTGCAGGTACCTGGCAGCCTTGAAGGACTAGCTGGGAAAGCATAGCATAATCTCCACACCAAGTGGGAAGTCCCCACTTTGGACTCCGAATACCAGAAAATACTCCAAATACCAGAAAATCTGACCAAAAAAAATTTCACTTACCATAAATCCTCTAGTAGATTCTGCCAACAACATATCAGTCCCTCCCTTTTGTTAGGCAAGTTAAAAAAGGTTTCTCAAAAAACCCAGTAGACTTCTTTATATACCTACTGGCTTTAGTGGGGATCACATGGCAGGATCAATACTCTCATAATTTTCAGCCTGAAGCAGCAAATATTGCTGTTTTGAATGAAATTTGGATTGTTAGCACAGAAGAAAACACAAAAGACATGCAAAATAACAGGTCTGCTACGAGAGAGACCTCTACAAAATTATTTTGAATACTTGCCTATGAGTACCACTTACTCAAGCAGTGTCCATACTGCTGGGCATTGTGGTTGTTTATAACACTGCAGTATTTTCTACATGCTGCAACAAGCATCCTTGACAGCCCATATCTGCAGTTACTTCCCCAGGTGAAATGCCAAATATGAAATTTTAGGGCAGAGAGAACATATCTTTTTAACGATATTCATATAGATGACGAAGATGTAGCTGAAGAAGGTTCTATAAATTCATGTTTCCAGGAGCAGGAAATAGGCCTAATTACCCTAGATCCTTGCTGACACTGGATATTAACATTTGCATTTACTTTTATCAAACTTGTGTCCTGAAAAACTTCAAGATGGACATTCAGTGTGCTGGTTAAGATGCCCACATCCCACATCAGGCAACCTGGGCTCATGTGGGGAGTGAACCAGTAGATGGCAGCTCTGTCTCTCTTTGTCTCTGTGTGCAAGCCTATCTCTGCCTCTCAAGTAAATAAAAATTAAAGAAATAAAAATTACCTCATTTTAATTTAGATGTTCAATTGTTTGTATTCATCATTCTTATTCATCAACTATCCAAACCTAGAGTTCATGTAGTTTGGGCTTTTTGGAATCTGTTGTTTCTGTGCTGTAAGAGCTAAACATAGCAGGTTTGCACTGATCAACTACAACTACTTGGTTAAAGCTTCTGCTTTACACTGAGTCCCAATCAAAGCATGAAGCACATTGATTAATAGTGTCTCTATGTAACCACAGGGCCAAAGAACTTCAGGACAATTTGACCTAGCCTGTCAGGGCCATTTACTGATAACAGTGAGACTGAAGAGCTGCACGTGGACTTGATGTGCTCTTCAAACCACGCACATCTCCCCCACTCCCCATGGTTCTGATGGTCATGCAGCAGGAGTATGCACAGGTGACCAGCAAAGTGTAACCAACCTCAGAGAAGTTGCTAGTTTAGTCTCCCTGTTTCCAATATACTCTATACACATCAATGGCTTCCTACACAGGAGGCGCCTGGCCTGACCTTTCCATAGCATAGAAATGGGACCCACAGACTCCAGCCCCATGTCCATCCCAACCCCTCCAGCATCCATCTCCTGTGCTGCCTTGTGTCTATCTCCTGAATGGGCCATGTAGCCCACCTCTTGACCTGGTCTGTGTCTGTCCCCTGACCTGATTATGTACCCATCATCTCCAATTCCAAACCAATCAGCAGCAAGGAGCAAAAGACCAATACTGTTCTGTTAGAACAGCCCAATGTAACCAATACACAACCTTCCTAGGGTGGCAGCAGCTAGCAGCCACCAACACTGCCATTTTGAGCAAGACATGAGCAAGCACATAAGCAGAAGGCCAGGTGTAATGGCTCTGTGGCTAAATCCTCACCTTGCATGCACCAGGATTGCATACGAGCACCAGTTCATGTCCCGGCAGCTCCACTTCCCATCGAGCTCCCTGCTTGGGGCCTGGGAAAACATTAGAGGTTGGCCCAAAAATCTTGGGAGCCTGCACCTGCATGGGAGACCCAGAAGAAGCTCCTTGCTCCTGGGTTTTGATCGGTTTGGGATAGGCTCAGCTCCAGCCATTGCAGCCACTTGGGGAGTGAACCAGTAGACAGATCTTTGTCTCTCCTCTCTGTAAATCTGCCTTTCCAATAAAAATAAATGAATCTTAAATAAGAAGAACATAAACAGAACACAGAGCCAGGTGCAAACTGAAGTGCTGCATGCAGAGAACCATCACTTCTCCCTGCCCAGAACAGATCCTGCCCAGCTCCCTTCAGAGAGCCAACTGGCAAGACCTCTTGCCACTATATGTTCTTTCTCATGCTTCCAATAAGCCTTGTCTAAATCGAACACTGGCCTCTTGTCAATTTCTATTTATAGGTAAGCCAAATAACCTGAGGAGGTAACAACCTCCAGCCAGAGGAGACCAGGAGCCTGCACCTCACCTGTGCTGGCCCCTCACTGGGAGTTGGCTGTGACCTACAGTGCTTGCTGCAGCGGCCTTTCCCTGTAGTAAAGTATGGGATTGTAGGGCATGTCATTGTGGGTCCTGTGAGTCTTTAGCAATTGAACCCTGGTGACATGCCACTATTGGTACAGTTGATTTTTGTAAACACTTTCTCAGGCACTAGAATAAACCTGTGGCGTGTCTGCTGTACCTTTTTCTTTCCAGGAAACTACTAACTGAGACTTACTAACCACATTATTGAGTCTCTGAGAATCATGTTTTGTTTCATACACTACAACGCCATTTTACTCATTGGACTCTACCAATTTATGTGTTTTGATTTCTGGTTTTTCATAACTTGCACCTGCTCTGTATAATTCTCACCCCCATTTTTGTGCCAGTGTGTGTGTGTTTACATAATGCAGAACTGATTTAATTAATCCAATCTGGTAATTTTAGTTGAACTTGACTGGACAATAAGATGCTGGACTCTCTGTTTGGTATACGCTTGCAATGGGGGAATCTCAACTGAACTTGAGCTGTGGTTATGCAACAAGGTGGAGGAATCCACCATGGTGGGAGGGTTTGGGGAGGGGTGGGAGAACCCAAGTATCTATGTAACTGTGTCACATAATACAATGTAATTAATGAAGTTAAATAATAAATAATTTAAAAATATCAATTCATATTTGTCACTATATTTATCATATTTCATCTTTTCCATACTATTTTAAAATACTTTTTGCCAATTCCTCTGTTTCTATTTCTTATAAGTAGTTTCTTTTTGTTTTTTATCTTCTCAGTTTCCTTGGTTGGCATATGTATTTCTTTTAGTACTAGTAAATATGACCTTTAAGCCTTTTGAGTATGAGAAAAAACATAAAGAAGGTGTTTTTATAGCAAGAAAGCTATTAAACACAACTAGGTCGTGGCAAAACAACTCGGCAGTTTGCATTTGCCACAGGAAGGAAAATCTGAGCATCAATATAGACAACTGCAGTAAATTAAAACACAATAACTAAAAATGAAAGTATGAGTTCATAACATTACCAAAAAGGAAACTTCATTGTTTGGCTTTTTTAATAAAATTCTTATAATTATTCTTTTAAACTTTGAGACACTAATAAAATAATCAAGGAAGTTAACATACAGCAGAATTGATTTTATTAATCCAATGTAACCCATAGCTGAGTACCTGAGATTCAGTCCCACCTGATTCCATGCAGCTTGCTGCTAATGCCCACCCTGGGAGGCAGTGGAGAATGTCTCACCTGCTTAGGTCTCTGCAACCCATGGGAGGTACCCAAATGCAGTTCCTGCTCCTGACTTTAGACTGGCTTAGCCCTGGCTGTTGCAGGCATTTGGAGAAAGAAGCAGCAAATAGGAGATCTCTCCAGACAGGTAGGGAGGGAGGGAGGAAGAGAGAGTGAGAGCGAGAGAGAGAGGATTATCTATTTCACTCTTCCCTGTATGAAAATTAAAAATATCTATTCAAGCCAAATAATAATAATCTTTTAAAAGCATTATTAGCCCCATATTTCTTAAATTGTCAGAATTTTTACAATAAAATAACCTTTAAGGGCCTGGCGCGGTGGCCTAGCAGCTAAAGTCCTCGCCTTGAATGCATCGGGATCCCATATGGGTGCCAGTTCTAATCCCGGCAGCTCCACTTCCCATCCAGCTCCCTGCTTGTGGCCTGGGAAAGCAGTCGAGGACGGCCCAGAGCCTTGGGACCCTGCACCCACATGGGAGACCTGGAAGAGGCTCTTGGCTTTGAATCAATCAGTTTGGCTCTGGCCATTGCAGCCACTTGGGGAGTGAATCATCGGACAGAAGATTTTCTTCTCTGTATATCTGACTTTGCAATAAAAATCAGTAAATATTTTAAAAATTAAGAAAATAACCTTTAAGTTCCTCCTGATAAAACCAAGTGGAGCATATTTTTACCTTCCTCCCTGTTAATAAAATCTGAGATTTAGATGGAGATGAAGTTTTTAGACTTTTAAAAGCTGTCTTTGCTGTTTCACGAATTCCCTATTTCTGAACAATTTTTTTTTTTATCTCCTGTGGCCTATATTTCTGCAAGTTTTTTTTTTCCAGAAGAAGTAAGCACTGATGGTACAGCTGTTAACCCTGGCCTGAAGGCCAGACTGCCTTGGCTTACCCCTGGATCTTGGCTGAAATTACTAAGCTCCCTAGGCTCCAGTTTTCTCATCTGCAAAGCAAGGACATCAAGAACCCCTGGCTTTACAGACCTGCTCGGGCATGAATGCACTTGGATCCACACAGGAGGTACCCAGGGACACCACGTGTCACATGGCACATCTCTAGTCTTTGCTAGCTGTTGTGAAATTTCAAGAGACAACTAATGGGGAGAGCAGGAGAATCCATTACAAACTTTTTCTCCAAAAAGTCTAACTGTTGCTCTATTTTCTTCTGAAAGCTAACGTTGCCCACAAGCCTGAAATCAAAGTGGTTTTGTTTCCTTACAGCACAGCGGTTAGGAGCTCTAACTCTAACTCATGGCACTGCCTTCATTTGTATCTCCCCCACTCGCTAGATGTGTGATGAGCTTGGGCAAGCCACCTGACCTCTCTAATCTTTCAAGGGAGTTACGACAAAATATGCCAAATTGGAATATTGAGTATTTCAAGCTGAAATCGCTTGGGGAACTGTACCATCAGAAGAGACCGTTTGGCCTGTCTTTTCCTGCAGACGTAAGCCAGAAAGATTCTTACGGGAGGTATGTCCTTGACATTCCCAGGCTGGAAAACAGCCTTGGTCACCGGAGATTGGCAAATGGGGCCGCATTGAACCTCAATAAACAAACTCTGTGAAGGAAGCCTTATCTTGTATTCGGTTCTACATCTCCCAAATGCATCTCTTAGTAACAGTCTTAGAATTTACTACCCTAGGCAAGACAGCAGTTTGTCCTGTCAGCCCTTCAAACTTTTATTCTGTTCTTTGTCCAAAGGGTATTGCACTGGTCATTTCTTCATACTTCACTCTCTTGTGAAGCAGCCCATATATATGTAAAGAGAATAAAACTTGCATACTTTCCTCTGGCCAATCAGCTTCTGTAATCACTGAGCTTGTGAATGCAGCCACAGAGCCCATGTAAGACAGAAGAGGGATGGAAGGGCTCTCGACAACCATCTCCACCTTACTGCTCTGCTCCACAGTGTGGGGCAACACAGACTCTTCCCTGTCAGGGACCTTGTGCATTTGCTGCCAAATGCCACCTTTCATTTCTTTTCTCTGACGGCAGTCTTTAATTCTAATGCAGCTTAAACTAGTAGGTTCCACCCTAGGCCAATTAGCCGTTCTCCTGGCCATCGTGCTGGATCCAAGTACTAAGGATTTGGGCATGAAGACAACCAGGGTCCTTCTTTGTCATTACCATAAACCAGACCCCATTGTCATCAGGGCACCTACGAGTCCTATGCCCAACCTAGACTTTATGGAACCTAAACTTGACTGTGGTCTCGTGGCTTGCCTCACCACTGAGAGTATCCTAAAACTTGCCATAGTTGTCAATAACACTTGCTTTGTTCTTCTATGGAAAAGCCAGAAGGGAGACACTTCTGCTTTTTCTAGTGAGATGCCTGAACTAGGACAGGGGGGGCCACAGTCACCTGCGCCACTTTGACAGAGTATCCTTGGAAGGTATCACTCAGGCACAAAGCAGCAGGATTGAGCTGCAGCAGAGCCAAGGGCTCCCAACAAAATCAACTGAAATTTCTGAATGTAATCATGCCAAAAGTCAGCACCAGTTCCATTATAGTGGAATGCTGTGAGATTGGAATGGGATAATTCACATAAAGCACGAAGTAGTGAGCCGAACATAGGCAAGCCCTAAATAAGGATTCTATGTTTTCTCCTGCCTTCAGAATTGCAGGAAAAATGTTGCCAAATGTGTTGAACAGGGTCAGTTGTTGCATTGCACAGACTCAGATCTTTGTCAAGCTGAGAAAAATATTTTTCTAGAATATGTTTCCTTATTGTATCTCTTGGCTAGGACAGCAAGTCCTGTGTATGTAGGTTGCCACATCATGTCCTGTTCTTCTTATCGGGCTTAGTGTTCTCTCCCCACCAGCCTGTGATGTCCGGGTCTCAGGGCTTGGCCTTGGGTGAAAGCCTTCACGACTACAGCAGGTAACTTCTTGTTCTACCCCCAACCTTCCTGAGGCACAGAGGGACCTCAACACGGTGGGTGTTGGAGAATGGAAGCACAAGCGAGGTTTACTCTGGTGCCAGTAGGGTTTGCAATCCCTGCACGCCTTTCCCAGGACCCTCTGGCAGCCCGTGGTGCGAGCTGTGGGGAGCAATCCTCAGCCCTGGCCCAGCCCACCCAGCCCCTTTCCCCAGATCACCTGAGGGCAGGGCTTTCTGCCATTCCCCAGGGCTCCCGCTGTCTCTCCAGCAGTGGTGCCGCAGGTATGCGCAGTATGCATGGGTGACCCAGGGCTCCTGCACAGCCACGTGAGAAGCAAGGCCAGGCTGCCCTTGGAGACCCCACTGCACAGACCGGCAGCCTGCAGGGTCCTGGCCTGGGAGCTGGTCCAAGGCAGAGATGACACTGTCAGGTGCCTCCTGGGCCCACCTGAATCCCAATGAGGCTTTGCCTAGCACCCCCAGGCCACGTGTGCCCATATCAAAGGGTGCCCCTGCTCCACTCCCCCATGATCTTTTCCTCTCATCCACGTGTCCTTCTGTCCAGGAGGTAATCCCTTTTTTTTTTAAGATTTATTTATTTGTTTTATTTTTACTTTTATTTTATTTTTATCTTTTGGGTAGGCAGATATACAGAGAAGAGGAGATACAGAGACGAAGATCCTCTGTATGATGGTTCACTACCCAAGTGGCAGCAACAGCTGGAGCCCATATGGGATCCCGGTGCATTCAAGGCAAGGGCTTTAGCTACTAGGCCACCATGCCAGGCCCCAGGAGGTCATTCCTTCCATGGAAGCTCTGGACCCCTCGTCTGGTCAGGTCAGGGGCCATTCCCCCAGCCCCGGTCCCTACTTAATTTTCCTGTGACTTTCGCCCTTGTGTGAGGGGCATCATTTCCACGACATCGGGCTCCAATGCCAGGGCACCTAGCAAACATGCGCACAAATCAAACTTTGCTGAAACCTTTGTTTTCCCGCACCCTTCCCTCCCACTCCCTCCCCACCCCAGACTCCTGCTGCAGCATCACCTTTGGCAGAATCAAAACACTTGGAAAGTTGAGGCAGTGATTTCTGTTGTTCTCTCCATAAGAATCGCTGATTTGGGGCTTAAACTTGGCCACCACTTGGCACACCCACATCCCATATCAGAATGTATTGGTTCAAGCCTTAGCTGCGTACAAGTATCTACTCCCAGCTTCCTGCTAATGCACATTCTAAGAGGCTGCAGATCACGGCTCAAGTGGTTGAGTTCCTGCTGCCAATGTGGCAGACCTGAATGGAACCACAGGCTCTGCCTTGGGTCTGGCTGGCCTAGTCACCGATCTTGCCTGCATTTGGTGCTCAAACCAATGAATGGGAGATCTCTCTCCCTCTCCCTCTCTGTCACCTTACCTTTTAAAAAAAAATAGGCATTTGGGGTGGGTGGGAAACTGGGTGGGGCTTCTCCCTCAATATCCCCCTTTACCTCAGATACATGATGGAAACAATATGGACATAATACTATTATCCACTTCCTTTTACCCCCTGAACCTTTTTTTTTTAACCGCAATTAACTATGTAAAGATTGTCAACAAAAATACAATAAAAAAAAAAATAGGCACAAGTACAATGGCTCAATTGTCTAATCTGCCTGCAGTGCTGGGATCCCATAGGGGCAGTGGTTCTTTTTTTTTTTTTTTAAGATTTATTCATTTTATTATAGCCAGATATACACAGAGGAGGAGAGACAGAGACAGTCCGATGATTCACTCCCCAAGTGAGCCACAACGGGCTGATGCGCGCCGATCCGAAGCCGGGAACCTGGAACCTCCTTCCGTGTCTCCCACACGGGTGCAGGGTCCCAAGGCTTTGGGCCGTCCTCCACTGCTTTCCCAGGCCACAAGCAGGGAGCTGGCTGGGAAGTGGAGCTGCCGGGATTAGAACCGGCGCCCATATGGGATCCCGGGGCTTTCAAGGCGAGGACTTTAGCTGCTAGGCCTCGCCGCTGGGCCCGGGGCAGTGGTTCTTGTCCCAGCTGTTTCACTTCCCATCCAGTTCCCTACTTATCACCTGGGAGGCTATCCCATGTACTTGGACACCCATCAACCATGTGGGAAACCCAGAAGAGGCTCCTGGCTCCTGGCTCCTGACTTCAGACTGGCTCAGCTCTGGCCATTGTGATCATTTGGGGAGTGAAGAAGCAGATGGAAGATCTTTTCCCGTCTTACCTTCTCTCTGCAAATGTGAATTTCCAATAAAAATTCAAAAATCTTCATTTGAGTATGTCCTCGTGAGTTTAGAAACTTTCATTTGTTCTGGCCACCTAACCTTGATAAATTTTCTTTCTCTAATTATTGGATCACTATTGAATATATACACAACAGTAACAAAACTTTCATAGCCAACTTTGGTTACCATGCAGCATTTCCATGGTTGATCTCATCTTTTTACTTTGGAAAACTCCCTGAGGTAGGGGTAAATTTTCCTATTTTCCAGATGAAGAAATACTGATTAGAGTAATAAGTGGAAATTGGGATCTTCCATTTTGGTTTTTTTTTTTAAGATTAATTTTATTTGAAATGCAGATTTACAGAGAGGAAAGACATAGAGAGAGAGCCCTTTCACTGCCTGGTTCACCCCACAAATGGCTGCAATGGCCAAAGCTGAGCCAATCCGAAGCCAGGAGTCAGAAGCTTCTTCTGGGTATCCCATGCGGGTGCAGAGGCCCAAGGACTTGGGCTATCCTCTACTACTTTCCCAGGCCATAAGCAGGGAGCTGGATGGGAAGTGGAGCAGCTGGGACACAAACCCGGATCCATATGGGATGCCAGCACTTGCAAGTAAATGATTAGCCTTCTGAGCTACCATGCTCATCTCCTTTCTTCTTCTTTTTTTTTTTAAGATTTATTTATTGGGTCAGTAATTTTCTGAAGTTTGCATGCTTTTTTTAAGATAATACGCATTTTTATGGACTTTTTGAGGTCTTCACAAGCTGACCTTTAAAACATAAATCACGAAAGATCCAGCATGGCTGAACAGGGGACAGCCACACTAGCTTAAGCTGTTCTAGGATATGAAAAGAACAAAGGCAAGACCTTCAGAGGTCTGACACACAGAAATTGTTGGTGAAGAAGTGGGGTGGGGTGGGGTGGGGTGGGGAACCGGCTGGTAGCCTAGTGGCCAAATCCTGACCTTGCACGTGCCAGTCTCCCATATAGGCACCAGTTCACATCCCAGCTGCCTGGTGCCTGCTTGTGGCCTGGGGAGGCAGCAGCAGAACATGGCCCAAGCCTTGACACCCTGCAACCGTGGGCTGTTGCGACCACTATGCTTGGGGAAAATTTTTCTGTCTCTCCTCTCCATAAACCCGTCTTTCCAATAAAATAATAATAATAAAAAATATGGCTTTTGGGGAAAAAAACCCCGGGGGGGTGGGGGGGTTGCGACCAACACAGACTCCACGAAACAAGAGGACAGGAGAGAGACACACGGCTGCAGCCAGGCCCTGGCTGTGAGCCGCCATCTTAGCACCTCATGGTAGGAAGAAATCCCCACGCCTCCACTCAATAGTTTAAGCTGAGAAGGAATTTCACAGTCCAGTCACTCAATGACTTTTACCTCAGCCTGGAGAGCTGGCTGGGGCCTCAGCACAGCCGACTATGGAGCGGGAAGGCCGGCGAGGCTTTCCCTTCCTCCTCTGGGCCGCCCACACAAAGCGCTACACTCAGCAGCAAAAAACCACACAGGATCACCTGGCCACTGCTCCGGTCACAGCCGAGTCTAGAGGCGGTCATGGGTGGGGCAAAGGGCACATCCCCGCCTCCTACGGGGGCCTGGGGGGGACCAGCGCCAGAGCTAAACTCATGTGCTCTACGGGAGCCAGAGGATTGGCCTCTTTAATATCTGGAGGCCAACACAATTTTTTTAAAAAAAAATCCACTCTCACCCGGGTGCAGCTGGGTAATGACCACACTCTACCCTGCAACCCCAAAACTGTAACAGTTTGCTGTAAAGTTCTCAATGCCGCTGGAATGTACTCAGCAGATACAGGGAAGAACTTACTTGGATTCCAGCTTTTCTTTTCTTTTCTTTTTTAAGATTTATTTTTTATTTTTAATACAAAGTCAGATATACAGAGAGGAAGAGAGACAGAGAGGAAGATCTTCCATCTGATGATTCACTCCCCAAGTGACCGCAACGGGCCGGTGCTGCGCCAACCCAAAGCCAGGAGCCAGGAACTTCCTCCACGTCTCCCATGTGGGTGCAGGATCCCAAAGCATTGGGCCTTCCTCGACTGCTTTCCCAGGCCACAAGCAGGGAGCTGGATGGGAAGTGGAGCTGTCGGGATTAGAACCGGCGCCCATATGGGATCCCGGGGCGTTCAAGGCAAGGACTTTAGTCACTAGGCCACAGCGCCGGGCCCGGATTCCAGCTTTTCGAACTCACACCTTCCATCATCAAATCTCCTGAATAGCTTGTAGTCACCCCATAGAACTAGAACAGCGGTCAGTTCTCATGCTGTAGTCCTAGAACTCGGGCTGCTGGTATTATAACGCACAACACCAGTAGACTCCTGGTGGGAACCAGGGAAGGATATACTCATGCTACACAGTCCTAGAACCACAGAAATCGGTGCCAGCAGCCTGGCATCACTCAGGCTTGCCAGTAGAATAAGGGGCGGGGGGCACCAAGAATAAGGTCTTGGCTATCATATTCACCAGGGAAACTGACACCGAATTCTCTGTGGACCAAAGATACACACCCATGGAAACCTTATTCATCTCAAAGTCACACTTTTATCACTATGAACTGCAGCCGACCAGACCACTGTCATTGACAGACACAGCTGATAATGAAGACAAATAAAGGCACTCCGAGACTATACTCCTGGGCCCATGTAGAAACAAAGCCAAAGGAACAAGCCGACAGATACAATGCTTTCCAGCCAAAGCATCAACTCTTTTCCAATAAACCTATTCCATCAAGGAGGGACAAACACACCAGATAGGCAGACATCAATGTAGGGACACAGGAGATATGAAGAAACAAGGCAGCATGACACCCCAACATGGAGTGATAGCTCAGTGGCTAAATCCTTGCCTTGCATGTGTTGGGTGCCGGTTCGTGTCCTGGCTGCTCTACTCTCCAACCAGCTCCCTGCTTATGGCCTAGGAAAGCAGCAGAGGATGGACCAAAGCCTTGGGACCCTGTACCTGCGTAGGAGACCCGCAGGAAGCTCCTAGCTACTGGCTTCAGATCAACTCAGCTCCAGCTGTTGCAGCCACTTGGACAGTGAACCAGCGAATGAAGGATCTTCCTCTATGTCTCTCCTTCTCTTTGTAAATCTGCCTCCAATAAAAATATGTTTTTTAAATCTAATGTATCCTGATGGCAAATTCAGCATGATGTTGGAAATAATATGGATCAGAGCAGAAATAAATGAAATTGAAACTTAAAAATAAAATAAAAAGTTGGGTTTTTCTTGAGATGGGAAATTAAACCTTGAGTCAGATTGTAACAAAGAAAAATAGAGAAAAAACTTAAATAAAATTAGCAACACCACTGTTATATAAAGGAATATAAGAAACTACTATTGGAAAACCATATTCATTTTAATAAATTAGAAAATCTCAAAGAAATGAATAATTACTGGATTCATGT
This sequence comes from Ochotona princeps, assembly GCF_030435755.1. NCBI lineage: Eukaryota > Metazoa > Chordata > Mammalia > Lagomorpha > Ochotonidae > Ochotona > Ochotona princeps. The sequence goes on along the minus strand of NC_080865.1, from coordinate 27,795,739 downwards.
AACCTGCCATGATTAAATCAGGAAGATACAGACTACAGAAACAAACCCATCACAAGCACTGAGATTGAAGCAGTACTCAAAAGTCTTCCATCAAGCAAAAGTCCAGGACCTGATGGCTGCATTACTGAGTCCTACAGACACTCCAAAAGGAAGTAACTTCAATACTCTTTCAACTATTCTAAAATATTGAACAGGATGGAACTCTGCCAAACTCTTTTTATGAGGTCAGCATTACCTTAATACCATAACCAAAGACATGACATGAAAACCACAAACTTACACCTTAATGAACAAAGATACATAAGATTCTCAACAAATATTAGCAAACAGAATCCATAAGTTTATCTCAAAAAAAAAGAAAAAGGAGATCAGGAGAAGGAAGGTAGGGGAGAGAAAGGGAATATCATTATGCTGTTAGAATTTTGTCTACAAATCACATCACTTTGAATCTGTTAAAAACTAATTAAAATAAATATTTTTTAAAAAACATAAATTCACACTGGCTCCCTACTTAGAGCCCTTCAGTAACCATCTAATCCACTTAGCCTAAAACATAAACTCCTCATGTCCCTTCCATGATCCTGTGTGATTTGACCTTGGTACCTTTGCGGAGACATCTTGCACCCATGCCCCACTTTCCTCATCCCATCCAACATCATGTTTTTCAGGAAAATGTTCAGGCTAAGCATCCTTTGTATTCTGTACTGTCTGCACTACAGGTTTCATTCTACTTTTGGCCTTGGAATTTTCTTATTCTCTTTAAGTCATACACCATTTCCATTTTGCTTCCACGCCAGGCCCAGGATTTTCTTTGTTTCTTGACATTTGCTCTCCTAGCTCTGTCAGTGAGGAATTCACCGTCCCCAAAGCATTCCATATGCTTTTCTACTGTGCATTTACCCATGCAATTTTCCCTTGCCCAGAACCTTTCACTTTCGGCCTCCATTGTTCAAGAGTGGGATGCTGCACCTTTCAATTTGTTTGAACTCTGCGCAAATTAGGACTCCATGCTCATGAGCACAAACATTTTGATGAGAATTCCATCATAACTCACAAATTGTTATGAAGAATGCAATTTCCCTTGAGCAAATTCAAATCATAATTTCTTGTTGTTGATTTCCTTTTGTAAAGCAGGTAATATATTTCTGTTACTGCTTTTGTTTGTTGGAATTATTTTCATCTGGAAACAATTTATTCATGTCACCATTTAGATTTCTCTTGAAGTTTGTCCACATTAAATTTTTAACATTTTAGCTCCAAGGATGGATGTTATACTATAGCAGGTTAAGGCTGTGTTGCATGTACACTGCAACTGAATGCTGGTTCGAGTCCAGGTCACTCCACTTCCTTTCCAGGTCCTTGCTAAGACACGTGGGAAGCAAGTGTTTGAGTTCCTGTCATACACATGGGAAACATGGGTGGACTTGGTGGCTCTTCACTTCAACCTGTTCCAGCCCTGGTTATTAATGTCCTTTGGAGAGTGAACCAGTGGATGGAACCTAACTCTTCCCACCACTCCTGCTCAATTTCTAATAAATATATCTTTTTTTATTAATTTCATTGCATTATGTGACACATTTTTTTATGCACTGGGATTCCCTCCGCCCCTCCCTAAACCCGTCCCCTCCCATGGTGGATTGCTCCACCTTGTTGCATTTCCATAGTTCAAATTCAGTTGATGATACTCTGCTGGTTCTACCTTCAGACCAGAGATGGTCCCACCAAGAAACCATTGCACTTACCAGGACAATAAGATGATGAACTTTATAATAAATATATCTTTAAAAATAAATAAATTCTGACTCCTTATGAATGTAGCTTTAGCAGTAATTATTTCCTAATCAATTTCTCATGGTTCCAAATTTTCTAGGCCTAAATTTGATCAAACCCTGTTTCTTCTGACAGCTTTTAGTCACTACCAAATGTAGTGCAATCGTGGTGCCTTCCCTAATTCCCACTGATGCCCACATTCAGGACATGAGAATGGTGGTTTCCTTCTGAAGTACCAACTTTGATAATTGTCACCTGAGACTCACTTTCAGCCTGCCACTGGTCTCAAGTACTGAGGAGCTAATCTCCCTGGAAAGGAACACCCCTGGTCAGTGACTGGCAGTAGTTGGAGGATATACATCACAACTCCCTTTTCTCTCTTCCGGAGGGACTCTGAGGGGTTTTCTACTTTTCTTCTTGTCCCCCAGCAAAGACTAAATCCAGTTCCTCTCAATGGAAAACTGTTTGATAATGGAACTTTGGTGAACTTTATGCCAGTTCCTGTCTTGTGTCCCCTATTCACTCCTGATGCTTCCTGCAACTTCACATTCTCCGTTCAGGACCTCTATGTGAGTGGCAGGGACTCACGTACATAGGGCATCACCTGCTGCCTTCCCAGTTGCATCAACAGAAAGTGGGATCAGAAGCACAGCATTCACAACTGGAACCAGGGCTCTGATATGAGACCTGTTGTGCCACCAGGCCTGTCACTCCTGTTCTTTGCATGTTTTATTTCTTAGATAACATGCGAGCATTGTAGCAACTCCAGATTCTGTGTTCCTTCACTCCCAATCTAAAAAGTAATGGGCTTTGCTGGTTTTTGGCTTGATAGGGATTTTCCTGGATTAGTCCTGTTTTCCAATACCCATGCCATTCCTTCCCTCTTCAATGTACAGCCACTGATGGTGTTTTTCAGTTTTTGTAAAACATAGGCAATTTTGGAACCAGGAACCTCTTCCTGGTATCCCACGTGGGTGCAGGGTCCCAAGGCTTTGGGCCGTCCTGGACTGCTTTCCCAGGCCACAGGTAGGGAACTGAATGGGAAGTGGGGCTGCCAGGATTAGAACCGGCGCCCATATGAGATCTCGATGTGTTCAAGGCAAGGACTTTAGCTGCTAGGCCACGGCACCGGGCCCATTTTCTGTTGTTTTTTTTAAATTACTTTTTCACGGGCAGAAAAAGAGTAAGGACAGAGCTTCCATTCACTAGCTCACCCCTTGGATATCCACAATGTTAGGGCTGGACTGGGAGCAGAATCAACAGCTCATTCCAGGTCTCCCACTTGGGTGGCACGTATCATCACAGCTGCCTCCAGTATCCAGTAGGCAGGAAGTTGGCTCAGGAGCTCACTCTGATATGGGACACAGCAGCTTAACTGCTTGAATACCTGCTTCTTCACTAATTTTCATTTTTAAGCCTGGATACCGAGGAACCACTGAGAAGTCAGCATGGCTTACTATTCTGCCAATGATTGGTCGGTTTTGCTTACACCCCTTGATTTGAGCCAGTACAGCCTCTACCTTTTGCTGATGAAAAATGTCTGGCATGGGAAATGTATTCAAAGTCTGAGCTACTTCCAAGACTCTTGTAGCTTTCCTTGTTTGCAATGCTTCATAACTGGCCAATGACAAGCAGCTTGGGAGGTCCTCTTAGGTCTCTCCTTAGGTGTTAAGAATGCTGTGCATGACCACAGCCTTCTGGATCACCAGGGATAATGCAGCATCATATCAAAGGCAGCTGTCTTATTTCAACAATCTCCCTATTAAAATGCTGACTACCCTGCCCTGTCTGCTGCTATCACCGATCAGCAGACTGAAAGTCACCAATCAGGAGACTTTAAGTTAGGTGCAAGTTTGGCCACAGGGAAATCTAGGATTCTCCACACGATTCTAACTAAAGCCAGCCCCTTCCCAGGGCTCTGGCAAAACTTCTGTGACCTGGAGCTCAAGGAATGGGAGTTTGAGTGGGAGTAATCCTAGGCTACATTACATAATTCCACTTTTCTTATTGAAGTTCAATAGACTTTATTGAACAAACACATTTGAGCTTGTTGTGGGACTTTGTAAAAAATTTCCAGACTATTAAACTCTTTTGTGACAAGACTTATCTTGCATTTTAGGGAAAATTGCTGAGCTCCTTGCTTAACCATTCTAGAAATCTCACTCCTTATACCACATCAGGATGCACAAATTATTCAAGTTCATACTATTCCTAGGCAAAGGTGGCATCTTCCTTGCAACATAAAATCTCCAAGGTAGTGAATGTCATTTCAATGTGGAAACTGGACCTGTAGAAGTTCTGTTATGTGGACCAAAGTTCCTGATGTAGTGGCCCTCTCTACCTGTTTTTTATGAACCTGTTTCACTTGGCTGCTTTCACCACCCACCTGGGCAGGCTCTCTGCCTTCTGGGGGCCAGGGAACTTGTGCTGGGGCCAGGGCTGGTGGAGTGGACCTGGGGACTTGTGCATGTGCTTAGGTCCCCGGTGGGCAAACAGGTAGGCATGCTGTGCGGGTAGGCCATGCTTGTGCTTTAGGTCCCAGATGGGTTTGGGGGTAGGGCTCCAGGCCAGCACATGTGCCAGAAGACCGGGTCTGGGGATCTGCGCATGCCCTGGGGTCAAGGGCTCCAAGCCAACATGCCACCCCGATGAAGGACCTGAGTGGGGAACCCATGTGCTCCCGAGCACGGGGCCACTGGATTGCTTAGGGAAGGGGGCATGGGATGTAAGGAAGGGGAGACCACTGAGGGAGGATGTTGCAAGCAAAGAAAGACTTCTGGGGGACTTCCACCGATAAGGCCACCGTACTTATAGGTAAACAAGGGGGCTGTGAATGAGTAGTTTTGAGGAGGGAAACTGGAGGACCTTTCTGGGTTACACCAACGCACCAACTGACGTGGGAGACCTGAGCTGGGCTAGTTAGCATTGGCCATTGCCAACCACCACCCAAGAATCGGGTGTGGGGTGGGCTGGGGCACAATATCCACCAGCACACAAAGGTCAAGACAGAGATGGACTACGCTGGGGTAAGGGTCGAGCAAATGCTGGTACATGAGAGATCTGGGACTGGGAGCAGACCTGCTGGTGGAACTTGAGGAATTCCCCTAGTAGGCATTAGCTCTCACTGGTGAGCACTACATAAAGACAATAATCAGAGATAAAGAAGTACATTTTAAAGATGAAAAATATTTTATTTAAACTTTTCTTCATAAACACTTTTAACATTTTTTTTTTCAATTTAAAAACAGAATGGATAGCATAAACATGTTTGAATAGATTATATCCACGGCTTGGGAAAAAATTACCTGACAAAAATGTAAAGGCTTTCAAAACATGTATAAAAGGCAAACCTTAAATTATTCTAAGACTTTTATATCGGCCCTAGGATTATTTGACTACTGGCCCAAAATGTACCTAAAGGTGAAAATATTTTTCTATAGACAAAGTATGCCCAAGGGCATATACAAGTTAGGTAGAAAATAACCTCTCTGATCACCTCACTGGAACGTTCCTTCAAAAATCTAACACCTAATTGTTACTGGTGTACTGGTTCATAAAATTTTTAATGCAACTGTTCCCAAAGGCGTAAAATGAAAACCCCAAGAACATTAAGGGGGGGGAACAAAGCTGATGGTATTCTCAGTCTTACTAGGGTAATATTGAAGTTCTACTGGTGTACTGAGAGGATATGATCCCCATGAATTTTATCTATTCCAGTCTATGCCTACTGAATATTTATACTCTTGGTAAACTAATTTCTCAGAACTTTTCATTTTTAAGATAAATCTCTTTTTTAGAAGATATTTATTCCCAAACCAACTCTAAATGCAACTGAACAAATGTATGCTGTCTAAAAACGTTCAGAATAGAAAAGGAAAAATCAAAAATGTAGAGTAGGCAAACAGGAAAACTGGCACTAGCAGTTTTACTGCCATATAGCCCTCAATTAAATCTAATTTACATTATTATATATGCTGTGTTTTACTTCAGTCTAAAACTTTAAATTATGTATTCTCAAAAAGAGCTAGTCTCTTCTGAGATAGCTTATAAACTGAAATAACAACTTATATTATAAACTGAAATGTTATGACCTACACCCACATATACATATATAAAAATAGTCCCACTGAACGTTTGACATGTTTAGATTATGCAGCTCAAATAATTTGTTATAAAATATTTAAAGCTTAGTTTCATGTAGTTAAGACAAAACTCTCCATTTTTACCACTTCTCCCTACACAAACAATGTGTGTCCTTTACAATGACTCACATAGGCTTCCCAAAATGAGGTGTCCAAAGGTGCTGCTTTAGAAAAGGGTAAGTCAAGGGCTCAGTCAGTATTTCACAAATGAGAATAACACTCATAAAAGAGCAGAGTAATGAGCACACATAGAAAGCTGTCTCAGGAAACACTATTCTACTCATTAAGCTTTGCTTCTAAAAAAAACCACTAACATCTCTTCCAGTACAAACCCTTCAATGTGAGAATCTTGCATTTGATGAAAAGACTGTAATGCAAAGATTTTCTTCAAAATCAAAACTTACAAGGTCAAAGACATGGAAGAGAACCAATGGTTTTAATTAAGATGCAATTAATGAGGATCAGCTATTTTTGTCAAGTCTGGCATTTAAAATGTAAAGTAAAAGAAAGAGCACAAGAGTTATTCTGTGGAGTTTCAAATCTCTTAATGAATTTTGAAATAACTATTTTGAGCACATACAATGCATATAAACACAAATGGTTCCAAATGAAGCACACAAAAAATGAAGTTGAAAAGTTCTTTGAAAAAATGTCCATAGTTTAGTATAACAAAAATAAATCTCTTGCAGCAATTAAACCATAGTCTTAAAGGGAATGTACGTTAATCATGGATTTAAAAGAACCTAAATTAGAACTACCTATAAACAGAAAAAAATTTTCATACATTCAGAACCCAAGCCACAGCAACTATTCTTAAAGCTCAAAACTGATCACAGCTAACATCAGGTCAGACATGACTTATGTGAAGCTGAATCCAGAGTTAGTTCAAGTTAAAATTTCACAAAATTCTATGAGACATGAACTTTGATTTGGCCTTATGTCTTTACTACGGAAAACCAAGAAAATTCAATTTTTGACTCAGATGTGACTCTAACTAGTGCTATAAACTGCCATCTAAGCCATTAGAGAGAACCACCACTGGAGTGTCAAGCTTTCAATATGGAACCCTGTCTGAGGGTGCTTTCTCGATCTTTTCCAGCCAGATATCAAAGAGGAAAATAATGAAGAAATGATTCTCTTTAAAGCAAGACAGCACATATTCAAAATCTTAAATGCACTAATGTAGTAGGAAAAACAGTTAAATGGTTAACCGAATCTGTAATTTCCAAAAGTAATGAAATCAAAAAGTATTTGTAAATGTATAAAAAAAATTTTGACCCACACTGCTATGGGAAATAAGATCAAATTGTATTTCTAGAAACTGTAGGTAAAATGAAAGATCACTTAACAAAACATTAAGTCTCATACATAAGGAAAGTATTACTGACTTTTCTGAAACTAATATTAAGGATATTTCTCTTTCAAAAGCTACTTGTGTACCTGGTTGTGCTTCTGAAACTCAAATGTCTTCAGTTAATGGAGTTTTAAAATCAGCTTTTATTAACATAGGGAAAAAAAAGTCTTCACATTTCCACTTCAGGCTTATGTGTATGTTCAATGTTGGGAGCAGCAAAATAAAACAAAAAAACAAAAAAAGGAAGAAGGAAACAAAAAGAACGCTAGAAACTAGAAAATGTATACAACAGCAGCCATTTAGAAGGCATTGCAATATTGCACCAACGTCCTAGCATCTGGCAAGTTCTGCCAGTGTGGATCTAGTCTGTATCACATATAGACTACTCTGGAGAAAATGGCATCAATTGGAATGATCCATCCCCAGGTTTTTCTTACTGAATTTAGTCAACTCTCTTTCCCTTCTTACCTACAGAGTTGCAAGGTGCAGCTAATTCTAAAATACTTTTAAACAGCATTTTTGTTTCACTCTGAACTTTGTGGTTACTATCCTTCATGCTAGTAGCTTTCAGTAAATAAAGTCAAATCTGAGGGCTTATGTGCTTAGTGCCGCTGGGTATTTTTGCATGATAATTCTTATGAAATAAACATGTAGACAATAACATTATAATTCTTACTTCTAAATCAAAACTGAGCTTAAATTTTCTAAGAGTTGCTACCTTCCATCCAATAACAGATGCAGCAGCCTTAATGAATGGAAAGAATGGGGGTTGCACTTATTTTCAAGGAGCCTTTATTTAGGAGTCTGGTATTACCTAAATTCTCTTTAAAAGTGCTTGTACATTGCAGGGTCAGAGCTTGTCAAATACGACTCCGATTTTCACTATAAATGGGGCAATGTTAAACGGATTGCAAAGAAAAAAACATTTTCAAAAAAAAAGATACATCGATAAGGAACACTAAAACATGATTTTGGAAACAAAATGCAAAATACTAGTTTTCATAAATCCATACATGTTTCAGAAATACAAGGAGCACTAATATTACTGAATCAGTATGGACTAAAGTTAGACTACTTTGATATCAAATGAGGACTCCAGTTATTTTAACTTTCTGAAAATGTTAATGCACAAGACGACATTACATCTAAAATTCAACAACTATGGCGAACCGTGTGTGCGAGTGTACTAGCTTAAAAATATAGAATCCTAAAACCACACATACAAGGGATGTGCCTTATCTATAGGATGTAGGCGAGTATGGATATGCGTTCACTAACACGATGCAATTAAGAGAAGGCAGCTTAGAAATAGTGTTTTGAATATAAAAAGTTAACTTTGTAGAAAATTTATATTTTTGCATTTTCAGCAAAAAGCCATGCAAAAAGGTCAAGAGTTTTAAACATTCAAATAATAAAACTCAAAAAAACTACAGACCGAAATACACTGAAATAAATGTCAAAAAATTTCTGATAACGATAGGGACTGAAATCACATCCAGTGACACATATCGGTCTTCTCTTAGAAGATGCATGACTGCTACACTAACACCTGAAAGAAACGTTTAAAGCAGATAATCGACTTCCTAGAGAAGTGGAGCATTCTATTAAACTGCTTCTGGAAGTAGTTTCAAGAGCTAGCGCTTAGATTTAACTTATTGCATGAGTTTGAGGCCACTGGGGGGGAAAAAAAGATGCTAGCACAGAATGAGAAATTCTTACGATATTAGACCAATGGCTTTGATAGTAAAACTGGTGAGGTTTTTCTTTTATGTTTGTTAACTACTTTATCACAAACAAAAGCTTTGTTTGCCTTTGTTTTTCAAGAGGAAAGATGTGTTTAGTTGCAACGTCTGACTTCATCCAGTACGTAGTCCGGAAAATGCAGGTTGCACACTTGTAAACCATCCAGCTTGCAGGGCATTCGAGGGTACTCATCCTCCTTCCATTTGTTTTCATCCGGATCAAATGTAAGAATGGAATCACTGTAATGACCGTTATAGCAAAGGCCTCCGAGAACCATTATTTGCTTGTCCAGCACAGTCACACCATGGCCACTTCTACCAATCGGCATGGATGCCAGGATGGTCCACTGATCAGTCTCTGGGTTGTATACTTCTGTAGAAGGGCATCCCTGAGATTCAAAAGAGGCCCTCAAGATCACACAGACACCACCGAAGACATAAAGCTTGCCATTGTAAGAGATCATCTTGTGAAAGCATCTCGCATAGTTCATCTTGCTCTTGTTCTCCCAACAGTTGGTAACTACTTGGGTTCTTCTGGTCCGCTGCTCTATGGTCCCTTCCTTACTGGGGTCAAACACGCACACTTGCTTGGAGGTGGAAGATGAGGTGATTCCACCAGTGATGAACAACTTGTTATTGAGCACTGTCCCTTCATGTCCATATTTGTTAACTGGATATGGATCCACAAATTCCCATTTATCATTGGTGATGTCATATCTCTCTGTTGAATAGAAAGTCTCATCTCTGGTTCGGCCTGCTACAGCATAAATGAATTTGCCAATAACACCAACTGCAAATTCTGAACGTGGGACAGACATGTCCGCCATTCGTAGCCAAGAATTTTGTCTTGGGTCATATCTGAACACTTTGGAAGAAGCATGGAATTCACCATCTGGACCTAGCTCTTCCCCACCTAACAGAAAAACAAAATTGTTGACAATAGCAAGGCAGTCTGGCCGCAGAGGTACCTGAGGGCCTTCCAGCTCCCACCACACTCTTGGTTTCTTTAAGAGAAGGATTTTACTGTTAACCATGCTATGTCCGATCATTCCTCGGAATACTGTAGTTTGGGGTTTGGCAGAACGAATACGGCTGGACTTCATGTCCAACAGAGGCTGCTGGTGAACATTCTGAAAGTAATTCAGTGCTTGGTCAACTTCATAGCGCAGCTGTCGTGAGTATCTGTAGAATTCTGATGTTTTAACCTAAAAATGCAAGCAAAACCAAGCAAAAGAATTCAAGCAAAAATATCAACAGCAGACAAAACAAAGCCCAGTAAGCCGATTAGGATATTATAATAGGCCCATTTTGCCGGTAAAATAATTAATTTTCCTTTGTCTTCTACGAAGTTTTACTGTATTTATTTTTATAATTTGCATTTACAGTAATTTTGTACATTCCAAGCTCTTAAAAGTAAACAAGTGGGGCTTGGCAGCGTGGTCTAGTGGCTAAGGTCCTCGCCTTGATCCCATATGGCCGCTGGTTCTAATCCCGGCAGCTCCACTTCCTCTCTATCTCTCCTCCTCTCAGTGTATCTGACTTTGTAATAAAAAAATAAAATAAATCTAAAAAAAAAAAAAAAAAAAAAAGAAACATATCTTTAAAAAAAAAAAAAAAAAAAGTAAACAAGTGATTTTCAGGCGCAAGTTAATTTCTAGCAGGAGGAAATTGTCTAGCAACGTTACGAGGCACCTATTATACATCGGGCTATGGCCTACAAGAGAAGACAAACAGGTGGCTTTACAGTATAGGAAATCAAGGAGGCAGTTTTCCTAACCACAAGTAACACTGTAAACTAACTATGACCAAAAACTCTGAGGAGTTAAGTCAGTGAGTCAAGTGACAATTCAATTCAATTACATGCAAAATTTCCATTAGTGCTTTTTTTTTTGAAGATTTTTTTTTTTTTTGGAGAGAGAAAGAGTGAAGATTGATCTATCCTCTGGTGGAATCCCCAAATGGCCTTTATGGCCAGAGTTGTGGCAGTCAAAGATAGGAGCCAGGAACAACTTCTTGGTTCCCCACATGGGTGCAGGGGACCCAAGCAGCTAGGCCATCCTCTGCTGTTTTCCCAGATCATTAGCAGGGAGCTGGACTGGAAGCAGAGCAGCCAGGATTCTGGCTGGAACACATATGGGATGCTGGTACTGCAGGTGGTGATCCCTGCCTTAGCTTTTTGCATAAACAATTTGGTCCGGTATTATGAACTCACACTGTAGCAATACAGTAGACAAGAACAAACTTCATTTTTCGTTTTGCTTTTGGAGCTGGAACTACCTAATTATGATGATCAACAAGACCTTATGAAGTCATTTTAAGTATCGTGCTAGTAAGCACAATGGGGAACTATAATCCAATTCCTGAAATAACTTAGAATAACTTTGGGTCGAGCTGGGTGCAATGGCTCAATTGATTAATCCTTCATCACCAAGTGCCAGGATCACATGAGTGTCGGTTCATGTCCCAGCTGCTCCACTTCCCATCCAGCTCCCTGCTTAGTCTGTAAAAGCAGTAGAGAATTGCCCAAAGTTTTGGGAACCTGCACACACAAGCGAAACCTGAAGAAGCTTCTGGCCCCGGGATTCAAACTGGCTCAGCTTTGGCTACAATGGCTATTTGGGGAATGAGCCAGCAAATACAAGATCTGTTCTCCTTCACTCTGTAAATCTGCCTTTCCAGTAAAAATCAATTTTAAAAAAAGAACAAGGGGTCTGGCGTGGTAGCTTAGTGGCTAAAGTCCTCTCCTTGCATGTTCCAGGATTCCCATATAGACACCGGTTCATATCCCAGCTGCTTCACTTCCCATCCTGCTCCCTGCTTGTGACCTGGGAAAGCAATGGAGTACAGCCCAATGCCTTAGAACTCTGCACTTGTGTGGGAGATCCGGAAGAAACTCCTGGCTTCAGACTGACTTAGCTCTGGTCATTGCAGTCATTGATTGAGTGAACCAACAGATGGAAGATCTGTCACTCCTTCTCTCTGTAAATCTGACTTCCCAACAAAATCTTTAAAAAAATAAAATTTAAAAAAAGAATGAGAATCCTTTTCTGCTACATTCTGTTCTATAAACTGTCTCTGTCTCAATTTCTGATGGACCTGTAAAAGCTGAAAGGCAACACTCTGGAAGTCATCAAGAATCATAAACCTCAAATTAAATATTTAAGTGTCTTCTGTGCACAGCCAGTGGTCTGAGAGCTACACAGGTTTTCAAGTGATAAAATCGACTCCAGCATAGTAATTAAGCATCGTATCAAGCAGTCCCGTATGGTGATTAGAATTCAGTTCAGGAAACTTTTGACTTTCATACACAGAAGCTGTGGTCCTGGGCATGTAACTTAATATCCTTAAACCAGTTTCTTCATCTGTATTACTAGAGTACCAACAGCACCAAGAGCACTCATCCTAACCTTAGGACGAATCAGATGATGTATGTGGGAAGGAGTTAGTGTAGTGCCTGCCATGTAGCAGTATGCAAACAGTATTAGCCGGCATGATCTGGTATTACTGACTGGAGGATTATCTGCAAGAGTGACTAAGCTTAAATTGATGCATCTGATAACATGCTTTTTGATGTGTGTAACAATTTAGTCTTTGAGAAAGTAGAAGAGATGAGAGAAATTATTAGTTTGGATTTAATATTCACTAAGGAAAAAACATGATTGGTAATACACAAGCAGGAAAAAGCTTTAGAGAAAGCAGCCATATTATCTGGAGAAAAAGAAAGGAACAATGCTGCACATATTGGACAGGCAGATTTCAGGTTTTTCAAAGGAAAAATAGGATCAACTCCAAGATCAGAAACCATAAGAAAACTTGAGAAGGCTCGGAGGTTCTAAAAGCATAATGCTGACTGCATAATTGCAAAACACACTGATGACAGGAAGAAAAGGAGAAAGTATCTTAAAAAAAATCTAACATACTGCACAAAACCTTCTGGAATTCAGATGTTAGAAAATCACAACAGATGGCAAAAAATAGGCACATAAAACAAGTATTACAAAGAATGAAATGGAGCTGTACTAATATAGTGAATAAGGCTAAAGCCTCAAGAGATAAGATGACTTTAAAAGGTACTAGACACTGAAGATACAGGATTTTAGATGTTAAGGGACAAAGTGATGAAGTCCCCTGGAAAAGACAGTTAATACAGTAACACACGACAGAGACACACAGCACTCAGCACTCCTACTGCCTCATTCCTGCTCTCAGTTAAGAATGTCTTATTCTTCCTAATCTGCAGTTCAAATATGTGTACTAATTATACCGGGGCCAGTGCCACGGCTCAACAGGCTAATCCTCCACCTGCAACTCTCAGCATCCCACATGAGCACCAGTTTGTGTCCCAGTGGCTCTACTTCCCATCCAACTCACTGTTTGTGGCCTGGGAGAGCAGTGGAGGATGGCCCAAATCTCTGCACCTTTGTACACCCATGTGGGAGATCAAGAGGCTCTTAGCTTCAGAATGGTTCAGCTCTAGCCATTGCAACCAAGGAAAGTGAACCAACAGATGGAAGATTTTTCTCTCTCTCCTCCTCTCTGTAAATCTGCCTTCCCAATAGAAATAAATAAATCTTTACAAAATAAATATACATATGTACTAATTATAAAATAAATTCAAGAAAGTTGAAGTAAAAAAGATATACTTGCTGGTTATTCTCACCAAGTTTGACATAAAATCTCACAAGTCATGACCTATGATCCTGACAGGCTTCCAAGACAAGGTTGACACTTCATGTCTTTTCGTTATTACATCTGCTTTCTATAACCCGTGTGGCATGATGAGAAATGAGGGAGGACTAAAAGCCAGAACTACTATCCAACCACAGCTGTTAGCCTCAGGTGGATCCTGGAGTGTTAAATAGTTAGCACTTGAAAGTAAGAAAGCAGCCAACAGATTCACCATGTAATGCCAAGACTGACCCTGTAGGCTAATTTTCCATGATGTAATTTCATCACTAGTAGAGAATTCGAGAATATGCAAAGTAGTAAGTTGAACCATGAAACAGGAGGGAGTTCAAACTATCTGAAATGTATTTGGGAAGTAGAATGAGTAATAGGAGACCCACAGTTTTTTTTTTTATCACGTTCCAGGGTTCTACAATTGTCTCAATATGAATCAAGAGGATATTGCAGCTTTAGGAGCTAATATCTTGGAATGAATTAAGAGTAGATAATTTCACTCTCTCCATTCAGTGAAAACCACACTACTCAGCCAGTATTCACTTCCGTCATCGCACTTCAAAATACACACTGACAATGTGGACCACATCCACCATACAGTGAAGAATGGTCAAATGGATGAAAAACATTTTAAACTAACAGAGTACTGAGGAGAACACCAACTTTTCAGGACCAGTAGGGGGAATTTGGAAATTTTTAGGCCAATATAAGAAAAAGCTGTGTAATCAGAATTTTCAAGATAGAAGATGCTCATTATCAGTAGACCATTGGATAAACTCTAGTATACATTATAGTCATTAAAAAGGTTAATCAGCAGATGGAAGATCTGTCTTTCCTTTTCTCTGTAAATCTTATCTGCCTTTCCAATAAAAATTTTTAAAAATCTTTTTTAAAAAATCATGCGTAGAACTCAATAAAGCTTATGTTGCTTTAGATGAAAGTAAGTCATAATTTAAAAGGTTAAGTACAAAATGACTTTAATTAATCCCTTTGTCCTGAAAAACTGAAGTAATGATGAAGGCTCTGCACACTCATCCGGGCTAACAGCAAATCCTTCTGGTTAATGCTGTAATTACAGTCCTCCCTCAGTATCAAAGGCCTCTTACAACTGTTCAAGTTCTTGATATAAAACGATATTGGCCTATGACCCAGAAACACCTTGTCACATATTTTTCTAAAGTTATCTATTACTTTTTAAAAAAAAAAAACATTTATTCATTCTATTACAGCCAGATATACACAGAGACAGAGAGCAAGATCTTCCGTCCAATGATTCATTCCCCAAGTGAGCCGCAACGGGCCGATGCACGCCGATCCGATGCAGGGAACCCGGAACCTCCTCTGGGTCTCCCACGCGAGTGCAGGGTCCCAATGCATTGGGCCATCCTCAACTGCTTTCCCAGGCCACAAGCAGGGAGCTGGATGGGAAATGGAGCTGCCGGGATTAGAACCGGCGCCCATATGGGATCCCGGGCCCTCAAGGCGAGGACTCCAGCCGCCAGGCCACGGCGCCGGGCCCCATCTATTACTTTTGAGGGGGCTCCAAAAAGTTCATGGAAAAACAGAATCAACAGATAACATGAATTTTCTGCAAACTTTTTCAAACCATTGTATTTCTAATACAATATAAATGCCGGTTAAACTGCTACACAGTATAGCTTAGGAAAAAATTTAAAAAAAAGATTTTTTTTTTTTTGGAGACAGTCTCAATCTGAGGTTGGCTGAATCCACAGATGTGGATGTGCAATGTAACACATATGGAATCTGCAGATGTGAATGACTGTACACTGTACATGTATCAAAGCACAGATCAAATTTTAATAAGAATTTATCCATTCTTTCCTCCACAAGCAGACAAAAGTCTAAAGAATTAACTTGAATTGCAGAACTAAAGTGACCAGGACAAACAGCAGCAAGAAAACAGTCACAGCATAGTTTGCTAACTTTTCCATTCCCGCAACTGTAAGAACTATATGAGAGGCAGCACTCTGGGGCAGGGGGCAGAACCACCACTTGTGACAGTGGCATCCTCTACATGAACACCAGTTTAAGTCTGTGCCAATATGGTTCTCACCAGCTTCCTGCTAATGAATGCACCTGGGAAGGCAGTGGCTCATGGTCCAAGGCCTTGGACCCCTGACATTGAAGTGGGAGACCCAACTGAGTTCCTGACTTCAGCCTGGCCCAGACCTGACTGTTGTAGACATTAGGGGAATGAATCAGTTAATGGAAGACCTCTCGCTGCTCCTCCTCTCTGCACACTTCCTTTCAAATAGATGAATCTTTTTAAAAAATATGCTCATTTCCTTCCAACTTCAGTGCCATAGGAATAGCACTATTTAGTAACTGTACAAATGTAAAAGAAATATATTTTTAAAAAAGACTTAAGAGCATCTATTACTGTTATACTAATATTTAGATAGCGCAACTAAGGTCTACAACTCACAACTTACGAGGAATTCTTTTCCCATTTATGGAAATATGATCAACTGTGTAAATATTTATAAATATGCTAGAGCATGAAAGTCAAATAATAGGTTTAATCCTAAAATTACCTGCTGAATGAGCAATGCTTACCTGTGACACGTATGGGTCTGTCTGGATAAATAACAAACCTGAAAATCAAAATGTTAAAACCTAAAATCTAAATATTTCCTCTTTTTTCTTTTCCTGCTCCTAATCTTTCCTACAGTTATTTCCAGACTTCTTTAATCCTTTTCCATTTCTGGTTATCATTTGGTTTGCCGTACCCTATTAAAAAGATGTTTGCTGCGCCCGGTGCAGCAGCCTAGCAGCTAAAGTCCTCGCCTTGAACGCCCTGGGATCCCATATGGGCGCCGGTTCTAATCCCGGCAGCTCCACTTCCCATCCAGCTCCCCGCTTTGTAGCCTGGGAAAGCAGTTGAGGACAGCCCAAAGCCTTGGGACCCTGCACCCACATGGAAAAACTGGAAGAGGCTCCTGGCTTTGGATCAGCTCAGCTCTGGCCATTGTGGCCGCTAGGGGATGGAGTATCTTCAATGGGTGGAATATCTTCTCTGTCTCTCCTCCACTCTGTGTATCTGACTTCCCAATAAAAATAAATTTACCAAAAAAAAAAAAAGATGTTTGCCTTTTACTCATGTCAACCTGTCTCCATTCCCTGCAGTCTTGCTGAATCTCTAGTTCCTCTAGGCTTGCTTTCTTTCACCTGAAGGGACAATCAGCAAGTCAGAGCAGTTTCACTTTCATTAGCTTCCAGTCTGCTTACCTGAGCCCTAAGGTGCTCTCTTTCTCAGGGCAGCCCCACCCCTAGATCCCTCTTCAAGAACCGCGGAGCCTGGGCTGAGAGCAAGGCCCCCACAGCAAGTCCCTTGCTCAACAGCTGCAGCCCCAAAAGCAGACGACTTCACAGGGGAAGAACAACGTAGGTAATCTTTACTGACTGCACATATGTTAATTAAAAATCCTCCGGGTCCATGGGGTCTGGGAGGAGGGGTCAGCACAAATCAGAATGACACAGAAAGACATTAACTGTGAAAGTACACTTAACCCACTGACCTACTTTTCAACAGCAAACCTGCTCCTCTCTGCTTTTACTCCAAGGGGCAAATGAGCTAATTGTTAAGCAATTTCAGATTCTAGCTGCACAAGTACAATATCCAAAGAGAATTTTAATTAAAAAAAAGTCTAGCTTATCAAATATTCTAATCAAATTTCACATTTAAAATAAGCATTGCTATCTTATCAATACATTTTTCACTGTCAAAATCCTGCTGTGTCTCATGTACCTCTAGAACTGAGTGCTAAAGGGAGCGTTCCATTTATTTCTCTAAATTTAGCCACTTCTAGCTAAAGTCAACAAATACAAATAAACTTTTTTCAACAGTTTTGGGGGACGGCATGCTGGCTCAACTGGCTAATCGGATCCTGCTAGCACCAGGATCCTATATGGGCACTGATTCACATCCCAGCTGCTCCATCCGGCTCCCTGCTTGTGGCCTGGGAAAGCAGTCGAGGACGGCCCAAAGCCTTGGGACCCTGCACCCGCATGGGAGACCTGGAAGAAGCTCCAGGCTCCTGGCTTCAGATTGGCCCAGCTCCAGCCGTTGCGGCCACTTGGGGGAGTGAACCAGCAGATGGAGGATCTTTCTGTCTTGCCTTCTCGCCATAAATCTGCCTTTCCAACAAAAATAAAAGTAGCTAACCTGTGGTAACACTTGCTGGACAGAAATTTTCATCATCCAAGTGTGAGATTATTCAAAACATGTTCTAGTGCCTGGGGCAAGGAATTCTGCAGGATGCCCTACACTGCAGAGGGAAATCTACCCAGGCAATGTCCTTACCATGTGGGTTGTACTTCAATTAACTAAAGTATCACCCTCTTCCTCCTAAACATGTGATACCATTAATATCAACAGGTGTCCTTAGATGTCATGGACCACTGTGAATGCTACATAAATCAACTCTGGTAACAGAAAAAATATTTAGTAGATTAGCAGTGGTGACCAGTTTTGAGAGGTACTAATTGCTTTTAAAATGCTTTAACTTATTTAAAAAGCAGAGTTACGGAAAGGGGAGGAGGAACAGAGAAAGACAAAGAATCTTTCATCTGCTGGTTCACTCTCAAGAGGCCGCAACTGCTGAGGAGCTGGGCCAAGTCAACAAGTCAGGAGCCAGGAGCTTCTTGTGGGTCTCCCATGTAGGTATATAGACCCAAGCACTTGGGGCCTCACTGCTTTCCTAGGCAAATCAGCAGGGAGCTGGATCACAAGCGAAGCAGCCAAGACTTGAACTGGCTCCCACATGGAATGTCAGTCCTGCAGGAAGAAGCAGCATAACCTGCAGTGCCACAATGCCAGTCCAGAGGTATGACTTTCTTTTGATATTATTTATTTACCTTTATTTGAAAAACTTACTTTATAGAGAAAGACGTAGAGATAAAAGACCTTCTATCTACTGGTTCACTCACCAAATGGCATCAATGGCCAGGGCTGAGCTAATTCAAAGCTAAGAGCTTCTTCCAGGTCTCCCACGTGCAAAGGACTTAGACCATTCTCCACTGCCTTCTCATAGGTAGGAAGCCTGATCAGAAGTGGGGTGCAAGCACAACAGGATTAGTCTGTTATGCCACCACATCAGCCCCCAAGGTACTATTCGCTAAGTAAAGCATACTTCAGATACTAAACTCATCATCTTTCAATTCTATCAGTTTCAAGATGAGTCCCAGACATCCCATCCCCACTTTAAAATGCAGCTCCTAAGGCAATAAATTCTGCTCAAGAAAAAAAGTATTTGGGGATCTGGCCTCATGGTATAGCAGGGAAAGTCAGCACTTGGTTCACCATATGGAACTCTGTCCCAGCTGCTCGCCACGCACTCCAGCTCCCTGCTAATGGCTTGAGAAAGCAGTGAAAATGGCCCACGTGTTAGCGCTCCTGCTGCCCATGTGGGCAATCTGGAAGCAGCTCCTGGCTTCTCTCTTCAGCCTGGCCCACTGCAGAGTGAACCAGTGGACTAAATATCTCTTTCCCTTCTCTCTTCCAAATAAATAAATAAACCTTTAAGAAAAAACAACCTTTTTTAAAGTGCTCAGATTCTCTGCTGAAGCAATAACCTCTATTTGGACCCTTGGATTCTCAGCTATTTCAGCCACCAAAATTAGCTCAAAGTTTCTTCTAATAATAAGCATTTATAAAATGTAAATATAGTTTCTTAATTCCAAATATATTCTTAGTGAAAGAGAACATTTCATTACAGACCCAACAGACACAAAGACTGCACATTATGATCTTTTCTCATTAAAATACTAGTTTTCTCTGAAAGTTATATAAACCCAATTTAACAGCTCAGAGCATAAACCATAGCAGGAAATCTGGCTTACAAACACAATGTTTACAATCAAATGATGGGTTTACTCAAAGTAGAATAGAACTACATAATCTGCCTTCTTTATCGTGAAAAGTAAAAAATCAACTGTAAAACCCTAAAACACAAAATTGAATGTGTCTTTTTTCTAGTCAAAGGATTGAAAACAGCCTTCCTTCTCCTTGGAAAAAATTGAAGTTTCTGTTTTTGTCCACAGAAAATGACTCACTGCTTTTGGGGTTTGGTTGTTTTTAATATTGGGGGGAATTCTGGATCACTATTTTGAAGCTATGTTACACCAATGTAATTTTAAGAAAACAATGGTATGATGAGTCTGACCCTATGCATACTTATCATACTGAAGATGTCCTAGGTTCAAAATTAAAATGCCACTCTGCCAAAGAATCAATATATGGTTATTTTATCTGAATAACTTAACAATTTTGCTACAGATCTTTCATGTACAAAAAGGTATATGTTCTTTGCCAAATACATATTTATTTCATAAAATGTTTTCAATAAAGAAGCAAGTGTTTTCCAAAAAGCCAAAGACCAAAAGGAGCATAATTTAGGTATTTAAATCTTCACTCAAATTCAGAATGACGAATGTCAGGACTTATCTCTGGTAACAGATGCAAAGATCATCAGAGCTAGTGGCTGAAACTGCTGTCCTATTTTAAATCTAGGAGCTCATTATAGGCACACATAATCATAAACAGCATGTCAAAGCACAAGATTCTTTTTTTAAGATTTATTTTATTTTTATTGAAAAGGCAGATATAAGAGAGGAAGAGAGACAGAGAGGAAGATCATCCATTCGATGATTCACACCCCAAGTGACCACAACGACCAGTGCTGTGCCGATCCGAAGCCAGGAGCCAGGAGTTTCCTCCAGGTCTCCCACATGGGTGCAGGGTCCCAAGACCTTGGGTCATCCTCAACTGCTTTCCCAGGCCACAAACAGGGAGCTGGATGGAAGTGGAGCTGCTGGGATTAGAACCGGAACCCATATGGGATGCCGGCACATTCTAGCAGAGGATTTTAGCCACTATGCCATTGCACCGGGCGCAAAGCACACATTCTTAAAATGTCAGATTTGAGTTTACAGTAACAATTTCTGGATTGTTAAAATTTCCCCTCCTTTTTCAGTACTATTACATGTAGTAAGGCAGCTGTGTTCAAGCAAACACATTAGAGAACCTTTACAACTCTATCACAACTTCATCCTGACAGAGGCTGACCCACAGTGCAGCGCTGTTCTTCCAGCGTCCTGCGCTCCCAAGCAGCTATTCCATGTCCTCAGCTTGAGAAGCAAGTAGTAGCAACTCTAGTTTGGGAAACATCACTTATTCTAAAATAAGACTCTATCCTATCCCTTTGTTTTGTTATCTATAAAATGCAGATAACATGTGGGATTTATCTACATCTAAAAAACTTAACAGCTGGCACGGTAGTGTAATGTATAAAACCGCTGCCTATGGTGCTAAGGTCACATACGGGCACCAGTTCAAGTACCAGCAGTTCCACCTCAATCCAGCTCCCTGCTAACATGTCTGGGAAAGCAGAAGAGATTAGCCACACTTGTTTGAGTCCCTGTACCCACATGAGAGATCCAGAAGAAGCTCCTGGCTTTGGATCAGCCCAGTTCTGGCTGCTGCAGCCATTTGGGGAGTGAACCAGCAGATGAAACATTAGTATCTTTCTCACACTCTTCTCTCTGAAACCTGCCATTTCAAGTAAATAAATAAATCTAACAGAAAAAAATTACAACTATCTAAGGACTCAATCAGTTAACGGAAGTTCTGTGTCTCTCTCAAAGAAGTAAAAGTCTTTCAAAACTTTTTTCAAAAAGAGACTGGAGTAGCTAAGGTAAAACCAACAGATTACTAGACATATTCATAGTGTGTGACACATTGTGACAACTGGTATTCTAGGAGAGAGGAGCTTGAAGGCCCCAAACAAAAAAAGTGGTAAGGAGACAGAAATACTAATTACCCTGATTTGACACATATATGTATGACTCTGCTGAAATAACACAGTGTGCCATGCAAATATTTACAATTACTATGTTAATCAAAAATGAAAAACAGGGGGAGGGGAACTATTCTAGATTACAGAATATTTAAAAGGCATTAATTCTAGTGCATTTTGGAGACAACTGGGAAAAATGTGAATATGCATTTAGCTACATGATAATATCAGTGTATTACCATCCTGAGTGGAATAGCAGTGTATTTAGGCAGGAGAAAAAAAAGTCCTTACCATTAGAGGGAGAATCATAGGTATTTTTTAAAGATATAATACTTTTATTACAAAGTCAGATACACAGAGAGGAGGTGAGAGAGAGAGGAAGCTCTTCCGTCCAATGATTCACTCCCCAAGTGTGCGCAACAGCCGGTGCTGTGCCAATCTGAAGCCAGGAGCCAGGAACTCCCTCTGGGGTCTCCCATGCAGGTGCAGGGTCCCAAGGCTTTGGGCCGTCCTTGACAGCTTTCCCAGGCCACAAACAGGGAGCTGGATGGGAAGTGGAGCTGCTGGGGCTAGAACCAGCGCCCATATGGGATCCTGGTGCTTTCAAGGCAAAGACTTTAGCCGCTAGGCCAAGCCGCCGGGCCCAGAATCATAAGTATTTTAGAAGGAAGCAAGGTGCTCTGAGGCTCACAATACATTTACAACAAAAAAAATCTGTTAGCAATTTGTGAATTTAGGTAACTGCAGGTGTTCACCTACTCATTCAACTGCTTATATGTCTTCACAATAAATGGGAAAAAAAGATAGATAAATAAAAGTGTATTGGGGCCAGTATTATAGCATAGCAGGTAAAGCATGTGCATCCCATATGGGTACCAATTTGAGTCCCACTGCTCCACTTCAGATCCAGCTCACTGCTAATACGTCCAAGAAGGTTGCAGAGGATTGGGCCCCTGCACCCACATGCGAGATCTGGAATAATCTCCTGGTTCCTGGCTTCAGCCTGGTCCAGCCCTGGCTGTTGTGGCCACATGGAAAACAAACAGGTAGATGGAAAAGTCTCTGTGTCTCTGAACCTCTTTCAAATAAATAAATCTTTAAATAAAAGTAATTTAAAAGAGTGTTCTGTTTGAGCCTTGATTAAATCCTGAGTCATAAGAGAGCTTGAAAAAGGACAGTTTCAGAACTGCGAAAAAGCTGAAAATAGAGTGGTTATGAAAAGGCATTAGGAAATACTTTCCTTAAGCCTAACAACGGTGTTTTGGCTATGTATGTATGTATACCCTTACTCTTGGGAGAGATGCCTGGTGAAGTAATTAGTGGCAAAGTATCACAACGCCTATAACTCTCTAAGAAATTATTTAGCCATAAAAAATTACTTAAAACAACACATTCTCTACCTAGCTAGCACATTTGACAACATGTTAACAACTATTAACCCACATGGTAAGATTACAGGTGATCATTCTATTATTTCAGCTTTTTTGTGTATAGAGTGGATTTATAATCTGGTTGTTTAGAAATTCTAAAATTTGAGGCCAGTGCCACAGCATAGTGAGTGAAGCCAGCACCTGCGGTGCCAGGATCCCATATGAGCGTTAGTTTGAGTTCTGGCTGCTCCACTTCTGATTCAGCTCCCTGTTGTTGCATCTGTGAGACTGACAAGACAGCCCAAGTCCTTGGGTCCCTGCATCCAGTGGGGAGACCTGGAGGAAGCCCCTGGCTCTGGGCTTTGGACCAGAAAGCTCCAGCCATTGTGTTCATCAGGGGAATGAACTAGCAAATGGAAGATTCTCTGTCTCACCAATTCTTTCAGGTAAAAAAAAAAAAAAAAAAAGAAATGCCAAAATTGTATTTTATAGATCTGTATTGTCATAGTCAAATTTAGTTAGTATCCAGTGAGTGAAAACTAGGTGAGAGTCGGGAAGAAAATCACCACTATAGCCTACTGACTTTCACAAGCTATTTTATCTATCCTTAAATACATCTTGGAGGAGTAAGAATTTACATGAATTTCAGCTTCTCGTCTACTTGAAACAAAGAATGAGAGAGAAAGATCTTCCATTCGCTGGTTTGCACTTCCCAAATGTCACAACAGCCAGGGGTCTAGACGTCCAACAGTCTCCCAAGCGCTTCAGCCATCATCCGCGTGCAGTCTCGCAGGATGCATGGGCAGGAAAGTGGAAAGGAAGCAGAACAGCTGGGATTTGAACCAGCACTTTGATATGGAACGCAGCAGCCCCTGCTGCAACATAATACCCACCACAAGATATAATATTAATGCATAACACAGAACGATAAAACACTGATTTCAGCATATATTACTTAAGTTAAATTTTAAGAAAAGTGAGCCTGACCCAGTTCAGATTTAATTTGTGCAAAGAAAGGAAAGCTAAAGCAAACTTAGAATATTCTGCAAATAATGCTTTAACTTTAAAAGCACTTTTAAAATGAGATAATTACTTACCGGTTCATCTTTCTTCCACAAAATATGTATTTAAAAGCTTAATCATACAATCTACAGCAAATCAAATAAAAATAAAATAAAATAAATACAAACAAAAACAATCTACAGCAAATCAAGCCTGGGAATCTCATCTATGAAAACACACTGCCTTCATTGAATATTGTTATCATCAGATCTGGTAACTAGAAAGTTTCATCTATTGCTTTCAAATGCACTGACCTTTTCAAAAACGTTGGATGGGGTCATCAAACAGAACCTGATATTCTGAATGATGGTATCAGTGTGTCTCCAGCGTCGCCTATCATGCCGCAGCCAAGACTGCACAGCCTCATACAGCTCTATCTCTGGGAACCTGCTGAGATGATCATTATCTAAATAAGACATAAGCTTCTCAAAACTCAGATAGGACAGGAAGTCAGGCCTAGACATGAGTGGCACAAAGTTGTCTAACAGAAAGGCATCCAACTTCTCCCTGACTCCCTCAATGTTTACGCCGAAATCATCCAACAGTCTCATAATTTCGGCACAATTTTCTAGACAAATTTTTGCCAAGAGAAAAGAGCAGCAGAATTTCACCACTTCAATGAGTTGCACATACATGGCAGCCTGAAGAATCTCATGAACAGTATTCATGCTCAGTTCTATTGTTCCATAGTACATGAACTGAAGGACATGGCTAAAACCAGTGGCAGTTAGACCTTTTAGATGAATCTTGTTCTGGTCTCGTTCCCGCATGTCTGCAGTGAACATGATTCTGAAGTAATCACTCTGGGTGGCCAAGAGGGCTTTGTGGGCCTGGAACTGATGATCTTCAATCACCAGAGTGACATCAAGCAGCAGTCCCTCCTCATACAGTGCTCTGAAGCCAGCAGAGACACTGGTGTCATGGATGGAGGAACAGAACCCTTCCACGTCCCCTGCCATGGCCTGGAAAAAAAGCAAGCAAAGAAAACCAGCTTAATTCTTTCCATGCAAGAAGTTATGAACTCAAGAGTTGTTATGAACAAGACAGTTATGAACTCAAGAGTTGAACAATAGTCACAATTACGTCAATTCCACTTCCTAGGTCTTAAAAATTGACAACACTTCAGGAAAAAGACAACCTAGAAATTTTCAGAGTGATGTTTTTGAATTCCCTATACCTGGGGAACAGTAGATTGTTAACTTCAAATAATATGTGCTTGTTCTATTTGACTTTATATTGCTCATTTAAACATGTTCCAAAGCTAGCAACACAACAAAGGCTTTCATAGCCACACATTAAATTACAAGAAAAAGAAATTCCACCAAAACACACTTGAAGACTCCTATAAATTTACCCAAAGGAAATAATCCAATAAATATGCCAGGTTATACATATAAGGTTTTTCTTTCAAGTCTAATTTAAATAAAAATTTTAAAAAACGTAGAGAATACTCAAAAGTCTAATAATAGATAATTAAAGGATGGCAATAATTTACCTATTCTGACAAAGGACATGTACTAGACAGTTACAAGGTAGATCTCCAAAAAATAAAAACATTTATTTGCTTACATGAGAAAAATTATGAATATATAATCAAATTACATTCCTTAATAGTGGGGTTGCATGGAAAGAGGGGTGCTTTTTCATTTTTACTTACCTCATTAACCTTACTTTCAAAATGATTATGTTGAACTTTAAATGTATACCAGAAACGAAGCTAAGACAGAATTGAAATTACACCTCTTCAGTAAAGCAAACTTTAACCTCTAGGCTACCAAGTCGGGCCCAAGTTTGGTCTTATTGGAATTTTCTTCAATTAAAATTTACTTGTTTATTTAAATGCCAGAGTAACAAAGAAGCAGAGGTAGACAGCGACCTTCCACCCACTGGTTCACTCCTCAAATGACCAAAACAGTTGGGGCTGGATCAGTCTGAAACCAGGAACTTAAAAAAAAAAAAATGGAAAGGCATATCCAGAGAGAGAGAGAAAGATCTTCCATCCACTGGTTCACTCCTCAGGTGGTCACAGGAGCCAGAGCCGACCTGATCTGACACCAGAATCCAGGAGCTTCTTCCAGATCACCCACACGGTGCAGAGTCCCAAGGCTCTGGGCCATCTTCTACTGCTTTCCCAGGCAATAAAGCAGGGAGCTGGATGGGAAGTGGAGTGGCCAGGACACGAACTAACACCCATATGGGATCCTGGTGCTTAGAGGTAGAGGATTAGCCAATTGCACCAATTCGATGGACCATCTCTCCTTTTCTCTGCCCTTCGAGTAAAAACAAATCTTAAATAAATAAATACATAAATACATAAATAAAAGCTGGGCCCGGAGAGGTAGCCTAGCAGCTAGACACATGTGCCAAGCACTTAGACTATCTTCTGACGGCTTCCCACATGCACTGGCAGTGAAGTGAAGCAAAAATAAAAAAGCCAGGACTTGAACGGGTACTCATATGAATGGTGGAGCTCTACCACATCAGCGGTCCTAGAAAATACATTCTTTTTTTAAAGATTTGAAACAGTTACAGATAACTGGCTTCAGTGTGGCTGGGAGTAAATCAGGGAAGAGAAGAGATAAAAGGACACTTTTTTTTTTAAAGATTTATTTTTATTACAAAGTCAGATATACAGAGAGGAGAAGAGACAGAGAGAAAGATCTTCCATCCGATGATTCACTCCTCAAGTGACCACAATGGCCGATGATGCGCAGATCCCAAGCCAGGAACCAGGAACCTCTTCCAGGTCTCCCACACAGGTGCAGAATCCCAAAGCTTTGGGCCATCCTCGACTGCTTTCCCAGGCCACAAACAGGGAGCTGGATGGGAAGTGGAGCTGCCGGGATTAGAACCGGTGCCAATATGGGATCCCAGCACGTTCAAGGCGAGGACTTTAGTCACTAGGCCACGCCGCCGGGCCCCAAAAGGGTACTTTAAAGAGCTAGAGAAATACAGGACATTGAAAAAATACGCCTACTTTGGGCCCAGCACAGTGGCTCAATACCTAAATCTCCATCTTGCAAGCACCGGGATCCCATATGGATACTAATCCATGTCCCAGCTGCTCCACTTCCCATCCATCTCCTTGCTTGTGGCCTGGGAAAGCAGTAGAGAATGGCCCAAGTTCTTGGGATCTTGAACCCACATGGGAAACCTGAGGAAGCTCCTGACTCCTGCCTTTGGAATTGCTCAGCTCCGGGCATTGCAGCCATTTGAAGAGTAAACCAGAGGATGAAAGATCTTAATGTCTCTCCTCTCTGTAAACCTGATCTGCCTTTCCAATAAAAATAAATTTTTAAAAAGTCAACAAAAACATATTTATTCTTGGTTCAAAAAACAAGCCTATGTATAGCTTTCACATATTCTTCATAAACTTTCTGAAGACCCTCTATACTTCAGACTAGATCGCTTTATGTTTCGTTAATCTATTTTTGACAGTGCCTAATACAACATGTATACCACTTCATGTCAAAGTTCTTTATTCAATAGTTCTCTCCATTTGGAAAGCTCTGAAACAGCTAACATCCACTTTTCTGAAAAACACTCTATGTAACTGAAAAAAAAAAAAAAAGAAATACTATGCTTTCTGGAAAAGAGCAATCCAGGTTGCAGATAATTAACAAAAGACAAAACATCAGAAGGCAAAGGAGTAGGAAGAAAGAGTAAATGATGAATGAATCAAAGACCCAAAGAATGTAAGATTGTACCTGCCCAAGTGCTCAGAACTCTTCTCCGCTAGGCCAGCCCGAGGGCATTCCTAGCAGGCTGGCTCCCACTCTGAGATCCCAGCCCTAACCACACGCAGTCAGACCAGAGAAGGAAATTCAACCCAAGATGAACCTCTTTTCATCAAGAATGTACAGGACAGGAGGGGAGATAAGGGAATAAGAGTGCACTGACTGCCTAGAACTGGACCTAGGAACTCATCCAGAAGCTGCTGTGGGGGCACCCACTTAAGACTGACATGTGGGCTATCAGCAAGAAAAAAACAACTGCCCACCCAGAGAGACAACAGGGAGTGTTCCTAAAGCCTCATTGTCCCTGTCCCTAGCTTAGCACAGTGCCTGTACTGGGATTCTGAAAGAAGCCCTTAAATTCCCCTTTTTATTACCTTAGCTTGATTTTTGCTACTTAAAAACCAAGGGTCCTAAAAGTTTCAGAACAAATATTTGTACCATTACTCAAACCTTCTTAACTTTCTCTATGTAGCTATACAAAATCAAATGTTAAACATGATCTGTGAAATTCCTTTGTCATAAAACTCATTTATTCACCTATTTGTTATGATTCTAAAATATATATATAATCCTTACATGGATATGCCAAGTAAATAAAATTAAACCAACTTTCAAAGTCTAGGGCAATTCATTTGTAAAATGTACCCAATCTAATGAACTTCTAAAACTCATCTGTAATAGCTGAGCCAGATACAGTAATTTCCTTTTCATTCTCAACAGGTACAGCACATTTTTCAGGAACACTAAGCAATTGCTTAGTATCATAAGAGCAACATTAGTATCATACTCTTTTATAGAAAGCATGCATTTAAGCAGAAACCAATGAAATAGTCAGTGGCCAGCTAACATGATACAATCTTTAGATGGAAGAGTACAGGTTTGGAATGAGATGCTAAGGTTTGCATCCTTGCTCTCATTGGCTCTGTGACTTTGGACCAAGGTACTTGGCCTCTCTGTGCTCTGAAGTCCTCATCTGTAAAATGAAGGAAATAATATTCAAAGAATCTACCTCACAGATTGCTGCAAAGACTGAGTTGATGCATAAAGCACTGGTAATAATGCGTATCCTCTAAGGATACCACAGCATCAGGACTTATTGCTCCCTCATGTGTTGCTATGGCAGCCAAAATTAGTAAGCCTGACCTTTTAACTTGAGTTAAATAATAAACCAACCTGACCTGACTTCAGAAAATTATCCTCCTACAGTAATACATCCAAGCCACACCCTCAATGAAGTCTGTCGATTTGGGGGCAATTTTAAGTGGACACATTAAGACACTGATGGTCACAGCTGAACTTTGTAAAAATATGCTCATTTTACTTGAAAGAAAGAGTGAGACAGAGATATCTTCCATCTGGTGGTTCATTCCCCAAATGGCAGCAATGGCTAGAGCTGAGCAGGTCTGAAGCCAGGAGCTTCTTCCAGTTCTCCCATGTTGAGTGCAAGGTCCCAAGGTTTTGGGCCATCCTCCACCACTTTCCCAGGCCATAAGCCAGGAGCTGAATGGGAAGTGGAGCAGCATGTTTACCCTTAAAATGGGGGAAACCTGTGGGGGCTGACCCTGTACACCTCAACACAGCTCGAAGGTAGAACTGACTGGACCATGATCGCCCATAAGATGGCGGGACCTGTACCACAATCACCTACAAAATGGTGGGGCTTGTGGGGGCTGAGCCAAGCTCTCTCTCAAGAAGGCAGAGGAACCTGTGAAGACTCTACCAAGGTCACTCAGAGAATGGCGAGCTATGGGGGTTGAGTCATGTTCACCCACAAGATGGTCACTCCTGTGGGGCCTGGGGGCTGAGCCTTGTGCATTCTAAATTAGCTGAACCATACGGATAGTTGCACCATGATCACCCTCAAGATGGGAGCACCTGCTGGGAGCTGGGCCATGATCGTTCACAAGATGGCAGCACATGCGGGGTTTGGGCCATGCTCAACCACAAGATGCTGGCGCATGCAGGAAATGGATCATGATCAATCACAAGATGGCAGCGCGTGTAGCAGCCGGGCCATAATCAATCACAAGATGGCAGTGCATGCAGAGACCAGGTTGTGTGCTCACTCACAAGATGGCAGCGCATTCGGGATTTAGACCAGGATCACCCACAAGATGGCAGCACATGCAGGGTTTGGGCCATGCTCAATCACAAGCTGGCGGCTCATCCGGGGTTTAGAACATGATCACCCACAACATGGCAGTGCATGCAGGGACCAGGTTGTGTGCTTACTCACAAGATGGTGGGGCCTGTAGCAGCCGGACCATGATCAATCACGAAATGGCAGCGCATTCGGGGTTTAGGCCATGATCAACCACAAGATGGTGCTGAGTACAGGGAATGGGGTGTGTGCTCAGTCAAAAATGGCGGCGCCTGTAGCAGCCGGGCCATGATCACAAAATGGCGGCACTTCCGGGGTTTAAGGCATGATCACTCACAACATGGCGGGGCCTGTAGTAGCTAGGTCATGATCAATCACAAGATGGCGGCGCCTGTAGCACTGGAAAATAGCTATCCCATGGGGTCGGTTGGGCACAATTACATCCAAAGTACCAGTAACCATATGAGATGCCAGTACTAAGGAAAGCCATTAGCCTGCCAAGCCACCACACTAGTCCTGTTAACTTTCTACTCAGAGTCATATAACTGAACACAAAAGGTTACCATCTTACTTGCAAGGAATATAAAACAGAGTAGTTGAAAAGAATATAAACCTTTGAAGCCAAACTGCTTACTAATACCACCTATGAAAATCAGAGAACCTTTGTTAGCTGGCTTCAATTCTAGCATTAGAAATAATAGTAACCTACTGAACTGAGGAGTCATTAACAATTAATATAAGTTAAATACCAAGTCCAGAGCAACCATATCAGAGACCAAGCAGTGATGGCTTTATTTACCAACTCTCACTAATGGTCCATATCACACAGCAACCACAAGGATGAGGGATCCCTCACACTGTTCCACACTCCCTAGGATTCACTGCAGGTTTAGGAGCTCAGACTACGGTCACTCCCTCCACGAGTGCTTGTTAAATTACGATACACCTCCCTGCTAATGCGTCTAGGTCCCTGCATCAACGTGGAAGACCTGCCCGAAACGCCTGGTTCAGGCCTGGTCCAGCCCTACCCATGTGGGGAATAAACCAACAGGTGGGACGAATCTTTCCCCTTTCTCTGTCAGGCTGCATTTCAAACAAGTATTTTTCAGACTTACTGTTTTAGCTTCTGAAGGGAAAAACAGTTCCAGAAGGCGGGACACACATCTTTCATCAATTCCCGCCCGCTCCAGCGCCATGTTCCAGCACCAAGCACTGATTCGGACTGCACCAAAGCCACACCACGTTCACCCTCAAAATGGCGATGCCTTAACAGGCTGCACTACCACCACCCTCAAGTTGGCCACACCTGTGTAGGCTGGGCCAAGACCACCCACAAGATGGAGGGGCCTGCTGGGGGCTAGACCACATTCTGCCACAAAATGGCCACACCTTTGGGGGCACGACAACATTCACCCACAAGATGGTGCCTGTGGGGGCTGGGCCACACACATCCTCAACATGGCGGAGCTTGTTGGGGCCTTAGCACGTTCACCCCCAAGATGGACACGCCTGTGGGGGCTGGACAACATACATAAAGATGACGGGGTTTGTGGAGGCTGCACCACGTTCACCCCTATATGGACAAGCCTGTGGGGGGCTGGGCTATAGTCTCGCAAGAGGCAGGGCTTATGGGGCTGGGCCAAGATCACCCTCCAGATGGTGGGCCTGTGGATACATTCACTAACCAGAAAGGGCACAATCATTTTCCTGAGGAAGTCAAGAGCTTCAGCTGAGTCTTGAGAGCCCAGAGTTGGGCCATCTTCCACTGCTTTCCTAGCCCATAATTAATAGGGAGCTGGATATGACTTGGAGTAGCAAGGAATCAACAACCACACTAAGCCAACATGGATGCTAATCAAGAGATACAATGCCTGCTCCTTTCATAGAAATGGGGCTGGGGGAGTGAGACTAACGACTTTCCAGCCACTGCAAAGGGGGCCTGAGGCAGGCTACAGCCAGGGGCTCCATTCAGGTCTTTCATGTGGGTGGGTGGGTCCAACTGCTTCAGCAGAGGCAGGATGAGCTGCAAAGCAACCCAGACAAGAATCAGGCACTCCGATGTGGGGTGCACACCTCACAAGCATCAAAACCTAAGTAGCGGGCAAAATGTCCATTTCTCTTGGCTATAAGAAAATGGCCTGCATTATATTCTACTGCACAGCATGGACATATAAAAATGTTTAAGGCACCAAACAAGCAAAATTAGCACTTGAACAGAACCAACCTGTTCACATCCATACCCTGGATGCTAGCAAGAACAAAAAAAAAAAAAAAAAAAAAAAAAGGCAGAGTGACAGAGACACTAAAATAAAACTAC
This sequence comes from Ochotona princeps, assembly GCF_030435755.1. Classification (NCBI taxonomy): domain Eukaryota; kingdom Metazoa; phylum Chordata; class Mammalia; order Lagomorpha; family Ochotonidae; genus Ochotona; species Ochotona princeps. Next base: position 27,763,647 of record NC_080865.1, on the reverse strand, counting down.
TACTAGAACACAGAACAGGTACAGAAGTAAATTTTCCAAATAAGGAGCAAAAGCCAACTGTAAGATTCCAAAAAGAAAAATATGCAAAACCTTATAAATTCTCCAGATAAAGTATACCAATTTAAGGAAGAAATTTAAGTAATAATTGTAAAATTAACAGAAAACTCACATCAATGACAGAAAAAAATTCATTAAGGAGCTTACAGGAAAAAAAATTGCTAGTATACAAAATGTCTAAGGTTAAGGTACAGAAACTGTCCTCACTTTTCAAAACAGAGAAGAATTAAGGGAACATGTGAGTTATAAACCTGTATGTGTGGCTATATGTCACACTTGTTGGCCTTTGGAATCTGAAATGGTTTAAGGTTTTTTTCAAGGGGGTTTCAAAGCAGGAACCAACCTAAATTAGACTAAATAACAAGGCATACCTACAATACCAGGGAAACAAATACTAAAAACTGTCATGCTTCATAAACTTGGCACTAGTAAATAAAAAAGCATATTTGTATACATAAAAAATTAGACTTGCAATTCTCAAATTACAGTCTAAGGACAACTGGGGTGCAAGTTTTTGAAAAGGGCTTCCAAGAGCCAAAAATAATTTTTTAAAAGATTTATTTATTTTTATTGGAAAGTCAGATTTACAGAAAGGAGATACAGAGATAAAGATCTTCTGTCCGCTGGTTCACTCCCCAAATGGCCACAGTAGCCAGAGCCGAGCTGATCCGAAGTCAGGAGCCAGGAGCTTCCTCCGGGTCTCCCACGTGGGTGCAGGGTCCCATGGCTTTGGGCTGTCCTCCGCTGCTTTCTCAGGGCACAAGCAGGGAGCCGGATGGAAAGTGGAGCACCCAGACAGGAGCCTGCACACATATGGAATCCCGGCCCACGCAAATCAAGGATTTAGCCTCTGGACCACTGCGCCAGGCCCTATTTTCAAAATAATAAAAAATCATTTGCTTTCATACTTTTCTCTCCGAATTTTCCAGGAGGTTCTACTTAATGTGTAACATGGCAACAGACCTGAAGCAGAGACCAATCAGAAGTCCACTGTCTTTGAGTAAATCAAACAGTAAAGCAAACCAGTAGCATTCATCAACAAGCTCTTCATAATTTTGGAAAACAGCTATTTTTCACCGTGGGGAAAAAAAAAAGACTTAGGTTTCATGCAATGTGATTATGTTTTTAGTATATGTGCTGTCGAAGCGAGCACGTGATTATGTGTTTAAAGAAATTACAGGTAAGAGTTCTGTTAGATTTCCCAGTTTCAATTTATTTTATGACAAAAAACAAGTCACCATAACCCACAAACCAAAGCTCTTTGGAAGTCCAAAAATTCTGAACAGTGCAGGGATCCTGAGCGCTTGAGACCCACCACAGGTGTGATGACAGGTGAGTCACACACACATCAGCATCAATGCAAAGGGATTCTGAGAGCTTCAGACCCACCACAGGTGTGAGGACAGCTAAGTGTCTCACACACACACACACACACACACACACACACACACACCAGCCACAGTATAGAGTTTCTGAGAGTCTGAGATCCATAAAGGTGTCATGACAGGCAAGTCTCAAACACACAACACATACACACACACAGCCCAGCTTCAGTACAATAGAGAACCTGAGAGCTTGAGACCCACCAAAGGTGTGATGACAGGTCTCAGTCTCTCTCTCTCTCTCTCTGTCACACACACACACACACACACACACACACACACACACACACAAGCAGCCTCAATACAGAGGGGTCCTGAGCTTGAGACCCACAAAGGTGTGATGACAGGTTAAGTCTTTCTCTCTCTCACACACACATGCACACACACCCCTCAGTTTCTTCCTACCTGTGTCCTGCAATGCTACTATTGCTATTTACATCCCAGAAATCCTAACAGTTCAAACTCTATAGTGACCTGTAAAGAAAGAAGTCTGAATGGGTTAAAACTGGACAGGAAATTAAAGGCAAAGAAATTCAATGCTTCTTTTTCAGTTAGATGGCTACAGTTCTACTTTGAAGGCAAAATTCTAGACAGTTAAAGATGCCTTAAAATTAACTAACCTCCATGTCTATATCATAAGCAAAAATTTATTAATGTCTCAGTCCTTCTACAGCTACTTGAAAATTCATACAAAACCTGAATCTATTCAGTGCAAAAGCTACATTGGTAGTGGTCGACATGTGATAGTTATCCTCAGTAAAGTATATATATGATATCATACTACTTTCATCCTCAAACTCTTCTCCTACCAAAACTGCTGCCTATGCAGAAAATGTACTTGCACATTAAAAAGAGCATGTGGCTTACTTGGGATTCAAACAATCTCTGAATCACAACAGTTTTCATGTCTGTAACTGATGAAGTAAAAACTGTATTACAACCATTTCAAAATTGCCAACTTTTCCATGTATCAATCTTAAAGGAAAGAACATTTTCAAAACAGATCAAATTTTGGTTCTATTAGCAGTCATTTTACCCCCAGATACGTGCTCAAGTTGAGAAACAACTCAGTTTAATATGGGAGGAAAGGCTGCACAAGTTAAATGTTAGTTTATTTAATACTGGGAATTCTTTCTTGCCATCAAAATATTTCTGTAATTCCATACCAAATTGCAAAGGACCACTTAGGCTATTAGGAAGGCTGGGGGGTCCTCCAGCCTCCAGGCTGGCACCTATTATCCACATTACTTCATTCCTCAGCTATGTTCAGCACGCAGCCATCCTAGAACACAAGAAACCGTGTAAGAAAGCACAAGCACCCGACTTCGAGGATATTTTTCATCCAACAACTTTAATTGAATGCTCTTTTGCTTGGTCCTCACTACAAGTAGGAATAGTCCAAGAGTGACGTCATGGAAAACAGCTTCCCTAGCCTTCATGGATCCAGAGAGAATTCGAGGAAAAGCCTGTATTGGGAAATGAAACCCCAAATCTTCTAAGTTAGGTTCTACCATGAGATCACGAAGACTGTAATGCCCACATGTAAGTTATCCACAATTATACAACTGTATCAAGTCTTGGGGAGGTTAATATACAGATTTTCTGCAAGTCTTAAAGCTCATGATGCAGAATCATTAAATTAAAAGATGTCATCAAAGATAACAGATAATTGTTCTATCTGTTCCAATTCGCTCAATCACACAGCCAGATAAAGTGTAATGGAGACCTGAGAACATATTTACTGTTTCTGAAAGTTTCTTTTCCGAAGTTAAAATTTCTAATTCTGAACCAGTCCTGCACTTGTGGGCCAGTAGCAATACAACTGAAACCCACAGCCTAGATGAACTAGGAGAGCCTTTACAGTGGTTTCTAAAAGCACAATCCAAATTATCTCCTCTGACTCTCCACTTGTGCTCCTTGAAAACCAGCCACATACCCACCTTGAGGCCTCCAGGGCTGGCTCCCTCCGCCTGGATCATGCCGTCCCCAGAGCCACAGGGCTGCTTGCTCGGGTCTTTCCTCCAGCTGTCATGGAAGCAGCCAGTCCCTAACCACCCTCTTTAACATGGCAAAACTCTACCCCGGCCCACCCACCAGGCAATCCCCACCTTCCTTCCTGCTTTATTTTTCTCCGTAGGCTATCAGATGGAGATATGGGCTACCAAATACTTTTTTTTTTTCAATTTTCTTTCATTCAGTGTTTTATTCCCAGCACTGGCACATTAAGTCCCTAACAAATATTTGCCATATGAAAGGACAAATTTAATCCTCACAATTCTCCATGTTCTTTAAATTACTCCTGATTCAAAAAGGAGAAAACCCAAAGCCTCAGGGGTCAGTAACTTGTCCAAGGCTGTGATCACCTGTAAGTGCTGGAGTCAGGGTCCATCAGACTCCGGAGCCTACCCAGTAGCCACTACACTACAATTCAATGAAGCAAGAGCTATAGCCTTCAACTCATGGGAAACACATAGGCTACTCAGTACGCAATATGCACAAATCCCCAGATTTAAGATTTCATTCTCCTCACAGTCAATGCTATTCACTCTGAAAACATCTTAAGGGGAAAGACCAAGCCTGATAAGGACCCAGTTAATCACTGGGAGGGCCTGTTTGAGGTTCCTCAAACGGGGAAGCGGGGAGGCAGAGGTACTGACACCCAAAGGTTTTTTCCTTCTGCCTCTCTTGTCTGTTACACACTATGCCACTCAAAGTAAAGACATCCAAAAATTTAGATTATGAGCATGACTGTCACCATTCACCTTTACCTTGGTCCATGGCAGCTTTAACACACAGAAGGCGATGTGTGTGGATCTTCTGCGCAAGCCAGCCCTGGTTCCAAGACGCTGCCCCCAGATAACCCAAATCAAGGCAGAGAGGTCAAATCGGGAATTCCCAATGAATCAGGACTGCCCAAAATTTTCTTTAGGACAGGCTATAGACAACCACTACAAGCACAAACTTTCAAAGTAGGCTCCTCCTTTTAGCAGCTTCAATCCTGGCCACTTTTGTATCACCCTGCCTTTCCACAGAAACAGCAAAGCATACTTTGAAAAGCAACTGTTACTAGACTGGTGGATTATAAACTTAACAAAACAGCAAACACTCCAGAAAAGCATTTGTTAGCTAAAAATAACATCCCACCCCAAAATGCCCTTTTTTCACATTTTGGGAACCAATTTTTTAAGTCAAACCATATATTTTCATTGTGCCAAGTATGAATGATTCAATACTGCTCCATTACACATTTGAATTCTGCATAATAAATTCCATTTTAAAACCACAGATGTTTACCATGCTATTATCCCCCCAAATTCATCAGTATAGAATACAGATTAGCACCTCTTACCGCTGCTAAACCGTGACTCTAAGTACCTACTAAGTGTTGACTAAAAACGAGAAAAACATTACATAAATACTACATTAAGTGCCAAAAAGTTGAAATTGTCTAGACCCACTAATAACAGAAATATGAATGCACTAATAATGTCTTCAAAATCAATTTTAGAATTAGTAGAAGTATTCAGGCATCCTGGTCCCTAGATATAAAAAAAACAGACATGCAAATCAGGGCATAATACAGCTTACAAGCATTTCCTAAATTACAACTTCTATTAAGAAAGAGAGAACAAAATCAGAAAACTGAAAATAATCAACAAATGTAAGGTGTTAAATAAATATTCTGAGTAAGAGAGGGGGGCCTAGGCAGCCTCCAAAAGGTGGACAGCAAAGCCCTGCAGTAACACTAAATTTGAATTAAAGAATACCGTTATTTAAATAAGCAGTTAGCATTTCGTAGGAGGAAGGCCAAGCAACGCGACTATTACATATCTGTCGGCTGCCACCAGTGCTGCTATGCCATACTTATCTGCTTATGCTCACAATAATAATGTAGAAATAAGGAGACAGCAACAGTTAGGCACTATCACATTAACCACTCTGAGAAAGGTTACTTTAAAAACGGCCTTGCATTTCTTACACTTGCAGCTATAGACTGTTTCCACATATATGACCTCATATAGTCTTCAGTAGCCCTGTGATGTGGGTATTACTGACTAGATTTCATAGATAAGAAACCGATTTTCTCAGTCACCCAGTCGAACCCAGACCTTCCGACTGCACATTTAATGCCTCGCATTTCGAATAGTTCTATTTCAGGCATAAATACAATTTTTAAAGGGAAAGAACGGGTTAGGGAAGAAATAATCATGGTACCTGCAGCTGTGTGCTGCAAAAAATGGCTGAATTATGCTTCTTCCTTTCCTTCCTCCCCCCACCCCCGAAAAAAATTAGATTGCAAACAATTTAAGTAAACTCAAAGACAAATTAGGTCCTGGCGTCTACCAAATGTTTGACTCAGGTCTGTGTAAAAGGCCGCGGAATAGGTGCCTAGCTCGGGGCCGCGGGCGAAGCCCGGGCTCCGTAGACCGGGTGGCCAGGGGCGGCTACGCACCTCGGGGGTCCTGTCCAACCTTTAGTGGACGGCAGTCTGCATCAGGAAGCCGCGGGCCGACGGGCCGGTCGGTGGGCGGGCGCCGGGACGGCACTCGGCAGGCTCTTCGAATGTCTACAAGGAACCGCTCGCGGGCCGGGCCGGCGCGCTCCGGCGGGGGGCGAGTCTGCTCGCCCGCGGCCCCCTCGGAATCAGTCCTGGGAATGAAGACAGCTCTGAGTCTCGAGTCCAGACAGTCGGGCGAGGCGCGAGGCGCCGCGGCGTCGGGGAGGGGGGCTCGGAGCACCCGGCGGGGCTCGGCAGGAGGGCAGACCAGGGCCCGCGGGAGGGGGAAGGGGCTGAGGGGCAGTGGGCAGCTGCAGAAGCACCGGCGGCGGCCGTGTCGACGACGGCGTCTCCGAGCTTCCACCCTGAAGCGCGCCGAGCCTCGGGATCACCCACGCCGGGGGTGGAGGAAGGCGGGAAAGGGGCGGGCAGTGGGCGGAGCTTGCGGGGCCACGAGCCAGGGGCCGCTCCGGGTCTCGCGCCCCCTGCGGGCCGGGGGAGCCGCCCGGGGCCCGCCCAGGGAGGCGGGGCTGGGCGACAGGGGGCCCCGCGCGCCGTCGTAGGGACGCGCCAGCCCGCCGCGCTGGGCGACAGGGCGGGAGGTGCCAAGCCAGGGGGTGGAGAGCAGGCTCCGGAGGCCCCCCTCGGCCCCTGCTGGCGCCCCGAGGGGGCCAGCGCGCGGCCTGGCGGGTGTTTACCTTCCCCCTGGTCGAGCGCCAATGCCGCCATCTTTCAGGCCAGTGCGCGTCACTTCCGGCGCCACGGGAGCGGGAGCGGGTGTGGGAACTGGACGGTGGGGGGAGGACTGTCCCCACGCCCGTGGCGCCCCGAGTCCAGCGGGACCTCTGCGAGGAAAAGGGCAAGTGTGGCGCTGCGGGCTGGGCCCGACGCAGGTTCCTCAGCGACAGGTTCTTCGGGGGCTACGGACGCTCGCTTGTGCTCATCCCCCGCCCCCAGCAGTTCTTCTCCGCTCGCGGGAGCGGTGGGCCTACAGCCCCTGTGGTGCGCCCACCGTCGACAAGTTGGGGGGTTCGCAGGCTTGGGAAATGCATTTTTGCATAGTGCACGCCATAGGGATAGGCTAATGGGGAGGGGGCATCATGCAGGGAGCTTTGCCCTATCTACCTGTTATAAAAGTGACCAGACCTGTGCCAAATGACATCATTTTGCCAGGCAACTTGCAATGACTTATTGCGTCACTCTTCCACTTAGCTTATTGCTCAGTTACACAGTTCAGAAATATATTTCCCAGAGATGGGAAAATTCATAGAAAATGGCATGTCGGCACCACACAGAGAAATACTGGATCTAACAAAGCTGCCTCTATTTGCGTCAAAATAAACAAGGACGAATATTTAGAGAGCATTGCTTTTTTTGGTTTTCGTTTTAAATAGGTCATCTGTACAATTCTAGCTAATGCTTTTTAAATGTTTATTTGAGGACATAAAACTACACTGTAGGACTACTTCGCACATTTATTACTATGAAATAGACATGGCAAAAATGTAGATGATAAAAACACAGCTGCAGAACAGTGGTTCTACCACTGACCCAAAATTACATCAGCCATTGCCATTTCTGATCCCAAATTGAGGTCGTTCTCCCACTCTCTTACCACCTCCGCCATGGCCATTTTCTCTCTAGGTTAATACACCTCTGAACGATCCCTGACATAGGTAGCTAAAAACGGGCATTATCTCTTTCTAGCAAACTTGTCCATGTAGTTTCCCAGCAGACCAAACTAGCAAACGGAGTACTCTTTTGCTGAAATAGACTACTCTTCATGGGGAAAATGAAGATCACCTTAATCTTTTGGAAATACGCTTCACTTTAACAATTAAAATTACAAAACAAGCTTAAAAAATTATAAGCCACTGAAATGCCCAAGCTGTTAACACATGCTTTCCATCGTTCCCAAAGGATCATTTAATACATTTTTATTATCCTTTGTTTTAATTATCCTTTAACACGTTTATTATGTTCAAGCCCATGCTTACTGTATTTTTATATATTACTGCATGACAAATTACTGTAGGATTTCTAAAAAAAAAATTAGAATTATAGAAGCAGACAGAAAGCTCCCACCTGCTGGTTCACTCCCCGGCAGCCGGTAGCCGGTAGTCGGTAAAGGCTGGGAGACTGAATACCAGAACTGCAAAGTCAGTCCAGGTCAGGAGTCCCGTTACTTGCTTTATCACCTGCCCAACGCCTCTGTCAGCAGGAAGCCGGGGGCAGCAGCCACACAGGAGCCTCGGATCCAGGCATCCAGGTATAAATTGGTTGCTCCTACCAGCAACTTAACAGCTAAGCCAAACACCCCCCCAAACAACAAATGTGAAGCCAAAAAATAACAATTGCTGACATTCAACTTTTGAACATTGAAAGTTGCGTACATCACTTCTTGAGAGCCTAAAGTGCTGGATAACAGGGTGAGTGTTTGGCTCCGAGGTGAAATTGCTGCTTGGGAGGCCTATCCTCTAGGCCCTCATGGGTGTGCCTGATTTCAGTCCTGCTGCTTCTACTTCCAGTTCCTGCAAATGCACACTCTGGGAGGCAGCAGATGATGACTCAAGAACTTGGATCCCTGGGGCTGGAGTGGTTACATTGTTGGGTAAGCTTCTGCCAGCAGCACCAACATCCATTATGGGCATTGGGCATTGCTTTGAGTCCCAGCTGCTCCACTTCTAATCCAGCTCCCTGCTTATAGCCAAGAAAAGCAGTGAAGGATAGCCCAAGTCTTTGGACCCCTGCACCAATGTGGGAGATCTAGAAGAAACTCCTGGCTCCTAGCTTCAGAGCAACTCAGCTCTGGCTGTTGGGGTAATTTGGGGAGTGAATCAACGAATGAAAGGTCTGTGTCTCCTTCTCTTTGTAACTCTGTCTTTCAAACAAAACTAGAACAAATCTTACAACAAAACAAACAAATAAAAGCAGAACTACCCTGAGGGAGGGCACTTGGAATGAGCCCTGGGCTCCTGGCTTCCGCCTGTCCCAGCCCTAGAAATTTGGGGAGTAAGACAGCAGATGGAAGATTCTCTCTGCCTTTCAAAGGAAAATGAACAGCGATCAAATAAGTAACTACTAAAACCCTGGGTTTTTATTTCCATTACTTGAGGTACATTTTGAGTAATACCCGACGGTGTTGTCTGACCTGGTCAGAGAAGCTTCAGTTTCTTGGCTTGGCAGGCACCGAAGTCTGTCTCCCATGGAGCAGGTAGAAGGATGAGCGATGTCATGGGCTGCTCTCATCCTTGTGCACCCCTGATTTTCACATTACATGATCTTTAAGTGACAACTCGTTATGCCAAGAATGGATTTTTAAATAAGTTTCGCTGTTTCTGAACTTAAATAAACAGAAGCCTCCAGTAGTTCTGTCTGCAATGATAGCCATGCCTTGCTTAATCACAGGAACAGGATGAGAAAGTCAGACAAAACTTCGTCATACTGGATGAACAGCACAGAACTTCTGGCACAAGCCTAGCTAGTATGGGTCAATTCTGACATGTGCCCTCTTGATACAATCAGAGATGCCAGATTGTGGTGCACATTTGGCACAGTGGTTAGGTCACCGCTTGGGATGACGGCATTCTAAATTGGCAGTGTCTGGGTTTCAGTTCCCCATTGCCTTAAAAAAAAATTTTTTTTTTTACTTATTTTAATTGGAAAGGCAGATTTAGAGAGGAGATACAGAAAGAAAGATCTTCCACCCACTGGTTCACTATCCAAGTGGCTGCAACAGCTGTAGCTGAGCCAATCCAAAGCCAGGAGCCTGGAGCCTCTTCTGAGCCTCTGATGCTGGTGCAGGGTCCCAAGGCTTTGAGCAGTCCTCCACTGCTTTCCCAGGCCACAGGCAGGGAGCTGCATGGGAAGTGGAGCAGCTGGGACGTGAACCAGTGCTAGTATCCTAGGTGGAAGCTTAGCCTGCCACATCATGGCATCCACTTCCCCATTCACTTCTGATCCAGCTCCCTGCCAGTATACCCCCTGGAAGGCAGCAGTTGACTCAAATACTTGGTCCCCTGCCATCCATGTGGGCGACCTGGATCTGGCTTCAGCTTGGCCCAGCCCAAGCTGTTATAAGCATTTGGGCAGCGAACTGTTAATAGACTATCTCAATCTTACACTCCCTCTTCTCTCTCTGTTGTTCTGCCTTTCCAATAAAAATAGATGAATAAAGCCTGAAAGAGGGAAAAAGATGCAGTAAACATGACATGTATGAGGCCACTGCTGGTTAACCTGGCAGACTGTTTTACTCTCAATCTTTTATTTTTCCTAGTAGGAGTATGTTCTTTTAAAAAAAAAGATTTTATTTTCATTGCAAAGTTAGCTATACAGAGAGAATGAGAGGCAGAGAGGAAGATGTTCCATCTGATGATTCACTCCACAAGTGACTGCAACGGCCAGTGCTGCACTGATCCAAAGCCTGGAGCCAGGAACTTCCTCCAGGTCTCCCATGTGGGTGCAGGGTCCCAAGGCTTTGGGCCGTCCTAGACTGCTTTCCCAGGCCACAAGCAGGGAGCTGGATGGGAAGTAGAGCCCCGGGATTAGAACCAGCACCCATATGGAACCCCGGCACTTTCAAGGCGAGGACTTTTAGCTGCTAGGCCACCGTGCCAAGCCCAAGTAGGAATATATTCTAAAATAACAATAAAAATATTGCATAGTGAATGCATAAACCAGTAACAGAGCCTTGTATTATCATTATCAAGAACTAGGTAGTACTTGTAATTTAAACACCACAATCCAAAGACTTCTAGGGCATCCTTTCCCATTGCTGGAACCCCATAGAGAAGAGAGAAGCTATCTTTTCCTCACCCTCTAGCCTACATATTTGAGAAGACAGGACACATTCTTCAATCACTATCTCTCTAATAGCTAACAATGACCAGGAGCAAGCTAGAGACTGGGTCGTGAAGCGGCTGTGCGGCTGTGTGGTTCTAAGGTGTCTGCTTAAGATACTGTAAATCCTCCTCTTTCTTTTTTTGTTTGTCTTACTTGATTTTCGTTTTATTTTTTTCTCAAAGATTTATTTATTCACTCGTTTATTTATTTACTTGTTAAAGATTTTTTTTTTATTTGAAAGTCAAATATACTGAGGAAGAGAGACAGAGAGGCAGATTTTCCTCTCCATTGATTCACTCCCCAAGCAGCCGCATCAGCCAGAGCTGCGCCAATCCAAACCCAGGAGCCTGGAGCCTCTTCCTGCTCCCCCATGCAGGTGCAGGGTCCCAAGGCTCTGGGCCGTCCTTGACTGCTTTCCCAGGCCACAGGCAGGGAGCTGGATGGGAGGTGGAGCCGCCAGGATATGAACTGGCGCCCATATGGGATCCCGGCATTTGCAAGGTGAGGATTTAGCTATTGAGCTACAGCACCAGAGTCTCATCTTTTTGCTTTTTAAGAAGCTGAGATTTTTCAGAAATCCAGCAACTGTGGTAGCTTTCTTAGTAATCATTTGTGATGTAAGTAGTCCCCATGTGGTGTTTGGGAATCAAAGAAAAAGCTAGCAAACTCTAATAAAGCTTCACATGCTTTGTCTTTCCTCTTGCCCATTGTCTGGCAACCAATGGCTGCTCGGAATTCCCACAGCACCTTGTGGGACCCAGCCCATTGTAGTTCCTCAGGGTCCACTGCTATGTCCCAAATCAGTATCAACTTCTCACTCAGCTCCACCCAAGCCCTATACACCAACAGGTTACAACATGTTAAGGTGTTCCACCCCAACATTTTATCTTGGTTCCTACCCTAGATGGAACGTTCCAAATACAATCTGTGGCTTTCCTGATTCTTCAGCCTTTTGTTTCACGGCTAAACAGAGCACCTGAGCCATTAGTGTGCCTGAGTGATGGAAACTTGGGGTCTTCATACATACAGCAGGATTTCTGGCTAGTGCATACACATCCCCTTCATCACTGGTCCCCTCTTATTTGGACTGGCTCCTGTTTCCTCTTGTCTTCACTCCCATCACCTCTGGCTTTCTGGTCTGTTTCTGCCTGTTCACAGCTCTCCAGCCCTCATACATTCCTTGCTAATGCATGAACCTAATTCACTCCCAGAAACAAAGCAAAAACCTACAGGTATCACAAGAAAGCTTCAATGTGTTTAGCCAGATTATGGTTTCTAGGGACTCCTACACAGAAAAAAAACAGGTGTGTGTATTTGTGTGTGCACGTGTGCAGGGAAGATGCAGTACTGGCATCCCATATGATGCCAGTTTGCATCTTGGCTCCTCCACTTCCCATCAAGCTCTCTGCTTTTAGCCTGGGAAAGCAGTGCAGGATGGCCTAAAGCCTTGGGGTCCTGTAACCATGTGGGAGACCTGGAAGAAGCTCGTGGCTCCTGGCTTTGGATTGGCTCAGTTCCAGCCACTTAGGAAGTGAACCAGCAATAGAACATCTCTCTGTCTTTTCCTCTCTGTATCTTTCAAGTAAAAATAAAAATACATTTTTAAAAATCCCTAAAGAGCTTTCTCCTATGAAACAGAATGTACCTGAAGTATCTACATTTGTTGTATTCCACCAATGTGGAGAGCCACCTCAGGAAAATGAATTGATTGACTTGTATTTAAATAGCCCAAGCCGGGCCCGGCGCCGTGGCCTAGCGGCTAAAGTCCTCACCTTGAAAGCCCCGGGATCCCATATGGGCGCCGTCTCTGATCCCAGCAGCTCCACTTCCCATCCAGCTCCCTGCTTGTGGCCTGGGAAAGCAGTTGAGGACGGTCCAATGCATTGGGACCCTGCACCCGCGTGGGAGACCCGGAAGAGGTTCCAGGTTCCCGGCTTCAGATCAGCGCGCATCGGCCCCTTGCGGCTCACTTGGGGAGTGAATCATCGGACGGAGGATCTTCCTCTCTGTCTCTCCTCCTCTGTGTATATCTGGCTGTAATAAAATGAATAAATCTTTAACAAAAAAAATAGCCCAAGCCAATGAACATGGAATCTGTTCTGGAAGCAAGAGCTTCTTCATTATTTCACCACTATCATTAAAACCCTTGCAAACAGCGCTCTCCTATTCGTTGTTAGAATGACTGGCACCTGAGGACACCTCACTAGCATTGAGAAACATTCAGCTTGGCCCTAGTCTTCAACATGTTGTGGGGTTTGGCTATCATGGGGCGTTATGGTATAAACTAAGGCAGGGAGGGCAAAACAGCGCTTCTCTAAGATCAGCTCACACAGACGGAGTTGGGGAAAGTGAGGGAGGAAAGCCACAGTGTGTTCTAGGCCTGGGAGAAGTGGCAAGTCCCAGTTAGGCAATGACGGATAATTCAGTAATTGCAGCAGAGCACAAAAGAAGGGGAGAGAAAAGAAACAGAAGCCATGGTAGCCCAACAAGCTAGCAGTGCCAGTCGGCCGCCCCCGGGCCAGGACAGCCCCCTGCCCCGTGCTCTTTCCCCAGGGCCAGGGAATCTACTGACTGAGAGTAAGAGCCTTTCATGTGGCTGAACTCAGTATTCTGACTTCATTCCATAAAGTGTTGGGTTGTTTCATATAAATTTTATTTCTTATAATGATTACATGGTGGATCAGGGTGGGAAGGATCGAGGTTTAGGGAAAATTAGGTGCACTCGTTGCTTCCAAATTTGCTATTTCTTCTTGTTTCTGAGGGAAGAGGAGAGACAAAGGGGGAAACCACTCATGACTTTCCACACATCCCAGTCCCCAGGGATGAGGAACCGTCACCTCACGTCAACCCAGAGTCCCAATGTGTACATATTCCGAGGGTTCTGTCCAGGTGGTTTGGATAGTTCTGGAATGCTGATTTCACCGATCTAAGGATGATGTCACCCTCCCAACGTCCATTGGCTCCATTCACCGGAATTATTTGCTGTCATTGTTTGTTTGGGGTAGTTGTCCAGTTAGTTCTGCTTTTCTGCTACAGCACCAAGTGTTGTTGTTGTTGTTTTTAAGATTTATTTCTTTATATTGCAAAGTCAGATATACAGAGAAGAAGAGAGACAGAGAGGAAGATCTTCCGTCTGATGATTCACTTCCCAAGTGGCCACAATGGCTGGAACTGAACCAATCCGAAGCCTAGAGCCAGGGGCCTCTTCCGGGTCTCCCACACAGGTGCAGGGTCACAAGGCTTTGGGTCGTCCTTGATTGCTTTCCCAGGCCACAGGCAGGGAGCTGGATGGGAAGTGGAGCTGCCAGGATTAGAACTGTTACCCATATGGGATCCTGACATGTGCAATGTGAGGACTTTAGCTGCTAGGCTACCATGCCAGGCTGCAAATGTTGGTTTTTAATCAACTATAGCCATTGCCCTATTTGTTCCGTAGGTAGTTGCTGAGCGCCTGCTCTATGCCAAGTCCTCTTCTATGTGATTGAAACATAGGAAGATCCTTGTCCTGCTGTGCATCAGACTAATTGAAAATAAATGAAGCAAATTAGGTGGCCTTTCACAATGTGATGATTGTTATGGAAAGTAACAGAGCAGGGTGAGAGTTGTTCCAGTTTTAACCTAAAATATCAGAATAGAAAAGAACCTGACCATTTTAAGATCTTTGACAGTTGAGAAATTAGAAAAGGTTTGTGTGTATATGTATGTGTGTGTGTTCTTAATGTAACTGCATTTTTTGGTTATTTTTTTTTTTGTTTTTTTCCTTTATTTCATTTTTTGTAACTACATTTTTAAAAAGATTTATTTATTTTTATTGGTAAGTCAGATATACAAAGAGGAGGAGAGATGGAGAGGAAGAGCTTCTGTCCATTGATTTACTTCCCAAGTGGCTACAACAGCCAGAGCTAAGCTGATCCAATGCCAGGAGTCAGGAGCCAGGAGCTCATTCCAGGTCTCCCACACGGGTGCAGGGTCACAAGGCTTTGGGCCGTCCTCGACTGCTTTCCCAGGCCACAAGCAGGGAGCTGGATGGGAAGTGGGGCAGGTGGGATTAGAACCAGCACCCATATGAGGCCCCAGCACTTTTTTTTTTAAAGATTTATTCATTTTTATTACAGCCAGATATACACAGAGGAGGAGAGACAGAGGAAGATCTTCCATCCGATGTTTCACTCCCCAAGTGAGCCGTAACGGGCCGATGCGCGCCGATCCGAAGCCAGGAACCAGGAACCCCCTCCGGGTCTCCCACGCGGATGCAGGGTCCCAATGCATTGGGCCGTCCTCAACTGCTTTTCCAGGCCACAAGCAGGGAGCTGGATGGGAAGTGGAGCTGCCGGAATTAGAACCGGCGCCCATATGGGATCCCGGGGCTTTCAAGGCGAGGACTTTAGCCGCTAGGCCACGGCGCCGGGCCCGAGGCCCCAGCACTTTTAAGGCGAGGACTTTAGCTGCTAGGCTACTGCACCAGGCCCTAATGTATTTACTTTTATATGGGTTCCTGGTGCTGCAGGCAGAAGATTAGCCTGTTATGGCACTGTACAGTTAGAAAGTTTTAATAAGAGGAGTCCCGGAAGGCCAGGCACAATGGCCTAGCACCTAAAGTCCTCGCCTTAAAAGCACCGGGATCCCATATGGGTGCTGGTTCTAATCCCGGCAGCTCCACTTCACATCCAGCTCCCTACTTGTGGCCTGGGAAAGCAGTCGAGGACAGCCTAAAGCCCTGGGACTCTGTACCTGCAGGGAAACCCGTGGGAGACCTGGAGAAAGTTCCTGGCTCCAGGCTTTGGATCAGCACAGCATTGGCTGTTGCAGTCACTTGGGGAGTGAATCATCAGATGGAACATCTTCCTCTCTGCCTCTCATCCTCTCTGTATATCTGACTTTGCAATAAAAATAAATAAATCTTAAAAAAAAAAAAAAAAAAGAGGAGTCCTGGAGCTGGAGCACTCAAGTAGCAATTTAATCTTCTACCTCCTCCACTTCTTTTATTTTCCATTTTTTATTATAGTTTTGATAATTGTTACATAGTTTAAAAGGTTCAAGGGCTACAGGAAAGTGGGTAAGACTATTATTTCTACATTGTTTCCTTCATGTATCTGGGGTAAAGGGGGATATTAAGGGAGAAGCCCCACCCAGTTTCCCATCCACCCCAGGTCCCTAATGTGGGGCGTGCTCCGAGGGTCCTGCTTAAGTGGTTTTGATAGTTCAGCAGTTCTGAATTGCTGCCAGTCTCACCACTCCAAGCATGATGAGGTCGTTGAAGAATCCACTGATGGACAGAGTCCACCTTAGAGTCTCTGTTTGCTCAGTTTTTCAAGGTACCTCCTCCACTTCTAATGCAGCTCCCTGCTTGTAGTCTGGGAAAGCAGCAGAGGATTGCCCAAGTCCTTGGGACCCTGCACCCAAAAGGAGACCTGTAGGAAGCTCCTGGCTCCTGGCTTTGGAACATCGCAGCTCCTGCTGTTATGGCCATGTGGAGAGTGAATCAGCACATGGAAGATCTTTCTGCCTCTGTCTCTCATTTTCTCTCTGTAAATCTGCCTTTCAAAACAAAAAAAACAAAAACAAAAACAAAAACCTCTTAAAAAAGTACCCTGGCGGGCCGAGCCCAATACCTAGTGGCTAAATCTGCCAGGATCACATGTTGGCGCTGGTTCTAATCCTGGCTGCTCCACTTCCCATCCAGCTCCCTGCTTGTGACCTGGGAAGGACGGCTTAGGACCCTGCACCTGGAAGTGTGGGAGTCCTGGAAGAAGCTCCTGGCACCTGACTTCAGCTCAGCTCAGCTCAGCTTTGGCCGTTGTGGCCACTTGGGGAGTGGACCAGCAAACAGAAGATCTTTCTCTCTGTGTCTCTTTTTCGTTGTATATCTGCCTTTCCAATAAAAAATAGATCTTTAAAAAAAATCACCCTGGTAACTTGTTTAAAACGAACATTCTCAGGGCTGGCATTGTGGCATAGTAAGGTAAAGCCATGGCCTATAATGTGAGCATCCCATCTAGGCAGTGGGTTGAGTCCTAGCTGTTCCACCTTCGATCCAGCTCCCTGATAATGGCCTGGGAATGCAGCAGAGGATGAATCAAGTGTATGGTTCCAGGCACCCGCATGGGAGACGTGAAGGAAATTCCCAGTTCCTGACTTCAGCCTGGCCAGCCCTGGCGTTGCAGTCATTTAGGGAATAAAATGGTAGGTGAAAGATCTCCTCCTACTTCTTTCAAGTGCAATTTTTTTTAAGATTTATTCATTTTTATTACAGCCAGATATACAGAGAGGAAGAGAGACAGAGAGGAAGATCTTCCGTCCGATGATTCACTCCCCAAGTGAGCCGCAACGGGCCGATGCGCGCCGATCCGAAGCCGGGAACCAGGAACCTCTTCCGGGTCTCCCACGCGGGTGCAGGGTCCCAATGCATTGGGCCGTCCTCAACTGCTTTCCCAGGCCACAAGCAGGGAGCTGGATGGGAAGTGGAGCTGCCAGGATTAGAACCGGCGCCCATATGGGATCCCGGGGCTTTCAAGGTGAGGACTTTAGCTGCTAGGCCACGCCGCCGGGCCCTTTCAAGTGCAATTTTAAAAAAAACAGTGCATTAAAAATTAAACTCAACATTTGATGCCCTAGTCCTAGATATTCTAATTTATATGACATGCAATTATCCCAGGAATCTGTATTTTTCTGTCCCTTTTTATTTGTTTCATTCTATTTATTTTTAATGCAGAGTTAGAGAGAGAGAGAGATCACTCCCTGAAAGGCCAGAATGGCTGGGCTGAGCCAGGCCAAGCCAGGAGCCAGGAGCTTCCTCCAGCTCTCCCAAGCACCTACACCTACCTGTCTTCCCAGGCACATTAGCAGATTGCTGGAGTGGAAGTGGAGCAGCTGAGAGATGAACTGGCGTCCGTATGGAATGCTTGGGTTGCAAGTGGCAGATTTACACACAGTGCCACAAAGTTGGCCACCACTTCCCCTCTATTTTTAACTATGCAACTGAGGTCCTTGCAAAGCAGCGAAGATGGTCCACTTTGAAATACCTTCCACTGCCAGTAGCCCTTTTGTCTATTTCTTTTTTCATTATTATTTGCTTTTGGTTGCAAACAAAAATTTTTTTAAATCATTTGATTTCATTTTAAGCTACATTTACAGAAAGAAGAGAGAAAAGTGAGAGAAAGAGATCTTTTGGGGCCCAGCGTGGTAACCTAGTGGCTAAAATCCTTGCCTGGCAAGTGCTGGAATCCCATGTGGTGCTGGTTCATGTCCCGGCTGCTCTATTTTCCTTCAAGCTCGCTGCTTGTGGCCTGGGAAAGCAGTAGAGGACGGCCCAAAGCCTTGGGACCCTGCACCCATCTCAGAGATCTGAAGGAAGCTCCTTGCTCCTGGCTTTTGATCAGCTCAGCTCCAGCCGTTGTGGTCACTTGGGGAGTGAACCACAGATGGAAGGTCTTTCTGTCTCTCCTTCTGTCTGTAAAATCTGGCTTCCCAACAAAATTAAATGAATATTTTAAAAGAGAGAGAGAGAGAGAGAGAGAGAGAGAGAGAGAGAGAGAGAGAGAGAGAGATCTTCCATCCACTGGTTCATTCTCCAAATGGCTACAATGGATGGAGCTGAGCCAATCAAAAGCCAGGAGCCAGGAGCTTCTTCCAGGTTTTCCTGGGTGCAGGGCCTCAAGGCTTTGGGCCATCCGTTACTGCTTTCTCAGGGCATTACCAGGGAGCTGGATTAAAAGTGGAACAACTGGGACTTGAACCAGTGCCCATCCAAAGGGATGCTGGCACCATAGGTGGAGGATTAGCTTGCTATGCCACTGCATCTACACTATGTAACATTAGACCTGTTGTCCATTTCTCCTGGTGAGTCTTCAACTTACTGATTAAGACACTGTTGAAGAGACCCAGGTGCCACATTGCCTGGGTTGAGTACCAGCCTCTTGCTCCCATACACCAACCTTCTGCTACTGTGCATGCTGGGGGCAGTGGGATTGGCTCAAGTAGTCTGGATATTGCCACTAACACAGGAAAATGTTTTAACTTTCCAGCTCTCAGCTTTGCTCTGGCTCAACCAGCCCCAGTTATTTACTTTTTAAAAATATTTATTTTTTTTTGGAAAAGTAGATGAGATTTACAGAGAGGAGAGACAGATCTTCCATCCGCTGGTTTACACCTCAAATGACCAGAATAGCCGGAGTTGAGCTGATCCAAATCCAAGAGCCACGAGCCTCTTCTGGGTCTCCAATGCAGGTGCAGGGTCCCAAGGCTTTGGGCTGTGCTTGAATACTTTCCCAGATTACAAGCAAGGAGCTGGATGTGAAGTGGAGCAGGCAGGAGACAATTGGTGCCCATATGGGATGCCAGCACTTGCAAGGCAAGGATTTAGCCATTGAGCCATTGTGCCAGGCCCTAGCCTTAGTTCTCTGTGGCATTAAGACAGTGAACCAGTGAATGGATGCTCTTTCTACTAACAAATAAGTGTGTGTGTATATATATATATATGTATATTTATATATGTATATTTATGTGTGTATATTTATATTTGTTTATAATATATAAATTCATAATAAACTATATTTACAATTTATAATATGTTTAAATATTATCTATCTAATGAATTGTGGTTATAATAAATAATAAATTTATAATATATTTATTTATGTGTACATATAAATATGTCAGTATATACAGAGAAGTAATATTATTTGACATCCAGACTGCTGTTTCAAAAATAGAATTGAGATGAACAGTCATGGCAGTGGGAGACAGGTGAAGAAAGTATTGCACGGGCAAGGACAATGGAGATGGCGGAAAGTGAGCCGACACCGTGACTGCTCGTAGGAAGAGCCAAGCAGAGTCGCTGGATGTAGGCATGAGGTAACGGCAGCATTTCCTCAGTTGTTGAGATGCTGCAGACCACAGGAAGGGTAGGTTTGGAGGGATGAGGAAAGAACTGGGCCCCAGGAGGCTGTGCCAGGGGATCTGATGGAATGTGGAATGCTTCAAGTAGAAGAGAAAGATACTGCAAGTTGTTAAACACTCGCTACCACAAAAAAAGATGCAAAGAACATCACCACTTTAACTGAATATATTTAGCAAGCATATACAAAGCTGCCTGCAAATGAAAATCTGAAAAATAGCACATGTGGGGCCCGGCATGGTGGCCTAGCAGCTGAAGTCCTCGCCTTGCATGCACCGGGATCCCTTATGGGCACTGGTTCTAATCCCATCGGCCTCATTTCCCCTCCAGTGGCCTGGGAAAGCAGTGGAGGATGGCTTGGGACCCTGCACCCATGTGGGAGACCCAGAAGAGGCTCCTGGCTCCTGGCTTCAGTCAGCTCAGCTTTGGCCATTGCGGTCACTCGGGGAGTGAATCAGCAGACAGAGGATCTTCCTCTCTTTCCTACTTTCTGTTTATCTGACTTTCCAATAAAAAGAAACAGGTCTTTGGCTCAGCCCATTAAACTGCGATCTGCAGTGCCAGCATCCGATAGGGACACTGGTTTGAGTTCTGGCTGCTCCACTTTCAATCCAATTCCCTGCCAATGCACCTGGGAAAGCAGCAAAGATTGGTCTGACTCCTTGGGAACCTGTACCAACATAGGAGATCCAAAAGAGGCTCCTGGCAGGCTTAGGCCTGCCCTCCTCCCCACTTTCTCTGTCTCTGTAACTCTGTCTTTAAAATAAATATATAAATTTTTCTCAAACATGTCAATCATGTTTGTGTTCCTAATGAACAAGTCCAGGCAGCAGTCAAGTAGCATTGATGAGGTGAGCAAGGCCCTCATGGCCCAGAGAACCCCAGCCTGAGGCAGTTCTGGGAGAAGATGGGGAACTGTGTGGAAGGAGACGTGGCCAGATAGATATAAGCAATATACTGGGATAAGCCAGATCGAAAAATTCTAAAATTGAGGCCCTGCGCGGTGGCCTGGTGGCTAACGTCCTCACCTTGAATGTGCCTTGATCCCATATGCGCACGGGTTCTAATCCCGGCAGCCCCTACTTCCCATCCAGCTCCCTGCTTGTGGTCTAGGAAAGCAGTCCAGGACGGCCCAAAGCCTTGGGTTCCTGCACCCGCATGGGAGACCCAGAGGAAGTTCCTGGCTACTGGCTTCGAATTGGCTCAGCACTGGCTGTTGCGGTCACTTGTGGAGTGATTCAGTGGATGGAGGATCTTCCTCTCTGTCTCTACTCCTTTACATATATATATATATATATATATATATATATATATATACACACACATATATATGTATATATATATACACACATACACACACACATATATCTGACTTTGTAATATAAATAATGTTTAAAACAAATTTCTAAAATTGTTACATATTGACTATCAATAAAGTTGAAACAAATGTCACCATGTGAACAGAATCATTTACTTGGAAATACAAGGACTCTTTTTTTGTTAAAGATTTATTCATTTTTATTACAGCCAGATATACACAGAGGAGGAGAGACAGAGACCGTCCGATGATTCACTCCCCAAGTGAGCCGCAATGGGCCGATGCGCGCCGATCCGAAGCCGGGAACCAGGAACCTCTTCCGGGTCTCCCACGTGGGTGCAGTGTCCCAATGCATTGGGCCGTCCTCAACTGCTTTCCCAGGCCACAAGCAGGGAGCTGGATGGGAAGTGGAGCTGCTGGGATTAGAACCGGCGCCCATATGGGATCCCGGGGCTTTCAAGGTGAGGACTTTAGCCGCTAAGCCACGCCGCCGGGCCCAATGCAAGGACTCTTGTAAATGGAAACATTAAAAAGAACATCTTCAAATGTTTATCACTTCTCAGTTCTTTAAGAAGCAGTGAAAAGGGCCCAGCGTGATAGCGTAGTGGTTAAAGTCCTCACCTTGAATGCACCGGGATCCCATATGGGCGCTGGTTCTAATTCCAGCAGCTCCACTTCCCATCTAGCTCCCTGTGGCCTGGGAAAGCAGTCGAGGACAGCCCAAAGCCTTGGGACCCTGTACCCACATGGGAGACCCAGAAGAGGCTCTGGGCTCCTGGCTTCAGATTGTCTCGGCTCCGGCCATTGAGGTGGCTTGGCGAGTGAATCAGTCGATGGAAGATCTTCCTCTCTGTCTCGCCTCCTCTCTGTATATCTAACTTTGCAATAAAAACTAAAATAATAATAATAATAATTCCCCAGTCATTCTGGAAAAACATTTTAACTTAAAATTTTTAAAATCCAAGCTCAAATTTATCTCAAAATTTCAAATATAAATTTACCATAGCAATTTGACAATTAGATATTTACCAAAATAAAAGAAAAAAATCGTACACAAATGTTCATTTGCACCAATATTCACAATAACACAAAAATAGAAACAATCAAAATAATTGGTGAGTAATCCAGTAAAACGTGATACGAAATTATCTGGCACAATAAAAAAAACAACGTGACACAGGCTACAGCATCGATGAACGTCAAAACCGTTATGCTAAGAAGCCATTTAAAATACAAAACATTGCATGATTCTAGTTAAGTGCAACACACAGAGTGTGGAAACATGGCAACAGTGTCCACCTGCTGGCTGCCTTGATCTGTGAGTGGGACTGGCGGCTGACTGACAACAGACAGTAAGGATATTTCTGGGATGACAGGAATTCACAAAATCTGCATTGTGGAACTGGTCACGTCTTGTAAGTTTATTATTTAAAATTACTGAATTATGTGTTGAAAATAGACTAATTTATGGCCTATAATTGTAATCCCAATAAACGACTTTTTTCTTAATTAATTAAAAAACTTTTTAAACTTTTACTTTGTAAGGAAGAGACAGAGCTACAGAAAGACGGCCCATCCAGTGGTTCACTTGCCCAACACTGCAAAAGGCAAAAGCAGAAGTCTGGAACTACATCCAGGTCTCCCAGGCAGATGGCAGGGATCCATGAACTTGAGCCATCCTCGACTGCTTTCAAGGGTGTGCACTTGAGGAATCTGGGTTGGCAGTGCAATAGCTGGGACTCAAAGCAGGTACTCCAATCTGGCATGCAGGCATCCCAGGGGGATAAGCTAACCACTGCTCCACACTGCCACCCCTTACTTTGTTTTTACTTATTTCAGCGACAAAAGACAGAGAAGGCTTCCTATACATTCAGAAATCTTACCTGCTTTACTACCCAAACATCCTTGTCAACAGCTGGAGGTGGGCCAGGCTGAAGGCAGCTGCCAGAAACTCACCCTGGGTCTCTCACACACATGGCTAGAAGCCAAGTGCTGCAGCCACCGCCTCCACCTGAGCAGGGAGCTAGTGCCAGGGGTGGGGGGCACACTGCGGCGTGCAACAGGAGTGTCCCAATGAGAGGTTCAACTGTTAGGCTGAACGGGTACTCATCCATTTGGTGCTTAGTTCCTTTACTCTCAACGTTCACGAGGTGTGAGGTTATAGATGATAGGTGAGAGGTGTTATCAGTGCTTGGGGTTCAGCGGCAGTGGTACTGTCTCTGTGTGAATACCCTAAAAAGCTGACCTCTGAGGCCCAGCTCTGCTACTTCAGGCATGTTATTCTGCCTGTCAAGCATTCTGACCTCTCATATGTAAAGTGAGATTAATGCTATGTATCTCATTGGATTGCTATGAGGATTAAATGAAGTTAATACTCATGTTTAGTTGGTGCCAATAATTGTCAACAAAAATATCCCATGATGTTTCTCACAAGTTTTTGGTGATGAAGCATATTATATTTATTTTAATGGATCTTATTTTTATTAAGATAGAATTCATATATCCAAAGACACATTCTGTTAACTGGTACAATTGAAGCTGCTTTTAGGATGTTCATCCACTATACTCTAACTGCAGAACACTTTGATCAGCTAAATGTTTCTCAATCAGCTGCTACAGCTTCTGAATGTAAAATAAAAGGAACTAAATACCAAATAAATGTCTACCATCACTTAGCCAATCCAAGTACTTACTGAAATGTAGCTTCCTGTTTTAGGTAAACTGCTGTACCTAGAGTTTGGTGATTTTCTACAACACGTATTAATTTTTAGTTTACTTATTTAATGACCACAGACAAGGTACTTGCTTACCTCTCCTAATATTTTTTTTTTCTAGTGAGGACGCATGGTTCTTAGAACAGTCGTAATGCAGAAGGAAGAACAGAAGAACAGAAATCACTTCCTTTCAACACAAAATACACGAAATAAAAAAAAAAGGAAAAGGGGCACAGGAAAATCTGAAAGTCTTTTAAAGTTTAAAACATCGATTTATCGGTAATCATGCCGTTAAAGCGTTGTCTTCCTGAATCCACTTTTTTTTTTTTTTTTTGAAGCTAACTTCGGACGCTCTTACGACAGACAGCTAGATTCAATCAGACGCTAGGTTCCCGGAGTACGCAGCAGAACGTCACTAAGCACCACCTCCTAGCCTGGGAACCGACTGCGGACTATGTTCCCGCCAGCCCTGCGCTTCAGCAAGCATCCGCGCGAGGGCGGGCTCACACGCGCCTTCCTCCTGGTGCAGTCGTGTCACAGGCAGGCACTGAGCCCGCACTCACCGAGCCTCATTAATTTATAGAAATAGAATTTTTTTAGGAAACAAACGGGGGGAAAAGGAAGTATTTGCTCCTCCTACTCTTACACCCTAGATAAAAGATTCAGGTTCGGGAAACCTTTGGAACCCCCCTCCACAGTGAGCGGAAATGGCCGCTCCCGGCGCTGCGCATGCGCGTCTCGTCGCCGCGCCTCCAGAGGGCCTTTCCTTTGTGGAGCTGCCCTCAGTGTTGCCTGCGCAAAAAGCTGGCAGGTCTGCGACAGATACAGTCCGAAACGCTGTACTGATTTATATTTTTTTTGTAAGGCTGCTGGTAGACACTGCGAAGGTTGAGACAGAGAAAAGTCCAAGAATTGAGGCCACTGCTGCACATTTGATTCTTTTTTTTCCGGGCCCGGGCTCTAGTCGGCCTGCCCGACTCGGCTTCTCCGCCCCGTGCAAGGGACCTGCGTACTGTCATGCGGCTGCCGGAGCCACTTCCTTCCTCTCTGGGCAACATGGCGGGGGGTGAAGCTGGAGTGACTCTCGGGCAGCCGCATCTTTCTCGGCAGGATCTGGCTACTTTGGTGAGCTTTTGCTTTGGGAGGACGCGGAGTGAGAATGGGAGTGGGGATGGCCAGGCCTCCTTGGAGGCGTGGGGCGAGGCAGTGCCTAGCTGTTGGAAGCATGCTTCAGGACGGAGCGCCGGAGCTTGGCGCGTTCAACCACCTGCTCCACGTCCAGTCCGCGATCTGGATGTGGCTTTCAGATCGTGGAATTTAGGGCTCCTGGAGCATCTGTTTAATTCTCAGTGTTAAATGTCGTTAAGGTTTCATCACTGAGAAGCTGGGGTGGAACTATCTACATTGGCCTCGATGCTTACATTCGAGGGTTTCAAGTCCCGGGTCTCCCGGGCTTCCCCTACTGAGCGCGGATGGACCCTTCCTTGTATAACACTGAAGGTTTTTAAGCACCAGAGTACAGTATTTCTTACACGGGAAAGGCGCTGTAGCAAGTACGGGCTGTACAGGTAGTGGTGGTGGGCTTCAGACAGCAGGTGTAAGCCTACCTTTTACATACAGTGTTTCAAAATACATTTATTTTGTTGCAGGATGTTACCAAGTTGACCCCACTTTCCCACGAAGTTATAAGCAGGCAAGCCACAATTAACATAGGTAAGAGAATAATCTCTACAGACTGGACTTGATCTCTAGCAAGTCATTTTGTAAAAATATAATTCTCTCTGAACTTTCACATATTCAAGAGCGGATGGTGAGCCCTTGTGAGCAAAGCACCTCCTAGACTCTTAAGAAACCGAATTTTGCTCATATCTAACTTACAGGCTGAAGGAATACATGAGGCATTTATGAGCATCAGGCACTGCTGGAACTTAAGAAAGAGGTGAACATGTGGCCATACCTGTCACACTGGATTATTGCAGGGGAAGGGCTTATGGAAGTTTTATTTGATATATAAGCTGTGATTAAATGGTTTTTTTTCCCTTTTAATTGGCATCTAGAATTTGAGATATTATGTTAACTGGGTTTAAATTTTAGACAATTACAGTCTGCACTATTTCTTGACATACAAATATTTTCTACTTATTTTAAATGAAAGTAATCTTTATTTGGTTAAAAACGAGTGGATAACTTTTATTTTTCCTGAATACTTCTAACTAAGGTTGTTAGTTACATGGAAAATTCCCTTCAAGTCTATAACCAAAGCAAGTTTGCAGGAGGAACATTTGCACAGAAGAAAAATGAAAGTCATTGTTGGTTTTATATTGAGACTTTACTGAGAGCTTGGGCTCTGAGTTCTCCACTCACACTATTTGGAAAAACGCTTGATGTGTTTGCACGGGAGCTAACTCCTTCTGTGCTTTGTCTACAGGTACAATTGGTCATGTAGCACATGGAAAATCCACTGTTGTGAAAGCTATTTCTGGAGTTCATACTGTCAGGTTCAAAAACGAGCTAGAAAGAAATATTACAATCAAGCTTGGATATGCAAATGCTAAGGTAAACTGTGTGCTGTGCAAGTAAGAACTATTTAAAAGCTGTGTACAAAACAAATGCAAATCTTTTTGTTGTTGTTGTTGTTTTCACTGAAACTTGTAGATTTATAAACTTGATGATCCAAGTTGTCCTCGCCCGGAATGCTACCGGTCTTGTGGAAGCAGCACGCCTGATGAGTTTCCTACGGACATCCCGGGGACCAAAGGGAACTTCAAACTAGTCAGGTGATTCTGTGCTAAAAGCACTATGCACTTTTTATACCATTGGCTTTGTGCTTTTTGAAATACAACAGTGACTTCGGTTGCTGAATGGCTTTATTTTGCCATGCTTTTTATTTTACTTCCTTTACTGAAATAGAATAATTTGAATTCAGCTACCTAAACAGGTTAAAATACTTACATACAAATTCTCTAAACTTGAAATGTCAATTAAGCAGACTGCAGGGATACAATTGCTTGGATTTAAGGGAATCATTTTCTAGGCTTACTAATTTCTTTTGGACAGCATTGTTCCTGTTTATTCAATAGAAGAGAAGCAAGGCTATTGATTGCTTCTTTAAAACACACCTTATCTTACTGAGCATGGCTGCACGTCCTGGTTGTGTGTCAGGTCCCGGACGTGTGTCTAGTGGTGGGTCCTTGCTCTGTAGGGAAATTTTAGATCAGGAACAACGTTGGCTGTAAGAGTGCAGAGGCAGGATGAATATTTCAGTGTAATTTTTTAATTGATAAAAAGTAAGCATTAGAATTTTCGGTAAACGTAGGGTTAATATTACTGAAGTCCCCCCCCTTATTTTTCTTCCTTAGCTTTTTGTTGGAATCACTGGTCCTGTTTTGTTGTTGTTGTTGTTGTTGTTGTTGTTGAAATTTTTGGTGTCTTGTTCATTGACGGTTTTTTACATTTTTGTATTATTTTTTAAGAATATTGAGTTTAAACATTCAGCTTTAACACTGAAGTGATGTCTTCAGTCTTGCATTTTGAAAGTGGTGCGTTTGTCTCATTTTGATCTTTTTCCTGGGCAGAGATCCCAGCTCTGGAAGCACCCAGTCATTTTCTAGCTGTAAGGATTCGTTCCCCAGTGACTGAGCTGTAGGCACTCAGCGTCTTGCGTGCTTGACTGCCGCTGGACCGCAGGACTGATTGTCCTTTCTTGCTTGTTAGACATGTTTCCTTTGTTGACTGTCCCGGCCATGATATCCTGATGGCAACCATGCTGAACGGCGCGGCGGTGATGGATGCAGCTCTTCTGTTGATAGGTCAGTATGTCTCTCGGTCCAAAACAGGGTGCTTATGGGGCCTAAGGCCTTTCCGAGCCACATGCGTTACTTAGGGGTGACATGAATGGGAACTAACTCGTCATCTAGGATGATGGTTGGCCCAGCTATCACAAAGTACCCAACATGGTAGACCTGAGCCTGAAGGCTTCTGAGCATTCTGAAGATATTATCACCCCCCCTAAAAAGAAGAAAAATAGCAGTTAATGCCTTTTCCCTTTTTACATCACATAAGGTGATGTATTATTTAGTTGGAATTTATATGGAAAAGTGTGTCTGGGTTTTTCTGTCTGAGCTGTCTACTTGTAGAGGTATATGTAGTAGTTTTGTTTAGGTGTAACCTGCTCATTAAAAGTGCTGAAGTCTAGCCCAGAGTTACTCTTGTGAGCTTTGGAGATTTCCTTGCGGTGGTGCCTGCGTTTTTCAGTGAGCAGACTAGCACAGCTCAGCATTGCGACCTGGGGATGGTGGGTGCTGGGGTGATCAGCCAGCACAAGCCTGCTTGGCTGCCTTGCTAACGCTCTGCCTGCCTGCCAGGGAGCAGCCTCTGGGTAGATACAACCCTTGGACGGTGTTAAATGTCTCTCCGTCTTAACTTAGTCAGTGTGTGCCTCTCAGGAGTCTGGCTGAGCCAGAGGGCTGTCCCTGACACTGCAGTTCAAAGCTCAGCGTAGACCCCAAGAAGCCGAACTTGTTCATTCCGGGCTTCTTAGCACTGGACTGTGAGTGGAAACCAAAGGATTGGGAAGCCGCAACCCACCCCCTCCCCCCCGCCCCCTGGATACAGGAAAGGGGGGAAGAAAAGGAAAATTAGAAGCATGTGTCCCACGCACTCCCCTTCCCCCATGGCTGGACCATGTCTACACTCATCATTGGTCCGCATGGGCTTGTATCCTTGCCAACTATGTGAACAACATCAAAATTTAAAAAAAAAAAAAAAAAGACATTGCGAAGCCACAGGGAATGCTGCCTGAGGAACAGGAGCAGGAGCGACAACAGGTGGGTGCTGCAGGGCTTGGCTCAAGCAGGACTAGGACATTACAAAGTCCGCTGAAATGTCACCCTTTTTTTGGTATTGGTGGTGGCAAAATATCTACCTAAGGCACCATGTTAGCCGTTTGAAGCGTGCCGTTTCACACTGTCTAGTTGTAGAGCTTCTTTGGCACGACAGGAAAGCCCATGCACGTTAAGCAGTCACTCCCTGTTCCCTAGCTACCAGGAATTGCATTCTCTAGGCTTGCCTATTAAAACATTTTCAACCATATTTTTCTCTTCATCACCCAGCTGGTAATGAATCTTGCCCTCAGCCTCAGACATCTGAACACCTGGCTGCTATAGAAATCATGAAACTGAAGCATATTTTGATTCTACAAAATAAAATTGATTTGGTAAAAGAAAGTCAGGCAAAAGAACAGTATGAACAGATCCTTGCATTTGTACAAGGTAAGAAATTGATAACTTGATAAATCACATAGAGGCATTTCATCTATCAGTTGCTCAATTAGCTTTTAATATGAGAGATTGTTTTAAAAATCACATAAGCTTACAATTCAGCCTTTTTTTTTTCTCTGCCTGCTGCTTGTTATAGACCTGCTATAACTAGTGGAGTTGGGCGGGGGAGTTATATATATTTAAGATTCATTTATTTTTATTGGAAAGTCAGATATACACAGAGGAAAGCAGAGAGGAAGATCTTTCGTCTGATGATTCACTCCCCAAGTGACCGCATTAGCCTGAGCTGAGCCAATCCAAAGCCAGGAGCCAGAAGCCTCCTCCAGGTCTCCCACACGCAGGTGCAAGGTCCCAAGGCTTTGGGCTGTCCATGACTGCTTTCCCAGGCAAAGAAAAAAATGGGCCAGCATTGTGGTATTCAGTGTAAAACCAATGACTGCTGTCAGCATCCCATATGGTTGTAGGTTAAGTCTCTGTTGCTAGGAGCCTGGGCACCTAAGATGGAGTGCTTGGACTCCTGCCATCCGTGAGGGGTGCTGATGGAGCTCCTGGCTCCCAGTTTGTGCCTGGATCTGGCCACTGGAGCCATTTTGCTGTGATCCAGTGGATGTACAGTCTCTACCTGTTCCTCTGTAGCTCCAACTTACAAATAAATGATTAATCTTACTTAAAAACAAACAAAAACAAGTAAGCAAACAAAAAATACCCAAGGCTAATACAGTCAAGTATCTATAAGATGAAGATGTCTTCTTTAAAATGAAGACCGGCTGCTAGAAAAAGGAGACTTTAACAGTTTGGAAAATATTTATCTAATTTAGTAAATAACCTCTGTATATCTGACTTTGCGCAAAAAAAAAAGTAAATAAATCTTTAAAAAAAGGAATAAGTTTTGTGTTTTTTCTTTTTTTAAGATTTATTTATTTTTATCTCACAGGCAAATTTTACAGAGAAGGAAAGAGGGAGAGAGGGAGAATTTACATCTTCTGGTTGACTCCCCAAATGGCTGCAGTGGCCAGAGCTGAGCTGAGCTGAAGCCAGGAGCTTCTTCCAGGTGTCCCACATGGATGCAAGGGCCCAAAGACTTAAGGCATCCTCCCCTGCTTTCCCCCAGCCATTAGCAGGGATTTGAATCACTAGTAGAAGAGCCGGGACACAAACCAGTGCCCATATGGGATGCTGGTGTACAGACTGGAGAAGGATTAGATTGCTACTGCAATGCACCAGCCCAAAGAATACGTCAGTTTGATTAAAATCTAGTTAGGTTTCTTCCATTTCTTTGATTAGCTTCCTTGACATATAATTAATAAACAAATATTACGTGTGTCGACAGTCTTTGATTAGCAGGGTCTGTAGTTTTATTTTGACATTTATTGGGGAGTTAATTACATGTTATCAAAAAGTTTTTCAACTAATAAAGTCTTCTTTCCCAAGACTGTTAGTATTTTTTCTTTAAATACTTTATCATTGGACCTGGCGCAGTAGCCTAGCAGCACGCACCAGGATCCCATATGGGCGCCGGTTCTAATCCCGGTGGCCCCGCTTCCCATCCAGCTCCCTGCTTGTGGCCTGGGAAAGCAGGGAGCAGTGGAGGACGGCCCAAAGCCTTGAGACCCTGTACCCACTTGGGAGACCCAGAACTGACTCCTGGCTCTTGGCTTTGAATCGGCTCAGCTCCAGCCGTTGCGGCCCCTTGGGGAGTGAGTCAAGGGTGGAGGATCTTCCTCTCTGTCTCTTCTCTCTGTATATCTGATTTTCCAATAAAAATAAATCCTTAATAAATAAATATTTTATCATTTTATTGTTAAATATTCCTAACAATTTTTCCCTTAAATGAAACAATATCAATTTTCAGGAATAAAAAATAGAAGCTTGTCGCTTTAAATAGTTTTCGCTTTCTGCCTGTTGCTGCATTTGTGTGGTGGTCTTGACCCCTCTTTTAATGATGATGTTAAGTGTTTTTATTTAATAGATGCATAGAGTATGTTTTGTGAAAATGAAGTTTTAATCTTAATTCTGTCATTCAGGTACGGTAGCAGAAGGAGCTCCCATTATACCAATTTCTGCTCAGTTGAAATACAATATTGAAGTTGTCTGTGAGTACATTGTGAAGAAAATTCCAGTACCCCCTCGAGATTTTACTTCTGAGCCCCGACTCATTGGTAAGTGATGGGAGGCCTCTTTGCCTGGTGTTTCCACACCTTGCTGACTCTCTAGGGGTGCTACTTTCCACCTCCTGCAGAGATCTGGATACACCCTAACTTGTGCTCACTTCAGTGCATATATTACAACTCGAACGATAGAAGCAGGAAAATAAATCCTAATTTTTTTTTTTTCTGAAATCTGTTAATTCCGTTTAGATTGGCCATTCTAGACTGTCTCACTGGGTAAGGGACAGAATCTGGGAATATTAGCAACTTTTAACCTTGTGCTGAGTGAGATACTGTCAAGTTGAGGAAATTCAGGATTCTCTATAGAATTATAATTCTTACAGATATTAGTGTTTCTGTATAACGGATTTCATTGTCGCATTCATGCAGAGCCAGTATTGATCGAGTCATCTTGTGATTCCTACATGGAAGTGTGTGAACTTTTTCCCAGCAGTTCTTTCTGCCACTGGGGGCCTTCACGTGGGGCTCCTATGTCTTTGCTGGGCAGTGTTCTCTGGAGGGAGCCAAGTGCAGGCTACCACAGACCTAGAATTATTTTATGGTTATGAAACAGAAGTCATAATATAAGCAGAGCAGAGGGATGTAAAGAGAATATCCACAAGCTCTCTGCCTTTCAATTCTAGTCCCCTAGCCCCCAGAATAGCTGAAGTGAATATTTGATGCATGAGGATCCCATAGCTTTCTCTCTTTATCATGTGTAAGCATTGACAGGAGTTTGCTTCTATGACTTCTAAAATCTTGAGATGTTCAAGTCCCACATATAAAATGGTGTGTTCACAGATACACCTGTTCATAGCCTCCCATAGCTCTTAAATTGTTTATGTATGACTGGTAAGAGCTAATATAGTATAATTGGTATGTAAATAAATTTTATCCTGTGTTTAGGGAAGTAATACCCAAAGTAGCTTATACATGTTTATATAGTGCCAAGTATTTTTTTTCTGGAATGGTTTGATCTCTACTTAATTAAATGTGTGGATATGG
Organism: Ochotona princeps; assembly: GCF_030435755.1. Lineage (NCBI taxonomy): Eukaryota > Metazoa > Chordata > Mammalia > Lagomorpha > Ochotonidae > Ochotona > Ochotona princeps. Next base: position 27,731,509 of record NC_080865.1, on the reverse strand, counting down.
AAGGCAAGTTGTACATATGTTTAGTTTATTTGTAGAAATGGGATTAAATACGCTTGTTTCAGTTTTTCCTCCTTGCTGGTGTATGATTGTCATCCTCTGGATCATTAGGCACAGCTCTAACAGTCTTCTTAACTTTGTACAGTATTTCTTGGTGTGTGTCTACCATTCTGTGTCACCTGTTTATCAGCTTTTGAGTTACTAGTTTGCCCATCATAGAGCTGTGATAAGCATTGAAGCAATAATAGGAGACTTTGGTAGAAAGTCATACCCTTGTTATAAATCTTAGATGGCTACCATGTTAGAAAAGTTGACTTGGAAAGTACTGTTTCTACTAGAGTTAAAATGAACAAAATTGACTCTAATTTGTTTTACTTTTAGTAATTAGGTCCTTTGATGTCAACAAGCCTGGTTGTGAAGTTGATGACCTTAAGGGAGGTGTGGCAGGTGGCAGTATTCTAAAAGGAGTGTTAAAGGTAAGCTAAATCTTTGTCTTGTGCTGCTTATTATTTTATCCCCATCTTAATCTGAGAGAAGTCTGGTCAGTTATAGAATGCTTTCTCATGGGACCTGGTGTTTGACTTGTTTGCTCTTGGTCTTTGACATGTGTCTGGCATCTGCATTTGTTGCTTCTTTAGTGCAGAGCAGTTTCTGTGTTGGCGCTTCACTTCTTGGGTGGTGGGTGCTTAGAGCAGGTGGGGAATCTGACTTTGATGATATCCTCTACATCTTACTGCTCTTTGAAACAGGAAACATTGCTGTCTGTTTCAGTTCTGTTTTGTTCTTGTTAGAACACATGATGGTTGTGTTCCGCGTTAAGTGTAAGTACTGACTATATGTTTACAGGTGGGCCAAGAGATTGAAGTCAGGCCTGGCATTGTTTCCAAAGACAGTGAAGGAAAACTCATGTGTAAACCAATATTTTCCAAAATTGTATCACTTTTTGCGGAGCACAATGATCTTCAGTATGCTGCTCCAGGAGGTCTTATTGGTGAGTATTTTCCTCTTTTCCCTCTCTTTAAATTGTCCCATATTCTTGGCACTTTTCATGGGAAATGGGATTACTCGGAAATCTTTATTTATATAGTGGCTAGCTATTGATTTTAGGTAGTAAAATGGTTCTGTGTGTTTCTGAAAATTTTAAACCTGGGGCCGGCATCATGGTATAGGTGGCTAATCCTCTACCTGCAGCTGTGGCATCTCATGTGGGCACCAGTTTGTATCCCAGCTGTTTCACCTGCCATCCAGCTTCCTCCTAATGAGCTGGGAAAGAGTAGAGGATGGCCTAAGTGCTTATGCTACTGCACCCATGTGAAAGACCTGGAAGAATCTCCTGGCTTCAGACTAGCCCAGCTCCAGCCATTGCAGCCATTTGGGGAGTGAACTAGTAGATGCAAGATCTCTCTCTGTAACTCTGCCTTTAAAATAAAGAAAAATCTTTCGGTTAAAAAAACAATTTAAACATAGAAGGTGTTGGCATTTGTCCCGGTAGTTAGAATGCTGCTTGCACAGCCTTGTTGCACGTCAGCTTATATCTGATGCCTGGCCCCAGCTTCCTGCTAATGCTGATGCTGGGAAGCACCATGATCCTGACGCGCATGCAGGAGGCTTGGCTTAACTTGCTGGTTCCCCAGCTTCAGCACCCGCCGCCCACCTGGCCCTGGGCGCTTACCAGCATTTGGAATATGATCCAGCAAGTGGGAATTCTTTCTGTGTCTGCCTTTCAAAAAGTAGATTTTTAAAAATGAATCTAAAAATACATTTTTGTTTGGTATATACATCCCTTTAAAAAAAAAACATGAAAAAGTCATTTGTCTATTGGTGACAAAGATCAGGATCAGAGGCTGGTGTTTTTGTTTTGTTTTGTTTGTTTTTGTTTGTTTGTTTTTAAGATTTGTTTCTTTTGGGCCCCGTGCAGTGGCCTAGCAGCTGAAGTCCTCGACTTGAACACTCTGGGATCCCATATGGGCACAGGTTCTTATGCTGACAGTCTCACTTCCCATCCAGCTCCCTGCCTTGTGGCCTGGGAAAGCAGTCGAGGACGGCTCAAAGCCTTGGACTTGTGTGGGAGAATTGCACCTGTGTGGGAGAACTGGAAGAGGCTTCTGGCTCCTGGCTTCGGATCGGCACAAATTTGGCCATTGCGGTCACTTGGGGAGTGAATCATCAGAAGGAAGATATTCCTCTCTGTCTCTCCTCTCTGTTTATCTGACTTTGCAAAGTCAGACTTTTAAAAGATTTATTTATGTCTGTTAGGCATATATATGGAGAGAAAGATCTTCCATCTGCTGATTCACTTCCCAAATGGCCATAATGGCTGAAGCTGAGCTGATCTAAAATCGGAAGCCAGGAGCTTCTTCCGGGTCTTCTGCACTGGGTACAGGTTGGGTCTCAAGGCCTTGGATCATTCTGCTTTTCCAGGCCATCAGCAAGTTGCTGGATCAGAAGCAGAGCAGCCAGGGCACGAAGCAGCACCCATATAGGATCCCAGTGCTTGGAGGTGTAGGATTAGCCAATTGAGCCATCTTGCCAAGCCCGAAGATTGATGTTTTTATCTGCAGGTTCACTCCCCAAATGCCTGTGGCACCACTGGCTGGGACATGATGAAGCCAGGAGCCTTGAACTCTTTCTAGATCCCCCACATGGGTAGCAGAGGCCAAATACATGGGTCATTTTATGCTGCCCATAGACATTAGCAAGAGCTTGGATCAGAAGTGGAGCAGCCAGGACTGAAACCGGGGTTCATAAGAGATGCCAGCATTGTAGGTGGCAATTTATCCCATTTTACTAACAGTGCTGGCCCCAGTAACTCCTTTTTAACACTGACAATAAGTTTTCTGATCTAGCATTTAAAATACGTAATCATTCGTTTTTGTCTATACAGTTTTGGGGTAGAGAATAGGTGCTTCATGTACAAGTATATCTTGCAAATAGAAAGTCACAAATGTCATTTGAATAATGTCAGATAATATTCACACAGAGGTGGGAATAAAAGTTGCATCGTATAGGAATTGCTGAAATAAGGATTTTTCTAGTTTCTTACAATGTAGTATATGACCTGATACCCAAATAAAAGGCAGAGTCAGGAAGAATCAAAAGTATTGTAACTTGGGATGAAAAATATACATATATATCTGGTAAAGTACTTTATTCTTCACCAAAAAAGTTGGCTGTCTGGTTTTTGCCCATATAATTCGTTTTTCCATTCTGTCCTGTGATTAAGGCTTTACTGCGTACAGTTTTATGTTTCTTCCCAAATAAGAAGCTCTGGAACCTTTTTTGTTTTTTAATGTAAGTTGTAGAGCTCTTGAAATATAATAATATAATGATACCCTCCATGTAGCCACCACTGAGCTTCAGCAGTTGGTATTGCTTTGCCAGTCTGGCTTCATCTTGTTTTCTTGCCCTCCTTCCCTCAAAGACACACAGTTAAAATATTTTGAAGTGATTCTTGGGAACTGTGTGTAAAGTCGTCAAGCTGTCCTTTTATCAGCCTTCCAGCAAGAAATGATATGCAAATATTCTGCAAATGTCTCATTAGGAGTTGGTGTCTTTTCAGTGTTCGTTAATTATATTAAGACTCACTTTAAAATAGTTTATTTGCTTGCAGTTCAGATTGGGAGATCTGTTTTCATTTGTCCATTGAACCTGTCAATTTACAATTCTGTTTATTTAGGTAAAACAGATATTTGCTATTCCTTTGTACCTATTATGTAAGTATGAAAATGAAAGAACTAAAATGTATAGCTACATGCTTGTTGACTTTCTGAGTATTTTAGGAAATAAAATGCTGAATTGTATTATTTTTTATTTCAGGAGTTGGAACAAAGATTGACCCTACTTTGTGCCGCGCTGACAGAATGGTGGGACAGGTGCTCGGTGCAGTTGGCGCTTTGCCAGAGATCTTTACGGAATTGGAAATTTCCTATTTTCTGCTTAGACGCCTTCTAGGTGTACGCACTGAAGGAGACAAGAAGGCCGCGAAAGTAAGTGCTTGTTATAATCTTCGAAAAAAGATGACTTTTAAAATTGTTCAAGTGACATAAAATTTTAAAAAGGCATTTAAAATTGATTTTCTGAAAACTGAGAATTTCTGTATAGCTATCAAAATGAAAGACATTTACAGAGACAGAGGGAGAGGGAGAGAGCTGCTTCCATCTGTTGGTTCCCTCTTTGAATGGCTGCAAAAAGCCTGGGCCGGGTCTTTCACGTGGGTGGCAGGGACCCAAGTACTTGGGCCATCTTGCATTGGCTTCCCAGGAGCATTAGGAGGGAACTAGATCAAAAGCTGGGCAGTAGGGTTCAAACTGCTAACCCACTGCACCACAGTGCCTAGTCCCATATGACTTTTGTGTTCAGTGTCTCAGTAAAAACATGTTGAAGAGACCATTCACTGCTCCCTTTCCCTTACCTTTGCAGAAGTTTGTGCAGGTTGAACATCCCTCATCCAAAAAATCCAAATTTGTTTTAAAAGTCCAAAATTTTTCCGCTGCTTTATAAGGTGCCTTAAGTGAAAATTTTCTTATTTTAAAAAGACCTCATATGAGGAACTGCCATCAGAACACATGTGCACTTGAACTCCAGTTCCGCCTCTTAGATACCTCCTATGTGTCCGCAGATGTTCTGAAATCAAACACTTTTGGTGGTTTCTAGTTAATAGGGGATGTTGCACCTGTATTCAGGTTCTTCTTTCTTTACAAATCTGAGTACATTAAAACTTTCTTATTTAAATATGAATCATCCTTAAAAGATAACAATCCATTAAAAGACATTAACTGAGTCCAGCATCTTGGCGTAGTAGGCTAAGCTGGGTGCTCAACTTTTTTTTTTTAATTGTTTACGTAGTTGAGGAATGCATGCCCATGTGGACTTCTGGTCAGGGTAGCGAGGAACGAGATACAGAGGAAGGTGGGTAGGATATATGTTTCAGGTGTGTGAGGTTTATTTTCTCTCCAGTGTACACAGGGGAGGGGAGAGAGGGGACTGCTTGTTGTCAGACTACACCAGCCACCCAAGTATGGGGGAACAGTCCTTTGATAACGCTGTAGAGACCCCCGATGTGGGACAAGTGATCCAAGGGTGTTATTTGAGTGGTATTGATAGCCCTAAGATGTTGTTGGCTTCATTTCATCAGGGTTGAGAAAATATTTTCAAGGTGTATTGGAATTTTTAGAGGTCTTTATGCTTTGTTTTCTGACTTAACTTTTCAAAGTGAATCTCTTGTATATAAATAAGATATGTCAAATAAATCTGTCTGCCACATAATGTTCGTGGAAAATGGAATCAAAAGAGAAGTTGTTTTGATGCAGGAAGTTCTTGAAATCTATAACATAGTTTTCAAATAATATGAAATTTTTGAAAGTAACTGATAAATTCCCACTCATTTTTGGAAAACACTTCCTTGATTTTGGAGCGTTATTTTTCCCCATTATTTCCCTAGGTACAAAAGCTGTCGAAGAATGAAGTACTCATGGTGAATATTGGATCCCTGTCCACAGGGGGCAGAGTCAGTGCTGTCAAGGCTGATTTGGGCAAAATTGTTCTGACCAATCCTGTGTGCACAGAAGTAGGCGAAAAAATTGCCCTTAGCCGAAGAGTGGAGAAGCACTGGCGGTAAGTTCATTGGCCTTCACCGCTGTCTAGTGATAAAGACACACTTGCCGGAAGTTCTTTGGTGGACACGGACACGGGCACTCTTTGTTGGAAACAGAAGTTACTGGCTGTGTGTCAGGTATTTGAATGACTTTGAAAGCTGTATTTGTAGCGGTGATCTGCAGTCCCATATTTTAATCCTGGAAATCACAGTTGGCTTCCCTTGCTCTTAAGACACAGCATATGCAAAAACTAGTAAATATTTCAATTCCTTGACTTTTGAATGATTTTGCTTCAATTTTTTTTTTTTTTTTGGTTTATATTTTTATTTCTGCTTTTCTTTGTTACCTTTCTAATGGTTTTAAAAATTCATACAAAATATTCACAGCATTCATCTGTTTAGACATAACTGGTTGGCTGGTAACACCTGAATTTCCCACATTTCACCACCAATTAGATTTGCTTTTACTTTAGGGTAAGGCTATTAAATCTTGAGATATCTAGCTTTTTTTTTTTTCCCATTTATTTATTTATTTATTTATTTTTTAAATTGTGACAACTTTATTTCCTTGCGTTTCTTTTTTTTTAACATATATTTTTATTGCATTTCCTTTTTTTTAAAACTAATTACATTGCATTATGTGATACATTTTTTTATGCACTGAAATTTCCCCCTCCCCTCCCCAAACCCTCCCCCCATGGCGGATTGCTCCACCTTGTTGCATTTCCATAGTTCAAATTCAGTTGACATTCTTTCATTGGAGGTATTTACCAAGCATAAAGTCCAGCATCTTATTGTCCTGGTAAGTTCAATGGTTTCTTGGTGAGACCATCTCTGGTCTGAAGGTAGAGCCGGCAGTGTATCATCCCAATCAATTAAAAGTCCCAACATAATATTTCCAACCATTTACAACATTATGGCATTAATTGACATGGTATTGATTAACCAATATGTTAATAGGAAAATGCAGGTTCTCAACCACAACCTGTGACTTCTTCATAGACATTTCAATTTTGGTTTATATTCAACCGTGTTCTATACACCTTAAAATGGCTTAGATTGCTATTCAGCTGTCTCATGCCTATTTTAATTTTAGTATTTAGCAGTTTATAGCATTGAAGCACGTTTTCGCTGAACCTGGCTGTTTTTCAGGTGGTCTAACTCTATAATTCTAACAGGATATATGTCAACAGTTTAGGTGAGCATGTTTAGGAGGGGTGTGCAGAGAAATCTTCCATACCCCAGTGAGGAGTAACTAATCTTTGTGTCCCACCCAGTGAGGTATAAGTGCATCCCCGCTGACCATTTCCTGTCTGTTTCTAAGCTTTCCTTGTTGTTCTCTGTCTATCTATTCTAGTTTTGTTTGTTTGTTTTGAGGGGTTTCTGGAGCGCTCCTGATGGTTATTACGAGAGGGGGGTGGGGACCCAAAGGTGGAAGCAGGCAAGGACCAGAGAAAGCTCCTCTCCCTAGTCCCGAAGGAAGTTTACTGTTCTTCTGTTTCTGCGGACCGCTTAGGGATCCTGGTTGTTGTTCCGATGACTTTGGAACCTGCTAGGCAGGATTTGGGCTTCTTCCATCCCATGTGGTAAATCCAAATGGGGGTGGTTGACCTCAGAGTTCTTGGTCTCCGAAGGCACTCCATTTCCCCGTGGTCTCCTTGGCAGTAGGGATGTAGTCCTCGGTGCTCCTTGGTGAGGATCTGGGAGTCTTCAGGATTGGGATAAAAGCCTCCTCCTTTCCACCTGCTCCACTCTGGGGTCCCCCCCTGCTCTATGCGTATGACCTCCTGTTAAGAGGTTGTTAGGATTACTCCTGATTCCCCCATATGCCTTTGTAGTTTTGCTATTGTCTAATGCTAATGAATTTTTAAGAATTAATTTCACACTTAACAGGAAGAGTGGAAACATTGAGTGGATGCACACACATTTATTTCCACGTGAATTTTTCTGAACTTCTTAAGGAGTTTATATTTACTTAAAGGCATTCAACATTAATGCAGTGTTGAAATCTGCAGTTCGTATACCACTTTTTACCATTTATCCTAGTGATGTTCTTTGGGCCTTTAGAATCAGGGATTACATTTAATTTTCACATGTTTGATTTCTTTTAAGATTTATTTTTTATTTTTTCACTAAAAAGACAGATACAAAGAGAGAAGAGATAGAAAGGAAGGTCCTCTGTCCACTGGCTGCAATGGCTGTAGCTGAGCCATTCTGAAGCCAGGAGCCCGGAGCCTCTTCCGGGTCTCCCACATTGGGCACAGGATCTCAGTTGGGCCATCCTTGACTGATGTCCCAGGCCACAAGCAGGGAGTTGGATAGGAAGTGGAGCAGCCGTGATATGAACTGGCATCCATATGGGATCCTGGTGTGTGCACGGCGAAGACTTTAGTCACTAGGCTACCGCACTGGGCCCCACATGTTTTTTCTAATCTGAAATTGCTTCAGCCTTAAGTTGTCTTGACATTCGCAGTTTTGTACCGTATGACCTTGCACTGTGTAGACTTTTCTCCATTAGAGTTTATCTGGTGGTTTGGACACCGGGGATTAAATGCAGGATATGTGTACTTGGCAGAAGTATCTGAGTCTAAGTGGCAGTCATGTCTCCTAAGGGAATCAGGCTGCTCATCCTTGTTCACCATATGGTCAAGATGCTGTACGTCCTTTGCTCTAGGGCCTCTTTCTCCCAGGGAGGAGACCCTTTGGGTCTACACAGCCTGCTGCTCTTCGCACCCCACCCTCTAGGAGCTAGCAGCCACTGATGACTCTGCCCTGAGCTGAGCTTGCCTGCATGATGACTGCACGTTAGCGCTCCTCACTCCGCACCACCGTCTCCACTACCTCACATTTTTCTTGTGACATTCTTTCTTCATTATTGATTGGCCTCCCTAATTGTAATAAGTCATTTAGTCAGTTATTAAGGAGTCCTAATGTTTTTGATAGATTATGAACCATCACCATCTGTTTTCCTGTGCCAGTTATCCAAGCTGCCTCCTGTGTCCTTTCAACATGTCTCATCCATCTTTTTTTTTTAAAGATTTATTTATTTTTATTACAAAGTCATATACGGAGAGGGGGAGAGAAAGAGGAAGATCTTCCGTCCAATGGTTCACTCCCCAAGTGAGCACAACAGCCAGTGCTGCGCCGATCCAAAGCCGGGAACCAGGAACCTATTCCAGGTCTCCCACACGGGTGCAGGATCCCAAGGCTTTGGACCGTCCTCGACTGCTTTCCCAGGCCACAGGCAGGGAGCTGGATGGGAAGTGGAGCAGCCAGGATTAGAACCGGCGCCCATATGGGATCCCAGCGCGTTCAAGGCAAGGACTTCAGCCGCTAGGCCACGCCGCCGGGCCCCCATCTTTTTTTTTTTTTGCATTGCTATAATGGAATGCTCAGTGGAAGACTATATAAATAATCCTGCTTTGTGGTGATTTAATGTCCATTCGTTTTTGCTGTTGTGGAGGTATACCATTTACTATTATAGACATGATTTTTGGAGGATTTTAAAATTGGTTTAATAACAAATTTTTTGAAACTTAGCATGAAATATATTATGGTCACTTGGTTGAATGCTACATTTGCTGGATTAAAAAACATTTTAAAGCAAAGAATCTTTTGGGACTGCCTTCTGATATTACAATAGGATTCCACCCAAATCAACACTCAGATTTCAAGTTGAACAAGTACGTATTAAAATTTTGGAAATACCGTCTGATTGATGCTTGTATTCTTCAGAATTGTGACTTTTATCCTTGTTCAGACTTAGGTAGTTTAACGTACTGAAATTCTGTGAAATGATTGTGTAATCATTATAAAAGTGATAATTTCTTTCATTTTCATTTTACAGTTTAATTGGCTGGGGTCAGATAAGAAGAGGAGTGACAATCAAGCCAACAGTAGATGATGACTGAAGAATCCCCACTGAATAATAACATTTTGATGAAGTTTCTCTTATGTCATAGGGGTATATTTTCACAGCTCATTACCTTGGTAGGTAGCTGTAAGGTTATTATTAGTTAGTGATGAAAATTTAACCTCTAGTACTGTATAGAGTCTACAATAAATGTATGAATTCTTATCATGTTGGATCAGATAAAATGATGGATCCACATTTTAGACAAAATTGATCATGCTGAAATAATGTCAAATTTATACTTCAATGCAGGTTAGAGATGAAACTTTGCTTACAACCAGCCTTTGTTGTATCACACGTACCATTGAACCTGTTTCAAATAAAGCTTTTCATCCTTCTTGTCCATGATTTGTCTTTGAGTAGCTCCAGGCTGCAGTATGAACTTGGAGATGTAGGATATAGGAGATACAGGGTCTGCTTGAAGACTAGCCTCACCCTGTTTGTCCCCATGGTTTATTTTGCTGAAGTGTTGAAATTTGAGTGAAAAGGCAATGGGGAGATTCAGATGGCATCCTTCAGAGGATGAGTGCTCATTCCCATGGACAGGCCCTTCTCATCCTCCCCGTAAGGACCTCAGGTGATTTTAGTAGTCTTTGGACCTTTCAGAAGATAAGGGCTGTTAGAAAGAGGTGCATCCTTTTGGTTCTTATTCCTGTACTGTGCTTTTAAGTTTATTTATATTTTGCATCATAAGAGTATGATAATGGTGGTTCTCAACTGTAGCTGACATTAGAATTGCTAGGGAAGCTTAAAAAAATCCCACGGAGATTCTGCTTAAGTTGGTGTGAGTTATAGTTTTTGAAACTTTCTGTTGTTGAAGAGTGACATAGGCCTGTTATATAAATAGCAAGTTTACTGATTCTTTGTAGTCTGATAATATTCTGAATTGCTTTTCTCAAAGTGGTATTGAGATGACATTTAATACCAGTAATATTGTGCTCTTTAGGATGTTACTTGTTCCTATGGGTCATATATAAGTTTTTAAGTTTCTAGGAAATCTATTAATGTCGTATACTTGATTGATTTTGAAGGGTTGTGTTGTAGCGTGAGGAAAATACATTTAAATAAAACAGATCTAAATCAAGCTTTTATTTTTTATCTGACATTTCCCTATGTGTTTCATAAGCACTTTCTAGAAATTCTGGAATAAGATCCAAAGTATTGACTAATACTGTAATTAATCTCATCTCAATTACAACTGGAAATCTGTGGTACTTAATGTCACATGTATTTCTACAACTTTGAGAAGCACTGTGGTAAGTGAAATAGGTATATATAAGTACGAAAACAACCATATTTTCTATATATTTCGTCTATATATATATAGGAAAGGCAGATTGACAGAGAAGAAGAAACAGAGAAAAAGTTCTTACATCTACTGGTTCACTCCCCAAGTGGTCACAATGGCCGAAGCTGTGCTGATCGGGAGCCAGGAGCTTCTTCCTGGTCTCCCACGCTGGTGCAGGGTTCCAAGGTTTTGGGTTATCTTCTGTTTTTTCCAGGGCACAAGCAGGGAGCCTGATGGAAAGTGGAGTAGCCAGGATCCCAACCGGCACCCGTATGGGATCCTGGCACTTGCAATGCAAGGGTTTAACCACTGAGCCATTGCACTAGGCTCACAGTCTTGTTTTTGTACAACTAGGAGGCAGTATAAAGATTTGAGCAAAAGGTGTAACTGGTTAAGAGTTCTACCTATGATGTGATGTTACTAAAGAGAGTACAGTATATATGTAAGCTTTTTTTTGTCTCCACTCTTAAGGAATTTTTTTTAAAAGATTTATTTGTTTTTGTTGGAAAAGCCGATATACAGAGACGAGGAGAGACAGAGAGGAAGATTGTCCATCCGATGATTTATTCCCCAAGTGGCCGCAAGGACTGGAGCTGAGCCAGTCCAAAGCTGGGAGCCAGGAGCTTCATCTGGGTCTCCCACGCAGGTGCAGGGTCCCAAAGCTTTGGGCCATCAACTGCATTCCCAGGCCGCAGGCAGGGAGCTGAATGGGAAGCTGGGCTGCCAGGATTAGAACCAGCGCCCATATGGGATCCCGGGGCGCGTTCAAGGCCAGGACTTTGAGCGCTACGCTATCACTCTGGGCCCTACTCTTAAGGAATTTTAAAAAGCTGATTTCTCTGCCTTTTCCTGTTTGCACCCTACACAAATCCACCTGTTCTAATGAGCAATAACCTTCTAACTCCTGTTTCTCTTGTCCTCCTGAAGTCTGTTTCTGAAGCAGTAGCCAGAGTTGGCAGTTTTATAACTGGAATGCTCTCTGTACCTCTGTGAAAGCATTATAATATCAGTTTTGCAAAAATAAGGGACATGAGGATAAGTCTATCTGTGAAGATATCCAAAGGATTTCCACCTTGACCTCAAGTGTGCCTTTTTTTTTTTTTTTTTTTTTTTTTTTTTTTTTTTTGAGTATGAAAGCAAAAGAGTTGCCTTTGAAAGGTTAGTTTTCATGAGCTCAGTGCTGGGAAGTGGCAATGCCTGCATCATCGTATGTGGGTGCTGATTCAAGTGTCAGCTGCTCCACTTCTGGTCCAGCTCCCTGTTAGTGAGCCCAACAGCTTGTGCCCTGAACCCAGATGGGAAATCTGTAAGAAACTATGTCTAGGCTCCAACTGGCCTAGCCCTTGTTGCAACCATCTGAGGAGTAAACCAGCGGATAGAAGATCTTTTCTGTCTCTCTGTCTTGCTCTCTCTGTAATTCTGCTTTTCAAATAAATCTTTATAAAATTAGATCAATAATCAGGAGACTGAGAAAGCCATTGAAAATAATCTCTAAAAACCTTTCTTAACAATATACATTCTGGGCCTAGTGGGTAAACTTCTCACCTTGCATGTGCCAGGATCCCATGGGTGCCGATTTGTGTTCCAGCTGCTCCAATTCCCTTCTAGCTCCTTGCTCGTGGCTTGGGAAAGCAGTCGGGGATGGCAAAAACCTTGGAACCCTGCACCCACGTGGGAGACCTGGAAGAATCTCCAGGCTCCTGGCTTTGGGTCAGCTCAGCTCTGGCTGTAGCGGCTGCCTGGGAGTAAATCGGTGGACGGAGGATCTTTCTGTCTCTCCTCCTCTCTGTTTATCTGACTTTCCAGTAAAAATAAATAAATCTAAAAAAAAAAAAAAAGATTGGGGGAAAATCATGAACAAAAATATTTTGGAAATAGTTTTTAAAGACTTATTTTTTATTGGAAAGGCAGATTTGTAGAGAGGAGAAAGAACGATTTGTTGGTTCACTTGCCAAGTGACCTCAATGGCTACAGCTAAGCCGATCCAAAGCCAGAAGCCTATTCCAGGCCTTTCACATGGGTGCAGGATCCCAGGGCTCTGACCCATCCCCTGCTGCTTTCCCAGGCCACGAGCAAGGAGGTGGGTGAGAAGTGGAGCAGCCAGGATACGAGCTTGTGCCTGTATGGGTTCCTGGCTCATGCAAGGTGAGGATTTTAGCCACTGAGCTGTTGTGCCGGGCCTGGAATCATTTTAATCACTCAAATTGAAAAGGCATAATGAAATCCAAAAAGCATAAGGGAAAGTTAAATCTGATACATAGAAATTCAGGAATTTATGACTGAAGATATCACAGATTTTAAAAACTGATGAATTGGGCAACAATAAGAAGAATCTCCTGGCTCCTGGCTTCAGATCTGCTCAGCTCCAACTGTTGCAGCCACTTGGGGAGTGAATCAACAGATGGAAGATCTTCCTCTCTGTCTCTCCTCTCTGTATATCTGACTTTCCAATAAAAAATAAATGAATCTTTACAAAGTTCCATACAATGAGAAAGTAATACCTGCAGTACAAAGCAGTATGGTAAACAAATAAGATATGAGCAGGACAGAATGAATACCTAGTGGGTTGCTTCAGTGGGCCAAACCTTGACAGGAGGAGAGCTCTTATATATACTCACTGGCACACTGCCACGGCTTGAATTGGCAGAGGCGCCAAAGGCAGTGCAGTGCAGTGGTCCCAGGGAGCAGGAGCACATGTGGTGTATGATCCCAGGGAGCTGGCTTTGTAACCCTGTGTCATATCAAGTGGGGGATGTGCTGCTTTCCCTGACAGTTAAGGTCGATAAGTACACTGAATACTTCCATTTAAGAGAATGCAAACGTTGGGCATCACAGGCAATTCATCTGTGCTGGGGGAGGAGTTTAGCATGACTAAATAATGCATCTCGCTTCAACTCTTTGGCAACAGGGAAAATCTGTTTCTCACAGATACATGTAGGAAATAAATCCCAGTCTCCACTGGGTAGTGTTGAAGGGTTCACCATGCCTAGTAATGGGGAGCACGATGACTGATGATATCATGTCTACTCACTAAAAATTTGAAAAAATTTTAAAGATATGTGGTTAGTGTTGATGAATATATAGGTAAAAGTGTAAATGTACGTTCTTTAAAGAAGGCAGTTTGATTATATTGTTTAAAATGTTTCCTCTTGGGGCCCGGCATGGTAGCCTAGTGGCTAAAGTCCTCAGCTTGCACGCACTGGTATCCCATATGGGCACTGGTTCTAATCCCGGCAGCCCCTCTTCCCATCCAGCTCCCTGCTTGGGGTCTGAGAAGGCAATTGAGGGTGAAACACCTGGAACTGGCTCCTGGCTCCTGGCTTCAGATTGGCTCAGCTCCGGACATTGCAGCTGCTTGGGGAGTGAATCAATGGACAGAAGATCATCCTTTCTGTATATCTGATTTTCCAATAATAAATCTTTTAAAAATTTTTTTCTCTTTTGATCCTGGATTCCAAATGTAAGGATGAGCCAAAAAGAAATATGTGCTCATGTTCTCAAAGATATATATAGAAGGTTTCTTCCAGCATTGTTTATCATGACAGTGATTGTAAGGTACATAAATGGTAGGTGAAGGAAATGATTAAGTACATTTATGGCACATTTCTTCTATTATGCAATAGTGCTGTGAGCTAGTTTTAATTCAGCCCTGGTGAACAATTTTTAAGAAACCCGTGGAAAGAAGTATCTTTGTGATTGAGAGTCATTTTGAAATTCAAAGCACAGTATTGATTATCACTCATCTCAGTAAAAAGCAGTACAAGAGTCTCAAAGGAGCAGCTCTGTCCACGGTAGGGTTAGCATTCTGTCTGCTGGCGAGCACCTGCATTTTCTCAAACAGCTTTGTAGGGAGAAGCCAAAACCAACAGGTGAATTAATGCCATCTCTGTATTAGTGAAATTCTTCATTAATGCTAATCAGTTGGGGTGGTATGTCCATTAAAGTCTGATGAGTTTGAAAAAGTTTGTAGAAAATGCAACTAAAAGTTTGTTGCCAAAAGAATTGTCTTTTGGTAATATGCAGTCTGTGAACTGTCTGAATGCCTCTCCTGTGGTGAGAATATCCCAAGAGCTTCCAACTTGCTTGGAACACATGTGAGAAGTAAGACAGAGATTGTTTCAGACTGAAGAACTGTCAAACTCATGTCTCAGAGACCATGTGATTTGTTATCCTCAACCTTCCTTCTGTGGTACTTGGGTTGCTAAGCCTAAGAAAGCATTGCATAGCCCTCTCTATGTCCTGAAGATTTTCTCATGAAAAGTCACAATTCATTTTCAGTTCAATTTGCATGGGACATGTAGTTGGTTTTCTCCTTCCTTTCTGTCTCCAGCTGTCAGTGTGTAATTGCTACAGCACCGTTTTAGAAGTCTATCCATACTCTTAAATGACTTTTAATTCCCCCTCCTTTTGTTTATATGTCGGTTGGCAAGGGTGGGTGCTGCGATATTGCAAGCTTAGTTGTTAACTTGGTACATTTTGCATCCCACATCTGAATACTGAGGTTCGAGTATTGTCTAAGTGCATCCCTGTCGGCCATCTGCAAGAAACGGGTGGAGTTCTTGGCTCCTGCCTGTAACGTGGCCCAAGCCCAGCTGTTGTAGAATGAACCAATGGATGAAAGATTTTTCTTCCTTACTCCCTCCTTTTCCTCTGTATTGCTCTACTATTTATAAAAATAATAATAAATAGGGGCCCGGCGTAATAGCATAATGGTTAAAGTCCTCGCCTTGCACGCCCGGGATCCCATATGGGCACCGGTTCTAATCCTGGCGACCCTGCTTCCCATCCAGCTCCCTGCTTGTGGCCTGGGAAAGCAGTTTAGGACAGCCCAAAGCCTTGGAACCCTGCACCCATATAGGAGACCCGTTAGAAGCTCCTGGCTTCTGGCTTTGGATTGGCTCAGCTCCAGCCGTTGCAGGCACTTGGGGAGTGAATCATCGGGCCGAAGATCTTCCTGTCTTGTTTCTCCTCTTCTCTATATATCCTATATCCGCCCGTGTGGGAGACCCCAGAGGAAGTTCCTGGCTCCTGGCTTCAGATTGGCTCAGCTCTGGCCATTTTGGCCACCTGTGGAGTGAATCATGGGACAGAAGATCTTCCTCTCTGTCTTTCCTCCTCTCTGTATATTTGCCTTTCAATTAAAAAAATAAATAAATCTTTTAAAAATAAATAAACATAAATAATTTTTTTTAAAAAAAGATTAGTTTGCCATATGTATGTGCATCTAGGTTCTTCATTTGTCCTGTGTTGATTGCTCTGCCATCGTCACAGAGTCTGGATTAATACAGCTATATGACAAATTATGTGGGTCATCATTGTGGTGCAGTGGGTTATGCCGCTGTTTGAAATGCCAACATCCCATATTAGAGCACCGATTTGACTTGAACACTCCACTTTGGATCAAGATCCTGGCTAACATGCCATCATAAGATAAACTAAGTATTTGAGCCCTGCCACTTGTGGGAGACTCATGGAGTTTCTGGATCCTGGCTTCATCTTAGCCCAGCCCTGACTCGTGCAGCCTTTTGAGAAGTGAAACAGTAATGGAGTAGATCTCTCCCTGTCTGTCACTCAAATAAATATTTAAAAACTGGAATCCGGTTGGCTGATTGCTTGTGGTTTTTCTTCAAAATTAATTTAGGGGCCCGACACCGTGGCCTAGTGGCTTAAAGTCCTCGCTTTGAACGTGCCAGGATCCCATATGGGCACCAGTTCTAATCCTGGCGACCTGACTTCCCATCCAGCTACCTGCTTGTGGCCTGGGAAAGCAGTCAAGGACGGCCCAAAGCCTTGGGACCCTGCATCTACGTGGGAGACCTGGAAGAGCTCCTGGCTTTGGATCCGCTCAGCTCTGGCCATTGCGGTCACTTGGGAGTGAATCATCGGATGGAAGATATTTCCTTGTGTCTCTCCTCCTCTCTATACATATCTGACTTTCCAATAAAAATAAATAAATCTTTTTTAAAAATTTAGGGGCCCGGTGCAATAATGTTAGCAGTTAAGTCCTCGCCTTGAATGCACTGGGATCCCTTGTGGGCGCCAGTTCTAATCCCGGCAGCCCC
The DNA here is from genome assembly GCF_030435755.1 of Ochotona princeps. NCBI lineage: Eukaryota > Metazoa > Chordata > Mammalia > Lagomorpha > Ochotonidae > Ochotona > Ochotona princeps. The sequence continues at coordinate 27,714,656 of NC_080865.1, read as the reverse complement.
GCTTCCCATCCAGCTCCCTGTTTGTGGCCTGGGAATGCAGTCCCAAAGCTATGGGACCCTGCACCTGCGTGGGAAACCCGGACGAAGCTCCTGGCTCCTGGCTTCAGATTGGCTCAGCTGTAGCCGTCGGCTGCTTAGGGAGTGAGCCATCAGACGGAAGATCTTCCTCTCTGTCTCTCCTCGTCTCTGTATATCAGCCTTTCCAATAAAAATAAATAAATCTTTAAAAAATTAATTTAGGTATTTAGTTGCTTTTTCTTACTATATGTACTTTTTTTTTTTTTTAAGATTCATTTATTTTTTATTACAAAGCCAGATACACGGAGAGGAGGAGAGACAGAGAGGAAGATCTTCCGTCCACTGATTCACTCCCCAAGTGAGCCTCAATGGCCGGTGCTGCGCCGATCCAAAGCCGGGAACCAGGAACTTCTTCCCTTCGACTGCTTTCCCAGGCCACAAGCAGGGAGCTGGTTGGGAAGTGGAGCTGCCAGGATTAGAACCGGCACCCATATGGGATTCTGGCGCATTCAAGGCGAGGACTTTAGCTGCTAGCCCACGCTGCTGGGCCCTATATGTACTTTTTTAAAAAGCATTTATTTGGGCCTGGTACGATAGCAAGTGGCTATATCTTTTCTGTGTTGTCTCCCAATCAATGGACATAATATCTGCATTTATTTGGCTGTTTCGGTTTTTCCTTTTAATAAGTGTTTTGTAGTTTTCACCACAAGTCTTGTACATTCTTTGCCAGATTTACACCTAGGATTTTTTTTATTTTTATTTTTGAGGATGTTTACATAATTGATCAGGGTGGAACTGAGGGTTAGCGGGAAAGTAGGTGAGATCATTGTTTCCAAATTTCGTTTTTCTTCCTGTGTCTGGGGAAAGGGGAGATAAGGAGAGAAGCCACACCCAGCCTTCCAACAGCCCCAGTACGCAGGGATGGGAAATGGCCACCCAATATTCACCCAGGGTCCACAATGTGGAGGGTTTTGAGTGTTCTGCTTAAATGGTTTTGATAGTTCTGAAATGCTATCAATCTTGCCGATCCAAGGATGAGAAGCTCCTTCCTTTTTTTATTTTTTAATTTTTTTCTGTATTTTGACAATCTTTATATAGTTATGTAGGTTAAAAAGGTTCAAGGGTTATAGGAAAGTGGGTAAGACTATTATTTCCATATTGTTTCCTTCATGTTTAAAGGGGGGTATTAAGGGAGAAGACCCACCCAATTTCCCACCCTCCCCAGGTCCCGGATGTAGGGCATGCTCCAAGGTTCTTATTCAAGTCGTTTTGATAGTTCACCAGTTATGAATCGCTGCCAATCTTGCCACTCCGAGCACGATGAGGCGTTGAAGAATCCACTAAATGACGTAGTCCATCATAGTCTCCATTTGCCCCATATTTCGCTGCCAACATATAGCTGAGATAGTTGATTGACCTGTTCTGTCTTCTGTCTTTTCTCGGTTAGGGTTCTGAGTCCAGCATTTCGACTGGGGAGATCGCCAAAGAAACTTTGTCTGAGGTGTTCTCAGACCAGATTCTTGTATGTACTAGAAAGTACAGGGCCCGGCACAGTCCATTGCCCCCGTCAGCTGGTGGTTGCAATTGCTGGGTTGGTTCTGTTTTCAGCCCCGACTTCCAGGAACCGATGGGTGCTGCAGTCCAGCCTGGTTCTGCCCAGCACATACTCGGCCCACGCATGAACAAGTGGGAGCTGCAGCCTAGTTGGGAGAAGCTCCTTCCAATGTCCATTCACTGACATAGTCTGCCTTAGAGTCTCCATTCACCAAGATATTTGCTGTCAAAGCTTCGTTGAGTTAGTTGTCCATTTTCTTTTACCCTCCTTCCTCTGCTGTGATACCAGATGTCCTCTGAAGGCTGCAATGGGCTGCCATATCTTCCATGTGCATCTGGGCCTGCCATCCACTGCTGTTATCTTCACTGAAGAGGTCCAGTCTGACACATGTACTCTATGTCAGATCAACAATCTTGGACATGAGCCCTCATGTGCCCATACCCCAACCTGTGCCATCCCCCAGACCCCCTACAACACCACACACCAAGTCCTCATAAGCACGCTACTGCCAGGCAGCTGGTGGGCTTTGCCTGGCGCTATTGGTGCTCTGGGCTGCCCAGCCAAGGCCCTGCTGGGTCCCCCGCCTCCTATACTCACAGACCCACTGCACAGGCAGACCCTAAGGACCCAGGCCAGGTAGCCTGTGACCTGCCTCACCCCTATGTCGCCCCTGTGGCTCACAGACCCAGCACCCCTTCACATATCTTTAACTGAAAAAAAAAACAAAAACAGACTAAGCGACTCTGCTGGCACATTGGTATGGGTAACACAGATTCGGCATTAACTAGCCCAGGTCCAGGCTGCCCACCTATTGGCTACTTTTCTCCCAGCCGTGTAACACTTGCCTAGGTACAATGCAACCTAGGCCGTTACCCACAGCTGGGAAGGTATTTCATTTTTAAAGGATTATAAACGCTGTTATTTTTAAATTCAGGGTCTTTATGTTCAAGGCTACATAAAAAACATAGTTGTGGTTTCAACGTTGAGGTTCATCGGTTAAGCTCTTGTCTGTGATCCAGCGTCCCATGTGAGCACCAGTTCTGCATCTAATCCAGCTTCCTGCTGATGTGCCTGGGAAAGCAGCAGCAGATGGTCAAGTGCCTGGGCCTCTGACATCCACATGGGAGAACCAGATGGAGTCCTGGTTCCTTGCTTTGCTGTGCCTCAGCTCTGGCTATTGCAGCCATTTGGGGGGTGAACTGGTGAATGGAAGATCTCTTTGCCCCCACTCTATTCACATGTCTCTCCTCTAACTCTGCTTTACAGATAAATGTCTTCTTTTAAAATAAATAATTAAATACAGGGCCTACTGTATAGCCTAGTGGCGAAAGTCCTTGCCTTGCATGCACCAGGATTTATGGGTGCTGTTTCATATCCTGGCTGCTCCACTTCCCATCCAACTCCCTGTGTGTGGCCTAGAAAAGCCACAGAGGGTCCCCCAAAGCCTTGGGACCCTGCACTCACCTGGGAAACTTGGAAGAAGCTCCTGGCTCCTGATCAGCTCAGCTCCTGCCATTGCAGCCCCTTGGGGAATTAACCAGTGGATGGAAGATCTTTCTCTTTGTCTCTCCTCTCTGTAAATCTGACTTTTCAATAAAAATGAATGAATCTTTTAAAAAATACAATTTTGATTTTGTGTTTTTATCTTTTGTCTTGTGACCTGGGTGAACATTCTAGTCATTCTTTTAACATAAAAAATTATAGGTAATCATAAACTGGTTAGAGTGCCTAGTACTGCAATGTTCAGTTTATTCAGGTGATGAGATGGCACATTCTTGCCTTGGTCCTAAGCAGAAAGTGTTCGGTCTGCACCAGTGAGTATAAATACTATCTGCAAGATTTTCTGTAGCTCTTGTAGGTCAAGTTGAAATTCCCCTGTATTTCTGGCTTTGTGAGAATTTTTATCAGAAACAGGAGTTGAATATTTTCTTTTTCTTTTTTTTTAAAGATTTATTTATTTATTATTACAAAGTCAGATATACAGAGAGGAGAGACAGAGAGGAAGATCTTCCGTCCAATGATTCACTCCCCAAGTGAGCCGCAATGGCCGGTGCTGCGCCCATCCGAAGCCGGGAACCAGGAACCACTTCCGGGTCTCCCACATGGGTGCAGGATCCCAAAGTATTGGGCTGTCCTCAACTGCTTTCCCAGGCCACAAGCAGGGAGCTGGATGGGAAGTGGAGCTGCCGGAATTAGAACCGGCGCCCATATGGGATCCCGGGGCTTTCAAGGCGAGGACTTTAGCCGCTAGGCCATGCCGCCCGGCCCCAGGAGTTGAATATTTTCAAATCCTTTTCCTTCATTGATTGATACGTGATTTTTTTTCTCCCCCTAGCTTGTTGATATGGCAGCTTGCATTGTTTGATTTTCATTTTTTATGTTCTTTTTTATTTAATATCAACAAGGAGACTGAGAGAGACCTCTCAACTGCTGGTTTACTCCACACTTGTCTTACTGGTCAGGGCTGGGCTGAGCTGGAGCCAGGAGCCAGGAGCCAGGAGGCAGGAGATAGGACTTCAATCCAGGCCTCCCACATGGGTGACAGGGACCCAGTTAAGCCATCAATGTTGCCTCTCACTGATGGGCAACTGGAGTCAGAAGCCGGATCCAGTTGTCAATTCCAGACACTCCGGATGTGTGTCTTAACCACTAAGCTACATATCAGCTCCACATTAGCTAATCGTTGATTATTGAACCATAACTGCATTTACAAAATAAGTCACACTTGATCATGGTTTAAAAATCTTTTTATGCAATACTATATAGCATAATGATTTCCATTTTAGCCATTTTGGAGTGTACGGTTAATTGGTATTAAGTGCTTTCTACTTTTTTTTTTTTTAGGATTTATTTTATTTTTTATTGGAAAGTCAGATAAACAGAGAAGGGGAGAGACAGAGAAGATCTTCCGTCCACTGATTCATTCCCCAAGTGGCCACAATGGCCAGTGCTGCGCAGATCCAAAGCCAGGAGCTAGGTGTTTCTTCCAGGTCTCCCATTCTGGTGCAGGGTCCCGAGGCTTTGGGCCGTCCTCGACTCCTTTCCCAGGCCACAAGCAGGGAGCTGGATGGGAAGTGGAGCAGCCAGGATTAGAACCTGCACCCACATGGGATCCTGGTGTATGCAAGGTGAGGACTTTCCCCACTAAGGTTACCATGTCAGTCCCCATTATTAAGTACTTTCATGGTTATTTGCAATTGTTATTACTTAAGTCCAGAATATTTTTGTCACACCAAAAACAAACCCTGAGCCTGTGAGTATTAATCAATTACTCCTCATCCCCAATCTCCCCAACCCCAGGCAGCCACTAACATGCTTTCTATTAATATGAATTTGCCAAATCTGGATAATTCATATAAGTGAAATCATACAATATGCTGCTGGGTTTTTTTTTTAAAGATTTATTTATTTTTATTGGAAAGTTAGATTTAGAGAGAAGATAACAGAGACAGAAATCTTCTGCCCTCTGGTTTACTCCTCAAGGGGCCGCAATGGCAGGAGCTGAGCCAATCCAGAGCCAGGACCCAGGAGCTTCTTCCAGGTCTCCCATTCGGGTGCAGGGTCCGGAGGCTTTGGGCCGTCCTCGACTGCTTTCCCAGGCCACAGGCAGGGAGCTGGATGGGAAGTGGAGCTGCTGGGATTAGAACCTGCACCCACATGGGATCCTGGCGCATGTAAGGTGAGGATTTTAGCCACTAGGCTACCTCAATTGGTTTTTTGCTTGTTTGTTTGTTTTGGTTCAGTTTTTTTTTTTTAAATCTTTTTTCTTTCACTAAGCACAGGGTTTTCAAAGTTCATTATGTTCTAATACACCAGCACTTCATTCGTTTTAATAACAGAATGAGGGTCCTATTTTGTTTGTTAATTTGCTGATGGCCATTTGGATGATCTCTATGTTTGGACTGTTGTGAATAGTCGTGCAGTGGACACATCTCTGTACAAGTTATTGTTTGAACACCTGTTTTCAATTCTGGGTGTATACCTAGAAGTAGAATTGCTGGGTTATGGTAATTGTGTGCTTCAACATTTTGAGGAACTGCCAAACTATTTTCCAAAGTGGCCTCACAATTTTCCATGGACTGCCTAAGATAGAGAATTTTATTTTTTAAATAACATATAGAACTATTCAAATTATGTATTTCATGTTCAGTGTATTGTGATACTGTTTTAGAGGAAACTTTGTTTTTATCTTAGTGGTCAAGTTTCCACATGTGGAATTGATTGTACCATTCAGCTGTTACCCTTGTCCGCAGGTCCGTGTTCATAGACCCTGCTTCACTCCTGATACTGGGAATTTGTGTGCGTCTCCTTGCCCCGCCATTTGTGAGGCATCTGTCAGTTTTATTGATCTTTTTCAAAGAACCAGCTTGTTGTTCCATTGATTTTTCTCTGCTTCCACATTGATTGCTGACTTTGTCCTTATTATTTCTTTCCTTCTCTTTTCTTTGAATTTATTTTACTTTGTTTCTAGGTTCTTCCATTATGAGCTTACATTCTTGCTTTGAGACTTTTCCGCCCTGCTTTAGTTTTCTTCAGCAAGCATGGATATGTTGGTTTTTCACTTTCATTCAAATTCACTGTATTAGGTTTTATTTTGTAATGGTGTTTTATTTTTGTTTTCAATTTTCAAATTATATAGTATTTATGTCATTATAAAAATACCTAACATAAAAATTTTCTATCTTAACCATGTTTAAGCGTATAGCTGAGTAATAAATGGGCTTCACATTGTTGTGGATTTCACGTATCTCCTGAGCTTTTTCGTCTTGTGGATCTGAAACCCTACACCCTTGAAGAAGCAGGCTCGCTTTAATCCCTTCTGAGCCACGGGTTACCACCACTCCACTTTCTCTTTCCGTACATTTGACCATTCTACATACTTTATGCAAGTAAAATAATATAGTATTTCTCTGTTTAAATTTACTGTACTTTGCAAAATATCCCTTGAAGATTCATTTTTTAACCCATGTGTTACTTGGAAGTGTTTTTAGTTTTTATGTTTTGAGAGATTTTTATTTCTAGGTTATTTCCATGACAGTCAAAAAATACTCTGTGACTGAAGTTCTTTTAATTTGTTGACATTTAGTTTTTCACTTATGACATGGTTTAATCTGCAGAATAGTTGATGTGTGCTTGAAAGGATTCTGAATATTTGATGTGTGCTTGAAAGTGTTTTCTGAAATGGGTTAGTACAATGTTCTAGAAATATCAAGTTGAGCTAGTTGAAGGTATATTAGGGTTTTGTATTTTTTATTTTGATTAATTTGAAAGAGAAAGGGGACAAAGACGGATGGATATCAGTCTTTCATTTGCTGATATTGATGATGCCAGCAACAACCAGGACTAGACCAGGCCAGAGTCAGGAGTTGAGAACTCAAACCAGATCTCATACATGGGTGGCAGGGACCCAAGGAATTTGAACATCATCTGCTGTAACCCATGCTGCATAATGCAGAAAGCTGGATCCAGCAATAGAATAGCCAGGAAAAGAACCAGGTACTTTGGGACCTAGTGTTGTTGCATAGCATGCTAACCATCTCTGCCTGTGCTGTCAGAATCCCATATGGGTGCTAGTTTGAGTCCCGGCTGCTGCACTTCTGGTCCAGATGCCTGCTAACAAGCTGAGGAAAGCAGTGGAAGATGCCTAAGTGCTTGCATCCCTGCCTCCATGTGGGGGACCTGGAAGTAACTCCAGGCTCCTGCTTTTTGCTGGGACCAGCGCTGCCCATGGTGGCCATTTGGGAGTGAAACAATGGATGAAAATTATTTTTGTGTCTCTCCTCTTCCCTAATTCTGCTTGTCAAAAAAACTAAGAAATAAGTCTTTTTCTAAAACATGTATTTATTTATTTATTTATTTATTTAAAGATTTATTTATTTTATTACAAAGTCAGATATACAGAGAGAAGGAGAGACAGAAAGGAAGATCTTCCGTCCGATGATTCACTCCCCAAGTGAGCCGCAACGGGTCGGTGCGCACCGATCTGAAGCCGGGAACCAGGAACCTCTTCCGGGTCTCCCACGCGGGTGCAGGGTCCCAATGCATTGGGCCGTCCTCAACTGCTGTCCCAGGCCACAAGCAGGGAGCTGGATGGGAAGTGGAGCTGCCGGGATTAGAACCGGCGCCCATATGGGATCCCGGGGTGTTCAAGGCGAGGACTTTAGCCGCTAGGCCATGCTGCCGGGCCCAACATGTATTTATTTTTACTAAAAACGAGGATCAGATTTACCGCGAGAAGGAGAGACAGAAAGAGCTTCCATCTGCTGGTTCACTCCCCAAATGCCTGCAACGGCTGGAGCTGAGCTGATCTGAAGTCAGAGCTTGGAGCCCTTCCAGGTCTCCCACTCAGGTGCAGGGTCCCAAGGCTCTGGGCCATTCTCTACTGCTTTCCCAGGCCACAGGCAAGGAGCTGGAAGGGAAGTGGAGCAGCTTGGACTAGAACCAACACTCATCTGGGATCCCAGAGGATGCAAGTTGAGGATTTAGTCTCCTCTCCTCTGCCCTCTGCGCCCCCATCCTCTTCTGTCCCCTCCCCTCCCTTTTCCCCTCCCCTCCCCTCCCTTTTCCCCTCCCCTCCCCTCCCTTCCCCGTTTCTCTTCCCCTTCCCTCCTCTCTGCTCTCTCCTCTCCTCTTCCCTCCCCTCCCCTCCTGTTTCCCCTCTCCTCTTCCCCCCCTTCCCCTCCCCTCTCCCCTCTGTTCCCCTCCACTCCTCTCCTCTGCCCTCCCCTCCTCTCTCCTCTCCCTTCCTCCCCTCTCCTCTCCTCCCCTTCCCTCCCTTCTCTCCTCTCCCTTCCTCCCCTCTCCTCTCCTCTCCTTCCCTCCCTTCTCTCCTCTCCCTTCCTCTCTCCTCTCCCCTCCCCTCTCCTCTGCCCTCCCTTCTCCTCTCCTCTCCTCTCCTCTCCTTCCCTCCCTTCTCTCCTCTCCCTTCCTCTCTCCTCTCCCCTCCCCTCTCCTCTGCCCTCCCTTCTCCTCTCCTCTCCCCTCCTCTCCCTTCTACTCTCCTCTCCCCTCCTCTCCTCTCCTCTTCTCTTCTTTCCTCTTCACTCCACTGTTCTATCCTCTGCTCTCTCTCACCTCCTCTGCTTGCATTGTATAGCCATTTCTTTTCCTTTCCTTCTTGTACTGTGGCATAGCAAGTAATGAGGCAGAGTAAACTCCTGTCTTCAGACTGGTCCAACTCTAGCCATTGCTGCCAGTAACTCTGCCTTTCAAATAAAGAACTAAATACTTAAAAATTAAAACAGAAATCACCTCAGATTTGGTGATTTAAAACAGTACAATTGGGCCCAGCACAGTGGCCTAGTGGCTAAATCCTTGCCTTGCGATCGCCAGGATCCCATATGGGTACTGGTTCATATCCCGGCTGCTCCACTTCCCATCCAGCTCCCCGCTTGTGGCCTGGGAAAACAGTAGAGGACGTTCCAAAGCCATGGGACCCTGCATCGACATGAGCGACCTGAAGAAAGTTCCTGGTTCCTGGCTTCAGATTGGTCTTTTTAAAAAGTATAAATTTGTTGTACTTTTGTGGAGGTCAGAAGTATGCAGTGAGTCCCACTGGGTGCTGGTAATGGCAGCAAAGCGGTACTTGTAAGAGGTTGGCAGGGAGTACCTGCTTTTTTCCTTTTTCAACCCTTGGATTCCTGCATCCTCCAGATCCCCCAGGTTGTGTCTTTCCCATATCACATCACTGTGACTCTCACTCCTCTGTTTCCCTCTTTGACTTGTATGGACCCTTGTGATGACTCTAGCCCCACCAGCTCAAGATCCCAAACTTAGTCACTTTAGGCAACACACTTACAGACCTCTGGAGATTAACGTGTGGAACGTGCTTGTGTTTACCCCGGTGGTGTTCTGTTTCCTAATTTTTGTTTCTGTTAAAGAGAGTCGGATATTGAAATCTCTGCCTATGATTGCTGAGTTATCTCTTTCTTTAAATTCATCTTTTGCTTCATCCATTTTGGGGCTCTAATGAGGTTGCATATACTCATGTAGTTTATCATCATTATGTCTTTTTGATGTAGTGCTTTTTGTCATCATGAAGAACCCTGCTTTGTCTCTGCCAACACTTCTTTTCTTCAGGTCTCCTGTTTGATGCTGCTATACACGTAGCCTCGGCCAGGGTCGTGCTTCTTCCAGTCCCAGCAGCAGCCTCGGGCTAGCACAGATGCTTATCGCTCCCCCAGAGCCCCTGTTGTAGCGATCACTGGCTCTGATAGCGCCCAGTGCGTAGGCACCAGCAGCTGCTGCAAATGGAGTGAGATCACTGTGGCAGCAGAGCTGGCAGCCCTCACAGGCAGCCCAGCCCTACCCGAGGCTCCCTGCCAGGGCAGCTGCCCCAGGGAAGAACAGCACACGCGTTTTGCTCGGCCACAAAGTTCAGAGATTTTTTTAAGCATCACTGCTTCTCGCAATATATGATTGTTTTTTGTACCTTTTGTCCAAGATCTTAGGTTTTTTTTTTTTTTCTTTCCTGGCCAAGGAATTGCCTTTCATCTTGCTGGAAGACCTTCTGCTATAGTGATTGGGATTTTTTGACATAGATTTTATAATTAAGACCTTCTACTATAGCGATTGGGGCTTTTTGACATAGATTTTATTCTTCCAGGTTAAGCACATTTCCTTTGAATTCTAATTCTCTTACAGTTTTTTTGCTTTCCTTCAAATGGTGAATAAATGTGTACTGCCTCTTTTGTATCCCATTAGATGATTGACATTTTCCCTTTATAAAATATTATATTAATGTACTTTCTGGTGTTCAATCTTTATTGATTCATTCCTCATAAAAATGCCCTTGGCCGGGTCCGGCACAGTGGCCTAGGAGCTAAAGTCCTTACCTTGCACATGCTGGGATCCCATAGGGCGCTGGTTCTAATCCTGACATCCCACTTCCCTTCCAGCTCCCTGCCTGTAGCCTGAGAAAGCAGTTGAGAACGGCCCAAAACCTTAGGACCCTGCACCCGTGTGGGAGACCTGGAAGAAGCTCCTGGCTCCTTGCTTTAGATCGCCACAGTTCCGCCATTGCGGTCAATGGGGAGTGAATCATGGGACAGAAGCTCTTCCTCTCTGTCTCTCCTCCTCTCTGTATATGTGACTTTGCAATAAAAATAAATAAATCTTTTTTTAAAATGCCCATGGTCAAACCACATCACTTTTTAAATATAATGCTAGAATTCATTTTTTTTTAATTTAGAAGTTTTGCATGTAAGTTATTATATGAGGTTCACCTAACTGCAACTGGTTTCTTTTATAATGTATTCTGTTTTTTTAAATAGAAATAACTTTGTACAATTATCTTCTTTAAAAAAAAAGACTTATTTATTTTTATTGGAAAGTCAGATATACAGAGGAAGAGAGACACAGAGGAAGATCTTCCATCCGATGGTTCACTCCCCAAGTGAGCCGCAACGGGCCGGTGTGCGTCGATCCAAAGCCGGGAACCAGGAACCTCTTCCGGGTCTCCCATGCGGGTGCAGGAACCCAAGGCTTTGGGCCGTCCTTGACTGCTTTCCCAGGCCACAAGCAGGGAGCTGGATGGGAAGTGGAGCAGCCAGGATTAGAACCGGTGCCCATATGGGATCCCAGCGCGTTCAAGGCGAGGATTTTAGCCGCGAGGACTTTAGCCACTAGGCCACGCCGCCGGGCCCCCTATAATGTATTCTTTAAAAAATATTTGAAAGAGTGAGAGTGAGAGAAAGGAAGGAAGGAAGGGAGGAAGGAGGAAGCAAGCAAAGGTATGAAGGAAGGAAGAGAGGGAGGGCGGGAGGAAGGAAAGAGGAAGGAAGGAGGAAGGAAGGAGGGAATGAAGAGGAAGGAAACAGAGAAAGGCCTTCATCTGGATTTGGTTCACTCGCTAAATGGCCTCATCAGCCTGCTCTCCCATATGAGTAGCAGGGACACAAGTAATGAGCCATCGGCTGTTGCTCCCAAGAGGCTTGTGCTTGGCAGTACACTCTAATATGGGCTGCTGCTTGCAACACAAGTGGCAGCTTAACTTGGTAAGCCACAACACAGACCCCATGTTTTATTATGTTGGATTTCAAGTTCGTATTAATCCATAAAATTAGCCAAACATTTCTCCTGTTTTCTGAAGTATTTTGTTTAACATGGAGAGATTATCTTTGCTTTGAAGGTTTGGTAAGACTTCAGGAAAACTGTATAGGTGTGGTATTTTGTATCATAGGAGACATTTTGCTGCCAGTTTTTATTTTAGCCATTTATACCTTTCTTAAAATCGTTCCATGGTACCTTAATTTTCAAATGTGTTGGAACAAAGTTACTCATAGAATTCTCACATGTTGAAAATCTCTTCTGTTGGGGTGAGCGTTTAGCCAAACAGTGCCTGAGATATCCAAGTGCCTGGGAAGTGGTGGCGGTGTCTCAAGTAATTAGATTCCTGCCACACTTATGTGGAGAGAGTCCCTGGCTCTGGCTCCGGTTCCTGGCTCCAGATTCCTGGCTCCTGGCTCTGGCTGGATTCCGTCTCAGTCTCTGTGGGCATTTGAGGAATGAACAAAGCAGATGAGAACTCACTCTCTCCTTTTGAATAAATATACCATATGGGCACCGGTTCTAATCCTGGCAGCTGCACTTCCCATCCAGCTCCCTGCTTGTGGCCTGGGAAAGCAGTCAAGGACGGCCCAAGGTCTTGGGACTCTGCACCAGCTTGAAAGACTCAAAAGAGAGGCTCCAGGCTCCTGGTTTCAGATCAGCTCAGCTCCAGCCATTTTAGCCACTTGGGGAGTGAATGAACAGATGGAAGATCTTCTGTCTGGTCCTCTTCAATGTATATCTGAATTGCCAATAAAAATAAATAAATATTTTTAGAAAATAATCTGTTTCTATACACCACGAATGAAGAATCTAAAAATCAAATTAAGAAAACAATTACATTTATAATAGCAACCAAAAAAACATTACGAATAAATTTTACAAAGAGAAAGATTTGTGTATTAAGAACTACAAAAACACTAATTGAAAAAAAGTAAGAAATATCTAAAAAAATGACAAAGCATGTTGGATTCATGGACCGAAACATAGGCATTGTCAAGATGCCAACACTCCCCAGTTTTACATACAGAATCGATGCAATACCTGTCAAAATTCTGAGTTCTTTAGCTTTACAGAACTAGATAAATTGTAAAATCCATATGGAAAATGCTGGGCCCGGCATGGTAACCTAAGTGGTTAAATCCTTGCCTTGCGTTTGCTGGGATCCCATATGGGCACTGGTTCATGTCCCAGCTGCTCCACTTCCCACTCCCTGCTTGTGGACTGGGAAAGCAGTCGAGGACGGCCCAAAGCCTTGGGACCCTGCACCCACGTGGGAGACCTGGAAGAAGTTCCTGGTTCCTGGCTTTGGCCCATTCAGCTCTGGCCATTGCAGCCACTTGGGAAGTGAACCAGCAGAAGATATTTCTGTCTCTCTCTGTAACAATCTGCGTTTCCAATAAAATAAATAAATAAGTCTCTTTTTTTAAAAAAAGTGCATATAAAAAAACGCACGGGACTCAAAATAACCTAAAATATTTTGAAACAAAACAAAGTTTAGATCTCACATGTCCCAATTTCAAAACTCAGAACAAAGCCACACCAATCAAGATAGTGCAGGACTGGGCCCGGCGGCGTGGCCTAGCAGCTAAAGTCCTCACCTTGAAAGCCCCGGGATCCCATATGGGCGCCGGTTCTAATCCCAGCAGCTCCACTTCCCATCCAGCTCCCTGCTTGTGGCCTGGGAAAGCAGTTGAGGACAGCCCAAAGGTTTGGGACCCTGCACCTGCGTGGGTGACCCGGAAGAGGTTCCTGGTTCCCGACTTCGGATCGGCGCGTACTGGCCCGTTGCGGCTCACTTGGGGAGTGAAACATCAGATGGAAGATCTTCCTCTCTGTCTCTCCTCCTCTCTGTATATCCAGCTTTCCAATAAAAATAAAATCTTTATATATAAAAAAAAAGATAGTGCAGGATTGTTAAGGGCTCAGAGATAAATTGTGGTGTTTGTAGTCAATCGATTTTGAGGATTGCAAGACCATTAAAAGAAGAAACAATCTTTTCCATAAATGATGCTGATGGGACAACTGAATATTTACATACAAAAGAAAGAAGCTGGGGCCCGGCGGCGTGGCCTAGCGGCTAAAGTCCTCGCCTTGAAAGCCCCGGGATCCCATATGGGCGCCGGTTCTAACCCCGGCAGCTCCACTTCCCATCCAGCTCCCTGCTTGTGGCCTGGGAAAGCAGTGGAGGACGACCCAAAGCTTTGGGACCCTGCACCCACGTGGGAGACCCGGAAGAGGTTCCAGGTTTCCGGCATCGGATCGGCGCGCATCGGCCGTTGTGGCTCACTTGGGGAGTGAATCGTCGGATGGAAGATCTTCCTCTCTGTCTCTCCTCCTCTGTGTATATCTGACTTTGTAATAAAATAAATAAAAAAAAAAAAGAAAGAAAGAAGCTGGAGGCATGTGACACAGTACTTAAGATGTCTTTTGGGAGCCCGGCGCCGTGGCCTAGCAGCTAAAGTCCTCGCCTTGAACGCGCCAGGATCCCATATAGGCACTGGTTCTAATACCAGCAGTTCAACTTCCCTTCCAGCTCCCTGCTTGTGGCCTGGGAAAGCAGTTGAGGACGGCCCAAAGCCTTGGGACCCTGCACCCACATGGGAGACCTGGCGGAAGCTCCTGGCTCCTGGCTCCAGATCAGCACAGCACCGGCCGTTGCACCTATGTGGGGATTGAATCATCGGATGGAGCATCTTCCTCTTTATCTGTCCTCCTCTCTATATATCTGACTTTGTAATAAAAAATATAAATAAATCTTAAAAAAAAGATGTCCCTTGGCATGCCTAAATCCCATATTGGAGTGATGTGTTCAAGTTTCAACTCCACTTCCCATTTCACTTCCTGCTAATGAGTACTTTGGAGAATGGCAGATTTACAGAGAGAAGGAGAGACAGAGAGTAAGATCTTCTGTCTGCTGGTTTATTCCTCAAGTGGTTATAAGAGCTGGAGCTGAGCTGATCCAAAGCCAGGAGCCAGGCTCTTCCTCTACATCCCACCCCCCCGCCCCAGTGGGTGCAGGGTCCCAAGACTTTGGGCCGTCCTTGACTGTTTCCCAGGCCACAAGCAGACAGCTGGATGGGAAGTGAAACAGCCGGGATATGAACCAGTGCCCATATGGGATCCCAGGTGTGCAAAGTGACAACTTAATCTACTAGGCTACTGCCCTGGGCCCACTAATTCCACTTTCGTGTAGAATAATTTTCTTCCCTAAAATTCTTTTAAAACCGTAATGTGTTTATTTTTTATAATGATTATATGGTTAATCAGAATGGGGAAGACTGAAGTTCAGGGAAAGTGGGTGAAATCATCGTTTCCAAATTTTCTATTTCTTCTTGTTGTTTCTGAGGGAAGGGGAGATATAAAGGGGGAAACCAGAACCGACTTTCCAAATGTCCCAGGACCGTTGGATGAGGATCTGCCACCTGATATTAACCCGCGGTAGCGATGTATGCATGTTCCGAGGGTTCTGCCCAGCTGGTTTGGATAGTTCTGAAATGCTATTGATTTCACCGATCCAAGGGTGAGGCAGCCCTCCCAATGCCCATTGGCTGACATAGTCGACCTTAAGTCTCCATTCACTTAGATCCTTTGCTGTCATCATTTAGCTGAGGTAGTTGTCCAATTTGTTCTGTTCTCCTCCCGCTGCTATGGTTCCAAACGGGCTGCCATATTCTCCATGTGCATCAGCGTCTGTGTCCGCTGCTCTGCCTTTTTCATTGAGGAGGACATGTTCTTGCAGGCCAGCGCAAGGTCCAGGCCAGGCGACCTGAGGACCTGAGCTCCACCCGATCCCCCACCCCTGGGGCTCACAAACCCTTTTCTCAGCTTTGGACCAGCTAAAGGCACTCAAGTGAGGTCTTGGTTGTAGACATACAAATACTGCTTACCTCCGCAGGAGTTAGTGATGGCAGCATCAGAGCCAAGAGACTGGTCTGTAGCCTCGCTGTTCTCTCTCTCTACAAGTCTACCCTCAGGTGTTCAAGGTCATTTTCTTAATCAATCTAGAACTTCTTTGGCTCAAGGCTCAAGAGGATAAGATGAACTCTGTTCTGGGATGACGTTTTTATCACTCTTGCTGCATCAGAAACCAGAATATTTTTTTTTCTTGCAGTGCATTACAAAGACGTTAAAATCACTTCTTGAAGTTTATTTTAAGTGATCTAAAATACTGATAATTTAAATAGGTTAAATTACTACACTGGTTACCCTCCAGAGTGTGTACATCTTTCTCTTAGTTTGAATTCAAATGTATGTTCAAAAGAAGTTTTGGTCGATATTGTTTGTGCATTTCCGCTTTTTTAGCCTGTTCCTAATAATTACAGTTTGAATCTCTTCAGTCTGGAAATGCAAAATCCAAAATGCTGCAAAATCTATACCTTTTTCAGTGTTCATGTGATTTCACAAATGGAAAATTCCACATTATGAAACCTTGTCTCATTCACAAAATTATTAAAAATATTGTATAAAGCTCCCTTCAAGCTATGTATTTATGAAAAACTTAATGACCATTTCCTATTTACAATTGTGTCGCATCTTCCAAATTTTTCATTGTATATACGACATATTTAAAAAAAAACACCTAAAAATCCAAAACAGTTTTGTTCCAAGAATTTTGAATAAGGCATGTTCAACCACTTCTTAAATTTTGTTTCTTAATGTAATAAGTGTTATTGCTAGTAAAGAATTTCCAGAGCCAAATAGTAGGAATGATAGAAACTCTTTAAAGGTCATATGATAAAATTTATTGGAAAATTAGATTTGGTTTGTACCATTTCTAGTAAGTATTAAATTAGACTTTATCTCAGATCTAATGATTATACAATTAGTAATACCTACATCAGATACTATTTTTTCTTGTTATGCAGTTAGTACTTTCATAACTGTGACAGTATAATAAGAAATTGGTAACTGTAAAAAGAAAAATTCTCTGTGTTCCACGTATTCCGCCCTCCCTTTCCTCAAGCCCTGGCAACCATTGATCTTTTTACTGTCTCCATGGTTTTCTTCTAAAATGTCGTGGAGTTGAAATCAAGCAGTATGTAACATTTTCAGATTCACTTGCGTGCATTTAAAAGTTCCTTGCGGTTTTCTGGCTGATAGTCCATCTCTTTTGATGACTTTCATTATGTGAATGCATTCTACTTTATCCATTCACCTATTTTGGGTCATCTTGATGGCTTTCACATTTTGGCAATTATGAATAAAGCTACTGTAAACATACATGTGCAGTTTGTATGTGGACGTAAGTTTTCAGTTCACTTGGGTAAATATTAAGGAGGGCAACTGCTGAATCATATGGTAAGAATATGCTCAATTTTGAGAGTGATTGCCCAATTATCTTTCATTCTGGCTTTAGCATTTTACATTCTCACAATTAGTGAGAGTTCCTGTTGTTTGGCAGACTTTTGTTCCAGTCATCCTATGGGTTTAAAGCAGTATTGCCCTGTCATTTTGATGTATGTTTTCCTGACAGCTTATCCTGAGTATCTTTTCATGTGCTAATTGGCACATTTGTGTATTTCTTGGAAAAATGCAGATCCTTTGCCCTTTTAAAAATGTTGAGTTGTTTTTTTCTTATTGAATGTTATGAGTTCTTTGTTCTAGATCTAAGTTACATTATGAGATGTTCATTTTGAAAATATGACGTCTTCTTTTCGTGTGCTTTGTTGATAGTGTTCTTTGAAGCCTGAAAGTTTTTGAATGTGGTAAATATTCGTTTCAGGTGTTTTTTTTTTTTAATTGCTTGTGTCTGGATATCATAGCTAAAGATCATTTGCCAATCGTGATTTACTCTTTAACTCTTATATAATAGCATCCACTGTTCTAAATCTTTCTATTTTTTATTTAGTTTTTAAAAGTGTTTTCAGAAGAGGAGACAGAGAGAGAGAAATAGACATATACAGATGGCTCCCTTCAGCTGGTCCGCTGTTTGGATGCCTGCTGCTGCTGGGATCAGGCAGGGTGAAGCCAGGAGTTGGGAGCATGGTCCAGGTCTCCCATGGGGACTGTAGGGACTCAGTTACTTGAGCTATCATCTGTGGCCTCCCAGGTTCCAAATTATCAGAAAACTGAAAGTAGGAGCTGGTACTAGAACTCAACCCCCAAAACTCCAGTATAGATGCTGGTATTTTAATTACTAGGCAAAATGTCTATAGCATGTTTTAAAATACTATCTTTTTCAGGCTTGGTGCAATGGCTGAGTGGCTAAAGCCGCATACCTGCTGGATAGCCCAAAGCCTTGGGACCTTGCACCTGCATGGGAGACCCGTTAGAATCTCCTGGCTCCTGGCTTCAGATCAGCTCAGCTTTGGCTGTTGTGGCCACGTGGGGAGTGAATCAATGGATGGAAGATCTTTCTGTTTTGCCTTTTCTCTACAAATCTGCCTTATCAAGGGAAAAAAAAACACTTTTAAAAAAAGATTTCTTTTATTTTATTTTAAAGATTTATTTTTATTGGAAAGGCAAATATACAGAGAGGAGGAGAAGAAACAGAGAGGAAGATCTTCTGTCCGCTGATTCACTCCCCAAGTGACCTCAACGACTGGAGCTGAGCCAATCTAAAGCCAGGAGCCAGGAGCTTCTGCAATTCACATTAATTCTCGCAGCTAGCTGCGTTCTTCATCGATGCATGAGCCGAGTGATCCAGAGCCAGGAGCTTCTAACGGGTCTGCCACTCAGGTGCAGGGTCCCAAGTCTTTGGGCCGTCCTCGACTGCTTTCCCAGGCCACAGGCAGGGAGCTGGATGGGAAGCAGGGCTGCCAGGATTAGAACTGGTGCCCATATGGGATGCTGGAACGTTCAAGGTGAGAACTTTAGCCTCTACGCTACGCTATCATGCCGGGCCCCAAATAGATCTTCAATGTGTTGGTTCTCTCCCCAAATGGCCGCAAGAGCTAGGGCTGATCTGATCCGATTTGAAGCCAGGAACCGGGAAGTTCTTCTGGGTCTCTCACATGGGTACAGGGTCCCAAATCTTGGGTCGTCCTCTGCTGCTTTCTCAGGCCACAAGCTTGGAGCTAGATCAAAGGTAGAGTAGTCAGAGACACGATTTAACATCCAAATAGGATGCTGGCTGTAGCAGCAGAGAATTAATTTGCTCTACCACCATGTCCCTCTCCTACCTCCCCCACCAAAAAAGACTTTCTAAAGGGAAGTTTTAGGTTCACAGCAAAATTGTTAGAAGTAGATGCAAAGATTTCTTGTATGACCCCTGCCTCTATGCAGGCACAAACTCATCCATTATCAACATTCACTGTTAGAGTGTGGGTTTGTTGCAATTGATGAACCTGTATTGATCAACATAGTCACCCAAATTTCATAGAATCTTGGCTAGTAAGTGCATTGTGCGCCTGTGAGTGTGGATAAATGTATAACGAATGATACATATCTAGCATTAGAGTATCCTACAGGCTATTTCACTGTCCTAACATTATGTTGTATTTTTGTTCTCTAAAACGCTCATCGTATGATTTTTTTTATAGTTTCCTTTTATTCTGCTGAGAACTGTATTTTCATTTATTTAAGGAGCTGTTTGTCTTGACCTCACAGAGCATAATCATAATGACTGCTTTAAAGTTGCTAATTTTGGGCGTGGTGCGATAGCGAAGTGGTTAAAGTCCTCACCTTGCACGCGCCAGAATCCCATATGGGCGCCAGTTCTAATCCCGGCAGCCCTGCTTCCCATCCAACTCCCTGCTTGTGGCCTGGGAAAGCAGTCGAGGACGGCCCAAAGCCCTGGGACCCTGCACCGCGTGGGAGACCCGGAAGAGCTCCTGGCTCCTTGCTTTGGATTGGCTCAGCTCCAGCCGTTGCAGCCGCTTGGGGAGTGAACCATCACACAGAGGATCTTTCTCTCTGTCTCTCCTCCTCTCTGCATATCCGCCTCTCCAATAAAAATAAATAAATCTTTAAAAAAAATTTTAAAAAATAAAGTCGTTAATTTCAACATCTGAATCATTTTGAATTTGGCATCTGCTGAATGTCTTTTCCCTTGAGAATTACTGACATTTTATTGGTTCTTTGTGTACCAAGTAATTTTGAATTGTGTACTAGACATGTGGTTAGTATGTTAGTGAAAATCTGTTCTCATTAACGTCCTCTGGTGAATTGTGATTTTTTTTCAGTCTGTCAGCCAGATTAGGTGCAAATCCTAAGTTCTAGTTCACTTTTGTGTGCATCGGTTCCCATGTCAGCTGAGTTTTCAAAGCCTTCACTTCTGCGCAGGGTTCCTTTCTGTGCTGTTTTACCTGGTGCTGCCAGGCTCACTCCCTTCTATGTTGATTTGGGTCTCCCTCAGGCGTGCTCAGCTCCAAAGTGAGCCTGAGATATGTGGTGTGCATATCTGCATGTACATGGCCAGATTGCCTTTTCCAGCTGTCTGCTTTTTGTTATTCCCTGCACATTGGCCGAGTTGCGAGGCCCCCCAGTTGTCTCAGTCCAGGAAGATGGATTCCTCGGAGTTTCTCTCCCCACACTGCCTGCGTCAGCTCTGCTGGAGATCTCTCTGATTAGTGTTGGAAAATAAAGCAGGGGCAAAATACGGACAGCTCACCCCAGTGCGAAACAATTCGGGTTTTGACTACCCATCCCAATGCAGCAACCAGTTGTTGCTTCGTTTTTACAGCTCTCAGAGAGTGGCTGCTTGTTTTTGTCTGTTTGTTTGTTGTTTTCAGAGATCTGAATTGTTATAAGTAGGAAAGACATATTGAAGTGGGCTGGTTCCATCTTTGCTGGCACAAAAATTAGTACATCTACAGGATTTCTTTTAGTGAGTGTGCAAGTGGCACATTCCTCTTTGTTGTCTGTCTGGAAATGTCTCTGTTTTGCCTTTGCCCCCAGAAAATAACTGGTATTGTCTGTCTTTCTAAAAAAATCTTAAGAAATTAAAATATAATTTTTAAGTTCATTTTTTATAATAATGTATTTTTCTTTTACACACACATATCTTTTTTTAAAGATTCACTTATTTTGATTGGAAAGGCAGATCAGATTTACAGAGAGAAGGAGAGACAGAAAGAAGATCTGCCATCTGCTAGTTCACTCTCTAAATGACTGCTGAAGCCAAGAGCCAGGAGCTTCTTCCGGGTCTCCCACACGGGTGCAGGGTCCCAAGGCTTTGGGCCGTCCTCGACTGCTTTCCCAGGCCACAAGCAGGGAGCTAGCTGGGAAGTGGAGCAGCTGGGACATGAACCGGTGTCCATATGGGACCCCAGCACTGCAGGTAGAGGGTTACCCTGGTGCACAATGGTTCCAGTCCCCTCTTATACATAGCTTTTACTATGATTATTTTTTTATGATCTGTTGGCACTTTTGAAAGGAAGAATTGCCAAGAAATAGCTTTCCTGTGGATAGCAGAGTCCCAGGCCCTGAGGCGTGTTTCATTGCTTTGCTGCTCTCCCATGTACTTTAGCAGGGATCTGGATGAGAAGTCAAGCAGCCTGGATGCTGGCATTGTAGGTAGTGGTTCTTAACCCACTGCACCACAACTCTAGAGCCTTACAAATTTCTGTTCTAATATCTTATGATTTCATCATAATGTGTAAAAAAACAAAAACAAACCAAAAAGTTACCAGAAACTCTTAAAAGGCTCCATGGAGGGGCAGTGTTGTCCTTATTTAGCTGGATTCCTCCGAAGCAGTGATCATCTCGGACTGTGGTTGGCCAGCCTCAGCTGGCGGTGAGTTGGGGCTTGCAGACCTCCAGGGCCTCAGAGTCACAAGGCTGGATTTTCTCCCCACCCTCTTAAAGACAAAATGACAAGGAGTCCAACATCTTCAGTTAGAGCTTCTATCCACATTCTGTTTGGTCTGCATTTCTGGGCTTGTATCCAACCAGTAGTGATTTCCTTCCTTGACTCTTGTAAACCTGCAAATTTGGCAAAGATTTTAGCTAATGTGCATCACTCCTTTCTTGCTTCACATTTCATTATTCTTCAGTCTTCACTGGTTCATGGATTACACGGTGGCATCATTTTTCCCAAGAGACTTTTGTGTTTCCCTTTTGTCACCCATGTGTTGGTTACTCAGTGGCATGTTTTTTCTTTTTTTTTTTTTTTTTTCACGGTGTAATTTGTTCTTGTTGTGGCTATTGTTGTAATCCATACCAGTTGTTGACCTTTTTCATGGCTTCTCATTTATGGAAATGTATAGTGATGGAGTGCTGGGATCTACCATATCCAGATGTAGGGGTATAATGCAACATGCATTCCTGCTTCCAAAGAAAAGATGGACTCCCAATGAAACTGTTGGAAATGTGTAGACAATAGGATGCCAGACTGTCTGACACTGTCTATACCAGCAATGTCAGGGCATACTTATATAAGACACTGATGGAATTATGACTCCTTATGCAGGACTATACTATTGTAGCAACATGGGGAAAACCTGACAAGGGTTGGGAGTTTGGTGAGGGAAATCCCAAATAAAATAAAATTTTTTAAAAAGATATTTAAGTTCATTACTGATACTAAAGCTACTCATGACACTCTCATTGGCTCCTTTGCTCTCCTCCTACCTTCTCTTCTTCCCTCCAGTTATCTCACTTATTTCCTATTATCTCCCAGTTATTTACATTATTTCAGTTAAAATTAATGTACTGCATTTTTTAAAGTTATTTACTTGAAAGAGAGATTTACAGAAAGGAGATACAAAAAAAGAAAGTCTTCGCTGCATTGGTTCACTCCCCAAATGTCTGCAGTGACCCGAGCTGAGCTGATCTGAAGCCAGGAGCCAGGCACTACTTCCAGGTCTCCCAGGTGGTTGCAGGGTCCCAAGGTTTTGGGCTATCCTCCAATGCTTTCCCAAGCCATAAGCACAGAGCTTGATGGGTACTGGAACAGCCGGGACATGAACCATCATCCATATAATATCCTGGCTCTTGTGAGGGAAGGATTAACTAATTGGGTCATTGCACACAGCCCAAGATGGGGTATTTATTTATACATCATCTTTTGCAGGCATTAAAAGAGAGCTACTTCTGCAGGGCCTTAAGTTCCAGGTACTTCTGGCCTACAGGTGCTCCAGATGGAAGATTAGTGTGCCATAACGCTATGTGCCTGCTCCCTAATTTTTTTTTAATCCATTTCTACGATGGGCCTTCAAAAAGTTCAAAAAATGGAGCAAGCACTGTGGCTCAACAGGCTCATCCTCCACCTGCAGATGCTGGCATCCCATATGGACACTGGTTTAAGTCCCAGCTGCTCTACTTCCCATCCAGCTCCCTGCTTATGGCCTAGGAAAGCAGCAAATGATGGCCCAAAGCCTTGAGCACCTGCACCGACATGAGAGACCTGGAAGAGGCCCCTGGCTCCTGGCTTTGGATCAGCTCAACTCCAGCTGTTGTGGCCACTTGCGGAGTGAATTATCTGATAGCTTTAGCCGCTAGGCCACGCCGCCGGGCCCGTGAATCATCTGATGGAAGATCTCTGTGTCCTCTGTAAATCTGCCTTTCCAATAAAAATAAAAATAAATATTTTTCAAAGTTCTTAAAAGATGTGTACTATGGAAAAGCTATACATCAATTTTAAATTCCTTGTAACAACATAAACTTCCCTTTTAATTCCATTTTCCACAGACTTTTTGAAGTCCCTGTGTTGTTGTTGTTTCAATGCAGATCACAGTTTCTGGCACTTGCCAGAGGAGAGAAGCATGTATGAGCATGAGCTGACCTAGGGTCAGCCTGCCTCATCCTCCTAGCTCTGGTCACTGAGGTGGCCTAACAGCAATGTCACTGCCTAGTAGGAAAAATCCCTAGCGCTCAGGCTGTGGTCTCTGAAAACCATTGCCTATCACAGGTAGGCTGGGCTCTCGGAGACATGACTTATTCCAGGTCTGGGGCAAGGGAAGTACAAGGTAAGGCAGATGGTTCTAGAAAACAGTGATGTTCTCATGGATCAATAGGGGCAGGTTGCGTGAATCACTGTCACGCTTTTAGATGCCTGTAAAGGCGATGGCATCAGACTCGAAACATAGAATTTGTGAAAATGAGGAACTTTATA
Source organism: Ochotona princeps (assembly GCF_030435755.1). Lineage (NCBI taxonomy): Eukaryota > Metazoa > Chordata > Mammalia > Lagomorpha > Ochotonidae > Ochotona > Ochotona princeps. The sequence goes on along the minus strand of NC_080865.1, from coordinate 27,691,038 downwards.
ATGACACTCAGGATAAAGTGTGAAGATGTTTATTTGTCAGCCGGCTGCCGTCCACGCCCTCGTCATCCCCCTCTTCCTCCTCCCAGGAGAAGAGTTACCCTAACATTCCGGGGATGAATGGCACATGCCTTTTTAAAACACTTGGTAACTGAAATAGGTTACGGGCTCCACATCGTCACTATTATTTGACATATATATATATTTGATTTTCTTAAATTCCACTTTAAAGCAGCTTAATTTTACGATTTTGATTCCAGGTTGCAAACATTTAAAGTGTGTGTAGCAGCCCCTTGACTGTCTTGTAATCTGCTAACTGTTGTGGATTTTCATGTAAAGAATGCATGCTGCTTTTATATGTATTTAATCATGACATTTAATTTTGCTGGGCCTTGGCCTGCCCGCCCGCCTGCCTGCGACCCCTGCTGCCAGTCTCGGGTCCCTGAGAGCAGGTGGTATCTTGTGACAGCAAGACGATTTTCTAAAAAGTCTTATTAGAGTTTCTATTTTTCTCCTGAGTGGCCCTCTTCCCCTCACCTTCTGTTTTTTTTTTTTTTTAAGATTTATTCATTTTATTACAGCCAGATATACACAGAGGATGAGAGACAGAGAGGAAGATCTTCCGTCCGATGATTCACTCCCCAAGTGAGCCGCAACGGGCCGATGCGCACCCATCCGAAGCCGGGAACCTGGAACCTCCTCCGGGTCTCCCAAGTGGGTGCAGTGTCCCAATGCATTGGGCCCTCCTCAACTGCTTTCCCAGGCCACAAGCAGGGAGCTAGATGGGAAGTGGAGCTGCCGGGATTAGAACCGGCGCCCATATGGGATCCCGGGGCTTTCAAGGTGAGGACTTTAGCCGCTAGGCCACGCCGCCGGGCCCTTTCACCTTCTGTTTTAAAAGGCAATAGTCAGTCAATCCACATTTGCAGCATAGCCCTAAGGCTCCTGGGCTGGTCCCTTTCTGAGATGGTCAGTGAGTCCCCAGAAGCCCACCCTCCAGCTCTGCCAGCACTGTAGGCTCTCTGGGCCCAGCTCCCAGTCAGCAGTGACCATGATGCGGTACAGGGCATCCCCCCTCTCTCCCACCTTCTACGGGTATTCTCAATAAACAGTGTACGGTTGTTGGGGCCCAGAGGAAAAAAAAAAACATTTTCCCCAGTTGGGGAAACTACTAACTCAACCACAGGCTGTTTAAAGTGGTAGTTGATAATAAAAACATTAAGCACTCACTTTATTTTGTCTTTTTCGTAGAATCTACCTTCCCAATAAAAATAAATAAATGTTTTTGATTTCTTTATTTTAATTGGGAAAGGAGATTTACAGAGAGGAGAGACAGAAAGTCTTGCATCTGCTGTTTCACTCACCAGTTGACCACAATGGCCAAAGCAGAACAGATCTGAAGCCAGGAGCTTCTTCTGGGTCTCTCACACATGGGTGCAGGGTCCCAAGGCTTTGGACTGTTCTTGACTGCTTTCCCAGGCCATAGGCTGGGAGCTAAATGGAAAGTAGAACATCCAGGACATGAACCAGTTCCTATATGAGATCCTGGTGCTTGCAAGGGGAGAACAAGCCAACTGAGCCATCTTGTTTGGCCCAAAAAGAAATATTTTTTTTAAAAAGTTACAGAAAGTACAGGGATAGAAAAAAAATGCATTTCTTTATTTTTTTAATATTTATTTATTTATTTATATTGGAAAGTTAGATATACAGTGAGGAAGAGAGACAGAGAGGAAGATCTTCTGTCCGATGAGTCACTCCACAAGTGGCTAAAATGGCCAGAGCTGAGCCAATCTGAAGCCAGGAGCCAGGAACCTCTTCCAGGTCTCCCACACGGGTGCAGGATGTACAGTAGCTGTGAAATGGAGACTAACAGTCAGATGTGAGGATGTAGTATGGTATGCATTTCTACTTCCAAACAAAGATGGACTTACAATGAAACTGTTTACTATATCTTGACAATAGGATTCTGGACTCTCTGCCATTGTCCATGCCCGCAATGATGGACATATGACTGAGTATGAAGAACTGTATGTTAGTAATGATATAGAGGAACTGGGGGGGGAGGGAACTGGGGAGGGGATAAGGGAATATGAAACTGTACTATAAAATAATAACAACAATAATAAAATGTATGTAAAAAAAGAATGCATTTCTACCCACGAGGTAGCAACTAAAAAAACTCAAAAGGAACAGAAGAGCACATACCAAAAACGACCTAAATAATAAGATGCTATTTGTGGTCCTTGAATTGATCCTGATTTGGACCAAACAGTTGTTTGGCCTGGTGCAATGCCTCAGCAGCGAAATCTTCACCTTGTAAGTGTCAGGATCCCATATGGGCACTGATTTTGTCCCCGCTGCTCCAATTCCCATCCAGCTCCCTGCTTGTGGCCTGGGAAAGCAGTGGAGGACTGCCCAAAGCCTTGGGACCCTGCACCTGTGTGGGAGACCCAGAAGAAGCTACTGACTCCTGGTTTTGGATCAGCTCGGCTCCAGCCGTTGAAGCTGTTTGGGGATTGAACCATGGGATGGAAGATCTTTCTGTCTCTCCTGTCTATAAATCTGATATGCCTTTCCAATAATAATGAATAGTAAAAATTAAGTCAATGTAGTTGATACAATGGACAGATGGAGTTTGTTAACAAACCTACGAAATCATATAGACACTGTGGTGCATTTTTGTGAAAAGTCCACATCTAAGGGTGGGCATTTGGTGTAACGATTAAGATGTTGGCTGGCACATCTATATTCTGCATCAGTGTCTGGCTTTGAGTTCTGATTCTGCTTCTGATTCTAGCTTCCTACTAAGGCACAACATGGAGGCAGCAGGTGGGGACTCCAGAAGTTGGGCCATGTCACCCAAGTGGGAGTCGTTGCCTGAGCTCCTGGCCCCTGGCTTCAGTCTGGCCCAGCACTGGCTGCTGTGAATCTTTGGAAGTCAAACAGCAGATGGAATGTCTCTCTGTGTCTGCCTCTCTCTCTCTGTCCATCTGTCTCTCTGCCTTTCGATCAAACAAACAAACAAAAAGATTTCCAGTTATTTCCTTACATCTGGAGACTCTCACTGTGCAATAGTTTCCAAAGACTAATCTAGATGTTGTGGACATCTTCAGGGAGCAGTTATGTCTACCATATGATGTGTTTTTTATTTTGTTTTTGTGTCTGCAGTTCTGATTTGATGCAGTGTGTATGAGTTAGTTCAGATGTACAAGTTAAAAATAGGAAATGTCATAGTTTAATATCTAGTGACATGATAGGTGGTTATTTATAAACTCTTATCAGGCTTAATGTGAAATTTGAGCTTTACATTTACTCAGGGTTTTTTTTTTTATGTTAACCAAATCAGAAAATTCCAACTCACAAGTAAATGTTATTAGAATGGCAGCAAGATTTAAAATATATATATATATATATATATATATATATATATATATAATTTATCAATTTGAGAAGGAAAGAGAGTGAGTGATCCCATCTGCTGGCTCATTCCCCGAATGTCTGCAGTAGCCAGAGCTGTTGCTGCAGCTGGGAGCGCAAAGCAAGCGCGCTCTCCCGGCAGCAGGCAGGAGAGACGCAGTCCAGTCCCTTGACGCTGCGAGTGTTTGATACCCGGGTCAGAAACTTCTGTAGCATGGGCTGCACAGAGTTCTCTAAGTTCCTTCCGCACTGTGTTGCACAAGACACTAAACAGATGGGGTGTGGTGGTCGAATTCTTTCCAGTCCAGTATTTTACCTCAGAGGCAGCACCACTGAGAGACATGCTTTGAAAACATGTGGGGTTATTTTGGTTGTTACAGCGATTGAAAGAGATCTCCTGGCATTTAGTGGGCAGGAGCCAAGAACGTCACATGTCCTTCAATGCATGTGACCTTCCGGCAGGGAAGAGCTTTCCTGCATCTCGCCCAGTTTTCAAATACTCGCCAAGACATTCATGTATACCAAAAAACCTATCTGTAACTATCGGAGTCTAAATCTAACCTCATTTTATATGTAAAGGCCTTTCCCCCCCCCCCCGCTGTTGGGCATGTGATGTTGTCACAGATTTGCATGTCATTCTAATGTGGGGGCCATGCTTATCCTCTTTGTCTAATTCCAGTTTTAGCATATTACTGCTGAAGCAAGCATAACTCAGAGTATTTTTGTGTAGTTTTAATATACATGGAATTTTCCAGGAATGGAACTACTGTATAAATTGAAAGGAGTGTGTGCTGTTTTGTTTGGAACTTTACCAAGATTGGCTTGATGTTTCAGAAAATCTCACCAATGACATCAATACCATTTATGGGCTGTGCTGCTGTCTTCCATTTGCCCTTGCGACTCCCTCCACCCTTCCCTACCTGCTCAACACCGCAGGCAGGACTCGTGGCAGCTGGGTTTCTAGCTCTCCAGCTTGTAGGTGGGTTAACTTGAAGGGAGGCAAAGGCAGGAGATCTGGAAGGTGGTAGGAGACTGCGATTTGCCACTGGAAATGCCCATCAGGAGCGAGTGTGAATGCATGCAGCACTGCTGCGATAGACACGATATGTTATAGGGAAGGTCAGGTTCAAGCTGTTGGGAAGGTACAAGTAAACTGCGTGAAGAAGTGCTTCCGGTTGGTTTCCACAGAGCACCCTTCTCCTTTAACCCACATTTCTGGCTGCCTGCGGAGTTCCCTATCGCTGCTTAACAGACAAAAGGCACAGACCTGATTTATGCACAGTTTCCTGGCACATTTTACAAGTGGATTCTATCTCCCGAAAGATGGTGCTGAAGGAAAGTGCTCCTAGGGGCAAAGTTTTGGGCAGTGCAGCTTGTCATCCACTTTGCGTGGAAGAGGAAGTGGCCTATTTTCTCTCTGGCAGGAGCCTGAGCATCCTGGCTGCTACTTGTTGGGTATGCCGAGAATGTGCAGCCCTTTGTCTTTGCTCCTGTGCACTTACTCAGGACTCAGTTGCAGGCCACCGCCCTGAGGGATACAGGGCTGTCTCCTTTTGGGACAAAGAGTGAGCTGTCTCTATGAGACATGAGTTGTCCAAGGCCAGCATTGCTTGGCTGTGACACCAACGTACACCAAGTGCATAGCACATACTCGGGGACCCATCTGCATGGCCCTGTGGGACCTGGAGTTGGGGAAGTGATGTAAATTACTGCGTGTTGCGCATGCGTGAAATGGGTATACCAGTCCACAAGAGGCTGGTTTGTAAGTAGGAGGAAATCTCAGACCACAACCAATATTTATGGACTTTGCAGTTAGCTTCAGAAGCTTTTGAACATTATGTGATTTGTGCCTGATTCATATTGAGGAACCCAACACTGAATTATTTTCCCTTAGTGAGAAAAATTGCTGCTTTTGTATTTTTAGACAAAAAAAAAAATAAATCCATCACTGCACATCTATTGAAAACCATTTATGTTTTAATGGCTTTAGGAAAATATTTGATCAGGTTTCATAGCAAACAGTACTAAAGCCTAAGAGTGCTTGGATTGTCAATATAATATACCAAAACCTCAAATATTCATTACCATTTCTATTCAGACTGTAAATTGATATCTTTACATGCCTCATAGTTGTTTATATTACCACTTTGCTCCTTTGCTTTTCATAGTAAGAATTACATTTCTTAAATCTGTCTTTACTTCTCTCCATTCTAAATAATGGAATTCTAGCGCTGGTCTGGAAAACTACAAACCTTCCTGACTGCGGGAATGAGAAACCTTAGCAACAGAACAAAGAAGCGGTGATTTTCTAGTCTCTCAAAATGTCCTTGAAAATGTTATTTCTAGTATCTGAAACCCAGAGCTTGTGGCTTGTTCTGTGAATATAACCTTGGCCTTAAAAAGCCTGTAATTCTTTCTGTTTGTATTACTAAGTAATCTGTTTCCCTGGTAATGGTATTTAAATTGATGTTTCCAAGTCCTAACTGCTATGAATACCTATGAGCTTTCTTTAATAGCCAAAAGAATTGAAAATGTATGCACACAAGAACCTGAGTGCAAATGTTAATAACAGCTTTATTCATCAAAACCTGGGAACAACCAAGATGTCTTGGAACAGGTGGCTGGTTAAGACAACCTACAATGGAATATTAGTCAGCAATAAAAAGAAAAGGTCTGCTAATTCATTCAACAGTGTTGGTGAATTTTTTTTTTCTTAAAGATTTGTTTATTTATTTACCTGACAAGCAGAGTGATAGTTACAAAAGGAGGGCAAGCAGGAGGAAGATGCGGGGGAGGGAAGGAGTGGGAGGGAATCTTCCATGCTGGTTCACTCTCCAAATGACTGGACCGGTGGGAGCTGGTCAAGACCAAAGGCAGTAGACTGGCAATGCATCTGGGTCTCCCACAGGGGTGGCAAGGGCCCCAGGACTTGGGTGATCTGCTGCTTTCCCAGGCACGTTAGTAGGGAGCTGCTTCAGAAGTGGAGCAGTCCAGGCTCAAACAAGCATTCCAGTGGAGGTTGTGAGCCGCTTAATGTGTTGCACCACAGTGCCAACCCAGAATTGTTTTTCTTAGTGACAAATTATACATAACACACAGGTGAATCTTAAATATGTTTTGCCAAGTGATAGAAGCTGTGTCCTGAAGACCCAAAAATGTGCTGTATGATTCCATGTGTACACCATCTTGAAAATAACAAAACTATAGAAAAACATATTAGTTTCCTATCAATGCTGTAACAAATTACTACAAATGTAGTGGCTTACAACACATATTTACTCTCAGTGATCTAGATGCCAAAAGTCCAGAATCTGCTCCATCAAGCCAAAGTCAAGGTACTGGTGGCAGGGCTGGGGGAATTTGTTTTCTTGCCTTATGCAGCTTCCAGAGACTATCTGCATGGCTTATATTGTGGCCACTGCAGCCATTGACCATCATCCTTACACCTACTACCTCTTTGGACTTTCTTGCTACTCCCTTTTAATGACCCTTGTTATTCACTTTAGGTCCCACCAGGAAAACTGAAACAGTAGCTCAAGATCCTTAATATAATCTTATCTGTAAATTCCCTTTGCCATGCTCGTATCAAACAACAGTCACAGGCTTCTGGGATTTGGATGTAGATATCTTTTTGGAGTCATTACTTATTTTTTTAAAAGATTTTCATTTTATTTTGATTGGAAAGTCAGATATACAGAGAGAAGGAGAGACAGACAGGAAGATCTTCCATCTGCTATTTTACTCCTCAAGTGGCCACAACGGCCAAAGCGCTAATCCAGAGCCAGAAGCCAGGAGCTTCTTCCGAGTCTCCCACACGGGTGCAGGCTCCCAAGGCTGTGGGCCGTCCTCGACTGCTTTCCCAGGCCACAAGCAGGGACCTGGATGGGAAGTGGGGCCGCTGGGGTTAGAACCGACACCCATATGGGATCCTGGCACTTGCAAGGTGAGGACTTTAGCTGCTAGGCTACTGTACTGGGTCCGAGTCATTACTTACTTTAGAACAGAACTGAAAACATGTCAGTGGTTTCCAGTGATTAGGGAACATAATGTTAAGTGAAATGAACCAGGCACCAAAAGTTAGATGTTACACTGCTGTGGTTTGTATATGGTTTGTCCCTCCAAAATTCATGTTCAAGTTTAATCTCCAATGTGAGGTAAGAGAAACTTAATCTGACTGTGGAGCTTTCGACAGGTGGTTAGGATTAGTGTGGTGGGCATGGTAGCCCCGTGGGTGAATCCTGGCATCTCAAAAAGAGAGAGCAGAAGAGCTCCATGAGTGTACTGCCTGCCTCTTGCCCTGTGATGCCGCGCATCACTTTGGGACTCCGCCAGTAACAACACCATCACCAGATGCAGCTTCTTATCTTAATACCTCTGGAACCATGAGCCACATAAACATGTTTTTAAAAACTTTACCCAGAGTGATCTTTTTGTTGTTGTCAACAGGAAACAATCTAAGGCATGTGTGATGTCACTTACATGTGGAATGTAAAAAAGTTGAACTCATAGAAGAGTGGTATGGAACTCGGGAGTAGAGTGGTGATGACCAGGGTGAAATATCGGTCAAAGGATACGGAATTTTAATTAGATTGGAGATCTTTTGTATAACATAATGACTGTAGTTAATAACAATCCATTGTATCCTTGAAAGTTCCTAAGTTAGTACATTTTTAGGTGCTTTTCCGACAAAAAAAAAATATGTAAGGTTGTTAAATGTGCTCATTAACATATTTACATGTTAATTTGCTCAATTAGTCATTCTTCAACGTGTACATATTTCCAAGCAACATATTGTGTATTGTAAATACATATGTGATTTTTCTTACCAATTAGAAAACAAAATAATTTAATTGCATTAAAACTGTATGGCTATACTGAATGGGCTGGGCTAGCTGCTGATATGTAGCTTTGGGTAAAGTTGCTTTGACTGGATACTGTAAGGCTGATGACAGAAAGAACTGGGCATAAATGCTGGAGTCAGGAGCCAGATAAAGAACAGATTTATATATGCACATAGGTTAATGCGTGTGGATGTTTTTCCCACCTTGGATTGCTGAGATGGCCGCCAATTAATGACTCTTTGGTAGCAATAAACAGATGTAACACCCAGATCTTTATTTCGGAACAACATTCACCAGTAATTGCAACCAGGACTTGTTGGAAGAAATGGCAGGCTCTAAGAACAGGCCAGGACAAGGAAGATGGTGTGTAGAACTTATTCTTTTAAAAGGTTTATTGGAAAGTCCAATTTACAGAGAGGAGGAGAGACAGAGAGAAAGATCTTCCATCTGCTGATTCACTCTGCAGTGGTAGAGTTGCCAATCGGAAGCCAGGAGCCAGGAGCCAGGAGCAAGGAGCTTTTTCCAGGCCTCCCACGCTGGTGCAGGGTCCCAAGGCTCTGGGCTGTCATCGACAGCTTTCCAATACTACAAGTCGGGAGCTGGATGGGAAGTGGAGCAGCCGGGGTGTAAACCAGCACCCATATGGGATCCCAGCGCGTGCAAGGTGAGGACTTTAGCCACTAGGATTTCGCACTGGGCCCTGTGTGGTACTTCTGATAAACAAGAAAAACTGAGGGAAGGAGAGGTCTGCTACTGGCCTCCACGGGCCACTTGCTGGAGTCTCCGTGCAGGGCAGCCTGCCTTCTCTGCTCTAGTCCTTTCCCTGGAAGAAAGTGGACTTGTCAGCCGGGTCGCTGTGCTACTGGCAGTCCTGCTCCGTGTTAGTGCAGCTACACAGTCAGCGTTTGGAAATGTTGCACGTGCACTAGGGAAAGCCCTGTTGCTGCTCTGCTCCATGAGCTTCTTTCCAGGAAGCTGTTATTTGAGAATTAGTAACTGTATCATTTTTTCTTTCACTTTATAATTCCAATGTCATGAATGTATTTACTGTTTTGTTGTTGTTGTTGTTCTTTATTGTTTAGTTTCATTACATGAAAGGCGTCTAGATAGCAACACTGACCTGGAGACAGACAGCTCTTCTGTCGGCTCACTCTCCTGCTGCCCCCCAGGATGTACCAGAGGGAGTGTTGGAGGCTAAGCAGGGGTGCTGGGACTGGAATAGCATTCCCATGAGGTTTGCTGGTAGGGCACCACAGTGCCAGCCCCTACCTCCAGGGACTCTTCACTCCTCTGCTGTAAACAAAGTCAGAAAAACAGAGCAACAGTTAGACTTTTTTGAGAAAACTGTTCTAACTGAATATTTGTGCACTCTGTCAAAATGCCTCCCACATTTCAAAATAGCTAAAGAGGATTTAATGCACCTTGAATGACAGGCACTGTCCTATGTGGACTATAAAGTTATTCACTCTACCAACAGCCATATAAGACTGATATTCTTCTTCTTATCACATTACAGATGAGAAAACCAGGGCCTTGAGGTGTTAGGAACTTGTCTAAGAGCCAGCAAAGAGCCTAAGCAGTGTGATCTCACTCTGTGCAGTGAACTGCTGTGACCAGAATCTTTGCTCCCTTCGGTCCTCTTTCATTTATTTCAATCATGTTATCTGGTTTTCAATTATTATTGCTTCACATGTTTTATCTTCTCTCTTTCCTGTCCTTGTGTCTCTATTATGTATTATACTGTTGTGTTTTATGGTGTCACACGAAAACAGTAGAGGATGGCCCTAAGCCTTGGAAGCCTGCATCCACATGGGATACCCGGAGGAGGCTCCTGGCTCTGTTCTTGCTGTTGAGGCCATTTGGGAAGTGAACCAGTGGATGGAAGATCTTTCTGGCTTTCATTCTCTCTATAAATCTGTCTTCCCAATAAACATAAATCAATCTCAATGGTGTCACACTTTTTGTGTGAAGGAGCCCGTTTAGGAATGCTAGTTTGAGTCTAAGCTACTCTGTTTCTGATCCATTTTCTCGATTATGTGCCTGGGAATGCAGTGGAGGATGGTTTAAGTACTTGGGTCCCTGCCACTTATCTGAGAGACGAGGATGGAGCTCCTGACTTCAGCCTGGCCCAAACCTGGCAGCTGTGCTTATTTGGGAAGCGAGCCAGTGAATGGAAGATATCTCTGTCTTTTAGAAAAATAAAAAGAACTCTGAATTAGTGGGTTAGGAACATACTTGATATGGGACCTTGGAAATGCTACTTGATCTCTTTAATTCTTAGAGCAGCAGAAAGATTCCAACAAAATCAACGGAGTTCCCAAGTCCAATCACATTCATGGCCAGCACTGTTACTTTATCCGGATGCTGGGAGGTTGGAGGGGGAGAACCCAGGTAAAGAACCAAGCAATATCTTAAACAAAAGGCAAGTACCAGCGAGACAATGTGTTTCCACATGTTTTAATGATTGCAGAATACTTTCTCCTTTTTAAGACTTGTTCCTTTGGGCCCTGTATGATGGCTCGATGGCTAAAACCTCACCTTGCATGCCTCGGCATCCCATGTGCATGCTGGTTCGTGTTACAGCTGATCTTTCCCATCCAGCTCCTTGCTTGTGGCCTTGGAAAGCAGTCAACGATGGCCCAAAGTCCTGGGATCCTGCACCTGTGTGCAGGTGACCTGGAAGAAGCTCCTGGCTCCTTGTAGCTCCTGCTTTTGGATCAGCACATCTCTGGCCCTTGTCGCCATTTGGGGAATGAATCAGTGGATGGAAGATCTTTTTTTCTCTCTTTCCTCTTTCTATAACTCTGCTTTTTAAGTAAAAATGAGTAAATCTTTAAAAACAAAACAACAAAATAAACCTTTTTTAAAGTTACTGCCTTTTAGAAGTATACACAAAAGCCACGCACAGATGAATGAAGAAAGAAAAGGTAGGTTACATACACAATGGAATCCTGTCATTGGCAGCAAGAAAAATGAATCTGGAGGACATTATGTTAAAGGAGAAATGCTTTACACACAGAGAAAATATGTGTCCTCATTCTCATGAGGCAACTAAGGCTGATGCAGAGGCTGGATGTGCAGTGCAGAGAAGATGGTTGGCTGTGCGGCCGTGCAGTGAATGGCAGGAATAGCTTGTTACATTCTCTAGCCCAGAAGCGTGTGATCGACGACACTTAACTGTATATCATGGAATATACAGAAAAGATACAAAGAAAAGATAAATGTATGAGGTGATGGTTATGAGAGTTTCACTAATCTGATCCTTGTAAATTGTACATTCATATTGAAATATCACACTATACCTCATCCATATGTATAATTATTGCATGTCAGCTAAATTTCTGAAACATTTAACAGATAATAAAAAAAAAGTTTAAAGAAACAGTGTTGTCAAATGTGTGTATGCCTGAGTAGTTTATTGTTTTTTAACAGGGTCAGTTGTTGCATTGCACAGACTCAGATCTTTGTCAAGCTGAGAAAAATATTTTTCTAGAATATGTTTCCTTATTGTATCTCTTGGCTAGGACAGCAAGTCCTGCGTATGTAGGTTGCCACATCATGTCCTGTTCTTCTTATCGGGCTCATAGTGTTCTCTCCCCACCAGCCTGTGATGTCCGGGTCTCAGGGCTTGGCCTTGGGTGAAAGCCTTCACGACCACAGCAGGTAACTTCTTGTTCTACCCCCAACCTTCCTGAGGCACAGAGGGACCTCAACACAGTGGGTGTTGGAGAATGGAAGCACAAGCGAGGTTTACTCTGGTGCCAATAGGGTTTGCAACCCCTGCACGCCTTTCCCAGGACCCTCTGGCAGCCCATGGTGCGAGCTGTGGGGAGCAATCCTCAGCCCTGGCCCAGCCCACCTAGCCCCTTTCCCCAGGTCACCTGAGGGCAGGGCTTTCTGCCATTCCCCAGGGCTCCCGCTGTCTCTCCAGCAGTGGTGCCGCAGGTATGCGCAGTATGCATGGGTGACCCAGGGCTCCTGCACAGCCACGTGAGAAGCAAGGCCAGGCTGCCCTTGGAGACCCCACTGCACAGACCGGCAGCCTGCAGGGTCCTGGCCTGGGAGCTGGTCCAAGGCAGAGATGACACTGTCAGGTGCCTCCTGGGCCCACCTGAATCCCAATGAGGCTTTGCCTAGTGCCCCCAGGCCACGTGTGCCCATATCAAAGGGTGCCCCTGCTCCATTCCAGAGCATAGGCTCTGCAAGATCTTTTCCTCTCATCCACGTGTCCTTCTGCCCAGGAGGTCATTCTTTACAGGGAAGCTCTGGACTCCTAACCTGGCCAGGTCAGGGCTGACACCCCCTTTCCACCCTTCATCTCCCCTCCCAGCTTAATTTTCCTGTGCCATTCACCCTCGATGTGAGGGGCATGATTTCCATGAGGTTGGGTTCCAGTGCGAAGGCACCTAGCAGACATGTGCACAAATTAAACTTGGCTGAAACCTTGGTTTTATCCCCCAGGACTCCTGCTGCATCATCTTTGGCATAATTGAATAAGCTGGGCCAACATGATGGCTCAGTAGCTAAATCTTCACCTTGTGGGTCCCAGAATCCCGTATGGGTGCCATTTCCTGTCCTGCCTATCCCACTTCCAATCCAGCTGCTTGCTTTTGACCTGGAAAAGCAGTAGAGAATGGCCCAAAGCCTTGGGACCCTGCACCTGCGTGGGAGACCCAGAAGAAACTCCTGGCCCCTTACTTGGGATCAGCGTAGCTCCTGCTGTTGTACCCGCTTGGGAAGTGAACCAGTGGATGGAAGATCTTTCTTTCTCTCCTTCTCTCTGTAAATCTTTCAATAAAAATACACATTCTTTAAAAAAAGGTCACTGCATTCGGTTTGAGCAGCACTCATATAGAACACATTCTTTGGCTTCAAGAGATTAAATTCTATACAAATAATGTGAAAATCTAATCTTTCCCTACCTCAGCAGGAACATTTAAAAACATTTCTAAATGATTAGATTAAGAGGAAATAAATGAAAATTTCAAAATATTTGGAACTTAACAACAAAGCAGAATTTACCTAAGCTCTTATGAAATAGCTAAAGTGGTATTTAGGAGCAGATTAAAGTTAAATGATGTATCAAACAAGGAAAACACAAATAATGATTTACTTGTTCAGAAAAAAGTAGAAAATGGGTAAGAGCTGGTTCTTTCATCAGTGAAACTCTGAAATACAGACATTTACATAAAACAGAACTGCATTTCTTCCTGACCATGTTATCCATGGTTGTCTATTTGGCAGGCATTCCTGCTAAGTCAAGGTAGCTAAATCTTTCATTTGCATGCCTCAAGTAGCATGACCAAACTATCATCGCTTTGCAGCCATCTGACGAAAGGAATGGGCATAAGATAGTGTAGCTTTTTTGTTGTTGTTTAAGTGCAGGACCCTGAAGAGTCAGATCTTGTAACTTTTCACTGGTGACAACTAATGTTAAAAGAGTACCAAGGGTTTTGAATTTCTGCTGTGAAGCTATGTATCCAATTAAAACTCCATCACACTGGGGCTAAAGTCCTTGCCTTGCAAGCGCCAGGATCCCATATGGATGCCAGTTCTAATCCCGGCAGCCCCGCTCCCCATGCAGCTCCCTGCTTGTGGCCTGGGAAAGCAGTCGAGGACGGCCCAAAGCCTTGGGACCCTGCAGCTGCATGGGAGACCTGGAGGAGGCTCCGGGCCCCTGGCTTCAGATTGGCTCAGCTCTGACCATTGCAGCCGCTTGGGGAGTGGATCAGTGATGGAAGAGCTTCCTCTCTATCTCATCCTCTCTGTGTATGTGACTTTCCAATCACACTGAAGGAAAGGAGGATGTTGATGATCACTGCAAATCTACAAAAAGCACCTTATTATACTCAAAATTCAAAGACCAAAACAGTAAGCCTAAATCCAGAAAGTTACAAAAAATAGATGATTAATAATATTAAAATTCAACTAATTCAAGAAATAAAATATAGGTAATTACTTGAAAGAGTAATGGAGAAAAATAAGAGTCACAAGACAACGAAAGGAATGAAAAAAGGGGGCACTATGGTAGAAACAATGAAGATTTCTTTTTTTTTTTAAAGATTTTTTTTTTTTTTATTACAAAGTCAGATATACACAGAGGAGGAGAGACAGAGAGGAAGATCTTCCGTCCGATGATTCACTCCCTATGTGAGCCGCAACGGGCCGGTGCGCGCCGATCCTGAAGCCAGGAACCTGGAACCTCTTCCAGGTCTCCCACACGGGTGCAGGGTCCCATGCCTTGGGCCGTCCTGGACTGCTTTCCCAGGCCACAAGCAGGGAGCTGGATGGGAAGTGGAGCTGCTGGGATTAGAATTGGTGCCCATATGGGATCCCGGGGCTTTCAAGGCGAGTACTTTTAGCCGCTAGGCCACACCGCCGGGCCCGAAACAATGAAGATTTCAAACTCATGAGAGAATACTATGAACTGCTTCATAGAAATGGTTTTGAAAACTCACAATGAAATAATTTTCTAGAAAAACAAATGAACTAAAAAGGAAAGAAAAGTGAAATACAAATTGTTATGGTTATAATAGATTTGGTTCCATATTTAAAGTCAAATTTAAATTTCAATGTTTTCTTAAACCTAGTGTTTTAATGTTAATTGGTAGTGGATTAAGAATGGAGACCCAGTGAGGTAGCCTAGTGGCGAAAGTCCTCACCTTGTGTACTGCAGAATCTCATATGGGTGTTGGTTTGTGTCCTGGCTGTTCCACTTCCCATCCAGCTCCCTGTTTGTGGCCTAGGAAAGCAGTCGAGGACGGCCCAGAGCCTTGGGATCCTGCACCCATGTGGGAGACCTGGAGGAAGTTCCTGGCTTCGGGTCTGGATTGGCTCAGCTCCTGCCATTGCGGCCGTTGCGCTCACTTGAGGAGTGAATCAGTGGACGGAGGATCTTCCTCTCTGTCTCTCCTCCTCTCTGTAAATCTGTCTTCGTAATAAAAATAAATAAATCTTAAAAAAATAAATCTTTATTAAAAAAAGGAAAGAGGTGTGAGAGAGGGGGAGTGTTCTTAGGAGTGTGTGTACAAATTGTATTGAATCTGTTAAAAACTAATTACAAATTAAAACGCTTACGTAGACATTTCTTTATGATTATTATTATTATATATTTTTTATTTTGAATTTTTGAATTATGTGGTACAATTTGGTATAGGCTGGGATTCCCCCCAAACTCCCACCCCTCGAACAGATTTTCCCCATTTTACTACAATGATGTAGTCCTTCCTATGGAATCATAATTCTATCAGTCTCTTATTTAAGTGTACCCTGACATTGTTGGTACAGACAATGTCAGACAGTCCAGCATCCCTTTGTCTACACATGTCCAACAGCTTCATTGGGAATCCATCTTTCTTTTTTTTTTTAAGGTTTATTTATTTATTATTTTTTTTTTTACAAAGTCAGATATACAAAGAGGAGGAGAGACAGAGAGGAAGATCTCCCGTCCGATGATTCACTCCCCAAGTGACCACAAGGGCTGGTGCTGTGCCCATCCGAAGCTGGGAACCAGGAGCCTCTTCCAAGTCTCCCACGCAGGTGCAGGGTCTCAAAGCCTTGGGCTGTCCTCTACTGCTTTCCCAGGCCACAAGCAGGGAGCTGGATGGGAAGTGGAGCTGCTGGGGTTAGAACTGGAGCCCATATGGGATCCTGGTGCGTTCAAGGCGAGGACTTTAGCTGCTAGGCCACGGCGCCGGGCCCGGAATCCATCTTTCAATGTGGACATTTCTAAGATGATTGAAGACAATTGTGAAAAATGAGAATAAGGGTGAGATGGGAAGGGACCTTAGCTAACAAATAAAGACATGGTAAAGTTGTAGTAGTTAACACAGTGAAGTGCTTCTGTTTTAATGTAAGAGTAGGTTAATATACTAGAAGATAAATCATAGAAACATTATCATGCATATATAAAACGTGACAGAAGTGGCCGGTGCCATGGCTCAAGAGGCTAATCTTCTACCTTTAAATACTGGATCCCCTGTGGGCACCAGTTTGTGTCATGACTGTTCCACTTCTGATCTAGCAATAGAGGATGGCCCAAGTCCTTGGGACCCTGTATCCACGTGAGAGACCTGGAAGAGGCTCCTGGCTCCTGGCTTTGTATCAGCTCAGCTCTAGCTGTTGCAGCCATTTGGGTAGTGAACCAAGGAAGGAAGATGTTTCTGTCTCTGTCTCTCCTTTCTGTAAATCTACTTTTCAAGTAAAAATAAATAAATCTTTAAAAAAAATTAGCATCACAAATCAATTGTGAAAGGACCTACTGTTTAGCAATACTTTTTTTTAAGGGTGGTTTTACATAAAGAAATTAAATGACATCTTTGCCTTACATCATATACAAAAATAGATCCAAGATTGTTCAAATTTCAAAATTAAAATTTACCAAGAGATCCAAAAAGCCAATGTCTTGTGAAAGAAACTCATTTTTTAGACAAGATGCAAAAAACCATGGAGTACAAACGAAAAATGATGCATTTGATCTAAGAAAATCATATGAAAAATAAAGATTGCAGAATTTGCCATTTGTCAGCTTTAGCAAGGTCTAATGGGTAAATTAGATTGTGTACTTTTAAAGGGCACAATGTGATGTTTTGGTATAGGCACATATTTGAAATGATTAACATAATTAAATTAGTTAACACATCCATCATCTGAAGTAGTTAACATTGTATATGTGGTGTGTTTGTGTGTGGTGACAACATTTAAGATGTACTCTGTCAAATATCATCAAAATAACAGAGCTTTGTTAACTCTAGCTGCCAGGCTGCATATGATGTCTTCAGAACTTACCTGTCTTAATAGCTGAAAGTTTGAGCGACATGTCCCTCCTCCCCCAGTCTCAGGCAGTCTTCATTCAACTGTTTCTGTGAATTTGCCTTTTTCAGTTCGCACAGTAAACCAGAACAGACAATATTTGTCTTTCTTTCTGACTCATTTCACCTAACGATGCTCTTCAGGTTTATCCACGGATTATGTGTCATTTCACAAATAGGAAATCCGAGGTTATGATTTCAGGTACAAGAGCACACAACAAAAAATTAGTGCAGTTAATTGTTGAAATGAAGTTCATACTTTTAATTGATTGCTATGTCCTTTAAGTCTTTAAAACAAGATTTATTTACTTGAAAGGCCGAGTTACACAGAGGGGAGAGAGAGTGTGTGTGAGAGAGATCTTCCATTCTCTGGTTCATTCCCCAAATACCTGCGTCAGCCAGGGCAGGAGCAGGCCTAGGCACTGGGAAACTGAAATCCATGTCTCCCACTGGGTGGCAAGGATTCAAGTACCTGAGCCAGCACTTGCTACCTCCCAGGGTGTGCATTAGCAGGAAGCTGCAGTGGAGTGGAGACTCCAGGCATTCAGATATGAGATATGGAACGTAAGCATTCCATGTGGTGTGCCAAATGCTTAGTCCTCTTAGTTTCTGGTCTGAGATGTTCTTGGCTCATTTTGTGCTTTGTTTCTCCAGGCCAGCAACCAGTCCTTTCTCCAAGGAGCCCTGCTTTCTTCAGTGAAAAATTGCAGAGTCTACCGGTCCGGACATTAAGGTTGTGCACTGTTCATTGATTTTATACCTCTCTATTTATTGATTTTTATCCCTTTAGGGACGCTGCTTTGTTTGTCATGTCCTGTGATTTCTAATCTGTGATGTTGAATTTTGCTACTGGTGATTTACAGGAACCAAACACCATCTTACTCAGCTAATGACTCATATGAAAAATGCTGCTTGAAAAATCACCTAATTGTCGATCATTGTTTAGTTTAAAATTATTTTTCTTGGGCTGAGTGTGCAGTTTAAAGACTCAGATTAAAATTTCTTAGTTGGCATTAATTATAGGCAACCAAATTCTGACAGAAGATGTAACCTGTTCATGGTAAGTATAAACCTAAGTATCAGATAAATGGTTAAATTTTATAGGATATGCTTGTTCAGTAAAACTAGCACCTTTCCAGGGAAAGGTCAATATTTAACTTTTGGAGCATAAAGTAATGAGTTACCACAACTTCACTGAAGAAGGTTTATATTTTCTTGTGAGCTAATAATTTATTGTTTCCTACTTGGATTTCTATTGGTTGGTGATGTGCTGTGAAAATAACAGCTTCTTTTCTGGCTTATCTTTCTTGGGAAAGATGATTGAAGGGCCTGTATCATTTTTGGCTCAAGGATCTATAAATATGTCAGAGATTCTGTGTTACTGAAGCACTGTCAAAACCTTGAGTAGATGTCTTTCTGTATCTGATATACAATCACAGCTATAAAGGCGTATAGACATTTGAGCACATAATGAAAATCCCTTTGAATGCTTTGAGAGCTCTTATTTTGTATTCATGGCAGATGTCTCCCTCTCAATCTCCCTAGATAATTTTTCTTTTATTGTGTATTTATTTAAGTGAGAAAGTGAAAGCACTTAAGAATGTTTTTGTTCTGCCATCCACGGCCTATCAATTTTTTGAAATGAAGTTTCACAAGCTGCTTTTTTTTTTTTTAACACACCATTGCTTAGTTTTGAAAGAGTTTTTTAAACTTTGGAGACATGCTGGCATTGTTATTCTTTGACAGGATATTTAATCACTGAAAAAAAATATCCTGAGAGAAAAATCACATTCTCAGATTTCTTCTTCTTGATTCTCTTCTTCTTTTAAAAGATTTATTTTATTCAGTTGAAAAGCAGAGTTACAGAGAGGGAGAGGTGGGGGAGGTGGAGAGTGAGAGAGAGAGAGAGAGACAATAATCTTCCATCTGCTGATTCAATCTCCAAATGGCTGCAATGGCCAGGGTTGGGCCAGGCTGAAGCCGGGAGATTCTTCCAGGTATCTCCTATGTGGATGCAGGGACCCAAGTATTTAGATCATCTTCTGCTGCTTTCCCAGACAGGCAGCTGGATTAGTAGAGCAGCCAGACTCAAACTGACACCCATTGTGATGCCAGCATCACAGCTGAGGCTTTACCTGCCTTTACAAACACAGCTTCCAGATATTCCTACTCTTTGTATCTAATGATTGCGAGATGTCTGAGCGAAGGGACAACTTACATTCTGGTATATATATTTTTAAAGTTACAATTAAAAAAAACACATGACCTCTATTTAAGATTTTACATCAAAATGTTATTTGCTGTGTAATTTTTATGTTCTGTACTGTTCAATGATACCTTTTAACATTCTGAAGAATTGTAGCAAGTCAGATATCTGGATTAAAAATTTATTTGAAAGTAGATGTAGAGAGAGGTAGAGAAACTTCTATTCGCATATGGCCCCAAGAGTTGGGGTTGGGTCAGACAAAGCTCACAGCCCCACATGGGTAGTAGGGGCCCACACATTTGGGCTATCTTCTGTTGCTTTCCTAGGGAGTTGAATCAGAAATGGAACAGCCAGGACTTGAACTGGCTAATGTGGAATGTTGGTATCACAGGCAGCTTAATTCACTGTGCTACAATAACAGCCCTAGCAACTTTTCAACATTGAATTCCAAGTTCAGCATGAAAAGATACTGTAAAAATGTACACTAAGAAAGTGCCAAGTGCAGGCATTTGAAGTTGTTAAGTGCTCTAATCAAATACATTTCCCCCTTTTCTCCCAAGTCTCTATAAACTTTAAAAGGCTTGTTTAGTTAAAAAAAAAAAAAATCTATCTATCCATCCATCCGTACTGGGTCTTGTGGTGTAGCATCTTACGACTCTTCCTGCAATGCCAGAATCCTATATGGGTAGCACTTGTGGCCTGGCTGCTCCACTTCCAATCCAGTTCCCTGTTAATGCTTCTTGGTCAAGCAGAGGAGGATGACCCAAGTGCTTAGGCCCCCTCAATCCATGTGGAGTACCCCAAAGAAGCTCCTGGGTCCTGGTTGGCTCAGCTCTGGATGTTGCAGCCATTTGGGGAGTGAACCAGCGGACAGATCTGTCTCTCCTCCCAACACTTTCAAATAAGCAAAACTTAACTTTTTTTTTTTTTTAAGATAATATATTTGTTAAAGAATGCGGAGTTCATCATGAATGAAATCATTATCCAAGACAAGTATAAACAAGGCATGTGTGGGAGATTCTTGTCCATTGAGATGTACCAAGCCTGTTTCAAAATGTAACTTTTCCCCTCACATCTCCCACCCGTCCCAGCTTAAAAGATCTGTTTGGCTCTCTGACCGAGCATTTGTTTTGTTTGAGAGACTCAACGTCTTGGTAGCTGTGCTAGCACAGCTCTTCTCTCACCCCCCCATCCCGCCTTTGGCCCACACTTCGATTTAGACTGGTAAGCCAATTTTGATTTTATTTCAAAAAAATTTTTTAACGTGAGGGCAGGGAATGGCGGTTGTTGCTAAATTTATCTTCTTCCCCAGCCAGCAGGATGAAGAAAACACATTTACTGCGGGCGGGGGTCTGAGGGCCTGCAAACAACTGAGGGCCAGCGCCTGGGCCAGGACACATACCGAAAGGCGGTAGGTCTCCGGGGAGGCCCCCGGGGGGAGGCCGCGGCCCACGAGCCATGGTGGGGGGCAGCCCGGCCGCCTGCCTCTCGGTAGGGTCGACCGACCGCGGCCCCGCGCGGGCTTTACGGCCGAGGCGGTGGCTGCGGCGCGTGTGGCAGCGGGAGGGAGCGCGGAGGAGGTGGAAAGAAGGGGGGCGCTGTCACGGAGACTCAGGCCGCCCGAGACCCCGCCGCAACGAGGCCAGTGGGCTCCCCGGGAGCCGGGCGTGAGCGCTGCCGACCCGGGGCGCCAGGAGGACCCTCCGGGCGGAGGAGGGGGCCCATCTACCCTTCCGCATTTTCCTGGGTCTCTCTCCCGGGCGGTGACGTGACGTGCTGACGGCGGGCCCGTGCCGGGGAGCTGGGCCGCTTTTTGTCAGCTCCGAGCTCGGCCCCTCCTCCCTCCCTCCGCCCGCCCCACCAGCCGGAGCCCGGCCCAGTGCTCCAGAGAAAGGCCGGCCTGCAGCACCCGCCACCGTCGGCAACCGTCTGCACGCCAGTCCGGTGAGTCCCGGGTGCCGCGGCGGCCGTGGGGCCTAGTGAGCGCGAGGCGGCCTGGTCTTGGCCTGGTCGGCGGCCCGCAAGGCGCCCTCCCGCGCTAGGCCGGGCGGCGTGGCGTGCGGCGCCAAGCAGGCCCCGAGGAGGCCGCAGTTAGGCCCGGGGAGGAGCCCGGCTGCCCCGAGCGGCGGCAGAGGCGCGCTCTGTAAGCGGGCGGGGGTTGGGGGAGGGTCGCCCGGCGGTCCGTGAGGCGACTGAGGGCCGCCGATCGGCGTCGCGGCCGACGCGGGACACTGAGCGGGGGTGAGGCCTGGCGAGGAGGCGAAGGCTGCAGGCGTGAGGTGAAGGCCGCAGGCCGGCCGGGCCGATTTTCGCTATGTAAATATCGGAGGAGGGGGGGAGGGACGGGGGACAAGATGGCGGCGGCTCGGCGCTTGCTGCAGGGGACGACTGACGGGGTTGCCGGGAGGGGGAGCCGCCATCTTGAAGGCGGCGTCTTGAGAAAAAATTCCGCTACAGCCCGTGAGGGGGGGTGGGAGAGCGGGCGGCGGCGGCGCCGGTGACGGGCACCGGAGGCCTTGCGCAGTGGCGTGAGCACGCGGAGGGGCGTGCTCGCTCCCCACGGCGGCCATTGCCCTGGCCGCCATGATGAGTTCTCGGGCTCTAGGCGCTTGGCGGCAGCGCCACCTTCCTGCCCTGCCTCCCGCAGCCCCGTGACTGACTGTTGTTTCCGCTGCGTTTAAGCTGAGCTGAGCTGCCGGCGGCGGGCGCCGGATCTTCTCGCCCCTCAGCACCCCGTGCCCCGCACCTTTTTCCTGAGTTTGCCTCACCGGGAGGGCTGCTGCAGCCGTTGGCAGCCCCAGGCACTCTTAACGTTTCCCCAAGGCAAATGGGACCCCGGGAAATTTATTGTGGTTGGAGTGTGACGTGGCTTTTAGGGTGTTCTCGGTGCGGTTGTTTTCCTCCACTCATTGCCTTCTCGTGTGTCTGAGTAAAAAATAAAAATGGGTGGGAAAGTTCCCACCAGTCTTCTGTCCAATAGGGAGAAAGTATGAGTTGCACAAAACGAAAGCGGAAGGATAAGACTCGCAGGGAGGGAGGCATTTGCTGGCGTTTGTGTGGAAACAACTTTTCTTGAAAAGCTGCGCTTAAGCCGCCAATGATCTGTAGTAATTTTCTGTCTCTGAGGAATAAGAAGAGGACAAAGTGTTATTATTGAGCAAAAAACGTGAGGTATTGGCTCATTTTTCATTATTTCTCACGGCAGTTCGGATTTTTTTTTTTTTTTTTTGATTCGAAGTTTTGTGTGGTGGCGTTGCATCTCCTAAAGTAGGTTTGGTTGCACCGTAGAACTTTCCTGCTCACTCGGAGCCCCGTGTTAGAGAAGCGCTGTGCTGGGTGATGGTCCGAGAGCGCGAGGGCTGTAATGCTGCCGCGGGGCAGCGAGTGGCTCCCTTGTTCAGAGGTAGATGACTCAAGGTGAGAGGCGCGGGAAAGGCGCAAGCGATGACTGGCTTTTGCATTTGGAGTCCTGGGAAAGGGTTCCTGAAGAAAGTGGTGTTTGAAGAAGGTTCCCAAAGTGGATTTAGGTAGTGGCGTAAGGGCGTTTCAAGGGTGAAGCGTCTTCAGAAAACCACAAGCACCCGATTTGACTGGAGAGGGAGGTGGAGGGGAGCGCTAGGAATCCGGGCTAGGAGAGGTAGGTTGGCGAAGCACTGGCTTGCTGAGTGGAAGGCTTTTCCCTCGGGGGACGCGGCAGGGGAACCCTCACTGGCAGAGCCCCCAGCCACATCTGAGCTGTGTTCTATAGCCGCTTGGCACCTCCGCTGCGCTGAGGCAAGTTTCCAGAGTTGAGAAATTGGGAGAGTAGCGCGATCATCAGTTTTCGCCACCAGAGTGATTACGAGAGTGTTGAGAAGTTAAGCAAATCGTACTGTTTTTTTGAGCGATCGGTCTCTGCTGGACAGCTACTTCTTGTTTTCTGACCTATTTTCTCATGCCTAATAACCTTCTGATCGCATGCTATAATTTTTATAGTAAATAAATAAGGAGTGGTTTATAACGTTTCATTTGCTATAGCTGAAAATGACAGGACTAGTGCCGTGGGTTAGTTGATAAAAATGAGAAATAAACTTGTAAAGTATTCCTATCGTAATGTTTTAAGAAGTCGGTTTTGAAAAGTAGGTTGGAAGAGCCGTTGTTTAAAAGGCAGTGCCTTTCAGATGCCCTTTTGCATCCCTGTTCTTCCCCCTGGTGAAAGTAACTCCCGTTTTCTTTGCCAGGGTAACCAAGGCTGTTGGCTAAGCCAAGCCTTCCTTCTTGGGTTTTGATTAATATTTGGCTGCTGTAGCACATGTGGGGTTTGTTTCCTAGGATTTTATGCTATAAGCCTATAGGTAGCATAGGTACTCACTTTCTGCGTTTCCCTTTCCGGATTGCAACAGGTTAGGTCAGCCATGCTTAGTGGGAGGACCAGCATGCCCATGTGACTCCTTATCACAAAGGGCTCTGGTTTAAAACACTGTGTTTTCACAGTGCGGCAGGAGACCGGCTGGAGACAAGTCGCAAGGTAGGCTGTGGTGGTTGAGATGCTTACGGGTACATGGAAACTTGGAAGACACACTTACTTTTATATTTTGACAGCTGGGAAAGACAAAGAAGAGCTGTAAAGAAGCTCTTTTTGAAAGGTTTAAAGAAGAAGTTGTTCTTTTTGACAGTTAACTTGATGGAGAGAGACAAAGAGGTAGGAAGAGAGCTGCATATTGGGGTCACTCTCCAAATGGCCACAATGTCCAGGCTGGGTCAGGAGCCAGAAATTCCATCCTGGTCTCTGACATGCATGGCAGGACCGAGTACTTGGGCCGTACTCTCCTGTCTTACCAGGATTCTTTTTTTTTTTTTTTTTAAAG
Source organism: Ochotona princeps (assembly GCF_030435755.1). NCBI lineage: Eukaryota > Metazoa > Chordata > Mammalia > Lagomorpha > Ochotonidae > Ochotona > Ochotona princeps. The sequence goes on along the minus strand of NC_080865.1, from coordinate 27,666,920 downwards.
ATTTATTGCAAAGTCAGATATACAGAGAGGAGAGACAGAGATGAAGATCACTCCGCAAGTGGCGCAACGGCCGGAGCTGAGCCAATCCGGAGCCAGGAGCCCCCTCCTGGTCTCCAACGCGGGTGCAGGGTCCCAAGGCTTTGGGCCATCCTGGAGTACTCTCCCAGGCCACAAGCAGGGAGCTGGATGGGAAAATAGGACCGCTGGGATATGAATCGGTGCGCAGGGTGCCTGCAAGGCCGAGGACTTTAGCCGCTAGGTTACTGTGCTGGGCTGGGAAGCAGGCATTCTAAGGGGTGAGCTGACTGCTCTCCCAAAACTTAGCACACCTCCTAAACTAAGAATTTTCAAATGGGGAGATTATCCTAGGTTATGCAAAAGGTTCGATTAATAGAAAGGTGTATCAGAAGCAGAACTAGGGCTTGTGGGCACCCCAGGTGACGGCTTAATGTGCTGTGCCACAATGCCTGCCCCAGAAGCGGTTGTTTGTAAAATACACACCAACAGTGGGTGTTGATGAAGATTAAGTTAGATTCAACTTGTCCAGTTAAGAAAATAGACTCGTTTTCATATATTGAATTCTTTTGCCTAAAAGGGTAGGTTTTGGTAATCTGGAAACCTGATGGAGCACTTTATTACCCAGTTGTCTTGCATGAATGAAGTGTTTGTTAGCTTTTAATTTGTTTCTTTTTTGGATAGATACAAAAAAATATGCCTGGAAATGCTTACGAATTTTTGTTACATATTGCCTTTTGTGATTGCTTACTCAAACTCCATTAAGACTTCTATTGTCCTTGATAATCTTCTTGGATTGTTTGTATACACTGCCACTTCCACACTTTCTTTTGCACTCTTGAACAACCCAACCAGTTCTTGAAATTGCAGCCGATTATGTGATCTAGTTAACTGGGAAGGGTCGGTGACTGCCTGCTGAAGCCCTGCAGCGCTTCCCTGATGTGGGCTTGGCCTCTGCAGCGCTTCCTGGCATTTTCTCCTTTGCCTTGGGCGCTGTGGCCTGCCTCCTTCCGGCCAAGGACTTTAGGTGCTGTGTCTGGTGCCCCACTAGCCACAGCCGCTCGGCTGCCGCCTTTGTCTCTGCTTGCACTTTGCGTATGTTTGCCCATCTTAAGAAAAACCTCACCTGTCTCGCTCACCTCCCACCAGTACTTTTACTTCTTTTCACCTATTACTCTTAAAATTCATTTATTTTTAAAATTGGTTTTAAGGTTTAACATAAAGCTGAGGGGAATAGAGACCCAGGTGGGCCACAAAATGGGTTGGAGTGGATGTGTGGAGGAGGAGAAACCCTCGGGTACACTGGTTCTTGCTGTTGGACTGGACGTGTGTCAGGGAACCATTACCTCCCCTTTGTAAGATTTATTTTACTTGAAAAACAGCTCAGAAGAGAGATCTTCATCTTCTGATTCATTCCCCAAATTGCAGAGCTGGGCTAGTCTAAAGGGAGGAACCAGAAGCCTCCTCAGGGTTTCCTCACATAGATGCGGGCCCCAGCATCTGAACCATCCTGCATGCCATTTGGGAGTGGTAGGGGGTGCATCAGAAGTGGAGCTGTTGGGACTTGAACTGGTATCCATGTGGAATGCTGATGGCGCGGGCGGAGGTTTAGCTTGCTACATCATAGCACCAGCCTTGAAAATCTTTTTTTTTAGAAGATCTTTTTTGTAACTGCCAAACATGAGTGCTATTTTCTGTTAATGACCCCATCATTTCTCCAGGCTATTTCCTACTTCTCCATGTTGTGGAGCAGGGTGGACATCTTTGCTTTAGCATTGGATTTATTATACTTGAATGATGTATTTACATTTTAGTCTTTTTTCTTACACTATGAATATAGAGACAGTTTCTCACTCATCTTGGCCCTTGAGTAGTACTTGGTACATGGTCATTGTCAAATACAATTATTGGGTGCAGAGAATTTCAGGTCGTTGAATAATATCCACATACTCAAAATGAACGTTTGGTCAAGGAACACACAGATTACGTCATTATTAGGGCCCCAGGGGCCGAGTACACAGTCACGGTTTGTCAGATTGGCATATGACCAGGTTGTTCTTATTCTTAGATTATTTTCCCAAACATTTTATAAAACTTAGTTATTATTATTATTATTATTAATTTGCTTAAAGGGAAGTATAGTTAAAGGAAACTCTGAAGCCTTTAAGTATGTACACTTAAGACCTTTAAAAATGTATTCTGTAGTGGCGTAACAAGCTAAGCCTCCACCTGCAGTGCCAGATCCAGTATGGGTGCCCATTTGAATTCCAGCTGCCTCACTTTTTGATCCAACTCTCTGCTTGTGGTCTGGGAAAGCAGCATAGGATGGCCCTAGGCCTTGGGCCCCTGCACCCATGTGGGAGACCAGGAAGAAGCTCCTGGCTCTGGACCAACATACCTCTGGCAGTTGCAGCCATTTGAGGAATGAACCTGCAGCTTGAAGACCTTGTTCTCTTTATGCCTCTCCCCTCCCTCCCTACCTTTCTGTAACTCTGCTTTTCCAATTAAAATAAATAACTTTAAGAAAAAGGTTCTAAGGAAATATTTTAAAATTCTGGAAAAGCAAATATCATACAGATTTAAAGGTCTTAATAATTTAGCTGCCTTTTCTTTTTGGTTTACTTACAAAATCTCACTGATCCAGTGCAGGGGTGGGAAACCTTTTTTCTGTCAAGGGCCACTAAGGTATTTATAACATTTGCAGGCCATACAAAATTACCAGTTGAAAAATTAGCCTGCTATGGATTTATTGAATTTAGAGTTCTCTTGTGGTTGCTTTTGAAGGCCAGACTGAATGATTTTGCTGTACCTTACATGGCTTGTAAGCCAGATGTTGGCCTACTCAGGAGTTAAAGGAGCCCCCACCAGCCTATTCCTTTCTTTTTCAGTGAAAGTAACCATTATCTTAGTATTTCTACCAAACTGAGTCAGGATGAAGCATTGCTTTGTGTGGGTATTATTTTACACCATCTTGAAATGTAATGGTCCTTGATGTGTTTTAAATTTACGTGAGTGATTATCATACTGTGTGTGTAGTTTTAAAATATTGTTTTCATTTAATGTGTTTTGAAGATTGATGCATGTTGTATGGGGAGGTAGTTCTGTGATTGTTGAGTGTACTGTAGGTAATCAGAAGGTTCTTGAGGGTTCATGAGATCAAAACTGTTTTCGTGGGGCTGGCACAGTGGCATAGCATGTTGATTCTCTGCTTGTGGTGCCAGCGTCTTGTATGGCTGCTGGTTTTGGTCCTGTCTATTCCACTTCTTATCCAGCTCCCTGATGATGTACCTGGGAAAGCAACAGAGGATGATGCATGTGCCTGGGTCACCTGCACCTGCATGGGAGACCCAAAAGAAGTTCCAGGCTCCTGGCTTCGGATCAGCTCAGATCCTGCCTTTGTGGCCATTTGGGAAGTGAACCAGTGGATGGGAGATGTTGCTTGCGCTCACTTGTTCTTGCTGCGTCTTCCTGTGTCTCCTTCTCTGCTTCTGTAAATCTGCCTTTCAAATAAACATTGCAAGTCTTTTTTAAAGATACCTGTTTTCATATTACTATTGTTTGCCATTTTTGCCCACATTCTCTTCTATACAGAGGCTGTATCATACATGCTGTCTTAACAGATCAAAAGCAGAAACAGTAGATCTATGTCTGTTCTCCATTAAACCAGAGTGTAAAGTGATTTGCAAAAACGTTAACCAGTGCTGCTCCTTTCACTAATTATTTTTGCTGTGAAAAAAATTTAAAAAGCTTACGTGTCTACACACTGGGCTTATTTTATGGATTAATGCATGTTTTTTGAATGTCACAGTTTCTGGCACAAATAGCTGTGATATAGGAACCACATAACTTATTTTTTTTTAATTAAAAACTTGTGGCACGTTTATTTTAAGAGCTTAAAGTGGTCCTCAGACCAAGAAGTTTGAACATTACTAATCTAGCTGTGTCGTTTCATACTGGGGTTTATTTCTCTGTTCCTTCATGACGGGATCACTAGGCTAGTTGGAGTGTTTAGTAGTTTCAAATAATGCTGCTGGGGAAATTGTTATACAGGGTTCTTTCAGGATTATTTTAGAATCACTACATTGAAGAAGTGTTGTCAATTTTATAGGGGATTGCCAAGTGCCGTATTATGTTTTTTGGGCATGTCTCTCTTTAGATCTCTGCCAAAAGATTAAATTTTGCCATTTTTTTCCAACCTGGTATAAATGATAGCTCATTGTTATTTGCATTTTATGTTTCCTTGTTAAATGTTTTATAAGAATATTTACTTTTATTTGAAAGGTAGAGTTAGAGAAGGAGAAAAAGAGAGCTCTTACTTCCTTTGGTTCACTCCCCAAATGGCCACAATGGCTGGAACTGAGCTGAACAGGAGCCAGGAGCCTCCTCCAGGTTTCCAATGTGGGTGCAGGGTACCAAGGACTAAGTCATCCTTTGGTGCTTTCTCAGGCCATAGCAGGGAGCTGGATTGGAAGTGGAGCAGCTGGGACTCTTTAACAGGTGCCCATATGGGGTGCTGGCATGGAGGGTGGGGGCTTAACCTATTATGTCACATGGCTGGCCCCCGTTGTACGTTTCTTAGATTACTAGTGAGATTGACCTTTTTCCTCCGTGTATTTATTAGCCATTTGTGTTTTATGTGTCTTGCATGTGTGTATCCTTGGTCCTTTTTGCTTAATGGTTTATGAATATTTTCATATTCTGCATACCAGAGATTGGTGATTATATATAATGAAAAGAATTTTCAGATTAATCTGTGGATTAATTTTTTAGCTTATTTTATGGAATTTTTTATATGATTTCTTAGTGTAATCTAAGGAATTTTACTCATTCACTTAGAATGTTTTGTAATAAACAGGATTGATGAATTATTAAGATTAGTGGCAATGCTTTATTAACATGGCTGAGCTGCTTTACATAACTGAAAGCTAGTTTGAAAGGATGTACATTTCCTAAAGACAAGCTGGTCTGGTAATTTGGCACAGTGTGCTGACCATAACTCATTATTACAACTAGATTGAGATTGTATTTTGTTTGACAATTCCTTATTTGAGCAAGAAAAATACGGTCTTAAGGAGTTTTTTGGGCATGTGTTGTGCAGAGGGTTAAAGTTCCCATGTCAGAGTTATAGTCTGAATCCCAGCTACTCTATTCTCGCATCCAAATACTAACCAAGCCTGACCCTACTTAGCTTCCGAGATCAAACGAGATCAGGCATATTCAGGGTGGTATGGCCGTAGACCCAGTTTCCTGCTAATGTGTCTGGGTAGGCAGGAGGTGATGCCCAAGTAGTTTAGTTCCTGCTAACCCATATGGGAAACCCGGATGGAGTCCCTGGCTGGTGGCTTCTGCCTGTTTCAGATCTGTGGTCATTTAGTGAGTGAACCAGCAGGTGGGAGGAAGTCATTTTTTTCTTGATCCACCTTTCAAAAAAAATCAGTAAATCTTTTTTTTAGATTTATTTTTATTGGAAAGTTGGATATACAGAGAGGAGGAGAGACAGAAAGATCTTCTGTCTGATGATTCACTCCCCAAGTGACTGCAACGGCCAGAACTGAGCCAATACAAAGCCAGGAGCCAGGAACTTCCTCCAGGTCTCCCACGTAAGTGCAGGGTTCCAAGGCTTTGGGCCGTCCTCAACTGCTTTCCTAGGCCACAAGCAGGGAGCTGGATAGGAAGCAGGGCTGCCAGGATTAGAACCGGCACCCATATGGGATCCTGGCACTTGCAAGGCTAGAACTTAAGCCTCTAGGCTACTGCGCCAGGCCCCAAAATGTTTTTTACCTTTAAATTTTTCTGATGACAAAACAGAAAGGAAACCAATCAGTGAAAACAGTGATTTGTTGACCAGTTACTGCTCACCCAATCAAGATATAGTGAGTAGGTACCTTTCGTGTAAGTGTAAATATTGGTTAGGAAATGTATAGGTGGTAGAAGATGCTGGACTTTGGTAGCTTTGCTTAATATTGTACAGTCTCCTGAATGTTGGACAACTGCTGAAGTGTTTTGAATAGGATAGTGCCAGGATGAGAGTAGTGCTTTAGTAGGATTAATCTCCAATATTTCAGGAATCCTCAGCACTTGGCACCAGCTCTTATTGGTATAGGGTTCCGAATCATTTGTTGTGGGTGTGGCATAAAGGAGCAAGGCCAGTTAAGAGAGGCTATTTTCATCCCACAGGGACCAAGAAAGCTGAGAGGGAGTGGTGCCTGGGAATAACATGAAAGGGCCAGATTCCTGAGAAGTTACGTGAGAGTGATAAGATCTGGTCACCCGTTTGTATCTAATCAGGGATAAAGAAAAAGACCATAATAGTCAGGTCAGAGAAATCGATGAAAGTGTCAGGTATATGGATAAAGTGTCAGTATATGGATTTGGGAGTCATCTTTCTGTACATAGTAGTTGAAGCCATCATAATAAAAATAAATCAAAACAGGCTAAATATACAACTCCAGGGAAGACTCTAGTAAGGGGGAGAAAATGCAGGGTAGCAAGCAGTTACCAAGGTAGGAAGAGAATTAGAATGTTGCTTCTTTAAACAGAACAAGGAGAAAACTTGACAATTGAGGAAATTGGGGCTGGCACTGTGGCCAGCTAGGTTAGACTACCACATGTGACACGAGCGTCCCATATGGGCACCAGTTTGGGTTTTGGCTGTTCTACTTCTGATCCAGCTCCCTGCTAATGTGCCTGGGAATGCTTTAGAAGATAGATGATTATGTGTTTATTGTTTCAGAGTATCAGAGTTAAGACTGTGATACTGTGCTCAAAGATGAATTAATTTCTACCATTTTGTAGCAAGTACCAGTCAGCAGTGGCCAGGATAGTATAAATAACACTCTGGGATTTTATTTTTCTGAATCAGAGGGTTTAGTTAAGAGAGGTCATTGTTAAGTTAGACAGAAATCCCGAAAAGGGTGTTTACTATAATTATGCACTTTTGACTTTTACCCTTGTTCACTCTACTGGTTGAAAAATAACAGAGTACATTAGTGTGGAGAAGTCATATGAAAATCATGCAGAAATTGCCTCTCCCCCACCCAGTACATTATGTGGTTAAGTTGAACTTCTTTAAAAAATTTATCTATTTTTATTGAAAAGGCAGATTTACAGAGAAAAGGAGAGACAGAGGATGATCTGTCTGCTGGTTCATCCCCCAAATGACCACAGTGGTCGGAGCTTAGTCAATCCAAAGCCAGGAGCCAGGAGCCTCTTCTGGGTCTCCCATGTGGGTGCAGGGTCCCAAGGCTTTGGGTCATCCTCCACTGCTTTCCCAGGCCACAGGCAGGGAGTTGGATGGGAAGTAGAGCAGCTGAGACAGGAACCAGCACCCATATGGAATATTGGTGCTTGGAGATGATTGATTAGCCAGTTGAGCCATTGCACTGGCCCCTGATTTGATCTTTTTTGAAAAAGGATTTTATTTATTTGAAAGAGCGAGAGTGAGAGAGAGATTGATCTTCCATTTTCTAATTAATTACCCAAATAGCCACAATAGTCAGATTTGGGTCAGGCTGAAACCAAGAGCCAAGAACTCTATCTGGGTCTTCTACATGGGAGTGGTAGGGGCCCGTGCATTCTGCATCTTCAGCTACATCTGCAGGGAGTTGCATCTGAAGCTGGGTAGCTGGGACTGGAACCCGTTCTCCCATAGGGCATGTGGGCATGATTGCATCACAATACCAGCCACTTAAGTTGAACTTAAACCATTTTCCCTTTGTGAGAGCATGTAGTGTATGGGCTGAGAAGAAAGAACTCTGGACATGGGATCAGTGTGGATGCAGTTGGTTAAGCTGCTGCTTGTAGTGCCACCATCCCATATGGGAATGGCAGTTCAAGTCCTTGCTGCTCCATTTTGGATCCACCTCCCTGCTTCTGTGCCTGAGAACACAACAGATGGTAGCTCAAATGCTTGGGCCGCTGCCACCCATGTGGGAGATCTGAACGGAGTTCCAGGCTCTTGGCCTAGATCTAGTTATTGCAGCCTTTTGGGGAGTGTATCAGTGGATGGAAGATCTCTTTTTTAGCCCTCTCCTCCACTGCTCCCTTCCACTCCACCATTCTGCCTTTCAGATGAATAAATACATTTTTAAGGGAAAAAATTGCAGATCCTAGAAATATTTTCTGTCTTAATCTGAGTGGTGATTACAAAGGTTTTTGTGTGTGTCAAAATTTGTTAAGATAGGCATGCTTTGAAGTGTGTAAAGGGAAAGTTGACCTGATTAATGTGCCTTGCTTCGTCGTACCTGCCCAGTTACATCAGCCAAGTTCCCTTTTATTTTAGATAGATTGTTTTTTGATAGATGTTTACTGTAACATAATTTGTGTCTCAGAAATGCAACTATGTTTTTGATATATAAATCACTAATATTTTGCTTCCCTTTCATGTCTAATTTAGGATCTGTGACTGATGAGAATTAAAGGCCATGGATGAAGATGGACTTGAATTACAACCACAAGAGCCAAACTCGTTTTTTGATGCGACAGGTATATTACTTGTGCTGTTCTCTTTCCATCTACTGTGATTGGAGTTGGTTATCATGTGGACAGATTACTTGACTCCCAAACTGATAGTCACACTTAGATACCTTGTTCTCTTACCAATTTAGAAAGGTTAAAATGAACTTATTATTTATTATTTCCCACTTTAAAAATTGTCTCCTTCACAACCATCATATATTGATCATCTGTAATATAAAATTTACAATGATTCAAAATCCAGAAGTTTCCAAGTGCTGAAATAACACGTGAAATAGATAATTTCTTATCTTGATCTCACGTGATAGGTGGTAGTCAAAAGATATATACTAAAAGCATTGTGTAATTTTATCTTCAGGCTGTGTACATGAAGTATAAATGAATTTCATGTTTATACTTTGATTCCATTCCCAAGATGGCTCAAGATATCCACTTGCCCAAGGTGTATGTAGATATTCAAACATCTTAGAAAATTAAAAATCTAAAACATTTGTGCTCTCAAGCATTTTGAAAAAGGGATACTCAAACTGTAACAGCAGCAGCATTTGCAAAATTTTTCTTGTTGTTCAGTTTTCATTTCGCCCAGTTATTCCACTAAGTCCTTTTGGCTCTTCCTTTAAAATATTCCTTGTGTATATCTGCTCCTCCTTATTCTGCTTTCACACAGACAGGTTCTGCCATTTTCTCTTAGTCAGCAATAACTTTGTATTATTTTCCTTGGCTTTCGTTCTCTTACGTAGTCCTGTTGCAGTGCTCATAAAGTACCACATGATCATATCGTTTCTCTGTTCTCTGTTACCCAGCAGATAAGTGTAATTCCAACTTCTTCGACATTCTGACCTCATCCTACTTTTATTACCCCCTTTCTCACAAGTTTCTAAAAGGAGCCTTCTGCTTGTGGAAGATGGACTCTTGTTATTCCTGTCAAGTGTTCAAGGAAAATTGTATTCATAACTCCTAAAAACAGAAAAAGATAGTATTCGGGATTTCAGGTTGTTCATGGTCCTAATTACAATAACATTTTAAGCTGATGGCATTTGATTTTGTAATGTAAAATGGCTTTTTACATCATACTAGCATTGTTACACATAAAATGAGTTGTTTTCAGTGGACTTTAAATGATCAGATTGCTTTATTTTAAATAGAAATTTACTAGGAAAGTAAATATTAGTAATTTTTACTTTTCCGATTTTTTTAGTTTCTAGATTCTGTGTGTCAGTGTGCGAATGCAAGTGTGTGTGTATGTTGGGATAATCTCTAAATTCAAGTTTAGTAATTTCAGTTTGATAGTGATAAATGCAAAAGTTAAAATTCTTTTTTCATTGGAACCTGAAATAATACGTGTGCTTAAAAGAGAGAATAAGGTCTTTGAAGAAAAAAATACCATATTTAATGCAACAAGCAAGCTTGAATCATGGGCAAAGTGGTATATAAAAGGGCTTTCACATATTAGTCCTAGTTATTAACACTTATGGTATTTGTTTATCTTGAGCAAGTCACTTAATCTGGCAGGGCCTCTGTTTTCATGTCATAATAATAATGAAACCTCTTATTACAGTTTTTCAGAACACATCTCATACATTCCCATTTGATCATCTCCACAGTCCTGTGAGGTATGCGAGGCAGATAATATTGTCCTCATTTTATTGATGAGGAGACTGAAACTCAGGTTAAATGACTTGCCCAAGGTCACAAAACTTGTAAGTGTACAGCTCTGCTTCTTGATTTAAGATTTTATAACCAGCGCTCTTGAAACTAAATGCTTTAGCTTCCTTTCAGCAAAAAATGAGGATTATAATGATCTATCCCTTGGTGGCATTGAGAATGCTGAAAAGAGATGAGTATAAAGCATTGTAGATGTTGTGTAGAAGCTGAAGTGAACATCTTTTGCATTTATTTCTGGATGGGAATAAAGTGAATATTAACCGGCCTAAGACCATACAGTTGTTACTGTTCTTTGACCGTTGATCATGTTTATTTGTAAACAAAGCCATATTGTTTCTCAAGGCCCTGGCCAGTGACACAGTCATTGCCTTAGGCACTTATTTGGACTTAGCTTGGTCTGAATCACAATAAAAAATGAACCTACTGAACATTTTTTTTTTTTTTGGAAAAATTTATAAAACCTTCTTTGCTTCTCTCTGGACAAGGAGTCAAGATATTTGATTTGTCCTATTTTGTATTTTTGGTAAGGATGTATAATTTTTATTGCAGCTTTTTAGCATTTTAATTCAGAGTAATATTTACTGAGCACCATATGCTATGCAGACTGTGTGATTTTGGATAATTCATTTAATCTCACATGGATTCAGTTGATTTGATTCTCTTACCTTCATGCCTTCACTGCAAGGTGGACTAGAGTAGGATTCCTTACATTCTAAGGAACTACATCACAGTTTGGGGAGGATGGGAGGAAGCTGGATCAAGGTGGAGCACCCCAGTGAAGTTGGGGCAGGCCCCGCTCTGATTCCCTGTGCTTGCCAGTGTGCTGCTGCAGCCGCACTTTCATTCATCTTTTCAGTTTACAGAGCCTCTTTAAAGTCATTTGACTTCATTCCTATGTAGCTTTCTTTTCATATATTCCCTGATCCTTTTATGCCCCAAATTCAATGGATGATTCTGAATTTCTGCAGTAATTCATGGAGGATGTTAGAGGGGAAAAATGTGACAGGAGAAAGACAATGGAAAGGGGTAGTAAAGGAAACAGTAGGGGAAACACGGAAAGAAGAAAAACAAAAAGAAGATGGAACAAGAAGGAACAGAAATTAAAAACACATATAATAAAGGAAAATCACATGTTTGCCTCCTGAAGATGTGTTACTTAATTTTTGTAACGATCCCTAAGTTCCTATGTAAATGGGTTTAATTTTAGTGTGTCTGAAATGTTACTTTCATGGTGCATGTCTTATGTGATTGCCTCAGTTACCTTGTTCTCCTGAGATTTGGGATGAATACAAAAGTTCTGATACTGAAAATGTCTTTCTAATATGTAAAAAAATAGATTTCGTCTTTATTTTTTTTCTAAATCTGTCTTGCTGTTTTAGAAAACTGAAGAACTAGTCTTGTTTTAAATAACATTTACGTTAGTTAAAATGTCATGCATGCCTACCTGAAAGTTGTCATTTTAATTTTTTGTTTTGAAGGAGCTGATGCTGCACACATGGATGGTGATCAAATTGTTGTGGAAGTTCAAGAAACTGTTTTTGTTTCAGATGTTGTGGATTCAGACATAACTGTGCATAACTTTGTCCCTGATGACCCAGACTCAGTTGTTATCCAAGATGTTATCGAGGACGTTGTTATAGAAGATGTCCAATGCCCAGATATCATGGAAGGAGCAGATGTATCTGAAACAGTCATCATTCCTGAGCAAGTGCTGGACTCAGATGTAACTGAAGAAGTTGCTTTAGCACATTGCACAGTCCCAGATGATGTTTTAGCTTCTGACATTACTACAGCCTCAATGTCTATGCCAGAACATGTCTTGACAAGTGAATCTATACATGTGTCCGATGTTGGACATGTTGAGCATGTGGTTCATGATAGTGTAGTAGAAGCAGAAATTGTCACTGATCCTCTGACCACTGATGTAGTTTCAGAAGAAGTTTTGGTAGCTGACTGTGCCTCTGAAGCGGTCATAGATGCCAACGGGATCCCTGTGGACCAACAAGATGATGACAAAAACAACTGTGAGGACTACCTTATGATTTCCTGTAAGTCTGGGGGCACAGTGATTGTTAAAGATGTTTTTGGAGGCTGCTTTTGTAACTTAGAGCAGGAGTGACATTTTCTTGATTTAAAGTTTCTAAGGAATTAACCTAATAGAACCGCCTGCATTGTTGTTTGAGTTAGGAGCTTTAACTTAAAATTAAGCAAAGTGAGATGGTGCAGAGTAAAGAGCTGTTTCTATATCAGAAGACAATGGGAAGATGAGATTTTGTCTTTCTAGAGAGACAAAAGCTGGAATGCAGCTTAACTTTGAAAATCATGAAGAATGAGATGAGGCTTTTACGAGCTTCTGTTACATTAAGTGTTTTCTTGAAATTTAAAAGGAGTTCACCTTGGACAAAAATTCATAACCCAACTACTTATTTTTTATGAATATACAGTACTGCTTAGTTATGCTTCTACATTCACCCTAATTAAATTGAAAATACTCTTTATATAATATAGCATGGACAAGGGATCTGGCATGTTAAAATATGATTTCGAGTATAATGGATTCATATCAGGTTGTTGGAGCATAAGTAAGGTGTATTGGAGTACAACTCGAAACATTTAACTTAGCATCTTGAAGGATAGCTGTGTCTTCTTGTTAATACTATTTCCAGAGACACAATTCTGTGTTACCTAGATTACAGTTCTGGTTCAGTATTGAAATTTTTATATCTTAAAAAACTACAAATAGACTAAATTTATAATAAGCATCATTGAAGAGTATTTGCTTTGATTTAGTACCTGTTTTAATATAATATATTGGAGTCTACCAGGATTTTAGGAAAGACCTTATGAAAGTTTTGGGGAGCTAAAAAAAAAAAACTTTTTTAAGAGGAATAAAACAAGTTTGATTCAACACCTTTTTATGGGACCCCCTTACTCAGGCAGAGTTATAGGTAGTACAGATATGTACTAAGCAAATAAGTACAGAAAACCACTGAGCCTGTAGAATTTCTAGTCTATCATAGGAGAGAATGGTGATAGTGTGGTAAGGAAATTGCCATAGAGACAGGATGGAATAGTTGACCTTTGAATTCAAGAATGAGTTCTAATTTTACAAGATGAAGAAGGGCATGCTGGCAGGAAGAAATTGTGGGCAAATGGAATATTATGTACAAAGAAGAAGAAAAAAGATTGTGAATGATGGGAATTCAAGATGGATTTGTTAATTTTTGTGCCTACTCTGTTCTTTAAAAAACATTTCTAGAAATTGCTTCTTAGCCTTTTGGCTAGGATCAAGTGTAAAATACATTTCTGTAAGAATTGCTGGATCAAAGAATATGTACAAATGTGGTTGTTTTAGCATTTCCCTGCCACCATTTATAAAAATTTCTATTTTCCTGTGCTGTAATAATCATGGGTTCTCGTTACCGGTTTTACCTGTCTGATAGACGAAAATAGGTTATTTTGTTTGACTTTTGAATTTGTTGTAGGAAGGTAATCCCTGCTAACATTGTGGAATAAGAAAAGGTGATAGATTTGTGGCACATTTGTTGAGGTGATTCAAGTATGAGAAAGATCCCGAGCACTTTAATAAAAGGGAAAAAAGGATGTTAGTTGGAATTGAGAGATTAAGAAGTAAAATAGATGAGGTTTGATAACAGGTAAAATGGAGATGGGAATCTGAAGGACAAAGATAATTCAAGGATGACCCTAAGAAGATTAGATGCAGACTCAAGATCAGTTACTTGAGAGGAATCCTCTCAATTTAGTAGAGAAAAATTATTTAGGACCTGTTAGAAAGTTTGAATTATTTGCTGGAAACAATCTGATGCATGTTTTTTTCAAATCAGTTGAAAATGTGATTTTGATGCTTTGAAGAGAGTTTGTCACTAGAGGAAGGTATTTGTGACAGCAGAATATAGAGAGCATCCTATATGGAAGTGTATGATGGTTCTCAAAGAATGCTTATAGAATGAGTATCCATGTAATCCTTTGAGTTTTTTTTTTTTAAATTTGTTGTCCCCTTTGAGTATTTTAAGAAGTAGGTAGAGAAGAGCCTGTGAAAATTAGGAGCTTAGGGAAGAGGAGGAGGAGGAAATTCTTTAGAATGTTGTCAGCACTGTAGAGGGTAAAACAGATTTTGGTGAGAAGATCATTGCATTGGTGTTAAATGAAAATGGTTTAAGTAAAGCAAGAGCGAGTTCATAGGAAATCTAAGAGATGAATTGCAATGGATTGAGAAGATGAAGTGAAATTAGGTGAAATGGTTTGTATGCATTCTCATTCTGACCAGTGAAAAGAAGAATGAAGAGTACATTTTTGGCTGATTGGGTGGTCAGCATACAGGAACATGCTCACAGGTACAGGAAGTAAACCACTGGACCAATGAGAGTCTGAAAATTGCTTCTGAGTTGATTGTATGCATACCATGGACAGTTCCTGTCCTCTGGAATCATGTACTTCTGCCCTTTTACTGAGTTTTCTTGCTATCTTGAGATGGAGTATTTGGATTATCTACTTGGTACTCAGATAGCATCTTTGTTCTTTAATCTGGGGCAGCTGCAAGACTCTCTGGTCACTTTGCAAGTGGTCTGATTCAGGCTCCTGGAGTTTCATTTAGCAGCTAGACAAGATTCCATTTTGTGAGACACCAGTGTGTACAGTAGCGAAAGTTGGAGATGATCTGGTGATATTGAGTCAGGTGCTGCTTTACAACTGCAGGCAACAGAATATACTTTAGGTGCCTCTCATATTAACATGATCAGTGAGATGTCATTACTCTAGTACTTGTTGACATTTCTTGTGTCTTAAATTTGCAGTTAGGTAGAACTAGATAGGTAAGAGGTTTGATAACTAGATTTAATTTAAGTGATGAATTAAGTTTTTATTTTGGTAACAGTTTTAAGACAATTTACATATCATAAAATTGACCCATTTAAAATGTGTAATGTAGGGGCTGGCATGGTGGCATCAGGCTAAAACCGCCAGCTCTGGCACCAGCGTCCTATATGGGCTGTTGGTCCCAGCTGCTTCCCTTACATTCCAGCTTCCTGCTAATGGCCTGGATAAGCAGTAGAGTGTGACCCATGGTCACGGGTCCCTGCAGCCATGTGAGAGACCCAGAAGAAACTCCTGATTTGCAGGTTCAGACCAATCCAGCCCTGGGTGTGGTGGCTATTGGGGAGTGAACCACCAGATGGAAGCTCTCTCTAACTCTATAAAATCAGTCTTTAAGAAAAATGTGTAATTTGGAGGATGTGATTGTCCTAGCTGTTAAAATACTTGTTAGGACGCCCATATCCTGTATCAGTACTTAGGTTAAATGTCTATCTCCTAGCTACAGCTGTGAGAGAGAGAGAACTTCCATCCACTGAATTCACTCCCCAAGTGGCTGTGGTGGTTTAGGCTGAGCTACTTCGAAGTCAGGAACCAGGAACTAGGAACTTCTTCTGGGTCTCCCATGTGTCTACCAAGGGCCCAGGTACTGTGGCCCTCTTCCAATGCTTTGACAGGGGCATTAGCAGGGATATGGAAAGGAAGTGGAGCATCTAGGACCTGATCCTGTGCCTGTATGGGATGCCAGCACTACAGATGTTGGTATTACATGTTACCCCATAGTGCTGGCCTTTAATCCACTTTTTATTTCAATAGGTTTGTTTATTCTGGACATTTCAGGTAGACTAAATCCTGTGATACTTGCATGATGTTTTTAAGTTTCTTTCTTGTAACCTATATGGAGGTATACTTCAGAAAGTTTGTGGAGGGGCAGGAGTTGTGGCACTGCAGGATAAGTCAGCGCTTGGAGCACCTGCAGCCCATATTAGAGTATTAGAGATCATGTTCTGCCTCTACTTCCAATCCAGCATCCTGCTAATGCACCTAGGAGGCAGATGATTGGTCCAAGTACTTGGGTTCCTTCTTCCCTACCCCCCACCTTGGAGACCCGGAGTCTCTGACTTTAGCTTGGCCCAGCCCCAGCTATTTGTGGGCATTTAGGGAGTGAACTAATCAATGGAAGATGTCTGCATGCCTCCCACATCACTGTACCTTTCAAAATAAATAAATAAATAAATATTTTAAAGGGTTTGTATAAAAATGGAAGTAAGTTTATTTTGCTGTAAAATATTTTTGAAATCATGCGTAGGGTTTTTTTTGTAATATGCATTTTCCACTAACTTTTTGAAGAGCCATCATGTTTCATTCTTTTCATTACTATTATTCTGTTGAATGACTATTCACCCCATTTTAGCTCATTCATTGCTTTCGTAGACGTTAGAGTTGTTTCTCCTTTGTGTATTATGTAATGTGAATATTTATGTACAAGTTTTCTTGTGGACATAATTTTCTGTTGAATATTTAAGAGTGGAAGTGGTTTATATATGGGGGTGGAATTACTGGCTCACATGGTAGCTGTTTAACCTGCTTGCGGAACTGCACAGCCAACTCTGCATTCCCCCCAGCAGTGGGTGAGGTTGCCATGATTCTGTATGCCCTGCAACACTTGTTATTGACAGCCACCCTAGTGGCTGTGAAGTTTCATTGTGGTTTTAGTTTGTATTTCCCTTCCTATGCTTATTGACCATTTTATATCTTTGAAGAAAGATATAAATATATGAGTTCCTTTGTCCATTTCTAAACTTACATGTCTTATTGGGTTGAAGGAGTTCTCTCCATGTGAGTCATTTAGAAGATAACATGACGTGGACACATTTTCTTCATTCTAATGACCTTGTGCAAGATACTCAGCTGTCTGTGCTTTACTTGTCTCTCCTGTGGAATGGAAATGACTGTAGTACCTACCTTGTGGGGTTGTTTGGAGGATTAACTAAGTTCAAACGTGCAAAGCTGTTAGTCTGCTATGTTGTAAATGTTTGCTGCTAAATAGTGTTTTCCCTTAAGGCTCAGTTCTTTAGCAGTGAATTTAACTCCTTTCCCCCTGAGCATCACAATTAAAGTGGTGCCTTTTAGGAGGAGGTTCTTGATGGATGAGAAAATATCATAGTTGTCGTGTGTCTTAATTTCTGTTCGCCTTTTTAGTGTCCTATAATCTCAGTTTGCTAGAATTTAAGGCATACTAGCAAGAGTGAATAATGAATTGTAAAATGTATTGCTCTGACTGAAATGCAGAATTGCATTTAAAAGTATGTGTTATTATATGTGTGTATATGAAGTCAGTATCATAGAGCGGTAGAACTTGGAATAAATAGTGCTGCTTGGTATATGGGGGGGGGGCATGTAGGATTTCTGTGATTCCTCAAATTTACAGTGATATTAAATACTGAATTTCAACAGTGTTAGGAAATAATTGAGGTAGCCTCAATAAGTTTTGTAAAAGATATTTATTTGAAGGGTAAAGTTACAGGGAAACAATGAGAAACAGAGGCCTTGTACCTGCAACTTTACTCTGTGAATGGTCACAGTGGTTGGAGTTGGGACAACTGAAGCCAGGAGATTGTTCTGGGTCTCCCAGGTGGATGTGCAGGGTCCCAAGGCTTTGCATCATCCTCTGCTGCTTTCCCAGGCATATTAGCATGCAGCTGAATCAGAAGTAGAGAAGCTAGGTCTCAAACCAGTGCCCACATGGGATGCCAGTGTTGAAAGTGGAGGTTTCCCTCACTATGCCACAACATTGGCCCTGGATTCAACATTTTATGTAACTCATCCTAGCAGAAGCCACCTAGATAGCTCACAAATGTTGTTTATTTTAAAAACTATTGTTTTCAAATTTATGTTTACCTGTGAAAAAGGAATAATGTACAGACTCTTTATTTTTACACTTGTCCATGTTTACTTTTTTTTGGACTATGTTCATTCAGAACCGTTTGACTGGGCAGCCATAATGAGCTGGGAACCTGCTCAGTATTAAGAGATATACAGCGTTGTCTCGTGTTTTTTGAGTTCATGGTAGTAGAGAAAAGAGACAGAAACAGGCAATTACAGTTGAGCATGAAAAGGTATATAAATAGATATGCAAAGTATTTTGGAAGCACTGAAAGAAATGGTGGAAAATTTTTGGTATCCTTGAGTGAGATAAATGCTACTGAAGTGTTATACACAAGCTCAGTGAAAGATGTGACTACATTTAATTCATGTCCTATCTATTTCCCTCCTCCCTGTGTTATTTTGAACCACAATTTGCATATTTCTTTCATAAATATTTAGTATTTCTCAAAGGTAAGGATTTTTAAAGAAAAAAATATTTTTTTAAAAGTTCTAGGTTTTTTTTTTCCCTAGTTTTTTTTTTTATTGGAAAGTCAGACATACAGAGAGGAGGAGAGACAGAGAAGAAGATCTTCCATCTAATGGTTCACTCCCCAAGTGGCTGCAACGGCCAGAGCTGAGCTGTTCTGGAGCCAGGAGCCAGGAGCCTCTGCTGGGTCTCCCATGTGGGTACAGGGTCCCAAGGCCTTGGGCCATCCTCCACTGCTTTCCCAGGCCACAGGCAGGGAGCTGGATGGGAAGCAGGGCTGCCAGGATTAGAACAGGCATCCATATGGGATCCTGGCATGTGGAAGGTGAGGACCTTAACCTTTGGACTACCATGCTGGGCCTGAAAGAAAATATTTTTAAAATATTCAAGGATCAACTCAGTTTGATCAACTCAGTTATTTTACTTAATAAAATATTAAGTAATGTGGCTGAGGAAGGAGATGGGGAAGATCGTTTAGTGTTTAGACTTATTCTTTGGGGTACACATAATATTTTTGGTGCAGAAGGTAGGAGAATTGGGAAATAAGGTTGGCAAAACAGGAAGACCTAAAACAAAGACCCTTGAATACATTAAAAACCATTTAGCTCTTTGATGTGCAAAGCTATTAAAAGGGTTTTAGGCAAATTGATAATAACCTGCTTTAGAGCCATGGTTTAGGAAGATAATGGCAGTGCTGAGGACAGACACAGAGTGAAATCAGAAATATCAAGTGCATTTTGAGAAACATTTTATAGTAATTCAGTAAAAAACCAATGATAACAGTTTAAGATTGTGTTAGTAGAGTGGGCAGAACCTGACTCGTTCTACATTTGGGAAGTAGAGTTTTTCTGAAATTGAGACTGAAAAAGAGGAGTTGATCCTTGGTCTGTGGCTGGGCAGATGGCAAAATCATTTTCAGAGGAGAAGATAATTTGGACATGCTAGCTAAAGATTTTCCCACTGAGTTGTCCATTGAGCTGTTTGCACTGCACAACTACAGTGTAATTAAAATTCAGTGATGGAGAGTATGGTGGCCTGGCTGTTCAGTGTAGATGTTTTTAACAATTGATCTGTTTTTAGTTCTCAACTAAGTGTGATCTTGGTCATGAGAGGTACACAGTAAAAAGCAGTTCAGGGAGCTAATGCAAACGTAAAATTCAAACCACTGTATTTCATGTATAGACTCTGAGGATCAACGCAGTATGAATTGATTCTAAGAGCTGTTGCACAGAAACAATAACTAGCAGTTTTATTAAAAAGCATTTGGTAGTGGGCCCAGCACAATGGCCGAGTGGCTAAAGTCCTCGCCTCAAATGTGCCGGGATACTATGTGAGCTCTGGTTCGTGTCCCAGCTGTTCCACTTCCCATCCAGCTCCCTGCTTGTGGCCTGGGAAGGCAGTGGAGGATGACACAAAGTTTTGGGACCCTGCACCCATGTGTGAGACCTAGAGGAGGTTCCTGACTCCTGGCTTCGGATTGGCTCAGCTCTGGCTGTTGAAGCCACTTGGGGAATGATCCAGTGGATGGAAGATCTTTCTCTATATATGTCTTTCCAATAAAGATAAATAAGTCTAATTGAAGCATTTGATAGAGTAGTAAAATGTAAGAATTAAAATAATACATATTAACGTGAGAATATTTCTGATGCAGGACAACTCTTACCACACTAGGAGTATTCTAGAAATGTGTTTAACACCCATCCACATTTCCATTTATTCATATTTTCTTATTTTAAAAAGTTGTGGTTGACAAAAACTGTTTGTATGTATGGTTATACAACATGTTTTGAAATGTGTACATTGTGGAATGGCCACATCAAGTTGATATATACATTATCATACAGTTTTGTGGTGGCAGCACTTAAAATCTGTCAGTGATTTTCAAGCATGCAGTACGTTATTAACTGCAGTCACCTTGGGCATCTTTAAATAAATTGACAAGAGGTTTGTGTTTATCTAGCATTAGTGTGTGGGCATTCTGGTAACATCAACTGTAAAATTAATGAATTGTTAGTCTAATATTCAGTTTGGTGCAAAAGACCACATATTATATGACTCATTTATATGAAATGTTCTGAATAGGCAAATCCACAAAGACAGGAAGCAGTTAGTGGTTGCCAGGAAATGGGGTAGGGGAAGGAGTACTGGGGAGGAACGGGTTCTGACTACTAATAGGTCTGGTGTTTTTTGGTTAGGGGTTGGGGGGCTAGTTGGGTAGTAGTGGTGGTTGTACAGCAAAGTGAATATACTACAAATTTAAATGGGGACTTTTGTGCTATGTAAATTATACCAATAATGAGCCAAGCAACAATTTACTGGAGACCTCGTTATTAGCTTTTCTATATATAGAAGCCCCCGAAAAATAGAATTTTTTTTTAAAGATTTATTCATTTTATTACAGCCAGATATACACAGAGGAGGAGAGACAGAGAGGAAGATCTTCCGTCCGATGATTCACTCCCCAAGGGAGCCGCAACGGGCCGGTGCGCGCCCATCTTAAGCCGGGAACCTAGAACCTCTTCCAGGTCTCTCACGCGGGTGCAGTGTCCCAATGCCTTGGGCTGTCCTCGACTGCTTTCCCAGGCCACAAGCAGGGAGCTGGCTGGGAAGTGGAGCTGCCGGGATTAGAACTGGTGCCCATATGGGATCCCGGGGCTTTCAAGGTGAGGACTTTAGCTGCTAGGCCACAACGCCGGGCCCCAAAATAGAAAATTTTAATACTTGATTTTCGCCAGAAGTCTGAAAAGCAATTTAAAAAATGTTTCAAGTGCCTAGTTTCTTCTGTTTAAACAGTTACTTATTTTGGGAGTAGACTACCCTTCAGTATCACAGGGGATTTTTTAACAAGGGAGAGTTTTTTTTAACAAGGGTAGACTTATACCCAAAGGTTTTCATTTGGTTTTTGAAATTATTTTTAGATTGTGGGGGAATACATGCAATAGACAACATCTTAATTTCGAAGTCTGTATAAAAGTCACATGTTACACATGCTTGAGTACAAAAAAGAGCACTGTAAGGATTTGGGATTATGAGTGTAGTTAAGATTTGATGAAAATGATATTTGAGCAAAGAATTGATATTTATATGTGTACAGTTTGGATTCAGAAGAATGGTCTAGAGTGGAAATGCAAAGTTGGAGTGCTTGGCTTGTAGATAAAATGTAAGCCACAGACAGAATGAGATTACCAAGGCAGTGATTGTAGGTAAAGCAAGGATCGAGCCTGGCGTTTTCCACATTAAGAATAGCAAGTGGCTCTGGCAAAGGATTAAGAGATGTGAGCAGGACTGATATAAGAGCTTGGATCATGGTAGCTGAATGAGGAAAGTAAATCATAGGAGGAGAGAAGCATGTGTCACATCTGTTGCTAGAACAGGCCACTTGAAAGCTGAGACTCAGTTATGGGTGACTTTAATAAACATTTTGGTGGATTAATAAATGGAAAAAGACTGGACTAGAGTGAGTTTAGAGGATATTGGAAAGATCTGATTTGGGAAAAATAGAGGTGGTGGAACAGTAGAATTGAGTCTTTTTTGTATGTGCTGCTAAGAATGATCCAGCAAAGGGTGTAAGGAGACAGTGGTTGGGGGGTGCTGTATGAAGAGGGTTGGAACTGAGTAGAAATGCAAATGGTTTGTAGTAATGGCCAAAGAAATGGCATTTGTGCATTTAGTTGCTGATATGTTGGTAGATGTGGTAGTCATTGAATGTTCTCTTCTGATTGTTTCATTTGTACTGAGAAATAAGCAGTGAGATCTGCTGGAGAGGATGAGCATATAGTATCAGAAGTTTCAGTAGGATGTAGGAAAGAGAAGATTGGGAAATAGTAGAAAGGTCTACTTCGCCTCAGTTATGACTTTAACGTGAAGTGTGTGTATATAACCAGATTCAGCGATGTAAATGTTAGTATAGAGGCAAATCGCCAAGTCTTGGGGAATGAATGAAATGGCAACAGAATTAAAGTTGTTTTGTGGTTGACTTCAAGTAGATTCTAAAATAGTGGTTTTTTTTAAAATAGCATGTTGTGATTTTTAACTTTAATTAAAAATTTTCTGCTGAGTATTCTGTCCTTTTTTTTTATAAATATGTATAGCAAAATGTTTAATGATAGTTTCTGGCAGTGGGATTTTGAGCACATTTTAATTTCTTTTTATACTTTAAAAATACTTTGAAAAGGTGTTTCTTCAATATTAAACAATATCACTTCCACACCAATGTGTTGTTTAAAATTTGAAGAATCATAAAGGAATGAAAGTTAAAAAAAAAAAAAAAAACAACCATTGCTTCAGTTTGAGTGCCTGGAATACTGTGGGAGCTTCTGGGGCACACAGGACTGAAGGTAGGAAGTGATTTGGCTGGAGGTCATTGCCAGGCTGCTTGCATTTTTACTTAGTAGGAAAAGGAGATTCCTTCCTATAGACAGGAAGGTGACTAGCTTTTTGATTTTTTTGTTTTTTGTTTTTTTTAATAATGTGAATTTGTATTAACTTTTTTTTTTTAAGATTTATTATTATTGGAAAGCCGGATATGCAGAGAGGAGGAGAGACAGAGAGGAAGATCTTCCATCCGATGTTTCACTCCCTAAGCGAGCCACAACGGGCCGGTACGCGCCGATCCGAAGCCGGGAACCAGGAACCTCTTCCAGGTCTCCCACACGGGTGCAGGGTCCCATGCCTTGGGCCGTCCTCGACTGCTTTCCCAGGCCACAAGCAGGGAGCTGGATGGGAAGTGGAGCTGCCGGGATTAGAACCGGCGCCCATATGGGATCCCGGGGCGTTCAAGGCGAGAACTTTAGCCGCTAGTCCACGCCGCCGGGCCCAGCTTTTTGTTTTAATAGGAAGACTGGCTAGGAGTATTTTCTGAGAAAACAGGGGAGAGGTTTTGCTTTTATTAACTTGGGGAAGATAAATGAACTACTGAGTAATCGGAAGAGGGGAACATTTGAGTAAATGGAGAATGGTGAAGTGGTCTTGTTTTCCTTTCTCTCTCTCTCTCTCTCTCTCTCTCTCTCTCTCTCTCTCTCTTTTATAAGATTTATTTATTTGGAAGGCAAAGTTTACCTACCATCTGCTGGTTGACTCTAAGTGACAACATTGGCCGAGGCTGGGTCAGGCTGAAGCCAGGTACTTCAAAGGTGTTTCCCACAGTACTTGGGCCCCATTTTCCACTGCTTTCCCCAGCAAGTTTGCCAGGAAGCTAAATTGGAAGTGAAGCATCTGGGATTTGAATCAGTGCCCATATTGTGTTGCCATTGCAGGCAGAAGCTTAATTCACTGCACCACAATGCCATTTCCAAGATCTCTATTGTTACTTTTTTTTTTTTAAGATTTGTTTATTCCTATTAGAAAGCGGGAACTTACAGAGAATAGACAGAAAGATCTTCCATCTACTGGTTCACTTCTCCAAATGGCCACAATGGCTGGAGCTGAGCTGATCTGCAGCCAGGAGCCAGGAGCTTCTTTTGGATTTCCCATGTGGTGCAGGGTCCCAAGGTTTTGGAGCATCTTCAACTGCTTTCCCAGGCCACAGACATGGAGCTGGATGGGAAGTAGAGCAGCCGGGATATGAACCAGTGCCCATATAGGATCCTGGCGCATTCAAGGCAAGTACTTTAGTCACTCAGCTACTGTGCCGGGCCCTATTTTAAAGATTTTATTAGAGAGACCTTCCATCCTGAAATGACTACAATGACCGACAGTGAGCCAACCTCACAGGGAGTAGCTTAACCTGATGTGTTATGATGCTGGCCCCAAGATGTCTCTTTGTGTTGATTTAGACAAAATGAAATGCTAGTACAGATCCAATAGTAGTATATTTATTTTTACCATTTGTGAAAGTGCTCATCTGCTGATTCCTTCCCAGAATGCCCACACACAACAGCTGTGACTCAGGAAGCGAGAACTGCAACCCAGTCCTCACATGTGGGTGGGAGGAATACAGATACATCTTGGCAAAATTATGGTGAAATGGGTCTAGAAGCTGAGAGAGGTGAGATTAACAAAACACAAGGGTGTTGTGCAAAGTGAAGTATGCTGAAGGACTTGGCATTGTGCTTGAAGATACATGGAATACAATCAGTAAATGTTTATCACTATTCATCGTGGCAGCCATCATTCCTTGTTCTGTATGTGTGCCATGAAAGAACCAGCTCAGTTATGTGAAATTTTGCTATTGAATCAACTTTCCTTTGACAGTTTACTTGAGGTGGAGTGTTCTTCATCTAGCCCCTCCCCATAAGTTTTCTTGAAACTTTTGCATTCTCAGCAATCTTAATGAACTTTATTTTTAGATATTGCAGTGTCTATTCTCATTGCAAATTACTCTCTATTTTCACTCTTAAGGACATTTTACTGAGGCTTTTTTGAAGCAACATAATACGTGTCTATATAAGTATCTTATTGTAGCTTTGCTATTACCAGTGAGATTGTTGATAAGTCATATTTTCATTTTAAGTTTTCAGATTTAAAAGTACTAAATGAAATGCAAAGAGTATTATATAAGCCTGGAAGAAATTGATGATAATTTTACTTTTTAAGAATACAAAAAGATGGGAAAGGAATTTGGAACGGGTATTTAGGCTATAGATGAAGGTGTTCACATGCCACCTGGAAGTGTCTGCATTGAGTTCCTAGCTGTGGCTCCTGACTTCAGCTTCATGCTGCTGTTAAGCCTGGGAGATAGCAGGCGATGGCCCATGTTGAAGACCCAGCCCTGGCTGTTGAAGGCATTTGGAGAGTGAACCAACAGAGGTTTTGTCTTTCAAATTAAAAATAAATGAAGAAAATTTAGAAGATGGAAATAAATGTCTGGGTTCTAAAGACAGGCCCCTCAAATAAGCCAGCCTTGGTAGTGTGCTGACTATGAGCAAATTGTACCTCATTTCAGAGCATTGATTTCTTTATCTAAAAAACATGAGAATCAAGTGAAATAAAAACTGCATTGAAACAGAAAGGAAATGGCAAAATGTCATGCAAATGGTAGTTATCATTGGAAGTAATCTTAATTTCCAGAAATTATACTCTTCTACTTTGGAGAAGCCCTATTCTAAAGTTCTAGTTTTTCATTGCTATTTAGAAGAAGGTATTTAAGCAGAAATCAAATGTACAATGACTCACTTTTATCAAAACCTCCTTTGCTTTTAGAAATTCATTTTTATTAGTAGCTTTAAAAATCAGTGAAATTTTGAGTACTTAACAGGACCATCAAAGTAGTTTTTAAAATAAACTGCTTCTGTGACATTTCATATTATTCTTAGTAATAATTCTGAATTTCATGGGTTGAATTAGCGGAACAAATTTTCAAGGTGGCAATCTGAAGGTGAATTTCACTTTTGTCTAATAATATAATTGTTTTGCTATCAGACAAGCCTGTATATCGTAAATCCGTTTTCCTATACATTTATAAGAACAAACATCTTTTACCTCACATTATAGGAAAGGCATGACATTTGCAAGCTCTGAAATGATCAGGTTTTTCAATCATCAAAGGTTTTCTGAAGGTACTAACAAAATGACATGCAATAACAGCAAGCCTAGCCTAGTTCTTTGTAAACTCAAGGACATTTGATTTTCCAGTACCTGTTAGAATTGGTTTTGACAAACCTTGCTGAAAGAGACCAACGTCCCCAACAGCATCACACTATTCAGAGATGAGTTCTCTAAAGATGTTGCAGATTTTTTCTGAACTGTTCTGCCTTGTGTGGTGATATCTTCATTCTTCTAATTCTACTCCAGTTTGAAATTCCAAATCACCCTTAAGGAAATAATTTAGCTTTTTGTTGTTCTTATTTTTGAAGTATTTATCTGGAAGGCAGAATGAGGGAGGAGAGAGATCCTCCATCCGCTGATTGACACCTCATATGGTGACAGTAGTCTGGATTGGGCTAAAGTGGGTGTAGGAGCACAAGTCCGTGGGCTGTATTCAGCTGCTTGGCCAGGCGTATTAACAGGGAGCAGATCAGAAGTATAGTACCTGGATTTGAACCAGCACCCATATGTGATATTGAGTGTACGTGCGGAGGCTTTTTCCACTATGCCACAGCATTGGCCCCATCAGTGTTTTGTCAATTGAACAGTAAAAGTCCTTCCCCCTGCAACCCATTGTAATTAAGATCTCTTTGTCCTCCTTATTACAACTATATTTGAAGAAATTCACACCTTCTATTGGTCTCTTGGTCAGTATGGACAGCCTTTCCTGACTTGTGTACCTGCTACATTTGTGCCCTGTGCTTTCCTAGAATTGCTAGAATTTCACTCCCTGGCTTCTGTAATGCCCTGCCACGAAATGTTCCAACCTTCTGTTCTCCTGGGCTTGGGGAACTCTGTATATTTTTAAAAGATATATTTATTCTTATTGGAAAGGCAGATTTACAGAGAGAAGGAGATACAGAGAGAAAGATCTTCCATCCACTGGTTCACTCCCCAAGTGGCCACAACAGTTTGAGTTGGGCCAATCCAAAGCCAGGAGCCAGGAGCTTCTTCTGGGTCTCCACACTGATGCAGGGTCCCAAGACTTTGGGTCATCCTGTACGTCTTTCCCAGGACACAGGCAGGGAACTGGATGGGAAATGGAGCAGCTGGGACACAAACTCATGCCCATATGGGATCCTGGAGCATGCAAGGCAATGCCCCTAGGCTACTGTATCAGGCCTGGCTTTCTGAACTCTTACACTGTGGTAGTTCCCAGGACTGTCCTTAGCGCACTCTCTTCATTCACACTCTATGTTCTCACTGTGGTATTAACACAAAGGTGATGGCTTCCAAATCTGTGTGCCCACCCTCAAGTCCTTTCAAACTCAAGTATTTAGCAGTTGGCTGCAAGTCTCAGTCTTTCACTGAATTATTGGTTCAATGTATATTCTGAGTGTCTGTCACCGTAATGCCATGTATCAACCAGCAATGATAGGCGTAAGAACCCAAATGGTGACAGCACAGTAAGTCATGGGGAGAACAGAGGGTTGAGTGCAGTGTGAGCAGCAAGCACTGGCACTGAGCGCTCTTGGAAATGTTGTTCTTGTGAACCTAAGATCCCTTTCCTCAGTACTAGCCCACTCGTTCACCTGAGTCAAATCCCAGGATTATCCTCGACTCCCTGATCACTTTTGGTTTCAGGTGGACCCCAAGTCCTGTCCTCACTAGTTTCAAGATGGGTTGCGAGCTCAAGCTTCGCTTCTGCTTTCTGATTCAAGACTTTGTGCCTGGTTACCTGCATTATTGCAGTAGACTTGACGTGTTCTCCTTGCTTCATGTCTTGCCACCTTTGGATCTAACACCTTGTCCTTGTCTGCTTAAAAGTCTCCCCATCACTGACAGTAGGCATTCTAAAATACCTACTCATCAGAATTCCAGGCGTAGGGACCCTTTGATAATGTCTGTGTGTGTCAGATCTCACCTCTATAGTTTCTGATTCTGTGGAACTGCTGTGCTGCAGCCAGTGTTTCTGAAGTCCTCTAACAGATTTTGACACTTGACCAGATAGAGAAATCTCTGGCCTACCAGGATGAAGTCTGAGCCTTTCTTCCTGATGTATGCATAAGGCCCTGTGTGACCTGACCTCAGCTTAGTGGTGCACCGTATTTCCTGCTATGCCCTCTGCTTTACTTAAATTTGCAGCCCAGCATTATGGAGCATTTCTACCCTTCGTGCATTTCTTGTCTCTACCTTTGTCCTTGCTGAATCCTTCACCTGAAGTAAATGCCCTTCTCATGCTCCCCATGTGAGTATGCTAGCTTCTTTTGTTTCCATGGCAGCTGTCAGAGCACACAGTGCAATATTGGTCCGTTATTTCTGCCTCCGCTTCTCTTCATGTTCCATATACATTTATTATTCAAGATTGTACTATAGAGTTTAACTGTTGTATCATCTTAGTATATACATAAGCTTTTGCTTTTTTCCCCTATAAGTGACCTTTGATTTTAATTCCCCTTAACTTTTACAAGGCAAAAATTTAATTCATCAGCAAACATATTTTTAAGTGGCATGTGTGGTTTTGAAAGTGAATATATGTTGGAATGGATGTCCATTGCAAATGTAATAGGATAGAAGGAAGATTTTTTTTTTGGTTAGGATTTATTTATTTTTATTGGAAAGATAAATATTTACAGAGAGAAGGAGAGACAGAAAGATCTTTAGTCTGCTGGTTCACCCCTCAAATGGTCGCAACGGCGGGAGCTGAGCCAATCCGAAGCCTGGAGCAAGGAGCTTCTTCCTGGTCTCCTACGCGGGTTTAGGGTCCTAAGGCTTTGGGGCATCTTTTACTGCTTTCCCAGGCCACGAACAGGGAGCTGGATGGGAAGTGGAACAGCCAGGACATGAATCCACACCCATATGGGATGCCAGCGTTTGCCAGGGTGACGATTAGCCAATTGATTTATCATGCGTGGCCTCAAAATACTTTATTTTATTTTTTTGTTAATATTTTCATGTGATTTACTTTCTGAGTCTTAATTGCAATAACAGTTTTCCTTGGCTGCTTTTACAAAGCTTTAAAAAATGTGATTTTTTTTTTTGTTGTATAGCCCCGAAGTTACTACTACTGGGAATCATTTAGTCTTTTTTTTTTTTTTTTTTAATAATATAACATAAAGAACCTTCAGTAAGAAAGGTAATAGGTAGATGAGAATATGTTTGAAATCACATATTGCTGCACTTGCCAGTAAGGACTTAGATTCACTGTTGTCATAAACTAATGTTTGTGTGTGTCTGAGGATGCATACATAGGAGTTACATATATATGGGATTATAAATTTCAGCAGAGTGGATTAGAATTGCCTCTGGCTGTCTCATTTCAATCCATACACCTTTCTGATGCTCATATTTTATCTGTAAATGTGTTTTCTAATGAAAATAGATTACATTAAATGATATTCAAGAATTTTAGTGACCATGTAGTAGTACTCCTGCAAAATTTACATGAAGATTTCCTTTAAAGGTCTTTTCAAGTAGTAGAAGAATAGTTTAGGATTGTTTTTACTTCAAGTTTGAGGAAAGACTGTGTTCTTTTGTTACTTAATATTTTTCTGGGCTACCAGAAGTTTCCTCTATTTAGTAATTTTTGCTTTAGTAACATCCCATTTTTAGAAGTCTTTATAAGTGTATTACTTTTCTATGCAAAATTATCCAATTTTACATGAATTGGCTTAGAAATTTTACTTGTAAAGGACTTTTGAAAGGAGTGACATTTTAAGTATCTACTATTATCATTTGTGATATATTTCCTGCCTGTTTAGTGGATGATGCTGGGAAAATAGAACACGATGGTTCCTCTGGAATGCCCATGGACGCAGAGTCGGAAATTGATCCTTGTAAAGTGGACGGCACTTGCCCTGAAGTCATCAAGGTGTACATTTTTAAAGCTGACCCTGGAGAGGATGACTTAGGTAATAGGAAACCTTTAGCACATTATACATCCTGATGCAAATATTTGAACCTGATTACTTTTGGGCTATTTAGATTGAGAATGCTTGAAATATTTTCTGAACATAACTTAAAAAAAAAAGAAAAAAGATGGTATGTTTGAAAGGTAGAGTGACAGAGGAAAGCCACAAAGATCCCTAGCATCCACTGGTTTACTCTCTAAATGCCTGCGACAGCCAGGGCTGGGCCAGGCTGAAGCTTTGGGAGCCCGGAGCTCCATCCAGGTTTCCCTGTGGGTAGCTGGTGCCCACACTCTGAGGACGTCTTCCATTGGTTTCCTAGGTGCATTAGCATAAGAGCTGGATTTAAAGTGGAGCAGCTGGGACTCGAACAGGTGTTCATATGGTATGCCAGCGTTGCAAGCAACTTAACCCACTGCACCACACATTGCCGGCCCTTGAAGATAACTTTAAGAAGAATTCCAATATAGTAATAAAGTATGTAAAAGGAGAAAGTCGAAATGAGGTTTTCAGATAAATTCTTGGAGCTATCTATCTTCTTCCCTATAGGTGGAACTGTAGACATTGTGGAAAGTGAGCCAGAAAATGATCATGGAGTTGAGCTACTTGATCAGAACAACAGTATTCGTGTTCCTAGGGAAAAGATGGTTTATATGACTGTCAACGACTCTCAACAAGAAGATGAAGATTTAAGTAAGTGGGTGGCATTTTTGTAGGGGAAAAAAGATTTTTACAGCTCTTTTAAAAAAAAATCGTCACTGTTTGAAGGAAATAAATAGCATTATTTTAGATATTATCATGCTGCCATGTTCTCAGGGACGTCTCGGTGACTATGTGTTTAGAATATGGCTTTAACAGCAGTTACAGTGAAAGCCAAGAAATAAATGTTCAGTCAACAAATATTTTTATGTAGTTACTACATGAAAGGTGTACTAGGTTTGTAATATTTTTCCTTTTTTTCTATTTAATCTTTTTAAAATATTTATTTTACTTAATTGAAAGGCAGAGTTACTAAGAGAGGGAGAGAGAAGTTTTCCATTTGCTGGTGCACTCCCTAAATGGCTACAATGGCTGAGGCTGGGCCAGGCTGAAGCCAGGAGCCAGCAGCTTCTGGGTCTTCCACGTGGATGCAGGGACCCAAAGACTTGAGCCCTCCTTCACTGTCTTCCCAGGTGCATTAGCAAGGAACTGGATCACAAGTGGAGCAGCCAGGACTGCTGGCGCCCGTATAGGATGCCAGTGCTGTAGACTTTGTTGTAACCCACTGCAACACCAGCCCCTTTTCTTTTTATTTATTAATTTTACATAAAAATATATTTGCTGTGATCTCTGTAAACCTGGTCACAATGATTTTTATGCTCTTCTATTTGTAGATGTTGCTGAAATTGCTGATGAAGTCTATATGGAAGTGATTGTGGGAGAGGAGGATGCTGCAGCTGCCGCTGCAGCCGTACATGAACAGCAAATAGATGACAATGAAATCAAAACCTTTATGCCAATTGCATGGGCAGCGGCTTATGGTAAGTCACAGAGCAGCTTGAAGGATTGATTGAGCTGGTCTTAGAACACTCAGTTCATGATTGGGAAACAGTTTCTGTGGTCTTAGATTTCAGAAATCTCAATACTAGTAACCTGTAAGGATTATTTGATTTGCACAAGAGCAGAAGAAGCCTATAAAAGTCTACTCTATGTCTTTGTTTGTAACAGGAATTTCCTTCATGTGTATATTATATAGAAGGAAGTACTGTGAGAAATACACAGGCTTTCAAGCTCTAAGTTTTCTTGATTATATGTGACCCATGACTTTACAGTTTTGGGAGACAATTGGAAAATCCATGGGGCAAAAATGCAAAATGTTTTTATTAGCTTTGAAAGCTAGGCATTCCCTATGATCTCACTTATATAATAAATGTGCTCATAAAACCCATTACCTAGAGTGAGAACTTTCTGTCATTCATGAGTATCATGGCTTACTTTTCATTGTTGTAATTAAGAAAAGAATTCCTAATTCTTTATAATTTATAATACTGTATAATTTTGTTTTTTAATGCGCATTGTTAGGTAATAATTCTGATGGAATTGAAAACCGGAATGGCACTGCCAGTGCCCTCTTGCACATAGATGAGTCTGCTGGCCTCGGCAGACTGGCTAAACAAAAACCAAAGAAAAGGAGAAGACCTGATTCCAGGCAGTACCAAACAGGTGAGGGCACACATGTTCCAAGGCACAGTGAGTTTTCAGATAAAACCCTAGAATGTATTCACAGGGGTGTAGCAATGGCATTTTAGGTACTAGGCCACTTGTATCTTTTGTGTATTGAATTTGAGAATATAATTTTCAGAATACAGTGATATTCATGAATGATTGCCTTAGAAAACAGAAATAGGAAATAGATCAGCTATGGATGAAGACAATTGAAAACGGGTGATTTTTATGGAAATGAAAAAAATGATATAAGCATTAGCTTATATATTTAACAAATCCAATTATGTCAGTATAAAGCAGACATAATTTACCGAGCAACAGGTTAAGTACTGCATGTAACATAATTCCTTGTCTATTTGTGTTACTGATTCGCATATTAAGAATTCATGGCTGTATTTAGTCTTTACTATAAATTAGCATAAATTGTGGTTTTTGGAATAACCAAATCAGACAGACACTTTGATTGCAGACTTTTTTTTTTCAAGATTTATTTGAAAGGTAAAGTGACTGGCACTTTGAGAGAGAAGTTCTGCCAACTGGTTCCCTGAATAGTCACAGTGGCCAGGGTGGGCTGAGCCATAGCCAGGAGCCAGGAACTCCATCATCCAAGTGTCCTGGGTGGATGGCAGGGGCCCAACCATTTGGACCATCTTCTGCTGCTTTCCCAAGCACTTTAATGGGGAACTGGATCATAAGTGGAGCAGTCATAACCCAAACTGGTGTCCATATGGGATGCTGGTGTCCCAGGTGGCAGCTTAACTTGCACCACAACACCAGCCCCGTGATTACAAATTTTATAAATAGTTGCCCACAGATTGCTAAATTGATGCAGGTTTAAATATTACTTGATAGAAGTTATATATCTACTCATTAATTTTATTAATCTGGAGGGAGCAAGTTGTTACAGTTCTACTGAATGATATTTCCAGACAGATTGCTCTTCCTGTTGGCTGTGTTTCATATGTGGAAAAATGGTAAAAGGAGTGTTAATAACAAATAGCTTAACTTAGGAATCTGGCTAATACTGTTCAGGACACTTGAAGAAATCAAAACAGTGCTTGGTTTGATCATTCATGCACCCTTTTTTTCCTTTCTTAGCAATAATTATTGGCCCTGATGGACATCCCCTGACTGTCTATCCTTGCATGATTTGTGGAAAGAAGTTTAAGTCCAGAGGTTTCTTGAAAAGGCACATGAAAAACCATCCTGAGCACCTTACCAAGAAGAAGTACCGCTGTACTGACTGTGACTACACTACCAACAAGAAGATAAGTTTACACAACCACATGGAAAGCCACAAGCTGACCAGCAAGACGGAGAAAACCATCGAATGTGATGAGTGTGGAAAGCATTTCTCTCATGCTGGGGCTTTGTTTACTCACAAAATGGTGCATAAGGAAAAAGGAGCCAACAAAATGCACAAGTGCAAATTCTGTGAATATGAGACAGCTGAACAAGGGTTATTGAATCGCCACCTTTTGGCAGTCCACAGCAAGAACTTTCCTCACATTTGTGTGGAGTGTGGTAAAGGCTTCCGTCATCCATCAGAGCTCAAAAAGCACATGCGAATCCATACTGGTGAGAAGCCGTACCAATGCCAGTACTGCGAATACAGGTCTGCAGACTCTTCCAACTTGAAAACGCATGTGAAAACTAAACATAGTAAAGAGATGCCATTCAAATGTGACATTTGTCTCCTGACATTTTCGGATACCAAAGAGGTACAGCAACATGCTCTTATCCACCAAGAAAGCAAAACACACCAGTGTTTGCATTGCGACCATAAGAGTTCGAACTCAAGTGACTTGAAACGACACATTATCTCAGTTCACACAAAGGACTACCCCCACAAGTGTGACATGTGTGATAAAGGCTTTCACCGGCCTTCAGAACTCAAGAAACACGTGGCTGCCCACAAGGGTAAAAAAATGCACCAGTGTAGACATTGTGACTTTAAGATTGCAGATCCATTTGTTCTAAGCCGCCATATTCTCTCAGTTCACACAAAGGATCTTCCGTTTAGGTGTAAGAGATGTAGAAAGGGATTTAGACAACAGAATGAGCTTAAAAAGCATATGAAGACACACAGTGGCAGGAAAGTGTATCAGTGTGAGTACTGTGAGTATAGCACTACAGACGCCTCCGGCTTTAAACGGCACGTCATTTCCATTCACACAAAAGACTATCCGCACCGATGTGAGTACTGCAAGAAAGGGTTCCGAAGACCTTCCGAGAAGAACCAGCACATTATGCGACATCATAAAGAAGTTGGCCTGCCCTGATGATACTTCTACAGAGATAATGGCCTTGAAGCTGAAAGTTAATTTTAAAGCCAATTAGTGTCGTTCACATATAATACTGTATATTGATTTACGCTGTGTACAAATAGAGTTATTGCTTCTAGTTGACTTGGTTTTTTACATTTTGTTCAGTAGTGTGTTCTGAATTCTATTCAGTTTGTTTAATAATTGGGGAAAGGCAGCAACGAACCTGTTGCTTTTAATAAAATAATCCCTGATTCTATACTGAATTTTTCTATCTTAGAAGTTTTATATTTATTTAAATATTTACCTTGCTTATCTTGATGGTACTCTTCTAAGACCATTTAATTAACTTGAGGTAACTTTAGATTGGTAATTCTGAAAGTTTTCATGTTGATTCGTTTCCCCCACCCCTTGGATTTCTCACAATGGAATTGTCAGCGGCATCTACTAATATCAATGGGAGATTTTACAGTCAGGTCTAGCTCTCATAACATGGAAATCCTTTACTTGTCTTAATATTTTCAGATCATACAGCAGTGAGGTTTCCATTTGAGCTTTTGTGTCCCTGGCTTCGCTGAGTACAGAACAGTGGCTGGGTTCGTGTTTACTTTTCATTTTGTTTAGCAGACAAAATACACTTTTGCCTTTCTTTGGACTATTTACATCTTTTGTCAGTGTAGTAAGCTTTTAGAAAACCTTTTTGAACAATTTGGCTTGCTCCTGTTGTAATTTGATTCTTCTGTCTGTGCTGCTTTGTCTTGGAATGGTTGTGTGCTATAATGAGACTTACCGAGGATTGCATTTTGGAATCTGCTAGAGGTAATTCCTGGCTCATAGAATCTTTTGCAACTTTATATATGTAAATGTACCCTGATTTATATATATACACGCATATATATATATAACACATGTATCTGTGTGTATCGCTTATTTTACATATTTAAACACACAACCCCAAGTAGTAGTTGTTTAAAATCTATAATGAAAAGTATTAAACTTACAGTAACATGGAAGATCCAGGGATGCATGAGAGAGCATTTTGTAAGTCATGCTCTTCAGAGAGACTACTCAGGTGAAGAATTAGAAGGAAAATAAGGACACTAGTATTTTTAAAGAGTAAAGGTATTTTCTTTTAAATATCTTTGGTAATTGAAAAATAGAAGTTAATACGTTTCTAGATAGAATGTTTTCGTACAATTTCAGCTCCATGCCTTTATATTTTTTTGAAAAGCTAATGAGTATCCAGCTGTAACTCCTTCAGTTCTCTCTGACAAGCTTGAGAGAGAGAATTCTGTCTCACTAAGTGAGGGAGACAGAGAGAGAGAGAGAGAGAGAGAGAGATGGCTCTATGGACCAGAGAACTGGTGCTAATTACAAGTTACACTTGGCAAATGCAGCCTGCTGTGTTTCACAGTTAAGGTTAGCAAACTTTAAACACCTTTAAAACACTCAAGTTGGCTTTGATTAGAAGATGAAGGTGGGTTTCAAGTGTATAAGGAAAGTCTGAGGCCTTATTTGGAACATCACCAAGTCTTTGACAGTTCTGTTTTTCTTTGTGAGTTGGCATCTTTAACAGATAGGCCTGAATCAGTTATAAATTTGTAGAATGATCTGTTGATTAGAATTTGGTTAAGATGAATTGGAGAACAGGATAGTTTTGGGAGGAGTCCCTTAGATTGGCTGTTGGCACACATGTGTCTGGCGCATCATGGGAGATTTAGAAATTTTCTTCCCACTTGATAGCTGCCTTGCCACCACCTCATCATGGTGCTCCATCCATTTGTGCCATTAGGCTCTTACATTACATCTTTGTCTTTGCCATCCATATTTGTATTCAAGAGATGTATTTTTAGTTAGAAATCCAAATATTTGATGTTTGGCAAGCTTCTAAAGTGCTGGATTGATTAAGTATAGTTCTAAGTCAAGTTTTTTTAGGCTGTTTATGAACTCCAGCCTAAGTGCCAGTTAAAGTCAAGGCGTTGGTTTTCCCCAGCCTATCCTATAGGGAATTCCTCTGCCTCGTTGGCCCCTATTCAAGCTTTTTTTTTTTCCTTTGAAGTAGTTAATTTACAGCTATATGAGTCATTGCCCCACATTCTTGAAAGTTCTGTTTTTTTGTGAAAACCTTTAAAATCTCCCTTAATTTTTATTTTCCCCAGAAATGATATAAAAGAAGACACTTGAAGTAGAAATTTATTAATTTTAAACATCTGTACACATTCAGAAAATGTAAATGATTGGGTCGTTTATATATTTTTAAATAAACTGAAAGATAAAGAACATAACACTTTACATACTTTATATTTCTCTTATGTAATCTGGAATCCTACCACAGTTCTTTTCTTTTTAAAGCACAACATTGAAACCTTTAAAAGGTATTTAAGGGTTTGGTCAAGTGAATATGAAATGTATCTGTCTGTATAAAGAGAAAATGAAATTGTAGTCACTGTTATGTACTGACATTAGTTACAACCTAGTTTTAATTCTTAAAACAATTTTGATTAGCAAAGCTAAAAAATGGATGTTTCAGTTAAATGTTTTAAAGAGGTACAGATTTTTACAAGGACATAATATAAGTTATTGTTCTGTAGAAATATTAAATATTGTATGACCCTCCCTCTGTATACTTTGTATAAAAAATACATAAAAAGAAAATCATATAGGGATGTGTGACATTATTGTAATTGTGTACTTGAGAATAACGTGCAAAAATAAAAATCAGATATTTTCCTGTTAATAAATGTTTAGTCTATTTGATACCAATACTAAGTTAATGCTTTTTCTTAAGAAAAAAAAAATGTACAGTTTTTGTAAACCTAATAGGCATCAAAAGCAGTGGATTATTTTCACCCCTTTTCTTAATTCCTTTTATGCAGCAGTGGAATGCAAAATGCTTGATTGCTTTGAATTTTGTGACTTGGATGCAAATACTGATAATATTTCAGTCCTGTGAATTTGCAAGTAATATTGCAGAGAAGTTAAGAGGTGATTGGTGAGTCCTTTGATGAGCATGTCCTTAACTGATTTTTTTTTCTTTTTATAAAGGATTTATTTTATTAGCATCTCCAATCCCCTAGAGATAAAATTACCCATGCATGAAGTGTTTTTGAGAGCACTTAAGAATTCATTTCCAAATCCACAGTGCACTTACTCAGAGGGGGCTGCCTCATTTCCACTGCAAAAGTCTTTCCTTGAGTTACCCCCTTGTGCCCAGTTCAGAAGGCATCAGAGGATGCTAATAGCACTAGATGATGGTGGTTGTCCTAGTAAAAATCCAAAGTTAAGTAGAAGTTATCAGGAGTCCAGATAGGTTTTCACCACTACTGATTTCAAAGATGAGATTATGTGTAGTTCGTCACCTGTAGGAACAAGTGTTTGCCTGGTGGTTGAAACAATAAGTAATCAAAATGTTAGGGAAATGACCAAGAGAATGTGGAATCATTTCATGATTAAAATTTTGGCTGGTAAATAACAGGTAATCCCTGACAGATAACGTGCTACTCTGTTTTGCTGGTAATGTCAATGTTTGTTGCCTACAAGTTTTAGGATTTCGATAAGGAAAAGCGTGACCATTCTGATATTTCAGGGCAGTAATTTTCAGTGTTGCTTGGTAGCATTGGCAGCATTGATTGCCCGGAACTTTGTTAAAGATGCAAATTCTCACCCCTGCCTAGTCTTGCTGTATTGGGAAACAAGGCATGGGGCATTACAAAATACAGGTTTTAACATGTCCTTCAAGTGATTTAATGCATGCTCAAGTTTGGAAAACACTATTTTAGAGCACTTGAGGAGCTTAAAAAGATTACTGCTGCAACATTTTGTGTGATAGACAAGAAAATCACAGAAAGAAGGAACTAGAGCAGTGAAGGTAAATAGGATGCAGACACTTCCTGCCTTGGCTTTATTTACCTTTTTTAATATGTAGCCTACCAGTCAATACGTATATCTGTCAGTGCACATGTAAATAGCCTGTACTTCCTAAAGCTTGTATGGCCTTCCATAGTCACGTTCCTCAAAGGTAAACAGAACTCGGAGAAAGATTTGGCTAGTAAAAGGAGGACTGAAAAAGACTG
This sequence comes from Ochotona princeps, assembly GCF_030435755.1. Lineage (NCBI taxonomy): Eukaryota > Metazoa > Chordata > Mammalia > Lagomorpha > Ochotonidae > Ochotona > Ochotona princeps. The sequence continues at coordinate 27,628,666 of NC_080865.1, read as the reverse complement.
GTGTATTTGTGTGTGAGTGTGTAACTGGCCCAGGATTAATTCATTTCTAGAAAGCCACTTTGCCACAGTTCTACAGCTTTTTAGATAAGGTCAAAATTAAGTTTGCCCTATGAATTTTGTTTTATCTTGCTTCGTGTATATATTGTTTGGCTTTTTCATAAAAATAATTCTTGGATTTGTTATATATTGTTCCTGTTATTTTTGACATCCTTGCTATTGTAAATAAATTCCTATTTTGTTTTAAGTTACCCTAGTGGAGTGTTGGCTGTAGACAAGGCATACACACAAATGCACGCTTGCACACACAGAAATGAGGACAAATGCACACTTGCACACATAGAAATGAGGAGATTTCAGTCACAATTCCCCAGTTATTACAAGCTGGAAATGATTTACTGTTCAATAGTTCAGCACTTCTAGCAACAAGGAAAGCATCACTTTAGGGCATAGGAATAACATCTACGCTTACTTGGGTTTTAAAATAATTTTTTGATCTTCATGATGTAAAAATTCATCAAATTTGAGGCCAAAATCAAGGATTATTTTCCCCTGGTTTTGCCTATTCTGTTGGTCTGTCATGTTCCTTCTATCGCTGGTGTTGGTGAGTACAAAGGATTTGGAAGGTTAGTAGCCTGCTGATAGTGTAAAGCTACTGGGATACATTGGTATTGGATATCTTAGGAATTCTGGATGGCATTTAGTTATGTGTATTACCCAGAAATACCTGAACACATTGACTACAAAGATAAAAATCTTAAAAGTTATTTTCATTGCACAATTCCCCTCCTGTAATAGTAGTGTTCTCTTCCAATCTTACTTCCTACATGTGTTTTTATCATGTTTTGTGATCATAATATCCATACTATATAATTTTTAAATATCAAGTGTATTTCTGTATTGTTTAGTAGTCTTAGACATTCTTTTCAGTGTGTATTTTTTTTGAAAGAATATGAAAAATTTAGAATCCTACAAAAGAGAGTACCTTCCTGCCCTAACTCATTGTCCTTTTAAGATACTTCTACTTAGTTTTTACTTTTTTTAGATTGTTTTCAGTTGCAAAATACATGTTATTGTAACAAGTGTACCATACAAAGGAAGTACTAGGACAAATTTAATGATCTCACCCTTAAATTTCCTCCACACCAATACTAGTTTTGATCCGCAGTATTGATCTCATGGTTAACAGACTGCACGGCTTCCCTCTGTGCTTGGCAACCCCTGGGAGTGGATCTCACACAGTTTTCAAGCTCCTCAGGTGATGATGATGTACAGCCATGGTTGAGACCCACTCTTCTTTATTTGCATTTTATTATTGAGATAGCTACACACAATATGATCATTTTTAAAAATTTTATTTGCTCTTTTATGTCTCTTGAGTTTCTGGTTATATTCCTGTTCTCATCTTAAATGTATTTTGTTTTTGCTCATACTTTTTTTTTTTTGAAGATTTATTCACCTTTGTTGGAAAGGCAGATAGATCTACAGAGAGGAGAAACAGAAAGATCCTCTCTCCACTGGTTCACTCCCCAAATGGCTGCAATGGCCGGAGCTGAGCCAATCCAGAGCCAGGAGCCAGGAGCTTCTTCCAGGTCTCCCACACGGGTGCAGGGTCCCAAGGCTTTGGGCCGTCCTCGACTGCTTTCCCAGGCCCCAAGCAGGGAGCTGGATGGGAAGTGGAGCTGCCGGGATTAGAACCAGCACCCATATGGGATCTTGGCACGTGCAAGGCCAGCATTTAGCCACTGGGCCATTGTGTCAGGCCCCGCTCATACTTTTTATTTTTAAAAAATATTTATTTTAGTTGGAAAGGCAGAGTATCAAAAAGAGCCAGAAATACCTTCCATCTGCTGGTTCACTCCCTACATGGCTGCAATGACGAGCTGAGCTGGTCTGAAGCCAAGGGCCAGGAGCTTTAAGGTCTCTTTTGCAGGTGCAGGATCCCAAGTCTTTGGAGTGTCCTCTACTGCCTTCCCAGGCCACAAGCAGGCAGCTGGATTGGAAGTGGAGCAGCTGGGATTAGAAACATTGCCCATAAGGGATACTAATACTTGGAGGCCGAGGATTAGTCAATTGAGCCATCATGCTGGTCCCTTTTATTACTATTTCTTTTTTTAAAATTAGTCTCATATTTTTATGATGTATTTTTATTGGAAAGGTGTCCATGTGGCCTCCTCGTGCGTGCAAGGTGAGGACTTTAGCCAATAGGCTACTACACCAGGCCCGGTCTCATGTTTCTCTAAATAGGTTTTTGGAAGTTTAGCTATTTTATAGGCATTATCAAAGAAATTACTCCTAATTTTGTTTGTTGTCATTTTTTATTTCCATTCGAATTTTTTGTTAGTTTTTCTAATCTGGTTTATTAATACTTGGCATATTTTTGTTTCTTTTTAAAGGAAATATTTGAAAGCTGTACATTTTCTCTGGTATGCAACTTTAACTCTGTCCCATTGCTTAATGAATTGTTCTCTTCCGTAACTCTTTAGGTAGTTTTACATTCCAGTTTTAACTTTCTCTTTGCAGTAGTGTTTAACTTCCAAGTATAAGTATTGTTTATTTAGTATTGATTTCTAGTTTCATTAGTTTGGTTTTCAAAGTATTGCCTTGTATAACCTCTAATTTCTTGGATTCTTTAAAGGCTTTCTTTATGAGTGTGAAATGATGAGCTTTCTAAAAATAAAATAGACAAAGTTGATGTTGATAATATCATTCAGATATTTTGTATCATTATTTTTTGGACCACATTAATTTTTTAGACTATCTGAATTTTTGAACTTTGAGAAAAAGTATTAAAGTATCCCACCATAAATTTGTTTCATCCAGTTTACTTATATCTAAAGTTTTTCTTTGTGAATGTTGTTTCTATAGTTTTTGTTACATAGATGTTTGACAAATCTTTATGATTATACCTTATACAAAACATTCATTTTTATCCTCTGTAACGTATTTGATTTTGAATTCTGCGTTGTGTGGTGTGTTTTCTCTATTTCAACAATGCTTTTTTACAAGTTTTCAGTCATGTTTCCATAACTAGACATGAATATACACTGCAGTATTGCTGCTGTTTCTTCCCCATTTCATCACTCCCCATTTGATACCTTTGTGTTGAATAAATTGTCACTCCATTTATACCTCATGTTTGTTGGCTGTATCTGATGTGTGCGTATATATTTTTTCTGAGGCCTCGATTATCCCAAACTTCTGTTACATTTGCCTTGACAATTGAGATCTTCATTGGAAAGTAAGTACTTTTGGGCATAGTCTGTTTTCTTTGACATTTACAGATGCTTTTTGAGAGTTTTTCAGTTTGGGAGTTTCGAGAAGTCTTACACTAGTGTGTTTTAACCCTTTGTGTATGTTGCCTCTACTTTTGTTTCCTGAAGCTGATCATTTTTTTTTTTTTTTTGGTTTTTAAAATTAAGAAAGCTCAGTAGGGTATACCTATGTATCTATGTGTATGTATTATTTTAATCCTTTCTGGAATCTTATTCCTTTTTTTTTTTTCTGATGTCTCCAGCTGAAGGAAATTTTTTGTTAAAAAATGTTAAGAAGGTTTTGTTTATTTATTTGGAAGACAAAGTTACAGAGGAGTAGAGAGAGAGAGAGAGAGACCTTCCATCTGCTAGTTCACTCCCCAAATGATCACAATGGCCAGAGCTGGGTCGTTATGAATCCAAGAGCCGGGAGCTTCATCTGGGTTAGCCACATGGGTGTAGGAATCCAAGGACTTGGGCCATCCTCAGCTGTTTTTCCAGGGAGCTAGATGGGAAGTGGAGTAGCTGGGACACGAACCAGCAGCCACGTGGATGCCAGTGCCACACCTGGCAGCTTAACCTATTACACCACAATGCCGGCCCCAGAAATTTTCTTTCTTCATGTATGTAATTGTTACTTCTCTTACATTATACTTCATTGGACATTGTTACTATACATGTACAGTCCTTGGATTTGTTTTTGTCGCAAAATGGTACCCTAGCTAGCTTGTGATCATTATTATATGGAAAAGTTTACTGTTAAAATCCAATGCTTCTGTATTATTTTTCCCCAGTGGAAGAAACCAGCCAGTTTCATTTCACAGAATAGCAGCATTGAGTATCCCTTTTGCTTCAAATTTAGATACAAGTCAAGGAACATGTGAGAAGTGTTAGTGCTTACAGCTAGTGTTCTTCCTCAGGCATTTTATATATATATATATATATATATATATATATATATATATATATATTTTTTTTTTTCCATTGGAAAGGTGGATGTACAGACAAAACAAGACAAAGATTTTGCATTCGCTGGTTCACTCCCAAAATGGCCACATCGGTAGGAGCTGAGTTGGGAGCTTCTTCCCAGTCTCCCATGTGGGCACAGCAGTCCTAAGGCCTTGGACCGTCCTCCACTGCTTTCCCAGGCCACAAGCAGGGAGCTGGATGGGAAGTAGAACAGATAGCACATGAACTGGCACCCATGTGAGAAGCTGGTGCTTGGAGGTGTAGGATTAGCCAGCTGAGTTATCCCGCCAGCCCTGTATAAATACTGTTAAGCTAATGAAAGTGATAGTGTTGGGCCCAGTGTAGTAGCTTAGTAGTTAAAGTCCTCATCTTGCACGTGCAGGAATCCCATATTGGCACCAATTTGTAACCTGGCAGCCCTGCTTCCCATCCGGCTCCCTGCCTGTGGCCTGGGAAAGCAGTAGAGGATGGCCCAAAGCCTTGGGACTCTGCATCTGTTTGGGAAAATCGGAAGAGGTTCCAGACTCCTGGCCTCAGACTGGCTCAGCTCCAGTCATTGCAGCCACTTGGGGAGTGAATCAGCAGATGGAAGATCTTCCTCTCTGTTTCTCCTCCTCTCTGTTTGACTTTCCAATAAAAATAAGTAAATAGAAAAAAAAAATAAGAAAAGAAAGTGAGAGTGTTGTTATAGCAGACAGGGGTTTTTTGTTGTTGTTGTTATTTTATTTGAAAGTTAGAATTAGAAACAGATTTCTTTCATTTGCTGGTTCTCTCCCTAAATGGCTGTTATTGCCAGAGCTGGGCTGGTCCAAAGCCAGGAGCCAGGAGCTTCTTTTGATCTCCCACATGTGTGAGGTGCCCAAGGTGGTGAGCCTTCCTCCAGTGCTTTCCCAGGTCACAAGCAGGGAGCTGGAAGGGAAGTGGAGCAGCTGGACTTGAATTGGCAACCAAATGGGATGCTGGCGCCACAGGTGAAGGATGAGCCGTTATGCCATTGTGTTCATCCCAAACTTCACCCACATCTCTTTTCTCACCTTTGCTCAGATTCAACATATAATACCAAGCTCTATTACAAAATTTGTATTCTTCATCAGTTAAATTGGGAAACCTTGAGTTTTGGTGAGAATTTATAGCAATGTATGAGAATTCCCATTACTACATGTTCTCACCAAATAATACAAATTTTACCAGTATTGTATTGGTAAAATAGTATTTCATTAGAGCTAAATATTTCAAGATTTTTTTGACAGCTATTGGAAATGGTGTTGTTGTCTTGATATTTTTACACATAATTTGCTATTGGTGTATAACAACACTAATGACTTTTGTATGTTGACTTTGTAGCCTTCAACTTTGCTGAATTTCTTTGTCCTAATAGTTTTTAGATAGAGTATTTGGAATTTTTCCTTTTTAAAAAGATTTATTTATTTGTATTGGAAAGGCAGATTTTACAGAGAAAAGGAAAGAGAGATCTTCCATCTGCTGGTTCACTTCTCAAGTGGTCACAATGACCGGAGGGAGCTGAGCCAATCTGAAGTCAGGAGCCAGGGACCAGGAGGACGTGGGTGCAGGTCCCAAGACTTTCGGCTGTCTTCTACTGCTTTCCCAGGCCACAAGCAGGGAGCTGGAAGGGAAGTGGAGCAGCTGGGACATGAACTGGCACCCATATGAGATGCCTGTGCTTAGAGGTGGAGGATTAGTCAGTTAAGGCAATGTTTCAGCCCCATGGGGATTTTTTTTTTTTAAGATTTATTTTATTTTCATTACAAAGTCAGATATACTGAGAGGAGGAGAGATAGAGAGGAAGTGGAGCTGCCGGGATTAGAACCAGCGGCCATATGGGATCAAGGCGAGGGCCTTAGCCACCAGGCCACGCTGCCGAGCCCCCCATGGGGATTTTATACACACACACACATCATCATCATCATCATCATCATCATCATCATCATCATGTTATTTGCAGTAGTTATTTCCAACTTGGATGCTCTGTTTTTCTATTACTAAATTGCTCTCTCTATAAATTCTAGTACTGTCTTGAATAAAAATACAACTGGGCATCCTTGTCTTGTTCCAGGTCTTGGTGAGAAAGCTTTATCTTTACTCCATTCAATGTGATGTTAGCTTTAATTAATACATCCTTAATTATAAGTAATATCAAGGAGCCTATGTTGTGGCACAGCAGGTGAAGCCATTGCCTATGATGCTAGCATCCCACATGGGCACCAGCTTGTGTCCTGGCTGCTCTACTTCCAATTCAGATCACATAGGAAATCTTGGTTCCTGTCCTAGGCCTATCCAAGCCCCAAACCTAGTGTCCGTTTAGGAAGTGAACTAGAGGATGCAAGTCCTTTTTCTGTGTTTCTCCCTCTCTGTATAACTCTTTCAAGTAAATATATCTTTCTCTTTAAAAAATCATGAAAATATTTTCACATATTTCATGATTATTCATATTTTCTCTTTGGTGACATGATCAAGCAGGATTTTGCCCATTTTTTCCATCTAATTAATTAATTAAAAAGGTTTATTTTTGTTGGAAAATCAGATACACAGAGAGGAGGAGAGACAGAGAGGAAAATCTTCCATCCAATGGTTCACTCCCCAAGTGGCTGCAACAGCCGGAGCTGTGCGTGTCTGAAACCAGGAGCCAGTAGCTCTTCCAATTCTCCCATGTGGGTGCAGGGTCCCAAGGCCGTGAACCATGCTTGAATGCTTTCCCAGGCCACAAGCAGGGAGCTGGATGGGAAACAGGGTGACTGGGATTAGAACTGGTGCCAGTATGGGATCTGAGGGAGTACAAAGTGAGGACTTCAGCCACTAGACTACCCTGCAGGGCCTCATTTAATTTTATTTTTGGTGTTGTTTCATAGTTGGCAAGAATGCAGGCCCATGAGGACCACTGAATAGGGTGGGGAGGGTCAAGATAGGGGCGAGGGTAGATGGGACAAATGCTTCCAATTTTCCCTTTTTTCTTTCCTTTTATCCTTTATTGGGGAGAAAGGAGGGAGGGAGAGTAGGCTGCTCCCAGCTGCCTAGGGATGGGAATGTCCACTTAATATCATCTTAGAAACCCTAGCATGGAGAAGAATGTTCTGAGGGTATTGCTTGAGTGGTCCCAATAGTTCCGAGACACTGTTGGTTTTGTTGCTCCAAGGTTGAGAAAATCCTTTCAAGGTCCACAGGCTGACAGAGTTCACCCCAGTACATCCACTCACCCAGACACTTGCTGCCAAAGCTCAACCAGGAGAGTTGTCCAACCCATTCTGTGCTCCATCTTCTGACATGGCACTCACCATCCTCCGCAGGCCCAAATGAGCTGGCCATCATGTCCCCCATATGCACCTGGGCATGCTGCCCACTGCACAGGCATCAGGTGTCAAGGAGGCCCAGTCCCAGCACATGCATTCGAACTCCAGCGGTTCAGTTGGGGAGTCGCCCAAGACACCTCATCTAGGGTGACCCCTGACCTGATTCTTGCCTGTGCCAGCCAGTACAGGGTCTGGTTCAGTCTGCCATCCATATCAACCTATGCACATCCTGGTGATTATAGTTGCCTGATCAGTTCTGTATCCAGCTCCACATCCCATGTAGACAGATACTGTGACCCAGCCCGACCCAGCCTGCCACAGACCTGATCTTTACACACACCAGTGGGACCTGTAGCCTAGATGGGGTGACCTCCAGTAACCCCCACCAGGCCCACCTCCAGCCCCAGTTCCTGTGCATGCTGGTATATACACCAGACTAGTCATGTCCGTGCTGTGTCCCAATCAAGCTCTTGTGTATACCTATGGGTATTGCAGCTTAGCTCATCCCGCCATACCACACACCAGTCCATACGTATGCTGATAGATACTGTCACCTTGTCCTCCCCCAACCCTGGCTCTCATGTACACCAGCAGGAGCTACAACCCAGCAGAGGACTGCCCACAGTTTCCCTGCTAGGCCCACTCTCAGTCCCAACTTTCACTGGTGGGTGCTGCCTAGGCCTGCCAAGCCTGCCCCCATCCCCAGTTCTCATTCAAACTGGTGGATGTGATAGCATATTCTGGCATGGCCCATACCCTGCCTTGGCTCCTGTGATGCTAGTGTGCTACAGTCTGGCCCAACCTTGCCTAATCCACCCCCCAAGCCAGCTCATACACCTGCTGACAAGTGAAGCAGTCTTGCCTAGTTTGGCCCATACCCAGCCCTGACTCATGTGCTCACCAGCAAGAGTGATGGCCCACCAGGGGAGTTCCCCAAGTTCGCCCACCAGGTCCACTCCCAGATCTGGGTTTCATGAGTGCCAGTGGTTGCTAAACCCCCTACCCAGTACATTTTGCCTCCCGCCCCCCTCCCTAGTCTCAGCCTTTGTATGCTGGTGTATATTGTGGCCTGGCCCTCCCCACATCCTATTCTTGGGTGTGCCTTTGGGTGCTGCAGCCTGAACCAGCCTGGCCCGTTTCCAACCCCAGTACCCATGAATGTCAGTAATTTCCATGGTTATACCTTGCCCATCATCACCCCCAGCCCTTGGGCAAACAAGCAGGTAATGCAATTTTACAGGGGTGAGCCCACAAATCCACCAGACCTGCCCCCAGACCATTTTCTCTTGTATGCCAGTTAATGTCTTGGCCCAGCCTGACGTGGCCCACCACCTGCCCTGACACTGACTGGCAGGCCCTCCAAGGTGTGGATTTTTTTTTATTAATTATTATGCATTATGTGACAGTTTCATAGGCTCTGGGAATCCCCCCACCCCTCCCCACGCCCCTCCCCCCTGGTGGATTCCTCCACCTTGATGCAGTATTACAGTTCAAATTCCATCAAGATTCTTTCCTTGCAAACATATACCAAGCATAGAGTCCAGCAACTTATTGTCCAGATGGGTTGAACAGTTTCTTGGGGAGACCATTTCTGGTCCAAAGTTAGAGCTGGTAGAATATCATCCCAGTCAATTAAGAGTCCCAATATAACATCAACAGCAATTTGTAACATTATGGAATTGACATGGTTTTGCGTAACCAGTATGTTAAAAAAGAAAAAAAAAAAAAAGAAGCATGTTCTTAACCACAACCTATGATTTGCTCATTGACATTTCAATTTTAGTTTGTACACAGGACCAGCTGCTATATACCTTAAAATGGCTATAAGGTACCATTCAGCTGTCTCGTGTCTATTTCATTTTAGTATTTAGCCATTTGTTGTGTTGAAGTATAATTTTGCTGATCTTGGCAGATTTTTGGATAATCTAGACTGGCTTGTAACTCTAACTAGACATTTGTCGACAATTAAGGTGCAGAACATTTTTTTGGGGGGGGGATGTGCAGGAAAGTCCCCAACACCATGGTGAAGAGTGACTAATCTTCGTGTCCTACCCAGCGAGGCATTAGCCAATCCATGCCAGCTCTTTCCTGTCAGATTCCAAGCTCTACTTTTTGTTGTTTGTCTATTTATTTTAGGTTTTTTTTTTAGTTTGTATGATTGTTTGTTTGCTATGAGGGGTTTTCGGAGCGATCCTGATGGTCATTGCAAGGGAGGGTGGGGGTCCAGAGGTGGAGCCAGGCTCGGACCAGAGATAGCTCTCCTCCCTGGTCCCGAAGGACGTTTATTGTTCTTCTGTGTCTGCTGACCGCTCAGGGTTTCTGGCTATCTTTCCGATGACGTTGGTTTCTGCACGGTAGTGTTTGGACTTCTTCCATCCCTAGCGGGAGCTCCGGTTGCGGGTGGGTGACCTCAGAGTACTCGGCCTCCGAGGGCATCCATTTCCCCGTGGTCTCCTTGGCAGTTGGGATATAGTCCTTGTTGCTCGTATTAATAGTTTGTGGTGAAGGTCTGGGAATCTTCATGGTTGGGATCCAAGATTCCTCCTTACCACCTGCTCCACTCTGGAGTGCCCCCCTGCTCCACGCACATGACCTCCTGTTAAGAGGTTGTCAGGATCACACCCGATTCCCCCCTCATGCATTGGTATAGTAGTTTTACTATTGTTTAGTGCCGCTTTGAGTCTTTTGTGTGCATCAGTAGGTAGTGGTTGATACCAACAATCCCATCTCAAATATCCCACATGAGTGGATGTATTGCTTTGGCCCCCAAAGGTCCTCCAGTTTCCCTCCTTTAAACCCCAGTCTCAGTTCCCTTGCTAACCTGCAAGTGCGGTAGCCTGGTTGGTGGAAGTCTCCCAGAAGTCACTGCTCACCTTTCATGTACTCCTTTAGTGATCCTCCCATGTGTCATCATACCCGCTTCCCAAAGGAATCTACAGCCACCATGCCTGTGAGCATGCAGTCCCTGAATCCCGTATTCCAGCAGTGTGTTGTGTCAGCCTTGGGTCCTGATTTTGCTCTTTTTTTTTGTAAGATTTATTTATTTTTATTAGAAAGGCAGATTTGCAAAGAGAAGGAGAGACAGGGAAAAAGATCTTCCATCCACTAGCTCACCCCTCAAGTGGCTACAATGCCCAGAGCTGAACTGATCTGAAGCCAGGAGCCAGGAGCTTCCTCTGGGTCTTCCTTGCAGGTGCAGGGTCCCAAGGCCTGCGTGGAATTGGAAGGGAAGTGGAGCAGACAGGACATGAAACAGTGCCCATACGGGGTCCTGGAGCATGCAAAATGAGGATTTAGCCGCTGTGCTGGGCTCCTGATTATGCCTTTTTAAAGCTCTGTAAATTGACTTCACAATTAAGTCTTCAATTAACACAATAGATTTGAAGATATTGTGTCTTAGGCATCCAGGTTGCTTTTTCAATTAAAACTTGATACAATTCAACTCTTTCTTAAAAATCAGTATTTCCCCCACTGATCTGCTCAGACAATTCTGTGATATAGAAAAGATTCCTATGTATGTGGGTCTGTATCCATGATCTCTGTTTTGTTTAACTGGTCATTTGTCTCTCTGAAATTGTAGAACATTGTTTGAATTACTTTAGTTTTAAGTAACATCTCTATTGAGATACAACTCATGGACCATAAAATCTACCCACTTAACATATAATTCAGGGCCTGACAAAATGTCTCAGTGGGCTAATCCTCCGCCTTCAAGCACTGGCTTCCCATATGGGCGTTAGCCAGTTCATATCCCAGCTGCTCCACTTCCCATCCAGCTCCCTGCTTGTGGCCTAGGAAAGCAGTTGAGGACGGCCCAGAGTCTTGGGACCCTGCACCTGTGTGGGAGACCCAGAAGAAGCTCCTGGCTCCTGGCTTCAGATTGACTCAGCTCCAGCCATTGTGGCCATTTGGAGAGTGAACCAGAGGATGGAAGATCTTCCTCTCTGTCTCTCCTTCTCTCTGTAACTCTGCCTTTTCAAGCAGGGGGCTGGATGGGAAGTGAAGCAGCCGGGACACAAACTGGCAACCATATTGGATGCCAATTCCAGGGGTAGAGGATTAACATACCATACAACCATGCTAGCCCCTTGATTTAATTTTTTTTTCATTTTATTATTTTATTATTTTTTAGTTTTTATTTTTGATGATTCTTACATAGTTGATTAGGGTGATTAGGGTCAAGGGCTACAGAAGAGTTCTCTTTCACCTGTATCTGGGGGAAGGGGAGAGACAAGGAGAGAAGCCACACCAAGCCTCCCAAATGCCTCTGCACCCTGGGATGGAGCCACCCAACACCACCCCAGGATCCCTGATGTGGGACATACTCTGAGGGTCCTGCTCATGAGGTTTTGATAGTTCAACAGTTCTGAATTACTGCCAATATCACCACTCCAAGCATGAAGAAATCACTCCAGAACCCACTGATTGACATAGTCCACCTTAGAGTCTCTGCCTAGGAGACTCACTATCAGCACTTGGCTGGGGTAGTTGATCAATTTGTTCTGTCCTCCATCCTGTTATGGTACAAGGTGTCTTCTACAGACTCTAATGTCCTGCCATAACCTCCATGTGTACCTGGATATGCTGTCCACTGCTCCATGTAAGCCATTGAGGAGGCCCAGCTCTGACACATGCACTCCATGGTCAGACCATGGAACCTCCCATTCTCTCCATGGTTGGGGTTCTGAGTCCAGCAATTCAGTTGAGGGGGATTCCCATCGAAACTTCATCTGAGGTGATCCCAGACCAAATTCTTGTGTGTGTTTGCCAGTATAGAGTCCAGCACAGTCCACTGCCCCAATCAGCTTATGCACATGCTGGTGGTTGCAATTGCTGGGTCAGTTCTATCTCCAGCCCTGTCTTTTACATGAACCAATCAATGGGTGCTGCCCACCACACACTTGGCCTTCATGGGCACTAATGGGAGCTGCAGACTAGTCGCTGTGACCCACAATAACATCCCCAGGGCCGCTCCCTACCCTGGTTCCCATGCTTACCAGTATGTACAGCAGACTGGTCCAGTCTGTCCCATATCCCATTCAGCTCACACACATGTCAATGGGCATTGGAACCTAGTTCAGCCCAACCAGCTCTACTATCCAGCCTACTCTCTTGTCTAGCTATGCCTGCCTCAGTCCTGGTTCTTATGCTCACCAGTCAGAGTGGCACCCCAAGAGGGAGATGCCCACTCACACTCCTGGATCATGTACTCTCCAGGTGGTTCTGCAGTTTGACTTGACAGAATTAGCCCCCCATGGTAGTATCTGCCAGCTGATGCTCCAGTAAAGCCCAACCAACCCTCACTCACTCTGGCTTATGCATGCACCAGTAAGAACAGTCAACCCAGTCTGACTTTCCCCTGATCCAGCCCACATGAGGCCCACAGGTGTTGTAGCCCTGCCCAGCCTTGTCTGTCCCCATCCCAACTCCTGCTCTCCAGTGGGAGTGGTGGTCCAGCAGGGGAGCCCTCCATATTTCCCTACTGGCTTTGTCCCCTCCCTCCCCCAGGTCTCACATGTGCTTGTTGGGTGCTGTGGCCCAGTCTGGCATGGCCCACTTCTCCTTGACAATTATCAGTGGATGCTGTAGCCTGGCTGGGTCTGGCGCACCCCCCAATTTCAGCTCAGGTTGGTAGGGGCTACAGCCTAGCCCAGCCGTCCCCAGTCCTAATGTGAACTGGATTGTGATGTGACCCAACCTGGAGTGACCCACACTCCAGTCTGGCGCTTGGATTCATCAGCTGGTGATATGAACTGGCCCAGCTTGGTTTGCCCCCAGCCTGTGTCAAATGTATGCCACTGGGTACAGTTCCCTGGCCTGGTCTGGGCTGCTCCCTATTGTGATTCTTGGACTCACCTGCAGGGACTGTGTCCTTATAGAGGAGTTGCCCAAGCTTCTCCATCAGAACCTCTCCCAATGCCAGATCTCTCGCACACTGGTGCATCCATGGGCCAGCCCTACTCAGTCCACCTCCTATTTTAGCAGGAACAGTGGCCTCCCCTGATTGGCTTTCACCCACTCTGGTTTTTACTTTTGGATGTTTCAGCCCAGCCAAGCCTGGTCCACACCCAGGCACAGCTCACGCATGGCTGGGCAGGGGCAGAGACCTAGCCTAGCCTGTCCTATACCTGCCCTGGTTCTCATGAGCACAGTGGGTGCTCGAGTATAGTCCAGTCTGGCACACCCCAGATCCAGTACACACTTGTGCTGAGGGACACTGCAGCCATCCCCAGACTAGACAGCAGCCCCTGCTCGGCCTCCACAGTCATCAGAGGGAACCACAACCCAGCCAGGGTTTTGCTCCCCAAACAGGCCTGTTCCCAGCCACAGACCTCATGTGTCCCAGTGGTTGCTCTGACCCAGCTTGGCATAGCCCACCCCGCCGTTTTGGCCTTTGCTGTTGGATGCTGCAACTTGAAGTTATGTTTTTTGTGGTTTGTATTGGCACTTCATCCCACCCCCCAATTTTTAAGAAAGATTTATTTATTCCTATTGGACAGATAAACAGAGAGGAGAACAGAGAGGAAGATCTTCCGTCCACTGGTTCATTCCCCAAGTGGCAGCAACACAACTGAGCTGATCCGAAGCCAGGAGCCAGGAGCCAGGAGCCTCTTCTGGGTCTCCCCCACACATGCAGGGTCCCAAGGCTTTGGGCCGTCCTGCACTGCTTTCCCAGGCCACAAGCAGGGATGGGAAGAGCTGGATAGGAAGCGGGGCTGCCAGGATTAGAACTGGCACCCACATGGGATCCCGGTGCATGCAGAGAGAGTACTTCAGCTGCTAGGCTACCATGCCGGTCCCACGTCATTCCTTTTTATGATTGAATATATTTCTTTGTATAGTTGTATCATGATTTGTTTATTCATTCTTCAATTGTTGAAGATTTGACTTATTCTTTTTGGATATTATGAATAATGTTGCTGTAAGCATTTATGTACAAGTTTTTATGTGCACGTTTTCATTTGTCTTGGTTATACACCTGGGGCAGAGTCAATCATGTGTCTTGGTATTTGTATTCTGTCTTTGAAAAACTGTTAAGTCCTCTAGTCATTTTTAGTTGAATTAAGTGTTTTTAAAATTGAGTTGAAAGAATTACAATTCTTTTTTTAAGCTTTATTTATTTTTTTATTGGAAAGGGAGATATAGAGAGAGGAGGAGAAACAGAGAGGAAGATCTTCCATCTGATGATTCACTCCCCAAGCAGCCACAATGGCTGGAGCTGAGCCAATCCGAACCCAGGAGCCAGGAGCTTCTTCCGGGTTTCCCACGTGGGTGCAGGGTCCCAAGGCTTTGGGCTGTCCTCGACTGCTTTCCCAGGCCACAGGCAGGGAGCTAGATGGGAAGTGGGGCTGCTGGAATATGAACTGGCGCCCATATGGGATCCTGGCGCGTACAAGGCGAGGACTTTAACCACTACACTATCGCGCCAGGCCCAGAATTACAATTCTTTTTAAAAGATTTATTTCTTTGAAAGGTAGAGTTATAATATGATAGAGACAAAGAGCATGTCTTCCAGTTGCTGGCTCATGCCCCAAATGTCTGCAATTGCTGGAGCTGGGTTGATCCAAAGCTGGGAGCTTCTTCTGGGTTTTCCATGTGGGTACAGTAGCCCATGCACTTGGCTCATCTTGCACTACTTTCCCAGGGAAAGCAAGATTTCAGGGAGTTGAATTAGAAGTAGAGCAGCAGTCTAGGGCCATACCACCCTGAGCGTTTCCAATCCATCTAATCTTGGAAGCTAAGCAGGATCAGGCCTGGTTAATACTCAGATGGGAGAAGTGGAGCAGCAGAAACTTGAACCGGTGTCCATATGGGATGCTGGCATGGCAGACGGTGGCTTTACCTGATACACCACAGTGCCAGCGCCAAGAAACAGATTTCTTACATTTCTTAGGACAGGTACATCATTTTGCTGTTCTTCAATGATGTTTTGGTATTCTTGATATTTTGAAATTTCCATGTATTATACATTTCAAGTACTAGCCATGTACTTGCAAATATATCATTCTTAACAGTTTCCTTTTTTACAAGTCATTCTGCTTTTAACACTTTGATATTCTCATGCTTTAGAGTCATCTTTTGTAAGAAGTACATGCAAATCTTAGTCTTTTAACTGCAATTGTTCTAATGTGAATGATATACTTGCTGTTTAGTCAACCCAGTATACTCTTTTACATTTTATAATCAAGGAATTCCAAGCATAAATTAGGGCATATTGCAATAGGATCATGAAGCTCTGGTCACTCCTCATTCTGATTCAGTAATGATCAACACTTTGCCAATCTTCTCGCATGTGTCTCCCCTCCCCGATATTTTCCCTTGCAGTGTTATAAAGGGAATCCTAGTGGTTAGGCGGTTTCACCAGTAAATACTTAGATAAGTGTCTCAGATATCCCTAAAATGTAATCTCTATAACAGCATCATATCTAAAATTGCTTACAACAATTCCTTAATATGTTATTCAATCCATATTCAGTTTCTCCCAGTTGACTTTTATTCTTTTCTTTAAAAAGATTTATTTATTTTTATTACAAAGTCAGATATACAGAGAGGAAGATCCTCCGTCCAATGATTCACTCCCCAAGTGAGCACAACGGCAGGTGCTGTGCCGATCGGGAGCCAGGAGCCAGGAACTTCCTCCAGGTTTCCCACACAGGTGTAGGGTCCCAATGCATTGGGCAGTCCTCAACTGCTTTCCCAGGCCCCAAGCAGGGAGCTGGATGGGAAGTGGAGCAGCCTAGACACAAACTGGAGGCCATATTAGATACCAATGCATGAAGGTGGAGGATTAGCCTGTTGAACTATCACACTAGCTCCTGTTCATAGTGACTCTGACACTCATCCTTGTTACTGGGTCTGTAGTTTGTTGCTTATTATTATTCCATTATAGTACTATATCAGAAAATTTTTTCACTCACCATTGAAAGCTGTATGTTTTTTCCAGGTTTTTTTTTTTTTTTTTTTTTTTTTGCACTCATGATCCGAGTGTATTACATTTACGTATAGGTTTTTGTGAATGTAAGAAGTGGAATCTCGGGCCCGGTGGCGTGGCCTAGCGGCTAGAGTCCTCGCCTTGAAAGCCCCGGGATCCCATGTGGGCGCTGGTTCTAATCCCGGCAGCTCCACTTCCCATCCAGCTCCCTGCTTGTGGCCTGGGAAGGCAGTTGAGGACGGCCCAATGCATTGGGACACTGCACCCGCGTGGGAGACCCGAAAGAGGTTCCAGGTTCCCGGCTTCGGATCGGCGTGCACAGGCCCGTTGCGGCTCACTTGGGGAGTGAATCATCGGACGGAGGATCTTCCTCTCTGTCTCTCCTCCTCTGTGTATATCTGGCTGTAATAAAATGAATAAATCTTTAAAAAAAAAGAAGTGGAATCTCTGGGTAAAACATTTCATTGCAGTGACTATATCAAAGAGAAATACATGAATGTTCCAATTTCACTGAATTTTTATCAGCACTTGATTCTATTGGTTGTCCTGTTTTCTTTTTTAGGTTTTTTTTTGTTAATATTTATTTTAATTGGAAAGCCAGATTTTACAGAGAGAAGGATAGAAAGATTTATTCTCCAAGTGGCTGCAATGGCCAAAGCTGAACCGATCCGAAGCCTGGAACCAGGAGCTTCTTCCAGGTCTCCCACATGAGTGCAGGATCCCAAGGCTTTGGGCTGTTCTCGACTGCTTTCCCAGGCCACAAGCAGGGAGCTGGAAGGGAAGTGGGGCAGCTAGGACATAAACCAGAGCCCATATGGGATCCTGGCTTATGCAAGGCGAGGACTTTAACCACTAGGCTACTGTGCTGGGCCCCACTGTAATTTTCATCTTTAAGTTTGGTTCTTTTTGTTAATATTCATTGTCTTAACTTTTGAACACATGAAATATCCATGTGATTCTTAATATTTGTGTTTACTTAATTGAACATTTGCAAATTTTAGGGTTGATTTTGATTTATTCTTTTTTCTTGCACTTTATTTTGAGTTATATTTTCCAATTTTTTGCATTACTAATAAGAGTGACAGGGAGAAAGGGAAAGGTGATGAAGCCTGGAACTCCTTTCAGATCTCCCACATGGGTGGCAGGAACCCAAATCTTAAGGCATGTTCTGTTGCTTTCCCAGGCACATTAGAGGGGAGCCAGCTGAGAATCAGAGCAGCTGCGATTTGAACTTGCGCTCTGAATGGAATGCTATCATTGCAAGTAGCAGCTTAACCTGTTGTGCCGCAACACTGACCATGACTAATATTTTTTTATTGAATATCAGACATTAATAATACTGCCTTGTTGATTGCAAGATAATTTTATATTCCTAACAACATTCTTAAGCTTCATTCTGAGACATAGTTAAGTTACTTGAAGAGAGTTTGCCATCTTCAAGTCTTGCTTTTAAGATATGTTAGGCAGGACCAGAATAATATTTATGATTATCTTCACAATTGATCCAAGTTTTCCCAAGCACTTGACCAAATTCTCTATTTTAAGGTTTCCCAATTTGATTAGGGGCTGCAGGCAGTACTGTTGTTGCTGGTGAAGCTTGGAGTACTGTTTTTTTGGGTAGGCTCGTTCCCCCAGCCAGGGTACTTTCCCAACATGCTTGTAGCGGTTAGTGTTTTGCTGACTATTCAAGGAAGCTCTCTGCATGGATCTGGATGGTCTTCCTGCAGCATGTCCTCTCTAGTCCCCATTCTTGCAGATTGGATCTGATTTGGACTCCCCAAATTCTAGGCTGTGTCTTTTTTTTAAAGATTTATTTATTTTATTGGAAAGGCAGATGTACAGAGAGGAGGAGAGACAGAGAGGAAGATCTTCCGTCCGATGATTCACTCCCCAAGTGAGCGCAACGGCCGGTGCTGCACCGATCTAAAGCCAGGAGCCAGGAACTTCCTCCAGGTCTCCCATGCGGGTGCAGTGTCCCAAGGCTTTGGGCCGTCCTCAACTGCTTTCCCAGGCCACAAGCAGGGAGCTGGATGGGAAGTGGAGCTGCCGGGATTAGAACCGGCACTCATATGGGATCCCGGGGCATTCAAGGCGAGGACCTTAACCATTAGCTATCGCGCCAGGCCCTCAGCTGTGTCTTGAACTCAGGAAATGCAGCATGCTTTGAAAACTCTTACAAAGCTGGATGTTGTTGGAGACCGTTGGAAACCCAGTACACTTCCTTGTCTGTGTTCATGCCTTCTGCTAGCTTCTCGGCCTTTCCACTGCTGCTTGAATGTCAGCGCATGCTTGCAAGGTAAAGCAGCACTGAGTGTTTTTCTGCTGTTTGGGTGTTTCCACTATTCTTTTCATCTGGGCTCAGTCCTCATTGCATGAATAGTTCTCTGAAATCTTCAAGTGACTGCAAAAGATACCATCATTTTTTTTCCTTGCTGGTACTTAGTGAAAGAGTTTGGTATGCGAGAGTTTAGAATACTTTTGGCAGAAACAGAAAATGTACTTTTTATTTCTTGTGGGTTATCTTATTGTGCTTGATCAAAAGTTTGAAATTTGCATTCTAGTCTAGCACTGTAATTTGCACTGTAATTTGCATAGTTGTTTAGTATTAGTTCTTGGTTGAAGTGGACACGTTGACCAGAAGTTGTTTTGCCATTGCAATGCTGTTTTAGAGCCTCTCAGCTGATTACCCATTGGACAAAAGTTTTTCTGTGGGGTCTTCCTTTCCCGCTCTCAACTGGATTGAGTTCTCTCCAGGTCTATTTGTGCAATTGCTGGCCTTGAATTATTTCTTGTTATTTTCCTGTTTTTTTTTTTTTTTTTTTTACTGTTTCTTTAAAATTGTGTTTTTCTTTTTTTTTTAGGCTTACACAGTTATTTTCTGAAACACATCCTCCAAATTCTTGAAATTTAAGGTTGAAGTCCTTGCATATCTGAGTGTGTCTATGCTAGTCTTCCTTTTGCTAGTTGAGGCTATCGTAGCATTCAGAGATACTTAGGATTCTAAGGATGAACTTATTCTGCTTTTGAAGCAATGTGTTTTTCCCCTTGGATATGTTAGTTTTTTCCTCCCGTTTATTCTTAATATTCTTCTATTTTAGCACAATAAATCCAGATATATAGTTTAAAATGTGTCCTACTTGGGGGAAATCCCAGTCTCTACGAAATTGTACCATAAAATTCAATAATTCAAAATAAAAATTTTAAAAAAGCTAAAAAAAAAAATGTTTCTTTCCTTTGCCCATTTCTTCACAGGGTTGTTTTGCTGTCATTGAGTTTCTGAAGCTGTTTGTAAATTAGTTCCCCTATCAGTTGTGTAGTGTGTAAAGATTTTCTCCCATTCTATTGGTTGCTTCTTCACTTTGTTGATCATTTCCTTTGCTGTACAGAAGCTTCTCAGCTTGATGTAGTCCCATTTGTTCATTTTGTCTTTGACTGCCTGTGCTTTTGGTGATTTTTCTTAAAAGTCTTTTCCCATTCCTACATAATGTTTTTCTCTCAGAGTTTGATGGTTTCTGGGTGCAGATTTAGGTCCTTAAACCATTTAGAGCTGATTTTTGTATAATGTGACAGTGGGAGGGTCTTCCTTCTTATTTCTGCAGGCTGCTATCCAATTGTTCCAACAGCATTTGTTGAAGAGGCCAGGTTTTTCCCTGGATTATTTTCAATTTTCTTGTGAAAGATTAGTTGGCTGTACATGTGTGGTCTCCATTCTGGTGTTTCTATTCTGTTCCATTGGTCTTCTCTGTTTCTGTGCCAGTGCAAGACTGTTTTGATAACCACTGCTCTGTAGTATGTCTTGAGGTCTGGAGTTGTGATTCTTCCAGCTTGGCTTTTATTCTTCAGGATAGCTTTGGCTATTCGTGGTCACTTGTGTTTCCAGGTGAACTTTTGTATCATTTTTTTTCTGAGAAGAATGTTGTTGTAATTTTGATTAGGATCATGTTGAATCCATATGTTGTTTTTGGTAGCATGTACGTTTTGATGATGTTGATTGTGCTGATCTGGGAACATGGTAATGTTTCTCCTTTTTCCATTTTTATCTCTTCTTCTATTTCTTTTTAAAAATGTTTTTGTAGTTTTCATCATAGAGGTCTTCCACATGTTTGGTTAGATTAATTCCAAGGTATTTAAGATTCTTCTCCACTATTTTAAAAGACTGTACTTACAATTTTTTTCTCAGCCATGGAGTTATTTGTGTTCATTAATTTTGAATCCTGCTACCCAGCCAAAGTCTTTTATGAGTCTCAGTAGTCTCTTGATTGAGTCTTTTGGTTCTCCTATGTAGAGAATCATGTCATCTGCAAACAGGAATATTTCCAATTCCTCATTTCCTATTTAAACTCATTTAATTTGTTTTTCTTGCCTAATAGCTCTGGCAAGGACTTCCAATACTATATTCAATAGCAGTGGTGAAAATGGAAATGGGGGGGGGGAGTGGAATCCCAGACTCTACAGAATTACATCATAAAATCCAAAAATTAAAATTAAAATTAAAAAAGGAAATGTACATTCTTGTTTAACAGTTCTAGATCTTAATGGAAAAGCTCCCAGTTTTTTTCCCCATTTATCATGATGCTGATGTTGGGTTTTTTGTATATTGCTTTGGTTGTCATACAATGTCTATGCCTATCTTGCTTAAGGTTTCTTGGCATGTCTTTGGTGTTAAGGTAATTTTGGCTTCATAGAAAGAGTTTGGAAGGATTGCCTCCCTTTCTATTGCTTTGAATAGCTTGTGGAGAATGGAATCTTTTCCTGTTCTCTTAACTTTTCTTGCACAGTTTATCTTTTGTCCTGTTTTCTCAGAAAAACGTACTCTCCAGCTAGAGTTTTTGGCATGCAAAATTTTTCTTTTCTAATGTTTAATTGTTTTTTTCAAAGATTGTTTATTTTTATTGGAAAGGCAGATTTACAGAGTGAAGGAGACACAAAAAGAAAGATCTATCTGCTGGGTCACAGCTGAAGTAGCTGCAATGGCTGGAGCTGAGCCAATTCAAAGCCAGGACCCAGGAGCTTCTTGTGCGTCCCTCAAGCAGGTGCAAGATCCCAAGGCTTAGGGCCATCATCCACTGCTTTCCCAGGGCATAAGCAGGGAACTTGATGGGAAGTGGAGCAAGCGGGACATGAACTGGTGCCCACATGGAATCCTGGCACACGCAAGGTGAGGATTTAGCCACTAGGCTACCATGCTGGGCTATAATAGGTTTGTTTTAACATTCGGTTGTTATTATCTCTAATATTTCTCTGGATATTAATTATAATTTATTCTAAATCTACTTTTGCTTGCTACATCTGTCTTTGATTATTTAACTATATGTTGAAGCCTTCTATGTTCCATTTACTGCAAGGCATCCATCCAGGGAAACAGGTCAGCAGTTAAAATTCATGGCCAAAAACTTGCAGCTTTGGTTTATCCCTTGAGACGAGCCAGAATGGAAATGTATTTTGAGTGCCTACCTAACATCTGAAACCTTCCTTCTCCCTGCTGCTGCCTCTTCTGTACACTTGCCAGTGTTGGCAATAGAGTTTGGAAAATGTCTCTCACCAGCACTTCTGCACCCTCCAGAAATCCCTTTGAATACTTACTCTATACAGCTTCTCTTCCCTTCCCTTCTTTTTGCCCATCTTTTCCCAGCTTGGAATAGCCAGGGTATTGCTTTTTATCTCAACATTTTATTTACTTATTTATTTTTAAAGTTGGCTATTTAAGAAAAAAGATTTGTTTAGAGAGCGCATGCGTGAGAGAAGGAGAGACAAATATTCCATCTGTTGTTTCACTCCCCAGATGGTCACAGTGTTTAGAGATGGACCAATCTGAAGCTGGGAGCTTGGAGCAGTCCTCCACTGCTTTCCCAGGCCACAAGCAGGGAGCTGGATAGGAAGTGGAACAGCTGGGACATGAGCTGATGGCCATGGGATGGCAACACCACAGGCTGAACATTGGTATGCGATGTCACCCTGCTGACCCCAGGATATGGCCTTTTTAAATCAGTGTCTTTCTTGTTGAGATTCCATAATAAAGGAAACCTGGGATCTAAAACATGAACAGCCTTCAGAAACATGGGGGGTCTTCAGAAAGTTCATGGAATGTACACATAGCTTTTAAATCTGTTTTTTTTTTTATGATCTTTTAGAAGACAATTCATACATTCACTGAAATACATCAGACTCTTTAGATCAGTGTATGATTACATGTTAATTTAAACATTTTCAAAATGAGCCTTTTGGTAACCCAGGGGCTAAAGTCCTCACCTTGCATGTGCCAGGATCCCATGTAGGTGCCGGTTCTAATCCCGGCAGCTCTGCTTCCCATTAAGCTCCCTGCTGTGGTCTGGGAAAGCAGTCGAGGACAGCCCAAAGTCTTGGGACCCTACACCCACGTGGGAGACCTGGAAGAGGCTCATTGCTCCTGGCTTCTGATCAGCTCAGTTCTGGCCATTGCGGTCACTTGGGGAGTGAGTGACCAGAGGATGGAAGATCTTCCTCTATGTCTCTCCTTCTCTCTGTATATCTGACTTTCCAATAAAAATACAATAAATATTCCTTTTTAAAAAGCAAAACTTTCTGAGAAACAGAGCGTAGTGAAGAAAAAAATGTTAGATTCTCAGACTACAAAAATGTTCTGGCTGTAACACTGTTTCCCAAAGAAGTATGTGAAAGTTTCTCTGAGGGGAGCTTTGGTGTCTGGGGATGGGTCCCCAAGAACACCTCTCCTTTAGTTCAGTCTTCTCCTTAGTCCTTGGGAGGCCACCCTAGCGTTGGTGGCATGCTGTGGGCACTGGTGCTGGGCCTTCCTAAGTCCTTGCTGTTGGGGAAAGGCACAGCCGCCACAGCTTCCTGGGGGGAGGGGTGGAGGAGGGTGGGATCTGAAAACCAGCCTAGGGTGCAGCTGCCAAGTGCCTGTCTTCCCTTTTCCATGGTGCCTCTGCACGACAGTCTTTCTTGACAACTTGCAGCAGCTTATTTCTCCCAGAATTCTAGAACTATCTCTCTCAGCTTTATCCCTGAAATCTTGCTGTTTGTGAACAGATGTGGTAACATTTGCCTCTTCCTCGTATTTTCGACACCATTGCTGAGAAGTCCCGAGACTGTGATGCACGCAGTGGTGCGTGTCCAGCCTCAGGTTTCTGGGATACTGCATCTGGGCTGGAAGTAGCCACTCTAGGTGCACAGCAGATTGACCTGGTGGTTTGGTTGGCCTGATAGTTTGGATTTTCGCTAAAATTTTGTTGGGGGAAGGGGGAGCTTGCTCTTGAGAGTGTTGTTACGAAGTGAGCAAGGCTGGAGACTTGATCTAATTGTGGTCTCCAGGAAATTCTCAGTGGGAGGTTATCTAGTCCTTAGAGGGTCTCCCCCACAAGATAATTTTCCTGAGAGAGTGGGTTTTACAAGTGAAGCCGGGACCTCGCTTCTTCTACTTCCGGGTTCACCCTCCCTCCACCTGTGGTCCGTAGCAGTCATCTTCCGGCCTCACCAGAAGCCCCCAACTCACGCAGTCTGGGCTATGCCGTGCTGTGGTCCTCCAAAACTGTGAGTGGAAATCAGTTTTCCTTGTGAAGCAGCTCCTCTTAAGTCGTGGTTGAGTCCAGGAGGTGCCGCGGAGCACACCTGGTCGCGTTTGTGGAGTTCCTCGGCGCGGGCTCAGCCTAGGCCGAGGTAAGGGGACTCCCTGAGGGAGCGCTGGGGGCAAGGGACTAGGGGGCTAACCCCGAGAGGCCCTCGGCTTCTGCCCCCGGGCGTCTGACTCTCTGTGCCTCGGGGAGGCTTCCCCAGACTGCCTGGCACGAGGAGAAGCGGTCCCGTGGAAGGAAACGGCGAGTGTTCCTTGTTGGGCGTCTAAAACACTTGCTGGGCAATTGGGCCTGTGGATCCCCACCCGCCATCCGCTGCGCTATTCCCACAACCTTTGCTTAGTTCTTGGGGGCTTTCATGAATTAGTCTTTTGACCTGGAAGCTTAAGAGGTGCTTCTCACTAATGGATTCTGTGCCTACATAGAGCCAAGCCTCAAGCGCTTGCCTGGTCCCAGGTTATTGCCGTCGTGGTGGAGGCCACAGGCCGTCCATGTTGGCCACGGGTCCCCTGTTCCCATGCAGGGACAACTCCGGTTGCCTAAGAAGTTGGACATCTGTGGTGGTGAGGTTTAAAACCCTCCTGGCTTCCTCAGCTTGGTAAGCCTTTCGACGTGCCACTTAGGTTTGGTTTTCTCTGCAGCATGGACAGTTGTCCACGTCTGCCTCTCAGACTTCAGAATATGCTAT